>NC_133509.1:51433750-52075625 GCF_049354715.1 Callithrix jacchus | reverse complement strand
ACAAACAGAAAATGTTGATTTTGTGAATAATTCTCCACTTGTTTACTAGGTAAAAACATGGATCACTGACGACATGAACACCAGTATGCCACCCTTCCTCCAGAAGTCCCAATTCTCTATGTGACAACACAGCACTTTTATGATTTGGAGGTTATCATTTGTGAAACATACTGTTGATTAAATATCAGATATTTGGGGAAAAATAAGCCATTCTATAAAGCATATATATAGTTGTAAATGTTAAAACAGAGAGAAAGGTACATCTTAGAATGTAGGAAATAAAATTTTCTCATAAAATACATATAAATATACACCATTTTTCTCATAAGTATACCTATATATATTTCAACATATGTCCCTCCCTCCCTCCCTTCCTTTCTCTTTCTCTCTGTCTCTCTCTCACTCTCTTCCTCCAACCAACACATATCATTATCATCATCATCTATGTGGGAAAACACAGTAAATATATTTCAATCTCACATCCTGATTAGCACATGCCATTAGCAGAAGCACACTTCTCACATAAGTGATATAATTTTTACGGTTTGGGTGCCACTTTCTGTTCTTTAAATATTTCAGTGCCAATGAGAATTTCAGTGTGACAATATCATGGAAAGTTTAAATTTACTTTAGGAAATACCCAAAGTAGATAGAGAACTTCTAAACATCACATTCGCACAAGATAGCTACGTTTAAATAGCAGTGGCAGTCCTAACTTTGATTTTCATTGTGGTTAGAGGCTTTGGAATCATATTACAAATGAAACTGGATTCTTCTTATGTCGATTCATCTAATTTTAATTATTTAGGACCAATCACTTTTAAAACTCAATAAAGTAAACAGGTTAGATGTGACATTTTGAGGAAAGTTAAACATGGCTCCTAACCACAGGAGAAAAATATAAGGCCGAAGATAAAAGATAAACAAGAATAGAAGATGACATAGCCATCTGTCAGCCTCCCAAAGGATATGTTGTTTTTCATGACAGTGTTTTCTGCTTTCTTTTTCAATGCTATACTGGGCAGCCTGTTAGCAACATTCAGGTACAGGACTGAGAGAGACACAACTGATAATAGTTAACTATCTGTAGGTATGCCTGATATATAGCCTGACTTGCCCATTAACAGATTTTTGATGATGATTTTAAAGCACAGGTTTTAATCCACGACAGAAATCTTAAGCTACTGAAGAAAAGACAGACTTTTTACGTGTATGTGTATATATACTTTTCAGTACAAGGCAAGAGATGCAATGGACAAAAGCATTAGAGAAGGTAGACTTCTGGTTCCAATGATAGTTTACTAGAATACTCTGCAACTACCCCACGACAAACTAAAAATGCCAGATCAAATAAAGCAGTACACATTTTTTATAAGTTTATGGAAGTCTCTGTAAGAATAGGAAATTTGCAGATGCTATGAACAAGGAGGAAACTGAAAACCTGAGAGGTAAGAATGTGTTCTGATGGAGCTGCTATTCTAGAAAATACTTATACAATAAACTAAGGGATTGAGTAATTTCTTTCCCTTTGTGTTGGCTTAAAGTTCTGTAAATTTTACCTTAGAATTACAAATCTGATATGTACAATGTGAAATATATAATATCAACTTATTATATATTTTAGTATTATATATCAGTAAAATATACATCAATTTACATACTTAAACTGTCATGGAAAGACATATCAGATACACATTAAAATTCTGTAAATTTTACCTTAGAATTACAAATCTGTATCAGATGATGATTTTTGAAAAATGTACACACCCATGTAACTAATACCCCCATTCATGATAGAAACATCTCCATCATCCCAGAAAGTTCCCTCAGATCCCCTACCAGTCTATTCCTACACCCACAGGCAATTATTGTTCTGATTCCTACCACTATGTATTCTTATCATTATCTCCCCAAATTTTATATAAATAGAATCACAATGCATGTGATTCTGTCAGGCACAATAGTTCACACCTATAATCCCAGCTACTTGGTGAGGTTGAGGTGAGAGGAACATTTGAGGCCAGGAGTTCAAGACCTGCATGGGGAACATACCAAGATTTCTAAAAAATTTTTTAAGGGCCGGGCGCAGTGGCTCGTGCCTGTAAGCCCAGCACTTTGGGAGCCGAGGCGGGTGGATCATGAGGTCAAGAGATCGAGACCATCCTGGTCAACATGGTGAAACCCCATATCTACTAAAAATACAAAAAATTAGCAGGGCACGGTGGCGCGTGCCTGTAATCCCAGCTACTCAGGAGGCTGAGGCAGGAGAATGGCCGGAACCCGGGAGGCAGAGGTTGCGGTGAGCTAAGATCATGCCATTGCACTCCAGCCTGGGTAACAGGAGTGAAACTCTGTCTCAAAAAAAAAGAAAAAAAAATTTTTTTAATATATTTTTGTATTCTTTAGTGCATGACTTCTTTCACTCACCATGTTTTTTGGAAATTCGAGCACAGTGTTGTGCTTTGGTAATTCATTCTTATTTACTGCTGAGTAATGGTGCCTTGTATATAAATGGAATATCTGGTCCAATGGATAGACAATTGGGTTATTTCTAATTTTTACTATTATGAATAAAAATGCTATACACATTGTCGCACAAGTCTTTTTTGTTTTCATTTCTCTTGGGTAAACACCTAAAAGTAGAATTGTTGGGTAACAGAGTAGGTATATGTTTAACTTTTTAAAAAAATTATATTCTATGACTTTTTAAATGTTCAACTTTTTAAGAAACTATCAAAATCTTTTTCAAAGTTATTGAAGCAATCTATAATCTCATCAGCAATGCATGAGATTTCTAGTTGATCCACAAATTCACCAATATTTGATGTTATCTTATAATAAATATATAATTTTAGCTGTTCTATGGGGTATAAAATTTTCTCATTTTTAATTGTATTTCCTTAATAACTAATAATTCTGAGAACCTTTTTATGTTCTCAGAATATGCTCAACTGACTATTGTATGTCTTCCTTGGTGAGGTGTCTATTCAGGTCTTTTATCCACTTAAATAATTGGATTGTCTTTTTGTTATTGATTTGTAAGAAAAAATTTTTTTAAGAGACAGAGGCTCACTCTGTTGCCCAGGCTGGAGTGCAGTGGCACAGTCAAAGTTCACTGCTGCCTCCAACTCCTGGGCTCACATGATCCTCCTGCCTCAGCCTCCTAAGTAACTGATACAACAAGCACAAGCCACCATGCCTGGTTAATTTTTTGGTTAAGAGATGGGGTCTCACTATGTTGCCCAGGCTTGTCTTGAACTCCTGGCCTCAAGCTGTACTCCTGCCATGGCCTCCCAAAATGCTGATTATAGGTATGAGCCACTTTGTCCAGCCTGATTTGTAAGAATTCTTTGTATATTTCAGTTGTAAGTCCTCTGGCAAATATAAATATTTCAAATGTTTTCTCCTATTCCTGGTTTGGCTTTTTATTTTCTTAATGGTGTCTTTTAGTAAGTAGTTTTTAATTTGATGAAAGATACTGTATCATTTTTTTCTGCTTCTTGCTTTTTGTGTCTTATCTAAGAAATCTGTAATTACCTCAAGGGCATGAAAATATTCTTTCATTTTCTGTTAAAAGCTTTATATCTTTGGATTTTATGTTTAGTCTATGATTAATTTCAAATTAATTTTTATGTTAGGTATAAGGTGAAGAATCAAGGTTTATAGATGTACCCAGTTATTCTGTTTGCTAAAAAGACTTATTCTTTTAATTGAATTGAATTGTCTTGAATTGCCTTAGTCCTATTGCCAAAAATCACTTTGCTATGTATATCTGAGTCTATTCTGGACTCTAGTCTGTTATATTAACATATCTTTCTGTAATTTTGCCAATACTATAGTCTTGATTAATGTAGTTTTCTATAAAGTGTTGAAATGGGTAATATGTCATCCAACTTTGTTTATTTCAAAATTATTTTGGCTATTTTAGGTTCTTTGGATCTCAAATAGCTTTTGGACCAGTTTTCCAATTTCTCACAAACAGATAAAAGACTGAAATAAATAAAATCAGAGATGAAAAAAGAGACATTATAACCAATACCACAGAAACTCAAAGGATGATTAGTGGCTACTATGAGCAATTACATGCCAATAAATTAGAAAATCTAGAAAAATGAATAAATTTCTAGACACACACAACCTACCAAGATTGAACCATGAAAAAAAAAAAATCCAAAAGCTGAACAGATCAATAAAAAGCAATGAGATTAAAGCTGTAACAAAACGTCTCCCAGTAAAGAAAAGCCTGGGACCCAATGACTTCACTGCTAAATCCTACCAAACATTTAAAGAACTAATACCAATACTCAAATTTTTCCAAAAAATGGAGGAAGAGGGGATTCTTCCAAACTCACTCTAGGAGACTAATATTGTTCTGATGCCAAAACCAGACAGAGATATATCAAAAAAGAAAACTACAGGCTAATCTCCCTGATGAACAGTAATGTAAAAATTCTCAACAAAATACTAGTAAACCAAATTCAACAATACATTAAAAAGATAATTCATCATGACCAAGTGAGATTTATCCCAGGGATGCAAGAATAGTTCAACAAATACAAATCAATCAATGTGATACATCATTATCAACAGAATGAAGGGCGAAAACTATATGATAATTTCAATTAATGCCGAAAAAGCATTTGCTAAAGTTCAACATCCCTTCATGATAAAAACTCTCAAAAAAGGTATAAAAAGAACATACCTGAACATAATTAAGGCCATATATGACAGACCTGCAGTATCATACCAAACAGGGAAAAATGGAAAGCCTCTCCTCTTACATCTGGAACATTATAAGGATGCCCACTTTCACCATTATTATTCAACATACTAGACAACATGGAAGTCTTAGCTAGAGCAATCAGACGAGAGAAGAAACAAAGGACATCCAAAGTGGAAATAACTCAAATTATTCTTGTTTGCAGGTGATACGATCTTATATTTGGAAAAACCTAAAAATCAACATATAAAAATCAGTAGCATTTATATATACCAACATAAAACAATGTGAAAAAAGAAGTTTAAAAGGCAATCCCATTTACAATCACTACAAATAAAAGTAAATACCCAGGAATTAACCAAAAAAGTGAAAGATCTCTAAAATTAAAATTATAAAACACTGCTGAAAGTAATTGAAGAGAACAGAAAGAAATAGAAAGGTATTCCATGTTCATGGATTGGAAGAATCACTATTGTTTAAATATCCATACTACCTAAAGCAATATACAGATTCAATGTAATCTCTATCAAAATACCAATGACATTCTGCATAGAAATAGGAAAAAAAATTCTAAAACTTATATGGAATCAAAAAAGACTCAGAATAGCCAAAGCTATCCTAAGCAAAAGGAAGAAAACTGGAGGAATCATGTTACCTGACTTCAAAGTATACTGCAGACTATGGTGACCAAAACAGCATGGTACTGACATAAAAATAGACCTATAGATCAGTGGAACAGAATAGAAAACCTAGAAACAAATCCACATACCTACAGTGAACTCATTTTTGAGAAAGCTGCCAAGATGTACACTGGGGAAAAGACAGTCTCTTCAATAACTGATGCTGGGAAAACTGGATATCCATATTCAGAAGAATGAAACTGGATCCCTATCTCTCACCTTACATAAAAATCAAATAAATTTGGATTAAAGACTTAAATCTAAGACCTCAAACCATGAAGCTACTACAAGAAAACAAACATTGGGGAAACTTTCCAGGATATAAGTCTGGGCAAAAGTATCTTGAGTAATACCCCACAAGCACAGGCAACCCCTAGATTGGTTTTCTCTTACCTTTTCTAGAGATGATGATGTTGATGGCAGTCTACCAACATTTTTGCATTTCTTTGGCTCTTCAGATATGGTAATGAATGAATGAATAATTTTAAATGCCTAGGGGAAGCAAAGATACCCAAGCATATATTTCCTATCTTTAAGATTTGAGGCCAGCCCAGTGGCTCACTCCTATAATCCCAGCACTGTAAGAGGCTGAGGCAGGCAGATCACCTGAGGTCAGGAGTTCAAGACCAGCCTTGCTAGCATGATGAAACCCCATCTCTACTAAAAATACAAAAATTAGCTGGGCATTGTGGTACATGCCTGTAGTGCCGGCTACTCGGGAAGCTAAGGAAGGAGAATTGCTTGAAGCTGGGAGGCAGAGGTTGCAGTAAGCTGAGATCGCTCACTGCACTCCAGCCTGGGTGACAGAGTGAGACTCAGTCTCAAAAAAAAATAAATAAAATGATCTGGCTGTGCACATTGCCACATTCAGGTGAGTGAGAGTTTGGAGCTCACTAGGCAATGATTCATGCCAACCCCAAGCAACATATACAGCTGCAGGGCAGCCAGCATCCTTCAGATGCTCCACACAAATGGATATATGTTTGGTAAACTTCCCCTGCTGAGTTGTTAAGTTGGGCTATGCTAGCTTCCCAGGCTTGAAAAGAAATGAAAAGGACAATGCCCTAGGGCAGTTAGGCCACCACACCAAGCAGGTGACCTTATCTCATAAGCTTCCTAATGGCTCCCCTCTACATGTAAACATCTCTGTCAATATCTGCACCTCTTTCCTCCAAGTGGTCAGATTCTAGATGTCTTAATGAGCCCAGATGGCAAAGTTTTTCTTTGTTCAAAGCTCCAGGCAAGAATTAATCACAGCAGTTTGGGCAGGTGTGGCCCTTATAAATCTGGTCAAATCATGGCTGCTGGGATTCAGACTTCGTGCCTTGTGGCTTCTACGTCTAAAATGCTATTAAATACCTTCTCTATAACAGCAGATGAAGAAGAAGGAAAACATTTCATTTGGACTTCGGTGAAAGTGAATAGGAAAAGAGAGGTAAGAACTGTCTCCCTGTTCCATTGAGTAATGGTACGTGGAGGAGAAAGCAGGCCAGTAAAGATGAGGCCTGGAATGGATTTGGGGAGGGGAGTGAGAAGCTTAAAACCTATGACTAGGGAAGGTTGCAGTGAATGTTGATAAGAAGGAGACAGGAACCCATGGAAGAGTCCAGGCAATGAGTCAGAAGCATGAGAGGCTTTTGGGCAGTCACAATCCAGCAAGCACCATCTTAACGGTAGGCAGCTACTGTGCAGATGCCTGCCCAAGCCTCCCTCTTGGCCAGAGGCAGTCACAGCTGAGTGGTGAGTCAGCACCAAGCAGTCATTCATCCTTTTCTAAAGCCAAGTCTCCAGTCATTTCTGAAAAAGTAATAAATACAAAAGGATCAAGGAGAAATTATTTTCATTTTTCCTTCATAAGAGACGTAAGTGGACCCATTATATGTTTTACTAATAAAAGCAGCCACATCTTAAGAGCACCATGGGTTTGGGGAATAAATGCCACATTGATAAATTTTGTCCATCATTGATGCTGCCAGTGGTGCCAAAGGATGGATGTCATTTTCCCAGCAGTGACATGTGAGGATCTGTCAATGTACCACTGTCCACCAGAAAAAACATTTCCAAAAGCCAAGTGAGGGCTTTCACTCATTTAAGAGGCCATAGTGAGCCAGCTCACTATCACACGTATTTCAGTAACAGACAAAAATAAATTCTGTGCAACCAATTGTCTCAGCAGTTCCTTCTCCACATCCCCAGAGCCTCTATCTTATTTCCTGGTGGCATATACCAGCCTCTCCCATTTCACCAAACCCAGAGTTCACCCTTCTGGGTAGCATCAGCCAGTCACAGTATAGGCCCTTTACTCAAACATCCCAGTTCAAATCCTGCTTCCACCACTTACCGGCTATGTAAAACTTGGGCAGGTTTCTTAACTTCCTGAAGAAATTTAAGTTTCCATTTTCTCATTTGCATAACAGAAAATATTATAGTACCATAGAGTTTTACATCAAATGTAATCATTTGTATAAAACACATATCACAGTATCTGATGCATAAGTGCTCAATATCATCATCACCCTCATTATCATCACCATCACCATCATCATCGCCATCATTACAGCAGTCACCACCACCACCATCACTACCATGATCACCATTGTAATCACAACTACCAACATCATCACTGTCATCACCACCCTCACCATCATCACCATCTCCATCACCATCATCATCATCACCACCACCACCAACCTCATCCTCATTATTATCACCACCCTCACCCTCCCCTTCAGCAGCATCATCACCATCATCATCACCATCACCATTACCTTCAGCATCATTATCAGCAGCAATAGCAACAGCAGCATCTCAGATCTTTTTCCTGCTCAGGCTATGCCTGTTCTGTGTCTTCCTCCCTCAGCATGCTATTCTCCAGCACTGTTGTGCTAAACCAAAGTGTGCCAAAAGCAGAGAATCTGGACAATCCCAGGACTGAGAAGGATCATTTTTGACCAAATCTTTTAGAACATTTCAAACCACACAAAGCAGGTAAAAGGCTGGTCCCTATTTATTATACAGTTGTTCTATCAAATGGAAGGGTGTGATGCATAGAAAGGGCATCCTAAAAATATTTGGCCAAATAAATAATGTCTGAAACTTTTTGGACCAGCAAACCAAGCCATATGCCTCTTATTCATACCAGGTGGTTTCTAACCGGCTGCAGACGGAAAGCTACTCTCAAATCTAGTCTTGTATGGGAGATAAGAACATCGACAAGCAATTAACTGTACCATCATGGGGTAATGCTACCAGCCAGATGATAATAGTAATAATAATGGTAATGACAGCTACTATTTATTGAGTCCAACTATGTCTGGAATTATGCTGGTCAATTCCCATATCTCAACGTATTTAGTCTTTATAACAACCCTTCACAGATGCTATCATTACCCCAATCATGCAGATGAGGGAACTACAGAAATGTGGTTAAAGATCACCCACTTAGCAAGTGGCAGAGCTACTTTAGTTATTTTTGAGTTAGGTCTGTCTGACTCCGAAACTACTAATCCACACTTGGTGGCTGGAAGGCTGAGAGAGGTGGGTATGGGAGAGCACAGCTGAGGAGTGACTGATTTCATAAGAAAGGGAGGTGGGAACATCTTCAGAGGAGATGAATTTGACCTTGTAGAAGGAGTTTGCTAGGCCAGCAAGATAGAGCTTTTGAGCAAAAGAAGCCATGTGAACAGCAATATGGAAACATGCTGTATTTGGGGACCAGGGAGGGATGTGCACAGCGTGATGGCAGCACAGAGCACATGAAATGGAGCCACCATCTTCCAGCCTGACCCCTCTGGGTCGACTTTTGTGTCCCAGCACTAGCACAACCACCTCGCTTCTTTCGCAGTGTGTGGGGCATGCAATGTTGCCTTGCCCCACCTGGTACTACATTTTCCAATCTCTTCTTGCTCTCCTTGATTCCAGATGCTGTGCCACCTGACATGTAATACTGCTCTGCTGGGACTGGCCCCTGGCTTCTTTTCCTGATCATCAAAAATTCCCCAAATAGTCTGCTTCCCATCACTCTGGACAATCAATCAGCTCATAGACTCTAGCGTAA
The DNA here is from genome assembly GCF_049354715.1 of Callithrix jacchus. NCBI lineage: Eukaryota > Metazoa > Chordata > Mammalia > Primates > Cebidae > Callithrix > Callithrix jacchus. Next base: position 52,066,168 of record NC_133509.1, on the reverse strand, counting down.
GACAGAGGCCATTTTCCATGTGCTGTCTTGAGTTACCCAACCCCCAAAATGTGCTTAGACTTTACCTTCTAGGCCAGAGGTTCTTAATTGCAGATACATAGATGAGCTCCATAGAATCACAAACCATTAGAATACTAGCAAAATATTGTAGCTGAAGTTTTACGGGAAAATAAAACTCATATTAGATTCTCAAAAGGAAAGGAAACCTGGCTTTTCCAAAAGATTAAAAACAATAGCAGTGTTAGGCTGTTTAATAGTGTATGTAGCCACTAGCTATGTGCAACCATTTAAATTATTTAAAATTCAATAAAATTTAAAATTCAATGTTTCAGTCTCACTAGCCACATTTCAAATACACACATGGACACTGGACAGTATGGATTCCAGAACATTTCTGTTTTTGCAGGAAGTTCAATTGGAAAGTGCTAGCAAGATTAATGGGGGGCCATTGAAGATGCTGAAGAGGGGAATAACATGATCAGCTCCGTGACTGGAGAGGCTAACTGTAGCAGCAAAATGGAGGACAGCTTTGGGAGGGAAAAGCCATAGTTAGGGAATCCAGCTGGTAGGAACTGATGGTCTGTGGTCGCAGTGGGAATGGAAAGGAAGTCACAATTTTGAGGAACGGTTCAGAGCACTTGGGAAAAGCCTGAGCCGGGGGATAGAGGCAGAGAAAGAAGTCAAAGACAACGCTTAGCTTTCTCATTTGAACAGTAGAAAACGCTGTTTTCTAGAGAGCTCCTGTCTGGCCTCTACTCTTTCCACTGCTCCCTTCATTCACCTTGAACACCCTGGGCCAGGTCCTAGCTCAGGGCCCTCATGGTCCCATTCTCTCTGCCTGGAATACTCTTCCTCTAGGTCTCCAACAGTCTCCCTCCCTCACCTCCTGCAAGTGTTTGTTCACTGGGGTCTTCCCTCATAAGTGTGAGTATAAGGAGCTGAGGAGACACTGAGCATCATGAAGCAGGTGTGAGGGCGAGGAAGCTGATGAGTCATTCTGCATGTGCTGAGTTTGAGGGGGTCCAATAAAATGCTGCTTATAGGTCAGCTGATCAATATCAGTGACACGTGTTCATCAAAGAAAGGCAAAGTGTGTGCTGACAGGCCAGGCCCAGAGCAGCCTTGGGAAACAGGCAATGCAGCTTTCTCACCCCAGGTACCCAAGGCCCTCTAGTACCTGCTATCTTTTCAAATCTTCTCCCAGGAAATGTCCTGATGTCTTATTAATACTAAGTCCTAAAAACTAATATGTGCAATGTTAGCCAACCCAAGTAATTTTCATTTTAATTTGTAACAGGGTTCTAAGCTGTAAGACTGAATCTCTCATGGTAGGTTTTCATGTATCAATGACAAATCTGTTGAGAACACACTTCCCTACTTCTCCCACCCAAAATACCTCATAGCTGGCTTTCTGATCTCCTCTGAGCTGACTAAAGCAATTTTTGAAAGGCATTCACTAGTGAGTGGACAGAAAAATTCTTTGTGACTAACTCCTCATTACTCAGAAAATTTAAGTGGATCAAACATCCCATCCCCTCACCCTTTGAGTATGTTGGTAATCACAATGTTACTGTATAATGTGAAATTTTCCAAATAGAACTAAACTCAGGCCTATAAATACACATGATTAAGGCTTCAAATATAGCACTGCTTTATTTTCATGGGGGCTATTTCTGTGTGGTGATTGCCTGGCTGATTTGCAATTTCAGAATACAAATGGCTTTTCTCCATAACTAATAGGAAACTTGGCAGGGTGCTGCACACCCAGGCCCTCTATGAAAAAGTCTCTTAAACAGTGGCAAGTGCTCTTCTGAATTACATAAGCAGGGCTGACAAGAGGCAATGGTACAACTCCACATCCTGCTAAGATGAAATAGTGTCTGCTTGTTTTTTCTTCTGGTGTGAAAGGAATACTGGCTCTTCTTGCAATAAACAATAACATGATCATGAGTGTATATCCTTATTATATTCTAAATTAAACACACTAGGGTGCACATTAGGAATAAATGAAAACGAAGATTTCTCTGACCTTGGATTCACGGGGAACTAAAAAATTTTAAATAAGAACAATGTAAATACATTTATAACCATGGTGACTAAACCAAAGAGGAACTGGATAAAACCACTTATGGTTTTACCAGCAAAACACTGACTAAAGAGCTTATCATCTCCATTTAATAGAGAGGAAAGTAGCTTTATGATCTTACTGTACTCTCAGTATCATAAAGCAACTTTTCTAATATTATCATAGACAGTAAAACCCAACTCTGAGCCCTTCTAGATAAACACAACAAAATGTCTATATTTTGAAGTAGTTTAGATAATGACAGACTTTGGAGTTAAAGTTCAAATCCCAGTTCTCTCACTTATTAATTTTGTGACTTTGGATAAATGTGGCTTAGGGAAGTTTTCTCATAAGTACAATGGTGATTTCAAAGTAATTCCTGGCTGTGTGCAATGGCTCACGCTGGTAATTCCAGCTCTTTGGGAGGCCGAGGCAGGCAGATCACTTGAGGTCAGGAGTTCAAGACCATCTGCCCAACATTGTGAAACCCCATCTCTACTAAAAATATAAAAATTAGCTAGGCATAGTGGCAGGCATCTATAATCCCAGATACTAGGGAGGCTGAGGCAGGAGAATCATTTGAACCAGGAGGCGGAGGTTGCAGTGAGCAGAGATCACACCACTGCACTCCAGACTGGGTGACAGAGCAAGACTGTCTCAAAACAACAAAATAAAACCTGCCCCTGGAACTGCTCTTGTCTAGTTCATGTGCTCTCAGACAGATAGACAGGGGAGTGGCCTCAAGCTGCAAACCACAGGGATAACCTGGAAGATCTTATTTTCCTGCCTCCTGATAGACTTGGGATTGGTCGGAGATCAGGGATAAGGCTATGCCAGCAGGTGGGGCCTAAACGTTCCTGTGGTGAAAAGAAGAGCCAAGTCGTATCAAGAATGAGGGTGTGACCAAGCTTATGATTAAAGATAATTCTGCAGACTTGTAGTGCAGTAAGGGAAATGAAATATTACTGACAAAAGTACAACAAGGCATTATATCAGTATTTCTCACATGTGATCAAGTCCAGCTATGAGGGAGTGGCCCAACCAACACTCTCACCAAGACAAACTAAAGAAAGCTGGATCGAATTTAAGAAAAAAAAAAACCAGGTGAAAAGCAACAGAAAGTTGCCAGGATAGCTAGTACTTGAGAGAAGTTTGTTTAGGTGATTGTGATTATTATGGTGATCTTTTTGCACAATACTTTACCTCTAAAGTCTTGTGGCAATTTTGATGCAGGGCCAACAGCTGAGAAGGCTGTAAGTAGCTTCAGACAATTTGATGGGTCTGAGAAGTTGAAAGTTTAAATTGAAGTTGCCAGAGAAGAGAATTGCAAAAATGTGAGCCCAAAATCAGCATCAGTTTTTAAGTTATTTACTGATTAAATTGTACAAGAGGCTCGGAAGTCAAACAGAAAGTGGGTGAAAGGCAAAGCGAAGTTTCAGGCGGTCTCATAATGTTATGGAGACAAAACCTAAGTTCAGAACTTACCAAGGAGGACCCGAGAAATATCCCAGGCCCCTAGCTGGGATTCTTTACATCTTAGGAATAGGGTGAGCCAGAGCTAGATGGACCTTCTCAGAGACAGTCAGGGATCTCCCAGTCAGGGAGGCAGCATGATTCCAACTGGCAGAGGATCTGCCTCTGGCTCCTTGCAAGAGAAGGTAAATCCTCTCTGGAGGGAGAAAACATCATGCAGAGCCTGTGCAATGATTCAGGTACAATGTTAGGCATTCACTAAAAAATTGCCAGGCATAACAAGAAACAAGACTAAAAGAAAAATCAGACAACAGACAACTCCAGATACTGGAGCAACTGGGCATACTAAAATAACTGATTAATATGCTTAAGAAAGTGACAAGAGTTTGCTCAAAGAATTGGAATTTGTTAAAAGAGAATAGAATGAAAATTATGAAGATGAAAAGTACAACTAAAATTAGAACTCAGTAGATGGGTTTAACAGCAAGCAGTGCAAAGTTGAAGAAGGGATTGGTGTGCTGGAAGACAGGTGAGTCGAAAATATGCAGACTGCCTCTAGGCACCTTCCAGGCAAACTGAGGAAAACCAAAGACAGGCCAGGTGCAGTGGCTCATGCCTGCAATCCTAGCACTTTGGGAGGCCAAGGCAGGCAGATCACTTGAGACCAGGAATTTGAGACCAGCCTGGCAACATGGTGGAACCCCAACTCTACTAAAAATACAAAAGGTAGCCAGATGTGATGGCACACACCTGTAATCCCAGCTATTTGGTGGGAGGCTGAGGCAGGAGAACCACTTGAACTAGGGAGGCAAAGGTTTCAGTGAGCCGGGCGCGGTGGCTCACGCCTGTAATCCCAGCACTTTGGGAGGCCGAGACGGGTGGATCACAAGGTCAAGAGATTGAGACCATCCAGGTCAACATGGTGAAACCCCGTCTCTACTAAAAATACAAAAATTAGCTGGGCATGGTGGCGTGTGCCTGTAATCTCAGCTACTCGGGAGGCTGAGGCAGGAGAATTGCCTGAGCCCAGGAGGCGGAGGTTGTGGTGAGCCGAGATCGCGCCATTGCACTCCAGCCTGGGTAACAAGAGCGAAACTCCGTCTCAAAAAAAAAAAAAAAAAAAAAAAAGGTTTCAGTGAGCTGAGATTGTGCCACTGCCCTCCAGAAAGAGACAAAAAAAAAAAAAAAAAAAAAATCAAGCCCAAACATTTTAAGAGCTGCAAGAGAAAAGAGACATTTTCTTCAAAGGAGCAGAAAAAGACTAAGCACTGACTTTTCTAATGAGAGACAGAGGCATAAGAAACTAACCATTTTTTAAGTACTTAAATAATTAATCTAGACTTCTATACATAGTGAATATACCCTTCAAAATCAAAGGTGAAATAAAGACATCTCCAGACAGAGAATTTGTCAGCAGCACATTTGCACAGAAGGAAATATTAAAAAGTTTTAATTCTTCATAAAGAAAGAAAATTATCCAGAAGGAAGCACAAAAAGAGGTAGGAAGGAATGAAGAGCAATGGAAAGGGTGAATTTAAATGAATATTAGCTTATAAAACAATAACAATGTTTTAATTAGAAAGTAGAAAAATTGGCCAGGCACAGTGGCTCACACCTGTAATCCCATCACTTTGGGAGGCTGGGGGGTGAGGTCAGGAGTTTGAGACCAGCCTGACAAACATGGTGAAACCCCATCTCTACTAAATAAAAAAAACTAGCTGGGCATGGTGGTGGGCGCCTGTAATCCCAGCTACTTGGGAAACTGAGGCAGGAGAATCACTTGAACCTGGGAGGCAGAGGTTGCAGTGAGCTGGGTTGTACCACTGCACTTCAGCCTGGGTGACAAGAGCAAAACTCTGTCTCAAAAAGGAGAAGGAGGAGGAGGAAGAGAAGGAGGAGGAGGAGGAGAAGAAGGAGGAGGAAGAGAAGGAGGAGGAGGAGAAGAAGGAGGAGAAGGAGGAGGAGGAAGAGAAGGAGGAGGAGGAGGAAGAGAAGGAGAAGGAGGAGGAAGAGAAGGAGAAGGAGGAGGAAGAGAAGGAGGAGGAGGAGGAAGAGAAGGAGGAGGAGGAGGAGGAAGAGGAGAAGAAGAATTTATATATAAGAATAATTGCACAAAGCAGGGGCCAAGGTATTTGTGTTATAAGGTCTTGGCATCATCTGGGAAGTGAAATAAGTATATATTCTCAGTAGACTGTAATAAGACAAGAATGCCTGGTGTAATATTTAGGCTCACTAGTGAAAGAATGAATTACTAACAAAGTAATAGAATAGAGAAAATGGAATAATAAAAAATTCTTTATATATCCAAAAGAAGGCAAGAAAGATGAGAAAAAGGAACATAAAATATGGAGAAACAAAACAGTTAAAGTAAGTCCAAATACACCAGTAATTATATAAAAATATAAATAAAAATATAATTATATAAAAATATAATAAAAATTTTATTATATATAATAAAAAATGATATATATTAAAGAAAGACAAAGATAGCTTGACTAATTATATATGTTGTTTACAAAAAAAAACCTTAAATATAAAGAAACAGAAAGATCAAGCAAGAGAATGAGAATACCTATGCCATGAAGAATATAACCAAAAGACAAATGGGGTAGTTACATTGTCATATAAGACAAAGTACACTTAAAGTCAAAAAGCATTAGTAAAGAACAACTGCTATTGATTAAAAGGCCCATCTACCAGGAATATAATTCTAAATTTGTGTATATACAATAATATAATCTTGAAATACATGAAGCATGGTATGACAGAATGTCAAGGTGAAGTAAATGAGCTTATAATCATAGAGTACCCCTCCATGCTCCTTCCAGGTCTGCCAATACAAGGCTGCTCTTTTCTCAGGCCATTACTCTATAGGGTTGAGTTTGTAGCAAGTAAGCTTGAGGGATGAGGTTACGTCTCCCTCTGGGGCAAAGAGCAGGCTTGCTTGATGCTTGCTATAAAAGTGGTGCATTGCCCATTATTCTTCTTGTACAACTCAACCCACTGAGCACTCAGTCATTCAGCTGGACCCTCCACCTTACCTCTGAAGGGCTTGGGGAGAAAGAGGAACTGACACAGCAAACATGCTGACACACATGCTACTTACTGCGCTGAGTGAGTCTTCTGCTTATCACCCAAGAGTCTTATGCCTTCTGCCAGCAACGCATAACTTATTAGCTTGTAAGTAAGTACAATCAGATCAGATGTTGTTTACATATTGTAAACAACAATATGTTGCTTACAACAGAATAATCCTAAATACAAAGACACAGAAAGGTTATGTAAGAGTAGAAAAACTATGTCATTCAAAAAGCAACCAAAAGAAGGTTGGTGAAGCAATACTAATATAAGACAAAGTAGATTTTAAAATGAGAAGCATATTGAGAGTTAAAGACAGACAGTGGTAAATAATAATAATAATAAAGTCTATCCAGCAGGAAGGTATAATTCTGTTTGTATGTTTTAATAACACAGTCTCAAAATACACAAGACAAATTTGATGGAACTAAAAATAGAAATAAACCTGTAATTACACTGAGACTTTTTTTTTTTAACACACATCTCTCAGTAACTGGTAGAACAAGCAGACAAAAAAATAAAACCCCACAAAACATGAGGGGATAGAAGGGATTTGAACAAAATGATTAACAAACTTGACCTAATTTTTATACGTACCTAAGTACTATAGAATATACAGCACAATCTTTTCAAGTGTTCGTGAAACATGTAGTGTAAAAGTCATGATAAATTTAAAAGGATTATCATAATACAGACTAGGTTCTCTGACCTCAGTAGAGAAGCTAGAACTGTTTGTTGTTGTTGTTGTTGTTGTTGTTTATTTGTTTTGAGACAGTGTCTTCCTCTGTTGCCCAGGCTAGAGTGCAGTGGCACCATCATGGCTCACAGCAGCTTCAACCTCCCTAGACTCAGGTGATCCTCCTACCACAGCCTCCCAAGTAGCTGGGACTACAGGTGTGTGCCACCATGCCTGGCTAATTTTTTATATTTTTTGCAGAGACAAAGTTTTGCCATGTTGCTCAGGCTGGTTTCACACTCCTGGGCTCAAGCAGTCTGGCCACCTCAGCCTCCCAAAGTGCTAGGATATAAGCATGAGCCACTGCTCCCAGCCAAAGCTAGAAATTAATAACAAAAAGAAAAACACAAAAATGCTTAGAAATTAAATAATCTACTTCTTAAAAAGTATTTTTGTTGAGGTGAAACATAAAATTAACATAAAATTAACCAATTTAAAGTGAATAACATGAAATTTAAAATTTTTCATTTTAAGTGAAAAATTTAGTGGCATTTAGTACATTCCTGATGTTGTGCAACCATCATCTCCATTATGTTCTAAAATATTTTCAGTGAAAATGAAAGAACATAAGTTAAAAACGAAATCACAATGGAAATTAGGAAACATTTTGAACAGAATGTTAATGAAAATGTGACACAGGACATGTGGGATATAGCTAACACTGTGCTATGAACATATTATATATTACTTTTGCCAATATACATCTGAAAATTCAGCTTTATAATGGAAAATTCCTAGGATAACACAACTTAAAAAACCAACACGAGAAGAAATAGTGTAGTCTTACAATATTAAATACATTGAATCTGAAATTTAAAATCTTCCCAGAAAGAAATGTAGCCTTAGATTGCTTCATTGTTGAATTTTTCCAAGTGTTTAAAGAAGAAATATTATCTATTTTATAAAAACACTTCCAAACTCCACAGCTTCTGCACAGCAAAAGAAACAGTCACTAGAGTGGATCGGCAACCAACAAAATTTTTGCAGTTTACCCATCGACAAAGGGCTGATATCCAGAATTTACAAAGAACTCAAACAGATTTACAGGAAAAACACAAACAAGCCCATTCAAAAATGGGCAAAGGATATGAACAGACACTTTACAAAAGAAGACATACAAGAGGCCAACAAACATATGAAAAAATGCTCATCATCACTGGTCATTAGAGAGATGCAAATCAAAACCACATTGAGATACCATCTCACGCCAGTTAGAATGGCGATCATTAAAAAATCTGGAGACAACAGATGCTGGAGAGGATGTGGAGAAAAAGGAACACTGTTACACTGTTGGTGGGAGTGTAAACTAGTTCAACCATTGTGGAAGACAGTGTGGCGATTCCTCAAGGCCTTAGAAATAGAAATTCCAATTGACCCAGCAATCCCATTACTGGGTATATATCCAAAGGACTATAAATCTTTCTACTATAAGGACACATGCACACGAATGTTCATTGCAGCACAGTTTACATTAGCAAGGCCTGGAACCAACCCAAATGCCCATCAATAATAGACTGGATTGGGAAATGTGGCACATATACACCATGGAATATTATGCAGCAATCAAAAATGATGAGTTCATGTCATTTGTAGGGACATGGATGAATCTGTACAACATCATTCTCAGCAAACTGACACAAGAACAGAAAATGAAATACCGCATATTTTCACTCATAGGTGGGTGATGAAAAATGAGAACACATGGACACAGGGAAGGGAGTACCAAACACTGGGGTCTATTGGGGGGAAGAGGGGAAGGACAGTGTGGGGGGGGGAGCTGGGGAGGGATAGCCTGGGGAGAAATGCCAAATGTGGGTGAAGGTAGCAAAACACACTGCCATGTGTGTACCTATGCAAATGTCTTGCATGTTCTGCACATGTACCCCAAAACCTAAAATGCAATAAAAAAAAAAAAAAAAACACTTCCAGTGAATAAAAATAGAGTACTCAAAAAAAAAAACTTCCTGCCTATAATCCTAGCACTTTGGACTTTGGGAGGCTGAGGCAGGCAGACTGCTTGAGCCCAGGAGTTCAAGACCAGCCTGGGCAACATGGTAAAACCCTGTCTCGACAAAAGATATAAAAATTAACCAGGCATGTTGGTGTGCACCTGTAGTCCCAGCTGCTAGGGAAGCTGATGTGGGAGGATCACCTGAGCCCATGAGGTAGAGGTTGCAGTAAGCCAAAATTGCATCACTGTTCTACAGCTTGGGCCACAGAATGAGACCCTGTCTCAAAAGAAAAAAAGGACTTCCCAATTCAATTTGTTAAGTCACTCTAATGTTGATATCTAACCTGAAAAATATGGTAAAATAGACCAATCTCTCATAAACATAAATGTAAGAATTCTAAACAAAATACTAGCAAATGTAATATAGTATTTATAAAAAAGATTAGAATTATAAGATTAATTTAATATTTGCAAAAAAAATGTCAACTTCTGCTTCTGTTCATACCACTATAATCAATTAAAATTGGACAAAATATATGAAGCCACTATTTTCAGACATTGAACAAAAGATAGCATAGTTCTGTGATCCTGGAGAGAAAGAAAAGGAACAAGGTTAGCCCTGTGATTGCCCTGGCTTTCGCCTAGAGGCAATTTTTGAAGAGCAGCACTGTTTGCCTTTACTTAGGGAGAACCTAAGTAGAAGCCCAGCAGTCCCACTGAATTTAAGAGACAGAAGTTTGGGAGGGTTGTGCTGGATAGAATTTGTAAGGAAGAGTAACTAAAAGGAGGAAGTTACACAAATAAAGAGCTCCAGAAATCTAAAGAGGGGTCCCCTCAAGTCTTGGCTGAATACTAATCTGTATTTGCATGGGGTGAAACTTCATGAGATCAAGTGACAACTGCCTGGAAGCTCTATTAAACAATTCCTAGAGCTCATACAATAGAAAATGTTTTCATTTCTATCAACCCAAGCAGAAACACTTCATTGAAATTCTGGGGCATCCAACAGTCGCCAGAGAATGTCATAGCTTGATGACAGAGCTAAGTTAGCCCTAGAGTAAAGGTCCTCTACACCTGTGTAACAAAGCTTAAAAACAAACATTAAAAAGGTAGATCCAATCCACATGTAACTGCCTGCCAAAACAAACCTCAACACTGTTTAAAGGAAGACAACAAAATCCAAACATTCAACAACACAGTATTTGTAATGTCCAGCACCCAGTGAAAAATTACCAGGCATGTGAAGAGTAGAAACTTACGGCCCTAATTAGAAAAAATTTAATCGACAAAAAAATAAATCAATGAAGTCTACCACATTAACAAAATAAAAAAAAGCAAATGAATGGGGAGAGAGAGAGCATTAAGACAAATAGCTAATGCATGTGGAGCTTAAAACCTAGATGATGGGTTGATGAGTGCAGCAAACCACCATGGCACATGTATACCTAGGTAACAAACCTGCATTCTGCACATGTGTCCCAGAACTTAAAGTAAAATTAGAAAAAAAAGAAAAAAAGAAAAGCATATGATCATTTTCATAGAGATAGAAAAAGCATGTTAGAATTCAGTATGCATTAATGATTAGCAATGAAACACCTAGCTAACTAGAAATAGAGATTCTTAAAATCTGATACAGAGTGTATGCAAAAACCTATAGCAAACACTATACTTAGTGGTGAAACATTGTAAGTTTTACCCCTAAAATTGGGAAGAAACAAAGATACTTGTTCTGACCACCTATTCAACATTGTAATGGAGGCCTTCAAAGGCCAAGAAGGGCAAAAAAGAAAATGAAAGGCATATAGGTAGAAAAGGAAATTAAAAATATAAAGACTGAAGAAAAAAAAACTTTCGTTATTCACAGATGACATAATTATGTATGTAGAGAACCCAAAATAATCTATAGTCAAATTATAAGAAATAGGTGAATTCACTGAGATTGCTACATACCAGTGCAACATACAAAGATGTATTTATATAATTAGTAATGATTAGAAATGTAATTTTAGAAAGTATTGCTTAGACTTGTATAAATAAATACCTAGGAATAAATTCAACAAAAAAATGACCATAACATTTATATAGAAAACTATAAAACATTATTGAGTTTAAGAAGGCCTAAGTAAAAGGAAAGAATTACCATATTCCTAGGTTGTAAAGATGCCAATTTTCCCCATATTGATCTATAGATTTAGTGTGATCCCAGTAAAAGCCCAGTAAGTGTTCTGTGGAATTGACAAGATAATTCTAAAATTTATACAAGAACTAAAAATGGCCAATACCTTGAAGAAAATAGCTAAAGGATATACACAAGATGATCAAAATTTGTTATAAAGTTACAGTAATTGTAACCATGAAGTGTTCGCACAAAGAAGAAATATATGCCAATGAAACAAAAGAAATTACAGAAACAGACCCACACATATATGATCACTTGATTTATGACAAAGATGTTACTACACTGTAGTGTAGTGCACTGTAGGATGGTCTTTTCTCTTTCCTTCTTTTTTTTTTTGTTTTGGGACGGAGTTTCACTCTTGTTGCCCAGGCTGGAGTGAAGTGGTGCAATCTCAGTTCACTGCAACCTCTGCCTTCTGGATTCAAACGATTCTCCTGCCTCAGCCTCCTGAGTAGCTGGGATTACAGGTATGTGCCACCATACCCGGCTAATTTTATATTTTTAGTAGAGACAGGGTTTCTTCATGTTGGTCGGGCTGATCTCGAACTCCCAACCTCAGGTGATCCACCCGCCTCGGCCTCCCAAAGTGCTGGGATTACAGGCATGAGCCACCATGCCAGGCCGGATGGCCTTTTGAATAAACAGTACTTGGTTGATCTGCTGAACCCTACTTCACATCATTCAGAGAAATGTATTGAAGAAGGCAAACACAAAAAGTACATTGTGTATGATCCAATTTATATAAAGATCAAAAACAGGCAAAACTAATTGTGATAGAAGATAGGACCTTAGAGATCAGCCAGGCTGACTTCCGGTTTCAAAGTGGCAGTGTAGAAGCAAGCTGTTTGTATTCCCTTTTGTAGAAAACCAAAAACAAATGTGCACTAAGATTATCACAAGAAATATTTTAGAACTCAAATATGAAGAGAGATAGTTCTTGGGGCCACAGAGGAGTGGAAAAATACTGAGAAGATTGTAAGAGATCAAGACTCCCCTTTCTGCTGGGCACCAAGTCCACAGAAAATTTCCCACCCAACTCACTTGTTTCTGTGGTGTAGAAAGTGAGATCGATGTGGACAACCAGTTTTCTCATGATGTTGGGTTTCCTGGCAGGGCACCTGTCCCTCTCTTAATTTGCAGGGAGCATCTTGAGTGCCTGAAGAGAGAAATATCCCCGAGGACTGGCAGAGACAAAGGGGGAAGATTGGATTACTATCCCCAGCCCTGGAAACTCTGCTCCGTAACTCTGCCAAAGGAGATGCCAAATCAGAGTGGCTGCTCAGCAGCATCATGCTGTAGGAGATCCGTCCCACAGATTCCCTGAGCAAAACCCCTAGCCAGCCTTCCTACATGGCCAGGACATTCCCTTTGGAATCTCCCCCATTCAGCAAGAGCTGTGCTCCAAGTGTTTACTAGAGCCAAGGTGAAATCTGGGCTTAAGTCACTACCTAGAGCCAAAAAGTGGGCAGCAACCTGGTGGTAAAGAGTCTCTACCCAAATACATGCAATAAAAACCAAAACAAGTTAGGCAGAGAAGGCTGGAATAGATATGACTAATCTTCCAATGCAAAGACATAGATGTACATCCAGAAGAAACAGGAGCAAACAGGGAACTATGATCTTCCCAAACAAACAAAGCAAGGAATCAGTGACTGACCCTAACAAAAAGGCAATAAACAAACTTTGACCAAGAACTCGAAATAGTGGTTTAAGGAAACTCAGTGATTTCTAAGCTAACACAGAAAAGCAATTCAGAAATTTATCAGAAAAATTCAATAGAGAGACTGAAGTAACACAAATAATCAAATGGAAATTTTTCAAACTGAACAGTTCATTTGATGTTCTCAACAGCAAAATGGATCAAGTGGAGGAAAGAATCAGATGGAAGACAGGCTATTTGGAAATACATAGTCAGAGGAGACAAATGAAAAATGAATGAAAAGTAATAAAGATCATCTATAAACTATGGAAAATTACCTCAAAAGGTCAAATCTAAGAATTTTGGTGTTCAAGAGGGAACTGAGCACGAGAAAAGGGTAGAAAACTTATTCAAATAAATAACAAAACTTGCAAAAACTTGAGAAAGATATAAATATCCAAGTACAGGAGAACATCAAACATATTTGGACAAATAAGAGTACCCAAAGGCATATAATAATCAAACTCTCAAAGGTCAAGGACAAAGACAGAATTATAAAAGTAGCAAGAGAAAGGAAGCAAGTAACATATCAAGGAGCTCCAATGCATCTGGCAACAAACTTCTCAATGGAAAGCATACAGGCCAGAAGTTACAAAACAGTCAGAAAATAGATAACAGTAGTAAGTCCTTACATATCAATAATGATAACAAATGTTAATGGACAAAATTCTTCAATTAAATGTGAAGGAGTATCTGAATGGACAAAGAAGTCCCAACCATATGCTGTTTACCAAGAAAACCGCTTCACCTACAAAGACACATTCAGATTGAAAGTGAAAGAGTGGAAAAAGATATTTCATGCAACTAGAAACAATAAAAAAAGGAGTAGCTATATTTATAACAGACAAAATAGACTACAAATCAAAGCCTAAAAAAAGACACAGATGGTCACTAATGATTAAGGGGTTAATTCAGCAAGAGGATATAACAATTATAAATATCTATGCATCAAACACCAAAGCTCCCAAGCATATAAAGCAAATATTAATAATTTTAAGGGAGAATGAAGGGAGAAACAGACTGCAATACAATAATGAAAGGGGACTTTAACATTCCACTCTCAGTAATGGACTGATTATGTAGACAGAAAATCAATAAAGAAACACCAGAGTAGAGTTAAACTATATATTAGACCTAATAGGCCTAACTGACATTTACAGAACATTTCACCCAATTGCTGCAGAATATACATTCTTTTCATGGAACATTATTTAGAATAGACTACATCTTATGGCACAAAACAACTTTGAACAAATTTTTAAAAATAGAAATCATATCAAATATCTTTTCTGACCACAATGGAATAAAACTAAACACCAATAACAAGAGGAACTTCAGAAACTTCACAAACACATGGAAACTAAACAACATGCCCTTGAATGACCCATGGGTCAATAAAGACTTGAAGAAGGAAATTTAAAATGTCTTGAAGCAAAGGGAAATGGAAATAAAACACACCAAAATCTATGGGATATAGCCAAAGTAGTACTTAGAGGGAAGCTTATAGCAATCAACACCTGTATCAAAAAAGTATAAAGACTTCATATAAACAACCCAATTATGCACCTCAAGGAATTAGAAAAGCAAGAACAAGCCAAACCCAAAATTAGTAGAAGAAATAATAAAGGTTAGAGCAGAAATAAATGAAATTAAGACTAAAAAACAATACAGACCAACAAAATGAAAAGTTGATGTTTTTAGAAAGATAAATAAAATTGACAAACCTTTGGCTGGACTAGAAAAAAGACGCTCTCCTATCGTCATTGTTTTTAAAAAAAATAAATGTATATGTATCAAATGTATCCTTCAGGACCCTAAAATGCCTACTGGTACATAGCATGTCCTGCTTCATGCCAGATCCGGCTAATTAAGGAACTCTTCATAGCTGACACCTTTAATCTGCTATAAAGGCACTGAGACATGATGGAAAAATCTTTCAGGTATATATGGAACATTGATCTCCACTGAGTGAAAACAATCTAACCAGAAAGCTTTAATGCCTATCAACTAATGTTGAAGCTTAAATTCTGGGAGTGAGACATGTTGCAGGGCTGAAGGAATGGATAATTAATATTTCTCTTCTTCTTCCTCACCCTCTCCTTTAACAGAATCTATACCAACCTTCTCATAAATCTCCTCAAGGGCAGCCATGTCCTCATAGGCCTCAGAAAACTCTTCTACTCCCTCACTAATGTACTGGTGAACAAAGGCATGGTTGGCATACACCAGGTCAAAACTTATGGTCCAAGTGAGCCCAGGCCTCATCAAGGACTGTGGTATTGCTCAGCATGCACACAGCTCTCTGTACCTTGGCCAGGTCTCCACCAGGTACCACCATGGGAAGCTGGTAATTAATGCCAACCTTGAAACCAGTGGGATACCAATCCAGGGTCTTGATGCTGGTAACACCAGCATTGACATCTTTGGGGTGGGACCACAGTGCAACAGGCAGGAAGCCATCATTTGCTATGGTGAGGGTCACAATTCATCATCCGGTTGGCTGGCTCAAATCAAGCACTGGTGATCTTTGCTACAGAAAGCTGTTCGTGATAAGCTTTCTTGGCAAAGGTAACAGGGGCTAAGACCAAGTTGGTCTAGAATTCTGTCAGATGACCATTCAGGGAGCCACCAACTCTGAGGGAAGCAGTGATAGAGGGCATAATAAGGCAGTTAAAGTTAGTGTAGGTTGGGCACTCAATATTGAGGTTTCTATGGCAGATGTCTACCACAAAGGCATACTCAGAGTGCTCCAAGGTGGTGTGGGTAGTGAGGATGGAGTTATAGGGCTAAACTATAGCTGTGGAAATCTGAATAAATGAACTCCACCTTGGACTTCTTGCCATAATGAACAAAGAGACATTCTATCAGCAGGGAGGTGAACCCAGAACAAGTTCCCCCCACAAAGCTGTGGAAAACCAAGAAACCCTAAAGACTTGTGTACTGGTTGGCCAGTTTGAGAATTTGGCTGAACATGAAGCCAGTGATATCCTTGCCAATGGCATAGTGCCCTTGGACATACTTATTGGCAGTATCTTCCTTGTCTGTGATGAGCTGCTCAACGTGGAAGAGCTGTTGGTAGATGGCAGTGTGAACTCTGTCAATGAATGTGGGCTCCAGGTCTTCAAACACTGCCCTGGGCATATACTTGCCAGCCCGTCTCACTGAAGATGTCAAAGAAGTCATCTGCCCCAGTGGTCTTGTCACTTGGTATCTGGCCATCAGGCTGGATGCCTTCTTCCAGGCAGCAGAGGTCCGAGCAGGGATTATCAATCTGGACATCAGCCTGGCGAATGTGGACAGAGATGTGCTCATGCACTGTGGCTAGGGATTAAAAGGCAAAGGCAACAGAAGAAGACAAGTCCCAGTTACTTTCCCTGAGAAGCTAAGAGTCGAGGTAACACACTCAGAAGTCACACTTGTTTTTTCTTTTTTCGTCTTTTTTGGAGACAGAGTCTTGCTCTGTCACCCAAGCTGGAGTGCAGTGGCGTGATCTTAGCTCACTGAAACTTCTGCCTCCCAGGTTCAAGCGATTCTCCTGCCTCAGCTTCCTGAGTAGCTGGGAGTACAGGCACGTGCCACTATGCCTAGGTGACATTTTATATTTTTAGTAGAGACAGGGTTTCACAGTGTAAGCCAGGATGGTCTCAATTTCCTGACCTTGTGATCCACCCTCCTTGGCCTCCCAAAGTGCAGAGACTACAGGTGTGAGCCACCACACCCAGCCAATCACACTTTTAAAACTATTATAACTTAACATGTTTTCCTTCTGCTTAAATGTAAAATGGCTTTAGGATAATTAGCATTTTGAGGCATACAGTATCACTTACTAGAGTCCCTTCCTATTATGTGTTTCTCATTCCAAAACAAATACTAATTTGTCTTTCACCTGTAAGAATAAATATTATAAACACTGGGACATTCTTTTTAGAGACCTTGTATTTCCTATCCTGATTTTAGTAATCTAGTCTCTCTGGTATATTGACCATAGAGAAATTCTTTAGTGAGCTTGTCTTACTCATGCACAATTGGTGTTGTTTCATTCTTTAATTTGTCTCAAGCAAAGAAGTTTAAAGAGCAGCATGGTAAGGAATTTACCTAAAAGTCATATGATGGTTCTAGTCTCAGTTCAATTAACTGTGGTGTCCTAGGCAAATCACCCAATGCCTTGGTGTTCGCATCTATAAAGTATTAGAATTGTTTTTGGCATTGCTGCATGGCACAGAGTTGGCATCCGATAGTCTATTAACATATAAATATTAGTTTCATAAGCATCTTCAACATTTTTATTAAACTCAATTCACTTCTGTGAAAAGTAGTCAACCAACAAAATGGCAATACAAATTAACGAGGTCTGCCCTATTCCCCTCCTATGCTCGTGGCAGTCTGAAATTAGAACTAGCACTGGAATGAAACGAAAAATACAGTTAACACAGTAATCACTTTTAGTTCACTTCGTGGACAACTGACCTACAAACCAGAAGGAAAAAACTAACCAACCAAACAATCAAAAATGGCCCAAATGAAGCAGTAAACTAAAGTAGAAAAGGTTCACTTCCCATCCAGAACTGTTTTTTGAAAAATGTCAACAAATTCAGCTTCTCAAAAGTTATGTTAAAACAGGCAGGCGCCTTTCAAAGAGAAGCAGATACTTTTGAGGTTCTGGAACTTAGATTACAACAGAGATAAGCTTAATAAAGAGAGTGCACAATGTTAAAGGTGGAGGGGAAGAGGACTGTGGGGACAGTCATTTCTGGAGATCTAGAAAGATTCAGTATGTTTCATGCAAGGTAATTTCTGGGGTCCTTGTGTGTTAAACATTCTTAAGAAGAAACTGTCTTTATGTTTTACATTTGCCTTAATTTTCTTTTATTTCCAGACCACCTCTACTGGTTATGCTAAGTAATTATTTTCTCTTTTTGGAATTTAAACTTTTTAAAGAAACAAAAATTAAAGAACAGAAAGCAAGACACGTTGGAAATATAAACTCTTCTTTCTCATTTCTTATGCAATAAGAAATGAGAAGAAAAACTTAGTGTGAAATTCTGGAGTCTAAAATTAAAATGTAAACAGAGAATGCTCGGTGACCTTTTCCTAGGAGGCTCACATGAAGGAATGTCATGGTACACTGACCAAACTTTTATTCATTTGCCTTTTCAGGATGTTGCTATTAACACCACATAACATTCAATAAATTACACTACAACATTTTGTACAAATCACTTCACTTCTGGTTTCCTCTTCAGCTGTGTTACTTCAGCCTCTGGTTACCTGGTAGGAAAATAAATGTATTTGGGCTCATTTTTAAAGGGAGAGTCACAGTTCTGACCAATGTAAAAATATTAGTTCCCAAACTGTGTTCTGAGGAAATAGCTACCTAAGGTATCTTATTTTTAAAAAGTTTTCTACTGTTTGGGAAGCAAGTTTGGGAAGTGCTAGGTTAACCAAAGCTTAACATGATTCTTTCTAGTGGGACATCTGAAAGCCTTTTAACCAACAGTACACTGCGATTCTGCAAAGGGGAAACAATAATTCATTGTGTTTCCCAAATTTATCTGACCATACAACATATTTCTCAGAGTATTTTTCAAGAGTAGTATTTTCTGTAATATATGTTGAAAAATAATGGTATCGGCCATCTTTGTATGTAAGCTCAAAATGTCAGCCAGCCCCTGAAATAAATGTTAAAGGTAGAGAGATAAGTGAATAAAGCTAGCACACTGTCAGTCAGGAGTACCATGAAACTCCAGGAAACAGAGCTGGGGTTTGTCTCTAAGAAGAAAAACTAGAGCATCCAAAGCTTCTGGATCCCATTTAATTAAAACCCTTTTAAATTAAATCCTTGTAACTGAAGAGTATCAGTAGATGAAGAAAAAAATAGTCTCACATGTCTTCATTTCCATCCTTGGCTCAGTACAGCTCCAGTTCCATTATTCTTAAACATCTATTAACATGATTGCTAAATAATTACACAGGCTAACTGCCAAGCATTTCTCACAGGAAGCAAGGCACTGCTCTTCTGGTTTATGCAAAAGGGTCACTATTTTTTTTTTTTAATTTTTATCTTGTTTTGATTGAAGAAACATCTCTAAAAATACCATCTGAGTGCAACATAAAAAGGAAATAGCAATTCAAGGCACAAAGTTAAGTACATGCAACAATATAGATGATTTGGGGGTGGGACGGTACAGAATTCAGAATTGATAGAAGTTAGCAGCTCCATATTTCAGAAAGACCTAGTGTCTTCCTTCTGCGTATACTGTTCTGCCAGAATTTTAAATCAGTACATCCTCGATGTTATGATGTACTGATTCAGAGGTTCCAAATCAGTAGACCTGATCCTAGACAGATCCTCAAAGGTCAACTGCCACTAAGTGTCCCCTTCTTGATCATCCTTTATGCTCCCTGGATTGGGGCATGGCTAAGGAATCAAGTCAAAGGATTAGTTGGCAATATCCTACATTGCCAACAAAGCTTTGAAGAAAACAGAGAGACAAACTGGTATTTTCCAAGTACCTAGAACAACTCCCCTGCCCCAAATCCAAACAGATCCTTTCCCTGCTATTTATAGTTAAAATGCGCATAGAGAGGTTGTAAAAGTTGTCTAAGGTCAAACCAAATGCTGATAAGCAAATTAGGTAAAATTCTGAGCCAGGTCTGGATGAGTCCAAAGTCTGTTTTACAATATCATGCTGTCTACTGATCATTACAAAATTTCATTTGTTTACAGGAGCACAAATGGTCCATTTATGCCTTTTCTCTCAGCATCCAGCAAAACATCTCAATTTTTATTATACCAACTTCAGGAGTCTTGATAATGTTTAGAGCTTCTCATTCATTTGCCTAATCAACAGAGCTATTTATTCTCAACTGTTGGCAATAAACTGTCTAACTCAGCATTTTGGGAAAAAAAAAAGAAGAAAGAAATTCTAAATACTTGAATTGCTTCATTTCATGATAATTCTTTATGGCATGCATCTTTTTGATTTTCTTTAAAAAGAGATTCTAAAATCATGACATATTTAGATATGAAAAATAGGATGAAGAGCAATGGGAACACTAATCTAAAATAGTCAAATGGCTAGAATACCTGTGTCTGTAGTAATCTCAAATTATATAGAAAACTCTTGAATTTATTAAGCAATCCCTCACGTGTGCTTGATTGAAAAAAATAAAGCTCTGCTGTAGGACTGTAGACTTGGATTCTACCCCACTCTTCTACAGTTGCCATGGTGCTTAAGTCTCTCTCGTTGTTTCCTCATTGTTTAAAAGTAAGTGAGCTCTTAAATTCCTTCAAAACAAGATTCTATAGTCAACTGTAACTCTCTTGCCTTTCCAATGAATAAACAGTTTAAAAGAATACAAATACCACTGCCTCACCCCTTCTTAATTCTTTTGACAAGGGCAAAGGACTTACCCATCTTCCACCTAAATTTGCTTTTCAGCGTGACAGAGAGCAGCAAAGGAAAAAGTATGATCACTCAGCTAGGCAAGAGTGATGTACAGTGCTTAGAAAATAGTTAAGAAGAGAGCAGCTTAACAGTCCACTTATTTTGATTGCAGGTGTCATCTCTCATATCCCCTAAGGGTAGAGAGAAAAATCTATCTTTTCCAGGAAAGATGGTAACACAGTTAAAGCTTTTTTCCCTTGCTTGGCCTGATACCATATATTTACAAATGAAAATAATTCTATGAGTGCTATTATGCCCACAGCACCTGCTTTCAAAATCTTTTATCAGAGAAATTACATAACAGGCTATCTGGCTTGATCCTTACTCTGATAACAAATAGACCTGGGTTTCCTAGTATCACACCCTTGTATTTCATTCCTCTCATCATCTCATCGCTTTCATCTCCCCCTCCTCAACTGACATTGACACAAGCGGCCTGATACAGTAGGACACATAATAAAGTGAAGTCTGGACCATATTCATCACAACCTGGTGCAGTTGAGCAAATACTAGTTATTAAAAAATATAACTGACTTGACTTTCTGGGTTTAATTTCCTTACAAAGCAAACATTCCTTCAAAATGTCAGGACCAGAAGGATTTCAATGGTAGTGTGCAATTCTTGCTTGTTTCTTCAAAGATTTCTTGGACATGGCCAGGCCCACGGGTAGATGCACTAGAGGGGATATTTTGGGGAAATGCTCCCCTTTAGATACTCTAGCAGATGATCAAAATGGGAAAGAGAAAACTAGTGGGCAATTTTCCCCTCTACACAGACACATAACCATTTTTTTTTTTCTCAGTTCTGGGCACCATGCCCAGGGACCTTATAAGCAGAGGTCTCTTGTCAGAAAACATTAGTCACATTCACTGGTAATTCTACCATTGTAGCCTCATTCATGTGAAGACTACACAGTAATCTTAGTACAGTGCTTCTCAAACAACAAAGCGCACATGAATTACCTGGGGACTTTGTTGCAATGCAGATTTAGATTTAATAGTTTTGGGGCAGAGCCCAAACTTTAGCTTTTCTATAAATAACAAACTTCAGTACGACATTGATGCTGTTGGTTCACAAATCACCCTTGAGCAGCGATGTCCTAGGTACCTCTGCCTTCCCATATTAGAACCACATTTTACCTAAAGGTCTCCTTGTGGCTGGTTATCCTAAGAAAAATAAAGCAGAAAAACTCAGAATCTCTGCCATGGGAGAATTCTACCCTGCACACAGGAGTTAAGTTCTCTGACTCTCATTGCCCAGACTCAGGATCCTGCTTCTTGCCCAGATTGATTTGGCAGAGTCTTCCTATGTAGCTGATGACAAATCTTGGCTCAGCCTCACCACCCTTGGCTGATGCCATTCTGCCAGCAACCCAAACAATTAGTGGTGTGGAGAACCTCCTAAAATATAGATTCTTGGACTTTAATCCTGAGATTCTGACTCTTTTGGTCTGAGGTGTGCCTCAAGAATAAACAGACATCTTAGGTAATTCTAAGGCATCCTAAGATTTAAGAGAAGAAAATGCATGTAACCACTCTGATAGATTAGAGAAACCTATACCTTACTGCTATTAATATCTTTACATAAAGACAACAAAGGTAAGAAAAAAGAAAACAGAATTTAAGCATTTGATAATATAACAGAATAAACAAGTTCCTTTCCAATTTGGACACTTAAGGGTATTCATGGTTAATTCAGTGTATTCTGTCCTCTTCTTTAGAGAATTTCACTAAAAATGTGAAGTATATATTATATATTCTATAGAAAATTATTTTAATGTAGATATGATTACAAATATATTCACTTAGTGATCAAAACATCAAAGGAAAGGTTATTTGCTCTTCTGATTGAACAAATGAAACTAGAATTGTTAGTACACATATAATTTTTAAAAATACATTAATACACCAAAATCAGTTAACAAATATAAGAACTGCACATTAATTAGTGACAGTAAAATGGCAGAAGCAAATGTAAAATACAAAAAATAACTTTACTCAGACTTTTTGAATGACATGTCCTTCTATAGAAGGGCTACAGTTTGGCTACTTGGTCTCTGCTGAGGCAGATGTGGCATCCTGAGGCATGTTAGCCTCTGCCAGTGCAGGTACAGCTCCTGCCACAGTAGTGGTAGTCTCAGATAAAGCAGATATGGCTTCTGGATTGGAACTGGCTCCTGTCTCACTGGAGGTGGTCTCAGTCCGATTAGAAGTGGTATCAGTTTGAAAGGCTGGAGTTTCTTGACTGCAGCTGGTGTCTGTCAGACTGGGTATGATGTCAGCTTGAACAGTCATGGCCTCTTCTTCTGCTTCCAATTCTGTTTCCTGATTTTGAACTTCCTCACCTTCTTCTACCATAGCAGGTGGTAGTTGCAATAGAGTCTAATTAAAAAAAAAAAAAGACAACACCAACATGAAAAACAGTTTATAAAGCTAAGCTCTCACATTATTATTCTAGAGTTCTCCGAAACAGTGCTGGCCATTTTATATTACAAATGTAACACCTCTGATGAAAATGGTCTAGGAATATGTCTACAGAGATGTCATATATTGATGATCAAAATACATATAAAGTCTTCAGAGAGGAAAACAACCATGAAAAGCTATTACATTTTTAAGTGACAGACTTTGCTGTAAACATTTCTGCAAAAAACAGTGATGGATTAGGACCGATTATAAAACCAACTCAAGAGTCAACTTTGATTAAAGAGCACTGTGAGCCAGGTGCAGTGGCTCATGCTGGTAATCCCAGCACTTTGGGAGGCTGATGCAGGTGGATCAGAAGTTCCAGACCAGCCTGGCCAACACGATGAAACTCTGTCTCTACTAAAAATACAAAATTTAGCTGAGTGTGGTGGCAGCCACCTGTAATCCCAGCTACTCGGGAGGCTGAGGCAGGACAATCGCTTGAACCTGAGAGGTGAAGGTTACACTGAGCAGAGATTGCACCACTGTCCTCCAGCCTGGGCAATAGAGCGAGATTCCATCTCCAAAAAAAAAAAAGATCCTTGCCGGGGGTAAAGAGGAGCCCAGCCTTGAGGCAAAGCCACTGGAGGAGGGAGCAGCAAGGAACAAGGTTTCTCTCCCATTCAACCTGAAAACTAAAGCAGCTCTATGTGCTTAGCCTGCCCTTTGTCCCATGGCAGTCTAGTGATTTTCTCACCAGGAACTCTGCTTACAATGATGGAAACTAAATTGACTGACGGACTGATTGATTGACTGACAGAGTCTTGCTGTGTTGCCCAGATTGGAGTACAGTGACACAATCTTGGCTCACTGCAACCTCTGTCTCCTGGGTTCATGCAATTTTCCTGCCTTAGCCTCCCAAGTAGCTGGGATTATAGACATATACTACCAGCAGGTGATCCACCTGCCTTGGTCTCACAAAGTGCTGAGATTACAGGTGTGAGCCACCATGCCTGGCCTTGAAAAATTTTAAAAAGTACCATGCACTGGTACTGGTACCAAAACAGAGACATAGACCAATGGAACAGAACAGAGGCCTTGGAAGCAATGCCACACATCTACAACCATCTGATCTTTGACAAACCTGACAAAAGCAATGGGGAAAGGATTCTCTGTTTAATAAATGGTGTTCGGAAAACTGGCTAGCAATGTGCAGAAAGCAGAAACTGGACCCCTTCCTGACACCTTACACTAAAATTAACTCCAGATGGATTAAAGACTTAAACATAAGACCTAACACCATAAAAAGCCTGGAAGAAAACCTAGGCAAAACCATTCAGGACATAGGCATAGGCAAAGACTTCATGACTAAAACACCAAAAGCAATGGCAACAAAAGCCAAAATAGACAAATGGGATCTAATTAAATTTCAGAGCTTCTGCACAGCAAAAGAAACAATCATTAGAGTGAACCAGCAACCGATAGAATGGGAAAAAATTTTTGCAAGCTACCCACCTGACAAAGGGTATCCAGAATCTACAAAGAACTAAAACAGATTTACAAGAAACAGACAAACAAATAAACCCATTCAAAAGTGGGCGAAGGATATGAACAGACACTTTTCAAAAGAAAACATATATGAGGCCAACAAACATATGAAAAAATGCTCATCATCACTGGTCATTAGAGAAATGCAAATCAAAACCACATTGAGATACCATCTCATGCCAGTTAGAATGGTGATCATTAAAAAATCTGGAGACAACAGATGCTGGAGAGGATGTGGAGAAACAGGAACACTTTTATACCGTTGGTGGGAGTATAAATTAGTTCAAGCATTATGGATGACAGTGTGGCAATTCCTCAAGGATCTAGAAATAGAAATTCTATTTTTTTTTTTTTTTTTTTTTTGAGACGGAGTTTCACTCTTGTTACCCAGGCTGGAATACAATGGCGCAATCTCGGCTCACCACAACCTCCGCCTCCTGGGTTCAGGCAATTCTCCTGCCTCAGCCTCCTGAGTAGCTCGGATTACAGGCACGCGTCACGACGCCCAGCTAATTTTTTGTATTTTTAGTAGAGACGGGGTTTCACCATGTTGACCAGGATGGTCTCGATCTCTTGACCTAGTGATCCACCCGCCTCGGCCTCCCAAAGTGCTGGGCTTACAGGCTTGAGCCACCGTGCCTGGCCCCAGAAATTCTATTTGACCCAGCAATCCCATTACTGGGTATATGCCCAAAGGATTATAAATCATTCTACTATAAAGACACATGCACACGTATGTTCATCACAAGCACTGTTTACAATAGCAAAGACTTGGAACCAACGCAAATGCCCGTCAATGATAGACTGGACAAAGAAAATGTGGCACATATATACCATGGAATACTATGCAGCCATAAAAAACGATGGGTTCATGTCCTTTGTAGGGATATGGATGAAGCTGGAAACCATCATTCTTAGCAAACTGACACAAGAACAGAAAATCAAATACCACATAGTCTCACTTATAGGGAGGTGTTGAACAATGAGAACATGTGGACACGGGGAGGGGAGCATCATACACTGGGGTCAGTTGGTGGTGGGGGGGATAAGGTAGGAACATCATGGGGTGGGGAGGAATAATGTGGGGAGAAATGCCAGATATAGATGATGGGGAGATGGAGGCAGCAAATCACTGTGCCATGTATGTACCTGTGCAACAACCCTGCATGATCTGCACTTGTTCCCCAGAACCTAAAGTACAATTAGAAAAAAAAACAACTACCATGCACAATAGCAGCCAAAAAAAGAAAGAAAACTATTGAGCAAAATGTTACAAAATATGTGTAAGGTTTGTATACTGAAAACTACAAAACCATGATGAGAATTCAATGATGATCTAAACAAATGAGAGATCTTATTCACGGAAAGGAAGATTCAATATTGTGGGGAGCCACGGTGGCTCCCGCCAATTGTCCTGGCGGTTGAGGAGGCGAGGCTATAAGTTCAAGGCCAACCTGAGCAACATAATGAAGCTCTCATTGATTAACAAAAATATATATATAATAAAAATAAATAGACTGTTGTTTATATATCCAGGAAAATCTTAAAAAAAAAAAAAGTAAAGAGAAATGCATATAGGTGATTGCATAGCAGAACAGAACATTAACTGCAAACACTAAAGAAATATTATCAAATATACAAAGGTCCTACAATCCCTTAAATACATTTCACAAATAATATTTAAAAATCAATATTGTGAAGATGTTAATTGTCCCAAATGGATCCTAAACAATCCTACCCTTCAAAATATGCTTTTAAAAACCATAGCATGCTTTTTTGGGGTAGAAACTGACCTGCTGATTCTAAAATGTATATAGAAAAGCACAGGAACCAGGATAGCTAAAATAATTTCGAAAAAGAAGAACAAAGCTAAAGGACTTATGTTATCTAATTTCCAGGTTGACTGTAAAGCTACTGTAATCAAGGTAGTGTGGTGATGGCAAAGGGACAGATACACAAAACAAGGGAATAGAACAGAAAGCTCAGAATTAGACCCTCACATATATGGTCAGTTGATATTTTGACTAAGATAACAAGCAATTCAATAAAGAAAACAATAACCAATTAGGGAAATGGTGCTGAAACAACTGGATATCCACAGGCAAATGAATAAAACTCAATCCTACCTGTATCACATAAAAAAATTAACTCAAAATGTATCATACCTTAGTATCCAACCTAAGACTATACAACTTCTAGAAAAAAACCTTTTAACTCTGAGTTAGGCTGAGTATTTTTAGGACATAAAAAGCATGAATCATCAAAGAACAATTTGATATACTGAACTTTATCAAAATTTAAAACTTTTGCTAAGACACAAAATAAGCCAGAGAGAAAATATTTGTAGGGAGAAAATATTTGTAAAATACATATCTGATAAAGGACTTGTAACCAGAATAAATAAAAACCTTGAGAGGCACAGTGGCTCACACCTGTAATCCCAGCACTTTAGGAGGCTGAGGTGGGCGGATCATGAGGTCAGGAGATTGAGACCATCCTCGCCCATGTGGTGAAACCCCGCCTCTACTAAAAATATGAAAATTAGCTGGGTGTGGTGGTGTGCTCCTGTAATCCCAGCTACTTAGAGGCTAAGGCAGGAGAATGGCTTGAATTTGGAAAGTGAAGATAGAAGTGAGCTGAGATTACGCCACTGCACTCCAGCCTGGTGACAAAGCAAGACACCATCTCAATTAAAAAAACAAAAACCTCTTGAAACTTAATAAAACATACAACCAAATTAAAAAAAAAAAATGAGCAGGAAACCAGAGCAGACACATCCCTAAAGATAAACAGATGGCAAATGTCCACATAAAAAGTTGCTCAACATCATTAGTCCTTAGGGAAATGAAAATTAAAACCACATTGAGACCACTGTATATATATTAGAACTGCCAAAATTTAAAACAGACCTACCATATCAAGTAAGGATGAGGATGTATAGCAACTAGAACTCTCAAACTGCTGGTGGGAGTGTAAAGTGGTACACCACTTTGAAAAACAGGCTGGCAATTTCTTAGAAAGTTAAACACATCCTTAACATATAACCCAAACACTACACTCTTAGGTGTCTATCTAAGGTAAAGTGCAAAGGCTTGTATAAGCAATAGTAGACAAATTAAAAAAAAAACTGTATTATTTCATTTATATAAATATCTAGAAAATGGAAAGAAACCTATCATGACAGAAAGACAAAAAGGAGGGATTGCAAACAAGCAAAGCAAAACTCTTGTGGATAATGAATATGTTCTTTATCTTGACTGTGCTGATGGTTCCACAAGTAAATACCTATGCCAGAACATATAAAACTGTACACGTTAAGTTTGTGAACTTTATCATATGTATGAATTCTACCTATATAAAGATGCTTTAAAAAAATGCAAATGTCATATAAATAATAACAGCCTACTTTAGTTCATTTCCCACAAGGAATTAGGCACTTTAAAGATTTATTCCGTAAAAAAGAAAATCATTTCTACAGCAAGAAAAATAAAAGTCAGTTTTGAGAAACTCACCTGATGATAATGATGTGTAGTCTGTATCAAATGCATGTACATGTTGTATACAAAATTTGCCATCTGGGGCATATTTTTTATTATTTGTACTTCATGAGATGGTCTCTCTCCGTTCTATAAGAAGGAAAAAAGATTGTTAAATTTCTGGTCAAACAATCCGAGAAGGTAACAGTTCAACATAAGCCCATTTTTTAATCTTATGAAAAAGCACTATTAGAGTCTGGAAGACCTAACAGTAAGCGGACATAAAACGCAAGTATGAAGAGTCCAATAAAGACTTCATGAATGTTTTTAAAAACAGATTTTTAAATAGTTAAATTAATAAAAAAGGGGCCCAGGTCAGTGTGCTCTGCCTGCCGGCCATGTGACTCCCATTAAAAAAAGATTACTAAAGTAAACTTCATGAAGAATAGTGATTCCATTGAAATTTAGAAAAGTCAGAGACTAGAAAAGCTGAGAGTCACTAGCTTTTAATACAATCTTGGGCTGGTAAATGAAGTATGGGATTTAGTCTACAATCAATATAAAAGAATTAGTAAGAGAAAAGTAATTATTTGAATAGAGAGGAAAATCAACATGGTGTAAAGCAGCAGTTTCTAATACTGTGTATGCTCCAAAGACAGTTCACAAGATAATTCAGAAAAAAAAATTAACACTCTTTGTCCTAATTATATTTTTCTAAAAAAATAAGAAGCTAATATTTACTTTTACTGAACATACAGACTATGAGGCATGAGGCTGAATATTCAAATGTTCTTTTTAAAATTTTGGTGTCTATTAGAACCGTCTGGGGTAGACTGTTTAATTGCAGGTACCTAGGCTCTAGACCCTAAAGATTCAGATTCAGAAAGTCTGGGTGGAATGAGCTGATTCTTTTGTAGCTTCTGGACAACAATCTAAGAAACATTGCTCTATTAGTGTAGGTAAGGTAAAGCCAATCAAAATACAAATTTTGCACTTCCTTTTAAATCACCCTAAACCAGAGATTAACAACTGTCCTATTTATAGTTATTAATAAAATGTTTATAAAGTCTTATCCTTTCTTGTGGCAGAAACAATTTAGAAAACCATTAAGGTAGAAAACATACCCCCAAAAAGAGGGTTCAATTTTAAAGTCACAAATTATTTAAGGAGCATCAAGCCAGAAATAATTTAGTAAATTAAACAGCATTTCTCAGAAGTAAGCGGGATGGTAGCACTCCATCTAAGCGGGTATTCTTTTGATAATGGTCACTTTCTGCAATGATCAAAACTCCTATGTACAAATACTGCCATGCTATTTTGACTAGGAAAAGCTCTCTTCAAAACATGGACAACTTTTTGTTTGCTTGCTTTATTTTCTGGAGTCTTGCCGAGAGCTGCCTTTCCTCGAGATGCAGCACTCCCTGCCCCTCACTATCTCTTGAGCAGAAGATGGGGGGATGTTCTCAGCCCTAACCTTCCCAGGGCCTTGAACTGAGTGTTACCTAAAGCATGGGTTTTCAAGCCTTCTGTTCAGTAATATTGTCTGACCTGCACTCCAGATCGCTTCAGGTATGACATATAGTCCTTACACAGAAATCACCTGGAGAGCTTGTTACACATTATGACACCTAGGCTCTGTCCCAGACCTCTCATCAGGAATTTAATAGCGCACAGAAGATTGAGAAACTCAGACATAATAGGATTGTGTCTAGAGTTGAGCCTGACACTTGAGGCTTTATGTGACCCTACCACCTATGATCTCTCTCCACCATTTTCCTGCCACTTCTCCACAGCAGCATTTCCTTAAAAATAAGTAGGTAAATAAAAATGCAGGTTTTAAAAAAGTACTTATTATTAATAAACACACAGATTTAATTTTTTTTAGAGAGGTGGTGGGAAGACGCATACTGTGAACATCTAAAATAATGTTATTTAAAATCCAATGGATTCCCTAGGACAATTCATTAAAAAAAAAACCAAAGCCCAAAAGTCTATAGTATAATAACCTTTGCACAAGAAAGACAATAATATAAAAATAAATATTTATCTTCTCCTTTATAGAAAAGGAATATAAGTATAAACAAGAAACTAAAGAGACTAGTTACCTATGGAGGAAAGGTGCTAGAAAAAGGGGAGAAAGAAGGGATAACAGAGAGTAGTACTTCTCTATCTTTTCATTAAATATATGTGCTCTCTCCTCCCTCACTTCCCCAGAATGTAAGCTTCTTAAGAACTCAACTATTTATTGCTCTATTTTCAATAAGTAGTTAAGTTCTCCTTACAAAGCTGAAGACAAACAGTATAGTATAATGATAAATAACATGAACTCTGGGGGATGTTATTCAGAAAGACCTCCTGGCTTTTCAGATCTTGGATCCTCTATGCTAGATGCATGGTCAAACTATTTAACTTCTCTGGCCCTAAGTTACTGCATTTGTAAAATGGGATTAATAAAATAATCTAATAATGTAACAGGCTGTTGATACTGAGATGAAAATGAGGCAATGTATGTAAAGAACTAACTGTCTAATACAGGTAGATAAATAAATGTTGGCTGAATTATTATTTTTAATATTTATTTACTTTTTAAATAGAGACGAGGTCTCACTATGTTGTCCAGGCTGGTCTCAAACTCCTGGGCTCACGCGATCCTCTTACCTCAACCTCCCAAAGTGCTGGGACTACAGGCATGAGCCATTGAGCCCTGCTGATACTATTTTTATATAGAAAATTTAACTCAGTTCCTCAGTGCAACATACTCTAAGGCAGTAAGTGAATGACATATAATGATGCTCCAAGCTAATGTGGTCACCTATAAGAAAATTCCAATTTCCCCACTCCGCGGAATGCTGTTCTATAAAATGAAGAAGTCCTACCTTTCTAGTGGTTGGGAAAGGTTCTGTTGGAATTATATGCAAATGAAGCGGGCGAGCCGTGAGCTGACTGAAAGCTGGAGTCAGTTCAAAACAGTTTTGGAAGAGGGATACTCTGGCAAAGATGTAAAGTCCAAGTCTAGCTCTAGACATGGCCACTACCAAGCGACGGACATCCCTTTGGGAAATAAACAAAATTATTAGCACACTTAGAGATTATTAACATTTATGCAGATTTTTTTTTCACAAATTTCACTAGATAGTCCTGTTAAGCCACGGCAATAAAAAGTTAAGCTTCTTTAAAACTTAATAGAAGTTAATCAATGTTATGTGACTAATAAACCAAGTAAAAGTTAAGACTTCATTACTAACCTCTTATGGTTTTTTTGGGGGGAGAATCACAAAATAACCAATGCACTTACTTAAAAGGTCTAAATAATATATTTACTATTACAGTATAGTTTAATTGTCAGTTACTGGTTTACTATATCACTGTCACTGAGTCAATCTTAACTAGTTCTTCTTCCACTTCACCTACCAAAATCCCAGGTTCCATCAAGGTAAAAACTTTACTTCCTAGATAACTCTTATCACACTGTTTTATTCTTATTTACAACGAGTACATATGGAAATATAGTATACAAGTTTAGCATCCCTAATGTGAAGATTCAAAATCTGAAACTTCAGATAAAGGACAGTTAGCCTATAACGTGTCTTATCCATGTATTTATTCTAGTATTTAGATGCAATGCCTGGCCTATAATAGGTACTCAATGTTCATATAAACAGTGAAAACAGTTAAACTGAATGATAAAACTATACATGTAAGATGGCTGTCTGACAAACAATGTCATTTTTCTTTAATCTCTCTTTTTTTAAAAGAACCTAAGTTTCTTTACAATAGGTTTGAATCAAATAAATGTATAAAAGAGGGCTAATGTAATTTCACCTCTATATTAAATAAAATATGTCTTAGTGAGAAAAGATAATTTTGGTTTAAAATGCAGAGGATAATTTTTTTACTTGAGATGTTTTCAGATGGCTATTTAAATTTTTGAGTACTCTGCAAAAGAGAAGATTTTCATAAATAATAATAAAGCCTGGGAGAATTACCTCTAATCTCTGAAATAAAGTACAAAAGAGTGAAATAGATTATTCTCTGTAATATTCAGAGAGACAGAGAACCAGGAATTGGAATATTTATCTAATAACTTTTCTTTCTGTAATCCAAGATATTTGGGGAGTATCTATAATTCAGTCTCATTTTCTTTTTTTCTTTTTTTGAGACAGAGTCCCACTCTTGTCACCCAGGATGGAGTGCAGGGGCATAATCTTAGCTCACTGCAACCTCCGACTCACAGGTTTAAGTGATTCTCTTGCCTCAGCCTCCCAAGCAACTGAAATTACAGATACCCGCCACCACGCCCAACTAATTTTTTTGTATTTTTAGTAGAGATAGCATTTCGCCGTGTTGGCCAGGCTGGTCTTGAACACAAGACCTCAGGTGATCAGCCCACCTTGGCCTCCCAAAGTGCTAGGATTACAGGTGTGAGCCACTGTGCCCAGCCTAATTCGGCCTCACTTTCTATGGTGTTTTATGGACTAATCTATGGTCTTAAAATAATCTAGTTTCCTTTATTAGGAGGTACAGTGTGACACCAGCATATACTATTACTTATATTCTTGTGTTATACGTATGTGTGTGAGGGGACAGAGTGGGGATAGGTACCCTTCCCCCAGCAACAAACAAAATTAATACATGTTCATTTAGGTAGAAGGAAAAGAAATACTCTTTTACAGGAACTTTGAGAAATCTCTACGTTTGTGACACACTGGATTCATAAAGGAAATATTATTTTCTAGGTTGCTGTAATCCAAATTATTATTTTTGCCACATTTCCTTAGAACCCCAAGGGCTCATACAACAGTTGGGTAGTTCCAACACTGGTAACTGAAGAGATACTGCTAGAAATACTTAGCATAAGTTCTCACAGAAATATTATAAAGAAAATTATGGTGAAATTTAATGTTATTGGGGGAAAAAGGGTTAGTGATGGAAGCAGGTGATAAACTGTTATTTTCATAGTAACCACTGTAATCCCCCTCACATCAGAAGCCCCTATCTCTAGAAAGAGTATAGATACAGCACTACTGCAATGACCACTGTACGGTTCCTCTGAGAAAACAACTCCCCAGCCTTCAGTGCTATAGTGCAATAAAGTGGCTTTTGTAAGTCTGATCTCCGTTGTACATGAAGAGATTTGAACTAAAAATTTTCTGCAGATTGAAATGTAGGTATCTTCCAAAGGTATATTAATGAATCTGCCACTAGACCCTAAATGCCACAAGAGCAGAGATCATGAATGTTACCTCTATTACCATATATTAAGAATCTAGTCCACTGACAGACAGTAGACGGATACGAAAATGTTTGTTAAATGAATGACCAAACACTATAAACATAACAAACTACGAGGCAAAAAAACAAAGGATGGTAACGTGAGTAGGCAGAGTTGCTTGGAGATATGTCTTGAAAGCAGAGCAATATTGACTACTAAGTACTTTCTTAGTCCCAAGAAAATGGCTGGAGAGAAAAAGCACTGTTAAACAATGCCAACACTCTGATAGAACCTCTATGAGGAAACAACAGAGGAAAGCTGCAGCCTCATTACTTGGCTCAGAACAGGTTACACACATTTCTATTGGTAGCTAGGCTGTCCAAATCAGTTCAGTACAAGAACAATGAATGCTGGAAAAGGGACCAGAACTGTCCCACTACTCTGGCTTCTAAATAGCTCCACATTGTCCAAAACAGGCCTCTGGAACTGCAACTGGCTCCAACCCAATCACCCAATTAGTCCATCCTGGCTGAAAAAAGGTGTGAGCAAAAGAAATAAAGCAGGCACTTGAAAAACAGTCTAACAGTTCCCTAAAATGCTAAATACAGTTACTATATGACCCAGAAATCCTACTCTTAGGTCTATATCCAAGTGAAAGAAAAATAAGCATTCACATTAAAATTGTATATGCATATTCATAGCAGCATTATTCTTTCTAATAGCCACAAAGTGGAAACAATGTAATGTCCAATTGATGAATGGATAAATAAAATGTGACATAGCCAGACAATGGAATACTATTCAGCAATGAAAAGGAAAGAAGTACTGATACATCCTACAACAATGAACCTTCAACATATGTTAAGTGAAAGAAGCCAGTAACAAAAGACCACATATTATATGATTCCATTTATATTGTGTCCAAAATAGGCAAATCTACAGAGATAAAAAGTAAGTTAGTGGTTGCCAAGGTTTTAGGGGAGAGGGGAGGGAAATGCTAAGTACTGGGTTTCTTGCTAGAGTGATGAAAATGTTCTAAAATTGATCATGGAGATAACTGCATATATATTTTTTTTAATATATAAAAAAAATAATTGAATTGCACACTTTAAATAGATAAATTGTATGGTATGCAAATTACATCTCAATAAAGTTATTAAAAAATAAAACATGGCAGGAAATAGGTTTCCTTGTTATCATGAAACAGAAACAGTTTCTTACCTATATATAAAAGGAAGGATATGAAAGATTAGCTTTCTACAAATCAGAAATTTTTATTAAAAGTTTGATAAAATTCTAGCTAAGATACCTAGGCTAAGCTACCTGCGTAACTGGAATAATAAATAATAGTTAAGTTGACATATCCCCTCTATGCACAACCACTACCAATACTATCCCCAATTAAGAAGTTGGAGTTCAAAAAGAAAATTTTGGCAAAAACAAGTAAATTTAACTTATTGGAATATAAGTATTTTTGCTAGAAAATTTTGATACGCAAGACGATACTGAAATCAGGTTTTATTTTAACCCTTCATTTATAAGCATTTTATTATCAAAACCTTTCTTTTTTCCTAAATTTACAGAAAAATTAGGCAAAGAACAGCATAGGACTAAAGTCACTGGAAGTTGCAGACCAAGTACAAGAGTTAAGAAAAAAGGTAGGGAGAATTCATATATTCATATTGTACGTTTTTGAGATGTTAATTACATAAACCATAATGATAGCCCATTCAGATGGCAGTTATAAATCTCAAGGAGAAGAAGGAATTGCTTTTTAGAAAAGTTAAGTCTCTAAATATTTGCTTGACACTTAATAAACAAAAGCAAACTATTTTAGAATATGAAACAATTTCTTAAAACATTGTATCTTTAATTACTTTTTCATAAAAGTTATCAATCTCATGAACCTGGTCACTGGGTTAAGCTCCAAATGGATCTTAATGACAACATTACAAGAGCATTGAGAATTTTCTTTTTATGTCTATCCAATAAAATAATAAAATAAAGTCTCCTTAGTTGTGTTAGTAAGTCACATGAGATGAAGCTTTATACAAAACTAAACGGAGGCTTTGTAATAAGAAGATATTATTTCCATAAATCTCTAGCATATAAATACATCACAATACATGATAAAAATAGATTATTGTTTGTTTTGACAATTCCTAATCCAGGGAGAACAAACGGCTCCTTTGTCCTCTAACACTAAAGCTGAAAGACTGTGTATGAGAAAAAATGAGAAACCGTATTATACAATGAAAATTTATTCTTAAGGCTTTTTACTTCTTTATCTCCTTTAATTTCTGATATTAAGTTTCTAACAGATACAGGACAGATTAAGATTTTATGATAAAAATGCTACCTCTGAGTGTTACTAAAGAGTAAAACTTAACATTACTCAAACATTGAAGAGTACAAAAATTCAGCAGCAATGACAATGGTTACTACAAGGAATCATGTTACATTCCAACAAAAAGCAGCAGAAGTTGTCATAGTAACTATAGTTTAAACTTTAAAAATATTTAGAACACTTAGCCACAGAAATTTCAAAATTAAAGTAGATAGAAAAGTTTGATAACTATTATGAAAGTTGTTTCCTACATACCTCAGATGACCCACTGCCCTGGTTCGTACCAGAGAAAGAAGAATATAATCATTCTGTTGACCTTGAAATCTATCAACAGTTGTTACCTAGAAATACAAAATGGAAAATATGGTGCATTTTCAAAAGCCAAAAGACTCTAGAGATCATTTAAATAATGTGCTAGAAACAAACATCTTACCCTTAAAATAATAAATCCCAAAAGAAACCTAATCATAGGCTTGGAATTCCAAGAACAAGTTAAGGAACATTATTAAATAAACCATACTAACCAGATTAAACCACATACTTATGTTACTCACACTTACAATATTTGTCTTTACTTTTGCTGATAAATAAATATTTTTGGAATTAACAGTCTTCCCCCATTACACTGCAAACTTCATGAGAGCAGGGACTATGTCTAGCTCAGCAATGTAACTTAGCGTGCTTATTACTTAACATAACACCAGTACATGTCTATAGCGTTCCTCTATCCAAAAAAAAAAAAAAACAATAATCCTCATAGTACTTTCTGTTCATTTTGAAAATATATGTACATAGGAAGCCAAGGTGGGCAGATGGCTGGAGCCCAGGAATTAAACACCAGTCTGGGTAACATGGTGAAACCCCATCTACAAATTATACAAAAATGAGCCGGGCATGGTGGTATGTGACTATAGTTCCAGCTACTCAGAAGGCTGAGTTGGGAGGATTGCTTGAGCCCAGGAGATGGAAGTTGCAGTTAGCTGAGATCGTGACACTACACTCCAGGCTGTATAACAGAATGAGACCCTGTTTCAAAGGAAAGAAGGAAGGAGAAGGAAAGAGAAGGAAAGAAAGACAGAGGAAAGGGAAAGGGAAAGGGAAAAAGGGAAAAAGGGAAAGGGAAAGGGAAAGGGAAAAAGGGAAAGGGAAAGGGAAAGGGAAGGAAGGAAAAGAAAAGAAAAAGTGTATGTACAAATAGGGAAGTTCAGAAATGTTTCAGTCACTAATACTGGCAACTCAGGCATTTATCTTTTCATCAATTCAACGAAAAATTTATTGCTTACCCTGCAGAAACTGCAATTTATGGTCTATCTTTAGGAAGTTTACAAAACACTTTTTCAGTCAACTACATGAAGACATGGTTTATACACAATAAAATGTGTTCAAGTGTACAATTTGATGAATTTTGATAATACATTTTCCTATGTGACTACCACCACAATAAAAATGTCCATCACCTCAGGCCCCATTTTGGTCAAATCTGCATCCCCCAACCCCAGGCAATCACTGATCTACTTTCTGTCACTATAGATTATTTTTTGCCAGGTCTAGAATTACGTAAAAATAGCATCAAAAGGATATACTCTTTTGTGTCTTGTTTCTTTCAATCAGCATAATGTTTCTGATATATTCATTCATGTTTTTGAGATAATTCTTGTGTGTACACAAGAAATTCATACCTTTTTATTTTGAATATTCCTCCACTGAATGAATATACAACAGTTGGTTTATTCATTCACCTGTTCATGAAAATTTGGCCTGTTTCTAGTTTGAAGCCATTTTGCATAAAGTTGCAATAAATATTCATGTACAAATATTTTTGTGGACATGTTTTCATTGCTCTTAAATAAAGATGCAGGAGGGAAATTGCTGAGCTGTATAGTAAAAGTACATACTTTATA
Organism: Callithrix jacchus; assembly: GCF_049354715.1. Lineage (NCBI taxonomy): Eukaryota > Metazoa > Chordata > Mammalia > Primates > Cebidae > Callithrix > Callithrix jacchus. The sequence continues at coordinate 52,028,650 of NC_133509.1, read as the reverse complement.
AGAAATGATCAAACTTTTCCAAAATTGCTATCCCACTTTACACATTCACCAGCAATGTTCCAGTTCTAGAGTTTCAGTTGTTCTTCATCTTTGCCAACACTTGTCATAATGTCAATCTTTATCATTTTACCCATTCTTTTGAGTAGGTAGTGGTATATCATTGTAGTTTTAATTTCTACTTCTTTGATAACTAATGATGGTAAGCACTTTTTCACATTTTATTGGCTACCTGTAGGTCTTCCTGTGTGAAACGTCTGCTCAAGTCATTTGCCCATTTTGTATTGGGCTGCCTTATTTCATAATAACGTTTACAGGAATTCATATATTCTGGATATAAGTCTCTTGTTATTATGTGTGGATATTACCTGCAAATTCTGTTGCCACCCTGATCATTTGGAGAACTGAGCTCACATACTGACACTGGCAGGACAGAATAACATCATTGAACTACCCTGTAACCCAACCTTGGAACCAACCCTATTTCCATCTTGTTATGAGAGACAGTAACTTTCCTTATTATTTGAGTGAGGTTTTCCATAAAAGGTCTCAAATATTGAGGTCCTTCTATTTCTAAACTTGCAAAATTATTAGTCTCTCAGTTTTACTCTATTCCTTATCAAGTATTCTGTAGTGTCCGTTCTTCCCTGTATTCCTTTTGATTTTGTTTTCATTCCTCTGATTTTACTTTCTTCCAGCTTACATTTCATTTCTTTCTCTGAGTTCTTACATTTCTCTGCTTTATAGCTTTTCCTCAAAGAAATGGTTACTTCATTAGGTATTTTCCAATTTACAATAAAATGTGTATTTGAAAATTTCATCTTTTCCAGGCCAACATGTTTTCTGCAGCATGTATCCTATCCATGTTTTGCTGTTCTTCACTTTTTTTCCTATAAATTGAGCTTGTGCTAGTTCCCTTCATACTATCCATCACTGAATAAGTAAGTTTCTTAGAATAGCTACGTGCGAGATGTTAAGATGGGGTGAGCAAAGCTGTTTTCTGAAGGCTGGATGGTTTTCATAACAAAAGGCCCTCTTTTCTTCTGCTACTGTCCAGATAGTCTATAAAAATAAGAGTTTGTACCCTTTCTCTCATTTTCCTGTTACTTTTGCATAATTTCAAAAAAAGGTGAGCTTTACATAGCCATGTTCACAACCACAGTCCTATCTTCAACATTAGTATAATCTTTATGTTATTTTCTAATTTATTCAACCCATCATTAATAAAACGAACATCATTTTATTTGATATTATACATCACTTTTCATTATGTAAAACAAAAAATATTTTTTAAAATCCCAAGGTCTGAATACGTTTTACCATCTTCCCTTATTCCCAACACAACCTTCCCTACATACAATTAAAAACAGTCTAAATTATACTTCTGCAAAGCAAAACAAACATACTCCTAGCAACAGTACACGAATTATAATGTAATTTTGTTATATATCATTTTACGAACAAAAAGTTTCAGAAACATTTATTTCTGTTACCATCTATCAGTAAACATCTTGTGTACTGTAACTGAGATAGATGGTCACAGCAAACCAGCAAGATTGACAGATAGGACTGTCAGAAAATTATTTATAGTTCCCATTATTTCATTTTCTCAAATATCTTAAAAAGAGAGAGCAAAGAGACAAAGCAGAACAATATAAACCTTTCTATCTTGCCAAAGTGATGAATAAGAGAACACATTATAATTATAAAAATACCTTGTTTGGTCTTCCAATCAACGGATTGTTTCCACATCGTCTATTGATGATGTCTCGAATAAGATGCTTTTGGCCATTGTATGTTGTTAGAATACTGATTCTGTCAGCAGGGTAACCAAGTAAACACATGTACATAAAAAGTGCTACTACATATTCTGCCTCTCCAAGATTCTGTAATGCAAACATAATCAGATTGTGCATTTATTTGCTTTTGTTTCAATGTTATAGAGAAAATATCTCATCTAGATAAGCAAAATTTGTTCACTTTGCACACCACAAGAAGTGAAGACTCAGTAACTCGGATAAGTGAGTATCTTTCATAAAACTGAGGGATAATCTTATGCTACATTAACACTGATACATGAAAACTTTTACATTTGCAATATATTTGCAATACATGGAACAATCATAAAATAAAACTGCCAACTTACAGGCTTAATATTCCTAAGACCACAACAATCACAATATAGATCAATAATATTCTGGCCAGGCATGGTAGCTCACATTTGTAATCCCAGCACTTTGGGAGGCCAAGGCAGACAGATCACTTGAGTCCAGGAGTTCGAGACCTGTCTAGACAACATGTACTAAAAATACAACAATGAGCTGGGCGTGACAGTCCATGCCTATAGTCTCAGCTATCCAGTGGGCTGAGGTGGGAGGATCGCTTGAGTCCGGGAGGTGGAGGTTGCAGCAAGCTGCAATTTCACCTCTGCAATCTAGCCTGGTGACAAAGTGAGACCTCATCTCAAAAAAAAAACAAAAAATTCTATACAATGTATTGCAACTATAGTTACATACAGACACAAAACTATAAAGTAACTAAGAAGCCAATACGATACCCAGTTTAATAGCATATACATCTAGCAGTATTATAGTTGACTCAATTTTTGCACAATGCTTTTCCTTTTGCACAACCGTCACTTAGAGAACAGAAACAAAGCATACAAAAAACAATTTTGCACAATGTTTTTTGTGTGCTTTGTTTCTGTTCTCTGAGTGACAGTTGTCACTTCCACTAGATCACTTTAGGTGGGATGAGGATGTGACCTCAAATTGGTCAGCCTGGTTTACTATTAAATTAGAGACTAGGAAGGCACTTAAAACTAAGGCTTATTCAACTTAAAGGTGAAGAATAATACATAAGGCTGTTTGGTCCAGTTCAGTAGACACTAAATCCAAAGTACTAGATGAAAGAAGAAAGTAAAATAAGACTATAAGCACAATATTTAAAAATAAAAAAGGAAGCTGCATTTTATGCACTGGCAACAGAAAAATTACTGGAAGACTTCTTGAAATATCATTTATATTATGGTTCTTTCTAACACACAGCCTGCGCTACTTACATCTGTCATTTAAGCTTTCTAGTTATTTAACATTGCCCAATTTGGTACTTTGCCCAAAGGTTAGACATAAGTATTAATAATAAAACAACATGAAGTGTATTGTGACCAAATATTTTAGAGCTCACTCCAAATAAGTCTAGTTCCCTTCAAATTAGTCACTTTTATTCATTTATCCACCTAGTGTTTCCCTCTCAGACACGAATTCTTCAAATGTTATCACTTAAATGCACAGGATTCTCATTTTAGGGGATAATGTTTTTAACTCTTCAGAAATACATTTAATAGTGGCAAATCCAAAAATTAGCTGGGCATGGTGGCGTGCACCTGTAGTCTGCGCTACTTGGGAGGCTGAGGCAGAATTGCTTGAACCCTGGGAGGCGGAGGTTGCAGTGAGCCGAGATTGTGCCACTGCACTCCAGCCTGGCGCCTGGTGACAGAGTGAGACTCTGTCTCAAAAAAAAAAACAAGTGGCAAATCATCATCTGAAAATATGTTTCTTGAAACACTAAAAACCCAGAGTTAGGCTTAATGAATAAGAAAAATAGGTAACCAATCTGGATTAAAACGTTACAATCAATACTACAGTATAACTCAGGCAATGAAACTAACTCAAAGGAGAAATTCCAAAAACCATTATGTAATGAAAATATCAGTTGATTACTGATGTTTTCTAATATTTTTAAAGTTATCATTTAAAGGTCACATCTGTTCTCAGGCAAAAAGCACACAAGTATAGTAACTTGATTTAATATAACCAAATATTTGGAGGGAAAATAAGATCTGCATGAGTTATATGTACACACATACATTTAAGCTGATGATATATGATGCTTTTTCATGAATAACTCATAATCTCTAATTTAGGTAACAACCTATATTGGATATTTTGCTGTAAAGAGAGAGAGAGAGAAAAAAGAAAAACTTAACCCCAAATGCTATCAACCAAACACTATATTTTGATGTATATGCTGCCAGATTATTTTGTATGCATTATCTGCACATATTTCTATTTTAAAATAAAATGAGATACTGCCAGGTGTGGTGACTCACGCCTGTAATCCCAGCACTTTGGGAGGCCAAAGCGGGGGGATCACGAGGTCAAGAGATCAAGACCATCCTGACCAACATGGTGAAACCCTGTCTCTACTAAAAATAGAAAAATTAGCAGAGCACGGTGGCTCGAGCCTGTAGTCCCGCTACTGGGAGGCTGAGGCAGGAGAATCACTTGAACCCGGGAGGCAGAGGCTGTAGTGAGCCAAGATCGTGCCACTGCACTCCAGCCTGGCAACAGAGCAAGACTCCATCTCAAAAAAAAAATAAGTAAAATGAAATAAAAAATAAAACAAAATAAAATGAGATACTAGAGATATACTTTGCAATTTTTTTCCACGTAATATAGCATGAACATTCTTCCTGTTAGTAAACACTTACGATGTTATCATTCTTAGTGGCTATTTATTTTTTCTTTTATATGGAATAGATAATAATGCAATTAATCCCTACTGACAGATATTTAGGTTGTTTCTCATTTCTAAAATCATATGTAGTGTTGAAAATTAAACATACAAGTCTGCAAATTGGCCCAATTATTTTTTAAGGATAAATTCCTAGAAGTAAGAACATTGCTTTTAACATACAGTGACAATTTATCCACCAAATTATTTTCCTACTAGCATTGTATGAGAATAAAATTTCCCCAAACCTACCTTAACACTGAGCATTATTAAAGAGGTAAAAATGTGATTAATTTATACTTGTTATAAAATATGAATTGCATATTCACATTTTTCTCTTAGTCTTGATTTTTAAAAAGAGTAACTGATGACTTATATATGTATATTCAGAATTCAACTTGTTTATTAAACATTGAAATAAATTTTAAACATTGAAAATAAATTTTTTCTCCCATCAGCATTTTTATGATTTCTGCTTTTGAAACAAGCTTAGGAAGACCTTTCTTACTCCAACACTATATATTTATCAATATTTTCTAGTAGTTTCCAGTTTGTTTATAGTTTCTTTAGTCCATGTATTTTTAATCAATCTGAAATTGATTTTTCGTATGCTGTGTGTAAGGTGGAGTTCCAACTTTACTTTTCTCCATGGCCAAATGGTTAAGTATCACTGATTTATGCATATGTGAGCCAGCAAATGCAAAATAAATTTAAAAGCTTCATCTTTTTTCTTACCTGATAGAAGTAAGGATTAGGTTCAGATTCTCCTACTCCTTGAAAATCTTCTACATTAATGAGCTGGAAGTCATACAGTAAGCCAGCATTTGCTGTACTAAACTCTGGCAAGAGCTGCACATGGGGTAAGTTTCCCAGATTCTTGTATCGCCAGTTGTAGAGGTTGCATAAGCTTTCCAAAGACAAATCCCCCACAAACAGAAAACATTAGCAGTATAAAATCCCATTTAATATACAAAAAGTTTCTCTGTTTCTGCGCTTCTTTTAAATTTTCATGTTAGCCATTCTTATTCATCTTTTAAACCATAATGCTTTTCCAACCTTAGCTTCCCTACTTTAGGTAACCAAGGGTCAGAAGATTGAAGGTACTATGAAACGATAGTTTTATTACACTCTCTGAGGTAAATGCTATCTTTATCCCTTAAATTACAAAATCAAGGAAGACTAAAAATTGAGGACAATTGGGGGTAACTCTGAGATGGGGCCTGCATCTTTTATAAAGTAAGAATTGGAGTGTTCTCCTCTTGTTCACTTTTTTCTTTAGATTTCAAAATTATATTAACTGTATATCTTTTGGGGATATGAAGAAAGGGGAAGGGACAATGAAAAGAAGCCTTTAGATTATAAGTTACTTAAGTTAATCTTAATGAATGAAATGAAGAAAATAAATTATTTGGTCCATTCATATCTCCGGCAGAAGTTGATAAAAGTCCTTTGGGATTTACGGATAGTCAAGTTCCCGGATAGCCGGGAATGCTAACAGTCTATACAAAAGCTATTCACAAATACTTGGATCATGGAACAAATGTCCTTAAGTAGAAATGATTTTTTTCCCGTTTCCTTTACCTTGCTCTGGCTCTCCCTTGAGCATCAAGGTCCACAGTCGGAACTCCAACGCGGACAAAGCGAGTGAAGAGAGACTGCTCCATGTTTGAGTACTTTTGAAAGGCCATGTTCTTAATAACTGGAGGTAACTGGTGATGATCACCAATCATAATCCATCGTTTCAGTCGGCTAAATCCATCCTGAGGATTCTAGAAATAAAAAATAAAGAAATGACAAAATATTATTCTATAGTCCCCAATATATTACCCAAGAGACTCACTCTTCCTCACAAGGCTTCCTTATCTTACAAATTACCAATCTTTACCAGCTCCACAAAGAAGAGTCTGGCAAATTTATAGAACAATTTGTGAACCAATTATGGACATCATTGCTCTTGGGTAACAGTGGGTGAGGGAGAATGGAGGGATTTAGAAGGCAAGCATGGAATTACCCTACTTTAATAGGTAGGGTAATCCAAAGAGGTCTGGAAGGCTTAGGTCAGCATTAGGTAAAGAGTATACAGAAAGAAAGAGAAGCCCCAGAAGAAAAATGGAAAGATGAGAAATAAACATGTTTCACAAGCAGCTGAGGACCAATTCTGAACCCACCAAAGCAGTTAAACACTACCTTCTTTAATTTTCTACACTACTACTTCAATTTCATACATATGTCTCTTTGTTCCTTGAAACATATCCTAATAGAATACATTCCAAGTTCCAAGTAGTTTCACTTATAAAAACAACTTTTGGAACTCAATTTATCTGCATATTAGAGTGGTCTCTATCCTTAAGTTGAGAATTCCACATTTCATTTTTAATGCTTCAATAGTAAAGAATATTGTACAGTGAAAAACATTCTTAAATAGCACCATTTAGCTCAAAAACTTAGGCATAAAGAAAAGCAATTCAGTCGGTGAATATCAAAAAATAATTTTACAAACAATTATAACAAAAGAAATTAAGAAACAGCTCATCTCCCCACCGAATTGCACAAAATGTAATTTTGATTAAAATTACTGAATCTTTTCAAAAATGCAGAAATAAACTATGAATTTTAAAATAGAACTTCTGGAAGCAAAATAACCACTAAATAGCCAGTGAATGGATCAAAAAAAGTTTACAGGCTTAAAATAGAACATCAAACATAATGAAGTTAAGGAATATATTTAACTATGGCAATGAGCACACCTAAATTGTACAGCTTTCTGATGTTGTCCTCAGCATTCTTAGAACTCGATTTTCTTTGCCTCAGATCTTATATTTCTTAATATTTCTTACCTGCAGAAGAAGAGGGATAAAAGTTTCTATCTCCAGAATCTGAGCAGCTTCTTCCATTAAAATGTTGTCATACTGAGAAAGAAAGAGGAAAGCTTGTCATAAAGACAGCTTAAAAGCCAAACAACTACCATGACACACATGACCATCCAAAAGAACCCAAATAATTTCAGATAAAAATAACAACATACAAATTATTCAAACAGAAACTTCATCGTATTATTTATCATAATGCCTCTGCGTTTCCAATTTAAGTATTTCATTTCAGGAAAGCCTCCTAAGTATGCAACTTTACATTGAAGAGATCGTGTATATCCTTTCTTGAATTGAAATGTCAATTTGGTTCTTTTCGATTTAGCTTTTCATTTCTACATCAGAAAGAATCAATTTATAATTATATATGAGGTCACTCCCTGTGGTACTCTTACTCTAGGTAGCATTTGGGGATAATTTTGTTTCCTTTATGAATCCTACTCATCACAACAATCCACTTCAGTCTCACTCCCGGACAAGCAATCCATCACCAGAGCATTGTCAATTTCACTTTCAAAACACTTGAGTCTATGGATTTTTCTTTATTTCTACCAGCATCACCACTCTAAAAATCCAAGCCATCACTATGACTACTGCTAGCAAACATCTTACTAGTTCTTCCCCTTCCTATCTTGACTCCTCTAAGGCATTTATACAACTCCTGGTTTCAAATCCTTCATACTACTGTTTTAGGGGAAAAAAAACCCTTAACATTGCCAGCAAGGAAGTATTACCAAGAACCTATAGTCAATCTAGCCTCTGACTTTCTCTTGAACTTTATCTTTCTCCTTACTACTACGCTTCAACCACAATGACCTATTTCAGTTTCTTTGAAATGGCAAAACACTTTCCTGCTGCAGGCCCTTTGCACATCCTATTCTCTTCATTTTTTTTTTTTTTTTTTTTTTGAGACGGAGTTTCGCTCTTGTTACCCAGGCTGGAGTGCAATGGCGCAATCTCGGCTCACCGCAACCTCCGCCCCCTGGGTTCAGGCAATTCTCCTGTCTCAGCCTCCTGAGTAGCTGGGATTACAGGCACGCGCCACCGTGCCCAGCTAACTTTTTGTAATTTTTAGTAGAGACGGGGTTTCACCATGTTGACCAGGATGGTCTCAATCTGTTGACCTCGTGATCCACCCGCCTCGGCCTCCCAAAGTGCTGGGATTACAGGCTTGAGCCACCGTGCCCGGCCATTCTCTTCATTTTTATTCTACTTGGTTGTTTCTCATCCTTAAAATATCAGCTTAAAACACACTTTATGTAGGCCTTCTCTGACCTCCCAATCTAAAACTAATCTCAAAGTACTATTCTTTTGTCTTCCAGACCTTCACAATTTGTAATTCTACCTGTATATTTATTTGTCTAATGTCTGTATCTTTTCCCTAGCCCAGTTCCCAGTCTTAGGTATTAAACATCTGTTTTAAAAAAATGAAAAATCAAGTCTTTCTCAAACATGAGAAAATTTCATTCTTTCTTTGACAATTACTGCTCTTCTATCTGTCCAATTCTCATTTAGATATATTCTCAACATGTTTTGTCTTTCCTCCTCACTTCTAATTCTGATCACTACTTAGTATGGTATCTTACTTTTTGTTTTGGTACAATATCTTCTTCTTGAATCTAAGTACACATTAGAGCGCTGTTTCTTTCTGTTTTTAATGTTTTCTACCATTGTTTTATTTTCTAGGGAGGTGGTAGATGGGGAGAGCATATTTACTCTGAATGTTTGGTCTCTATTTTAAAGTTATGGTTCAATTCTGGACTGTTACTGAAACGACCTGAAGGTGTAGGCATACGGATGGTCTCTGCTCTAGCTCTATAATAATACCAAATTTCCCTCTTATAATGATTAGGTCATTTTTATGGAAGCTGAAGAGAAGGAGAAATTCAAACAGTCACATTTTTTAACAAGTCCCTGTGTGGACTCTCAGGATAACAGATCCTATATGCAAAGCAGAGTAGGGGCAACTCAAAAAGAGATAGCTTAAAAGGACAGCTTCCTGAAAACCAATTCTGAAAATATAATACAATTTCACTTATAAAAATATATTTATAGATTTTGCTTTTTAAAAGGGAGATTTTAATTTCAAAGCAAAATTACCAGCACTTTAGCTAGTTGTCCCATGTATTTATTAGCCAGACCATTCTTTCATTCAACACTTACTAATCTCTACTAACATCTTACATGCTGGGTTGGCATTTGATGCTGCGGGTAAACCAGGCTAGGAGCTAGTCTTTGTGGTCTTTCAAAGGATTCCTAAATTCTACAGCCACCATTACTACAGTTCCATGGTTCTTTAGTTGATTATAGATGCTAGGATAGGGTCAGGGTGGTTTAAAAGTAAGGGTACAAGAGCCTTTAAATTCTTAGAAAATCACATTTTAATACTAGCTCTAGTAACTGATTACCTGTGACTCTAAGGTAATATCTCCCTTGAGTCACCCTTTCTCAACTATAAAATGGAGATATCTCAGCTAGGCGCAGTGGCTCACAGCTGTAATCCCAGCACTCTGGTAGGTCAAGGGAGGTAGATCCCTTGAGCTCAGGAGTTTGAGACCAGCCTGGCCAACATGATGAAAACCCTTCTCTACTTAAAAAAACAACTAAGTTGTTTGGGTGTTATGGCGTGCACCTGTAATCCCAGCTACTCAGGAGGCTGAGGCAGGAGAATTGCCTGAACCCAGGAGGCAGAGGTTGTGGTGAGCCGAGATCACGCCATTGTACTCCAGCCTGGGTAACAAGAGCAAAACTCCGTCTCAAAAAAAAAAAAAAGAAAAAAAGAGCTCATATAAAAATCTAGTTGTATGGAAGAGAAATAAATCATTGTAAATACAGAACTTTGTACACTATAAACACAGAACTTGTTACATTTGTAACACTCAACAAATTATGATTATCAGCTTATGTTTTTATTATCATTCTGATACATTTCCTTCTACAATTTCTACAGTGCAAAATGGGTTTAAGATAATCATAGAATTTCCAATCCCTAAAATCAAGCAAATTAAAACTAATATTTATTTAACTTTGTGCTAGTAAAAAACTGGGCTTCAACAAAATATATATTGAAACAAGTGACAGACTTCTGTTAAAAGGTGATGAACTGACACATAATGATGACCACTATCTCTAGACATTATGTAGTGAAATTTTACCCAAGAGTCAAAGAAACCAGAAACTAACAGAATTTCTTGAGTTTACAAAATGGCAGATAAGAAAAGAAACACCTTGCTGAAAAGCTGAAACTTACTTTGCTTCTAAGATAATAAAACTGGCTGAAACTGGTTGGAATTAATACAGCCAACTAGAGTTAGTGCAGAATGAGTATGCTTACATCACAACCCAAATTTCTACCATGTTTCATATTAACTCCTCTCAAACCTACACATGCGATCCAAGAGGTAGCATGGAAAGTGCACATGCTTGAAGACTTTCCAGACCCCTTTCCTTCCACCAATCACTTACTAACCCCAGAATTCACCCCCTAAACCTTTTCTAACAAAATTACTGCCTTAAAGCCAGCATGGGGACACAGATTTGAGCCTGGCTATGTTCTTCTCGTGAGTCAACGTGAAATAAGAAGCTTTCTTTCCTCAAAAACCTGGTGTTAGAATATTGGCTTCTAGTGCACCAGGCTGCAAGCCCCTTTTGCTCAGTAATAATAGGACTGGTTTAAAGAGGCAATTAGACTTCCCTGCTTCAAGGAACCAAATGAATGTACCTCCTTTCTCACCCCCAATAGGCAAAAGAAGGTTTAGTGTCTGCAGAGGATCTTGGAACTTGGAAAAAGCAGGCAGAGTTAAGAAGGTGGGATCAGAAATGAGCGCCATACAGAAAGTGGGAATTATGTCAAAGTCTGTGTATGTAACAGAATGTGGAAAAGTCTGGCTCTCTTTCTCCATTCATCTCCCACAATCCTAGGATCCAGAAAAGAGTCCTCCTTCTCCCTTTGCTACCCCTAAGACATACCACTGAAATTTCAGAACTCTAGGGACAAAGTAAAGATTGTAGGGCTTCCTGACAGAAAAAAAATGTGAAACAAAATACATTTAAAAGTACAGCTTTGAGGTTCTGAACAGCTATACTGGAAGACAGAAAATGAAGCAATTCTTCAAAATTCTGAAGGAAAATTATTTCCAATCTAGAAATCTATACCTAGCCATAATCATTAAATGTGAGAGTAGACTAAAAACAGTTTTGGGACATGGAAAGTCTTAAAAACATTACCTCCTATGCATCCTTTCACATGAAAGATACTGGAGGATGTATTCTACTAAAAGACAAAAGAAGAGAAAGACACAGAATGCCCAAAACACAGAATCTGACATATAAGAAAGGCAAAGGCTTAGAATGGATGCAATGTGAACTGAAATAGGTCAGGAGTATCTAGGAGAAACTTCTCAAAAAACATCTATGTGATGTGTCTAAATGTACTAAGAAAATATTTTAAAACTAAGCAGAGTTTTGGGTTGAACTAGTAGTAAAACAGAAAACTAAACAAACAAAAAAGACAAAAATCATTAATTCCAGAAAGGAAAAAAAATTGTGCATTAATGGAAAATGAATCATGCTATATTCCCCTGCTTGGATGCGAAACTGTTCATGTAAATTATGATGTAAACACCCAAAAGTGAGCAAACCAAAGTTATGACGTCACTATATTGGGAGAATTAAGGGAGGAAGGGTGTATGCACACATGCATGAATGTGTGTCTATTCTTCCTTCAGGAGAGCACAGAATCAAAAGATAATGCCTGAAATGGAAATTTAACATTCTTGACTGATACAGATGAAAAGGACAAAACAAATCTTAAAGAGTTGAAGGCCTGGATAAATGGGAAGGATGAGCAGAGTGGGCAATTGCCTTTTTTAACTAAGTGGACCTACAAGGTTTTTAAAAGTCTTAAGTGTGATAAAAATAAAACTTCAAATCAAAAACAGAGAAAACCTGTTAGCACTCATGATAACTACCCTTAGATGTATAGCACAATTTAAATACAGAAAATGACTACTGAAAATTTGATAAGTATTTTTAGAACACATGTAAAAGGTGCATGAAAGCATAAAATGTTAATTATGATTACATTATTTCCCTTGTTATTAAGCTATAATTTAATATCAAATTCAAAGTATATTTTATACGTCAGCCCCAAGAACAAAATATTTAGGTGAAAAATTCTCACTAATAATTTGCAAAAGGGTAAGTTCACACCACTGGGCTATGTTCACTCTACCTTTTAATAAATTGTCGTATTTGTCCTACCTTGCAGCTGAGGAACCTTGCATCCAAGATAACAACAATTTTATCACCTTGAATTTATTTAGCACCTATCTTTCAGTGAGCTCATAACATTTTTTAATTGTCAGTTAATTTAATCAACAGATGAATTACAAATTTTTAATTCAAACCCATATACAGAACTATGTTTTAAACAACAGATAAACCAGTTGAAGGAAGGTTAAATGACTGTATTAAAATCTAAGTTCAGATCAGTATCACTAGCAAAGTCACAAAAAATTTGCCAATTCAAATTTACTGCTCAATCATTACATTCCATTTCAAATGAGCTACAGGCTAACAGGCTATCACATCCTCTCCTGTCTTTATCATATGATAAAACCATTTTAGTATCAGCTAATTTTTGTAGTTTTAGTAGAGATGGGTTTCACCATGCTGCAGGCTAGTCTCCAACTCCTGACCTCAAGTGATCCGCTCACCTCGGCCTCTCAAAGTGCTGGGATTACAGAGTTAGCCATCACGCCCAGCTAAAACCCATTTTGAAATGTTCTTTTTATAGCTTTTACTTCTGATTGGAGATTTTTTTTTATTATGACTGTTTTTTTAATTAGGTGAATTTTAGGTGTTTCTCATAACTTTTATTTAGAGATTTTTAACTAAGTGATACTCAGTAAAAATAAATCCATTAACAAGTATGAGAATTTGGTCAGACAACCATATGGTTATAACATTACCTAATAGATATGTTACTGATAACTAGATTTAAAAAAAGTAGATTCAGAGTTCACTAATCATGTAAACAGGGGATATTATCACCCACTTTAAAAGACATATTTTAAGGTAATTATAAATGCAAACTTCAATAAGAAGTGAGTCAACCTCCAAGGGAAACAAATGGCCTAGGTAATATTCAAAACAAAACTACCAAAATAAGTCTTTACCTTGAAACCTAACTTGACCAAGTCATGTCGTTTTAAGGCAGCATGAGTACAGGTCATAGCAATAATTTTGGCTTCTTTCACTAAAAGGTATTTAGATCTGTCCAGTCCACTTCGAAGCAGTTCAGAGGCTCTGAATTCCTATGGAAATGAGGAGCAATGAAAAATAATTTTAGGAGAACAGAGTTTATGCACATAACCATACAATTGAATCAGACTTAGTTCCTGAGACATTAACATAAATATATTATAAACTAAGCCTAATGAATTATAATTCTGTTCATTATTATTTGGGTACTAATAGAGTTCATATAACAGCTGACACAAAAGTTATAATTCAAACTTTTTTGTACATAAGGTAAAATATTTACAATATAAACAAGAATACTGAATAAAATTCAATTATCACTGTACCTGTATTATTCAACGTCCCTCCAGGAAAATAATTTCAAGTATTCATAATATCAAAGGAAATTTAAGCAAGTAACTGGTTATAAAAGTGATAGAGGAATTACAAAGGTAATGTAACACAGAGATTAGAGACAGCAGCAGTCACCATCATCCCTAGGCTAGAAAGAATAAAGGTAGGAAGTGATATTATCAGAGCCTATGGACTGTAGTCACACAAAAAAGCTGGAACCACAAGTTTATCCAGCTGGAACCACAAGTTTATCCAGCTGGAACCACAAGTTTATCCAGCTGGAACCACAAGTTTTCCAGCAGAAACTGGGGTCAAATACCTTGGCACTCTCTCACTGGCTATACTAAACAAGAAGTCAGCTGACATAGAAAGCTGGGAAATTAAACCTGTAAGGATAAGCCAGAACATCACCCATAGCAAAGGATCCCTAACAGAGCTGAAAAGGGCGTGGACAATAGCGGGATATGAGGGGCAAACAAGGCAAAGCAGCATACCCAATATCAAGTTTTATAAAATCTAAGCCTTACCAATACTTATTTTAAAACTTAACATTTGTTTTGTTTTCTAATAATTAAAATATTACAGACATAGGTGAGGCATGCTGTATAACCTTCTGCCTTCTCTATCCCAAGGCAGTATTATGATGAATAAAGTACATTTTTATACTTTTACTTTGTGTTTATGTAACCATAAACATAATACTTTACATTTATTATTCTGTACCTACCATCCATCCACCTAACCATATACTTTTCAGTATTTACTGAACATATACTACATGTCTGACACTGTTCTAGGAAGTGGGTACATAATCACATCTAAAAGATACAAAGACAAGAGACAACGTCCCTGACATTTGTACCTGCAGTAATCCTAAATTTTCTTGCTGAGGAATCTGAGCCTGAATGTGATCCCTTTATAGACCACTGTAGTTTTTCAATTATGTTTGTTATATATTTTTACAATGATGATTCTGCAATGAGGTAGCAGAAACTAGGAGACATCTCCAGGGGAAGCTGGGTTCCAGACATAATCTCTATTCCCACTGTGTAGCTATGACTCTTATTTCACTTTAATAATCAGAATCAATCACCCTGGCTACCACAGCAACCCCCACTATTTTACTGATCAAGAGGCATAAAGGACTTAGAATGGCCACATGGCAGTCTCAAATTCCAATTCAAAGTACCATTATTGAATTTCTGATGGAAGCCTTCCTTTCTTAAAAATATTAAGACCTTTACATCAGGAAAGCCGGAATAAGGATCCAATTTATATCTTACTTAAAATTAACAATCTAATTTCTAAGCCAGGTGCAATGGCTCACACTTGTAATCCCAGCACTTTGGGAGGCCAAGGTGGGCAGACCACTTGAGATCAGGAGCTCAAGACCAGTCTGGCCAACATGGTGAAACCCTGTCTCTACTAAAAATACAAAAATTAGCTGGGTGTGATGGTGTGTGCCTGTAATCCCAGCTGCTCAGGAGGCTAAGGCAGGATAATTGCCTGAACCTCGAAGGCAGAAGTTGCAGTGAGCTAAGATCGTGCGGCTGCACTCCAGTCTGGGCAACAGGGTGAGACTTGGTCTCAAAAAAACAAAAAAAGGTTTGAATATTTCACATTTATTTCATAAAAAAAAAAACTAAACTAAACTAAAAACCATTAAAGGCAAGTTCAAAGAACTTGAGAATCCTTACCTCAAGCTGAGTAAAGATTTTCTTAATATGCCTAAAACATCCTTCAGCAATTTCCATGTCTTCCTCATAAGATCTTCCTTTAAAAATGGGTTGAGGAGCATTTGCAAAGTACTCATGGAAAGGGAAGAAAGTGGAGACTTCTGTAACATCTGGCAAGGCACTACCTTTATTTTTCACTTTGCTGATATACTCTTCCCAACGAGACATTACCTGTAGAAATAAGAACTTGAGGTTAACTGCCACCTAATTATGATGTTTTAAAGGATTAAAAAAAAATTTATAAAAACAAGATCTGTTAGGTGAAAAAGGAAAAAAAGAAATTTAATCTTTGATCCAATATAACTATTCCTCATTTCCTGTAAGTAACAGATTGCTCTTCTGTTATAAAAAGTAAGCTTGTCATTGGAGAAAAAAAGGCTCTTTAATAACAAATTTCTACAAACTATAAAGAACCCTAATGTCATCTTATGGAAATCTATCTCGGACATTTCAGATTCTCCACATAACTAAAGATAGTTTATTACTAATGTTTAAAAAGAATGTAAAGAAAAGAAAGCTCTCTCGACAAAGACATTTCTCATTTTGTCATCTGTTTCTCTCCATATATGGTAAATTCAGCTTTAGCACCTTTTAAATCAATTTGGCACTTGTCAAATCTTCTCCCAGATTTTTAGAACGTTTATAAAGAATGTCTGCTGTAGGCAAGTATATATTTGAAAGCTCATGTTATGACTTTTGTGTTTATAGTTCAATTGCTTTGTATAATGTTAGCTATATCTCTACCTGGCAGTTACTATGTAACCTCAATTTCTGTAATTCTCTCAGGTCTTTTTCTGTTATAATCTGTGTTTCTCAAAAGTGTAGTCCTTAGGCAAAATATTTGCAGAGCTAAATAAAAATGTAGATTCCTGAATTCCACCTCTATTGAATGAGAAGCTATAGGAACAAGGCCTAAGGAATTTAACTTGTAAAAAACTTTCCCAATATGATTCTTACATGTTGAAAAATGTCAATTTATACTGTAAAGCCTCATGTTCATTTTTTCCCAAATTTATTACATAAACCTCCATAATTTATAGATTATGTTTCCCCATTTTAAAAATTGTTTTCACTGAAAGCCAAGTAATTTTCTGTGTCAAGAAAGCATTTAAGCATGATTTTTACTCCTTTATTCAAGTCCTAAACAGTCTTGAATCTAATGTAGACTATATTACGTATTTTCCCTGCTTCACAAGAAACCATGAAAGCTGCTGATTTTGAATGAACTTAACTGGTTTGTGATATCCACTTACAATGAGCTTATGATATTATAATTTATATCTAAAATATATAATTGGCATTAGAACAAAGAACAAATAAAGTTATATAAAAATCTTCATTATCTGATTATATCCTAGTCCATTTTAAATTACTAGTAATCCAACTGACTATTAAAGTTTAGTTTTATTTACTTTATTTGGCTATTTCTCATGGGTTTTCATATTCCCAAAATTAACAGTAACGAAAGCAAAAGTACACATTTATATTGAAGTCAGAAGACTTTAAGACCCACTGTACAATTAGTTATAATTGAATTTAATTCTAACATAATTTACTTCTGGAAATTTAAGAATGTTTTCCTTCATTAGTTGATTAATGTATACAATATAAGTTAACTGTACTTTGTTGCCACTGGGTAGCTAGAATATTTATTTAGTTATATTTCTAGAGTAAAAAAAGAAAAAAGAGTGACTAGAATTTTTTCATATAAGGAAAAAAATGTAAAAAGTAGCAAGATTGGCCTTGCACAGAATGAGTCATCAGGCAAAGTTATTTAGCAAAGAAAACTGAAGATAACACAAAATACACTTAACACTCATAAATATAGCTTTGTAATACCATATATTTCAATCTACTCAAAAAATAAGTTTTCAAGAAGGATCATAAGAACTCATTAAGATTCTAACTGGGGTTCATATTATGATGAAGTATGATTCAAAAACCCTTAATATCTTACCTGGTATAAGAAGAAATAACCGGCAGTTTCACAGGTATATGAGGCATCTCCTGGAACCCCTAGACTCTTTTGCAATCGTTTCACTTCTTCTAAAAGTTCTATTCTTCTAGCCAGGACATAATTAACTCTTCCATACCTAGACATTTCAATTAGGCAAAATTGCAAAACTGTAATAAAGATACTTTGAAGGAAACAATCAGCAAAATTCAAGAAAATCATAATAGCAATTGCCAAAGAAAGGGAAAAAAAAACTAGAAGATATGGCTTCTATTTAACTATTGGTGATAGTTCCTGGGTTACTTAGGGAATACACTACTTAGGGAATATTCTGTGGACCAGCGTTGATCCACAAGGGTGTTACTGGTTTATGAGAAAGAAAAACCAACTAAATCACTAAATACATCATTTATTCGGATCTCAATCTTTTTTCTCACAATAACACACTTTCACAAAGAAGAAAACAGGACAATGCATTCTGGTGCTAGTTGATTTCATCACAGACCAAGAACATGTAAGTTCACAGATTGGCTGCTTCAAACAAAGTGTTTTATACTATTACAAAAGTAGACTCGATCTAAAGCCTTTGAAAGGTAATTTTTAAATACATTTCATTATCTCTGTCATCTACAAATCCCAATACATAGCTTGGCACCCTAACCTAGAAGGTTTATAATGTTTGCTGAATGAGTAAGAAAACTGAAGTTTGGAGAGTACCTTGTCCAAAAACACAAAGTTAAGGAAGAAAGTAGTAGAACCAAATTCTATGCACATTCTTTCCACAACAACAAAGGGTCTCCTACAACCCTTTGATGCTTAAAATAAGACTAAAATAATTTAATCAGTCACTGTTGTTCACATGTTTAAAGACTCAACAAAAGAAGTCACATTTCTTCTAGCTGTTCTGTAGTTCAGAGATTCATATTTGAGGTAACAAGGGATGATTAAGAATAAAAAAGAGATATAAAACATGATATATGTTTTGATATATATCAACTTGGAAGGGTATAAAAATTATGGCAGATACCTTTTTTTCTGCTTGTTTATTTATAGTTTAAATTTTTATCTATAATGAACACTTTGTTAATAAGAAAAAAATTAGAAATGCTTATAGACTCTGTTAATAAAATGCCAAAATTCTTGTGACATAATGTTAAACTTAAAAAGCAATATACCTGCCAGGCATGGTGGCTTACACCTGTAATCCCAGTTTGGGAGGCTGAGGCAGGCAGATCACTTGAGGTCCAGAGTTTGAGACCAGCCCGGCCAACATGGCAAAACCCCATCTCTACTACAAATACAAAAATTAGACAGGTGTGGTGGCAGATGCCTGTAATCCCAGCTACTTGGGAGGCTGAGGCACAAGAATCACTTGAACCCAGGAGGCAGAGGTTGCAGTGAGCCGAGATCACACCACTGCACACCAGCCTGGGTGACAGAGTGAGACTCCACCTCAAAACAAAACAAAACAAAAAAGGAATATACAGTACAATTAAACTCTATGTACTATCAGCTCAATTAGTACATTATTACACTTAAAAGATAAAGACTATTAATTATTTTTAAAAAGCAACTTAAAAATTACAAATAACAGCATTACAGAAAAAGACTACCAAAAGTTGTTTTAGGATAGTGTAATTATGGATAACCATTTCTTCTCTACAACTTCACCAGATTTTACAACTTTTTCTTCAGGGAAAGTGATATTACTTTTATTGTGAAACAATAGTCATGATTTTTCTTTTTAATTGTAAGAGAGAAAGAATATGTCCAATCAAATATGCAAACTAACAAGATCTAGGTTATGTGTCAGAAGAAAAAAGTATATTTTTTCTAAGAAATTTGGTGGTACCTGAAATCATCTTAAAAATTCTACCTCTGTTCTAACATTCTTTAAAAACTACAAATTCTACTTCAACATAACTGTAATTATAGTCAGACATTCTATTATCACCTTCATGTTCACTGAATTCTTAATTATTAGATTTTAGAATCTAACCTACTTTTGTAAGTTGGCTTTAAAATGAGGAAGTACTTATGGATGAATTCAGAAGTATCACTGGCTGATCCAAAATTAAGAATACAGAGCCCTGCCGGGCGCAGTGGCTTATGCCTGTAATCTCAGCACTCTGGAAGGCTAAGTTGGACAGATTATGAGGTCAAGAGATTGTGACCATCCTGGCCTCTATTAAAATACAAAAATTAGCTGGGCGTGGTGGCATGTGCCTGTAATCCCAGCTACTTGGAAGGCTGAGGCAGGAGAATCGCTTGAACCTGGGAGGTAGAGGTTGCAGTGAGCAAAGATCGCACCATTGCACTCAAGCCTGGGCAACAACAGTGAAATTCCATCTCAAAAAAAAAAAGAATTAGGAGTGAAGGATGAGTTTTATTAATACATATAATCTGTATATCAGTGATTTGTATGTAAACAATACTCCTTCAAAATAGTTAAAGACTGAAAAAAAAGACTATAGAACCCTAAATAACTTATGGCATGTTGTTCTTTGCCCTTTGCAAGATAGTGACTTTGTAGAAACTAAAAAGTCATTGTGCAATACGAGAACTCAAAATAGTTGCACATAATCATATTATATAATTATATTATAAGTTCTGTAGTACGAGAACTCAAAATAGATGGACGTAATAATTTAAAACTCTTTTAATGTCTATGGTCAGTAAGTCAAAGATCATGTTTAACAGACAAAGGCTGCGTTAAATATGTCCAGCTGTTAATTGTGCTTATTATCTAAAACTGGACTTTGAAAATGGATTTAAACATAAATCAAACATTATAAAGCAACTTTTAAGGAAAAAATTAAAATACTAATGGCAGAAGAAATCCGACTTAAAAAGTTTCAGTCAATTTACAGTATGTAATATCAAACATAAAGTCTAGCCAAACTAGCAACAAGTATCTGAAGTTATAACCCCAAAGCTTTTATTATCATTAATCATTAATTTGTGTTTCTTTTCTTTTCTTTTTGAGAAGGAGTCTAGCTCTGTCACCAGGCTGGAGTGCAGTGATGTGATCTCAGCTCACTGCAACCTCTGCCTCCCAGGTTCAAGTGATTCTCCTGCCTTAGCCTCCCATAATTTGTATTTCAATAAATAAATTAACCTCTTGACTGATACCTAAAATACATGCAAATTAAATGTCTGAATAAGATGTGAAAAGGAATCATTTAAGGTTGTTCAGTTTTGAATTGGCAACATTAAAAAATTATCTCAAGAAATAGCAAAAGGCAATCTGCAGTTTTAAAAAGATTAACAAGATCATTCTTTTCATTAAAATAATTGTATATTTGAAGACAAAATAGCATAACTACACACAATGGGAACTGAGGGACATTATGACCAGATTTCTAGGTCAACATACAGTCTTAGTAAGTTTTATTAAAAACTTTCAGAATTAAGTTTGAGTATTCCTCTCTTCTTCTGGTATTTCATTAGTAAAAGAAATGAAGAGGAAATAAAAAAATCCTTTTTTACACTGTTACTCATTCCCATTTGCTCACCTGCTGAAATCTTTTTCTGTCTCCAGCTCTTCTTCTCCATGACCAAGACGCAGTAGGTGGCGCTCATCAATGTCTAATGCCATGATTTTCTCAAACAACTGGTTTAGGGCCTAGAGAACAAAGCAAGAAGGGTGATGGTGTGTTTTAAAGAATCAGCAGGCACCTTTAAACACAGCAAAAACTAACATTTAAAAAGAATCAAAGTTGAAACAGAGAAGTAAATCGGCCTTATACTAGGCCACTTATAATACGATCAAATAGTATTTGTATCGATTTCTGATATTGCCTTCTAGTATATTTGGCTGTATGAATAACTAGAAACCATAAAACTACCCACCCATTAAACGTTAGCTTTTAATTTATGAAAGGAGAAAGGATTGGCTCAGATGCTATTTTTTCCAAGTTGTAACAATTCCTAAAATAAACAACCATACTGAGTTTCATTTCATTCAACAGCATTTCCTTGGTTGCAGAGAACTGGAAAAGTTTTCACAGTTGGAGAAAGACAACAAGAAGGCAGTGTGTAGGCAGAATACATTAAGAAGACCAGAGGGTGGAAAGATAAATTGCATCTTTCAAATCTTAGTCTGGAAGTCTAATGTTCTCTGTATAATAAAGAAAAGAGCACTCATTTATCGCAAACTATTCTGATGAAGGTCATTTAAGTCACTATTTTCTATCTATGAAATGTTCATAATTAGGGTTCCCTCAAACCCCAGTATTCATTATCTGAACCTCTGCAGTTTTAAGGTTTTACAGAAAGGTGAAAGTTTCATAGTATGGAGAGACTCACTAATAAAGTTATTATTTTAAAATGAGCCCCCATTCAAACAACTCTCCTCATTTATCACTAGTCCAACCCTGCCTGAGAAGTCAATGTCCAGTCTTATAAACACCTAGGCTATATAACGTAGGTACAGATATCCTTTACCATCAAAATTCTAGCAATTTGAGCTCTGAAACTGAAGAGATTTAACACAAATTTTCAGAAAAATCCCCCACTATCCACACTCTTGATACTCATCATCCAAAACTCAGGACCCAACAAAGCAGATTACATGGTGTTACTCACTATCCAAATCTTCACTATTTAAACTCAAGAAGCACAGAGATTTAGAGCAAAAGTAAAAACAAAAAACAAAAACCCCACAAACTTGCACACTATAATCTCAGAAAAAATTACATTATTCCATTGTGAATTAAAGTGATTTTGGAGAACTACTTGAATTATACATGCAAATGAAGATCTGGCAAACAAAACAGTTAACTGAAGGAAAACAATCCATTTGATGGGCATCAAGGGAAATGATTTGAATTTCAAAAAAAACAAGGCAGGTGTTTAGCAAGCCTTGAATTCTATGTCTACTTTTGCAAATTAATCTTTTCAGTGATTGTGCTATACGAATCAATCATAAAGTAGACAAAAACTGTAGAAAGTCATATCAAGGTATGACAAAACAGTAAAAATATGTTAAAACAACACATGAATTATTCTCTGTTCATTCTAAGAATTTACAATAGGCATAGTACAGAATAAATTTGACTAACCAGAAGAAAAAAATTCTTTTCATCATTTGTTTCTTTTATCAAGACAAAGTCCAAATTGATCCCCTTTCAACTCCCACAAATTCAGTATATTGGATGAATCACATACAATATATTATATAATTATACATATTATATATATCCAGTATGTAATAAGTTTATTACTAGATAAGTTTATTACTTATAAACTTCAAAATATATAAAAATGTGACAGGCAAATGAACTAAAAAGTATTATTTTTAAAACCTTACAAATTAAAAGTTAATGATCATTCGAATAACTGATATTTGGGATTCCGAAAACCCAATGCTTCTTTGTATACCAACTCTTTTTAAGACTGGTCAACCATAGTCACCACTCTGAGAAAAAACTTTCAGAGGTTTTGACTACCATGCAAATTTTAAAATATGCTTCAGGGTGTTCTCAGAGTTGCCTGTCTCATTTTATACCAGATCTAATAAATGTTCCTTGTTCTTCCCTCATTTCTTACAGCTTCAGAATGACTAACGTAGCGTACAGTCTGCTCATGTAATATTAGGTGTACATTTCACATGGATTTGAAATTTAATCCAGTATCAGTACAACTTAGACCTCAGTCTTTTAGTAATATACATTCTACTAAATGAAGAAAAATGCTCCTACTAAGGGTTAATGCTTATAATCTCAAAGTAAAAGTTCTAGTTTAGCATAGAAGAAAGGAAAAAAAAATGGCAATTTAATTTAATCCAAATATCTAACGATATATCCAAATATGCTTAGCTTTTTCACATTATGAAGCTCTCTAGTAAAAATAAAAGATTATTTTTATGTATCCCTCAACGTAGTCTCATTATAAGCAGTGATAATCCAAGAATAGCTCAACAGCAAATACTATTCAGATACTCCTCAACTTACAATGGGGTTACATTCCAATAAACCTATCATAAGTTGAAAATATCCTATGCTGAAAATACATTTAACACACCTAACCTACCAAACACCATAGCTTAACCTAGCCTACATAAATCATGCTCAGAATACATATATTGGCCTATACCTGGGCAAAATCATCTAACACAATATGCCTATTTTAGAGTGAAATGTTGACCATCTCATATAATTTACTGTACCAAAATAAGAGTGAAAAACAGAATAGCTGTATGGGTACTTGAAGTACAATTTCTGCTGAATTCATATTGCTTTCACACATCATAAAGTCAAATATTATAGGTGAGAACAAGTCAAACCGAAAGTCAGGGACCATCTGTACCAATTAGCCTTTCCTGGTATTCTGTGATACCTATGATCAGACTTCAATGCAAGGAGAATTATCTATCAACACATTCATTTCATAAATCTCCTGCTTCTTCCTTACCTCCCACTCAATCCCTAAGCTACACAACTGCACATGTGCACATACACACATGCACACACATGCGCGTGCACACACACACACACACACGCAGTCATTTACCTGATTGGAATGAGTAACAATTAGAGTCCTCTGTTCTGGGAAATTGTGGTAGATATTGGATATGATCTGAACGGCCACATCTGTTTTCCCTGTACCAGGTGGCCCCACAACCTAAAAAGAAAATGCATACATAGTAACTACTAAGTTATCACATACTGTTAGAAAATGTGCAGTACAGAACTGAAAGATAAAATTAACAACTTCCATAGAGGAGCCCAATAACAGAATAAACAGGATAGAGCAAGAGTTGGTGAACTTGGAGATAGATCAGTAAGCTACATAACCTGAGTAACAGAAAGACTGAAAAAAAAATTAGAGACTTGCGAATCTACAGAACAACATTAAAACATTTAACACGTCAACAAATTCTAAGAAGAGGAAAAAGAGTATGGCATAGGAAAAATTTTCAAAAAATTATGGCTGAAAATTTCCTAAATATGGCAAAATATATATATCTATAGATTCAAGCAGCTCATGAACCCCAAGAGAATAACCCTAAAGAAATCCAAGCCCAGATATACCACAACTGAATAGTTAAAAACAAAAAGCAAAGAAAAAATCCTCATAGCAACCAGAGAAAAATGATACACTACATATTACAAGAAGATGTTTATAATGACATTGGATTTGTTATCAGAAAACATGGAAGTCAGAAGGAAGTGTAGCAACATTTTAAGTGCTAAAAGCAAGAACTAGCAACCCACAATTCTATGTCCAGGTAAAGTATCTTTTGAGAAGATGTATCGGGGACATTCTTCCATGAAGAAAAATAAAACTAACTCATATCTAGTAGACATGTTATAAAAAAGTGGTTTAAAAAAAAAAAGTTCTTCAGACAGAAAGAAAATGCCACCAGAAGACACTTCGAATATCTAGAATGAAGAATAAATGGCAAATACAATAAAAGGCTATTTTTTCCCTCTAGAGTTCTTTAAAATACATATACAATTGAAAGCAAAAATTCTAATACTACCTGATGCTATCTTAATGTATTTAGATGTAGCACATACACCAACTACAATATAAAAGGGGAAGGAAGGCAAAGGAATCTGTTTGGGAGTAACTATTTGCCATTAAACCTGAGGTGACACAATACTGATTGTAAGTAGGCTATGAAAAGTTAAGTATATTATAAATCCCTAGAATAGCCACTAAGAAAACACTACACCCAAAATATAGTAAGATATAATAAAAGAGTATGATAGTCCAGGCGCAGTGGTTCACACCTGTATTCTCAGCACTTTGGGAGGCTGAGGCAGGCAAATCACTAGAGACCAAGAGTTCAAGACCAGCCTGGTCAACATGGTGAAATACCATTCTCTACTAAAAATACAAAAAAATAAGCTGGCCATGGAGGTGTACACCTGTAATCCCAGCTACTTGGGTGGCTGTGGCACAAGAATCACTTGAACCTGGAAAAGCAGAGGTTGCAGTGAGCTAAGATGACACCATTACACCTCAGCCTGAGAAGTGAGACTGTCTCAAAAAAAAAAAAAAATAGTAATATAATAAATAAAAACATAATACTGAAACCTATTCAAATAACACAACAGAAGGCAGGAAAAGGGAAATGGAAGAATATAAAATAAAGGGAACAAATAGAAAATAAATAAAATATAATAGGACTAAATCCAAACATGTCAATTAATTTACATTAAATGTGAATGGTCTAAACACACAAGCTGAAAGACAGAGACTCTCAGAATGGATAAAACAACTTTGGAGCAAAGAAAACTTCCAGCAATGAAGACAGACATTATATAATGCTAAATGGGGCCAATTTACCAAGACAACATAACAACCCTAAAGGTATAAAGCACTCATCCATGAAGCTTCAAAATATATTAAGCAAAAACTGACAGAACTAAAGGAGAAACAGAAAAACTCATAATTATAATGGGAGACTTCAACAGTCTGCTTTCAGTAATCAACAAAATAACAGACAGAAAATCAGCAATGATAGAGAAAAATTAAATAACATCAATGAAATAAATCGAATTGACATTTATAGGACAATCCATTCCCAAACAACAGAATACACATTCTTTTTAAGTGAACATGAAGTAATCACCAAGGGATAGTATATGCTGGGCCATAAAACAAATTTTAAGACATTTAAAAAGCAAAAATTAAAATCATACAATATGTTCTCTGACCACAATGGACTTTGAACAGAAACCAGTCACTGAAAGATAACAAGGAAACCTCCAAATACTTAGAAATTAAACACACTTCTAAATCAGTTGTCAGTAGACATTTTCTGTAAAGAGCCAAAGTGGAAGCATTTTCGGCTTTGCAGGCTAAGAAATCCCTGTTGCAAGTACTTACCTCTGCCATTGTAGAACAAAAGTGGCCATAGGCAATACAGAAACAAGTGGATGATAGATTTGCTAATTACCTTGATTTGATCATTACACAATGTATACAGTTATCAAAACATCACATCATATTCCATAAATATGTACAATCATATCAATTAAAAATGAAACAAAACTTTAAGCCAGGCACGGTGGCTCATACCTGTAATCCCAGTACTTTGGGAGGCTGAGGTGGGCAGATCACCTGAGGTCAGGTATTTGAGAGCAGCCTGACAAACATGGAGAAATCCCATCTCTACTTAAAATATGAAATTAGCCAGGCATGGTGGCACATGCCTGTAATCCCAGCTACTCGGGAGGCTGAGGCAGGAGAATCACTCAAACCCAGGAGGCAGAGGCTGCAGTGAGCTGAGATAGAGCCATTGCACTCCAGCCTGGGCAACAAGAGCAAAACTCCATCTCAAATAAAATAAAATAAAAATAAATAAAACTTTTTTTAATAAAAACAGAAAAAATGGACACAGTCATGTTCTAATAAAACTTTATAAACACTGAAATGAGCAGCAAGATCTCTAAATACATAAGAACCTGCACTTACTTATAAATACTTAAATTCAGCTGGGTTGCTGTCCTTCAAATAGAACACATTCTAAATTCTGTTACTTCTAAATCTATGTTAAAAACAGGTGTGGCTAGGTGTGGTTGGGTGTGGTGGCTCACACCTGTAATCCCAGCACTTTGGGAGGCTGAGGCAGGTGGATCACCTGAGGCTAGGAGTTCAAGACCAGACTGGCCAACATGGTGAAACCCTGTCTCTACTAAAAATACAAAAAATTAGCCAGGCACAAGGGGTGGGTGCCTGTGATCTCAGCTACTCGGGAAGTTGAGGCAAGAGAATCCACCTGGGAGGTGGAGGTTGCAGTGAGTTGAGATCACACCACTACACTCCAGCCTGGACAACAAGAGCAAAACTGTCTCAGGGGGTAGGGTGGACAAAAAACAGGTGTAACAATTCTCTTACCATAGTCAGCCCAGGCTGCATTCCAGCACGGATGGCTTCTATCTGTGTATGAGTGAACTGAATCGTATTACTGCAAAAAGAGTAAATAAAAAGTTGATAAGGATAAATGACACACAGTATAATACAAATTTAGACAACAATGACCAGTGGTCTAAATATCTGCTCTTTATTTACTCCAGTTCTCTTCAATCTCTTCTGAATGACTCCCTTCACCTCTACCCCCCAACACAGACAATTAAAATAAAATTATAATTATTTTTCAATATTTAACCCATCCCAGACCTCATATGGAGTGCCAAAGTTCTAGTTCCCATTTTAATACTAAATATAATGCCAATTTACTAGTTATGGCACACATGCATTAGGACTACTGCTATATGTAACATAGAGTCAAGAAGTAAGAACCCTTTGCTCAAATTAAGGTAGCCCTCTAAAACTTACTTCCCACAGTGCCTGAAAATGTTTCTTTTTGAAATATTATGACTACAGGATGGCCTAAAATTCAGTTATTCAGCTGAATGACAGAACAGAAAGAGAGAGGTTTCTGAAACAGAAGTTTTACGGAGTTTTCAAAGAAACAAAATTTAAAAACATTCCAAATTCAGTTGAAATAGCCAACTATTATTCATTATTACAATTAGAATGGGTAGTAAAATTACCGTTTGGGTTGATTGTAAGGATAAGGACCCCTATTAGGAATAACATGGGGCTCAACAATTAAGGTTTTTGCCTCCTCAGTGTCTTCATCTTCCACATCCGCATCTTTCCTTTTCTTCCCTTTTCCACTTCTTACTGGAAAAGTTATCCTACAATACCAAAACTTTTGTTCATTTTTACAATTAACAAGAGTTTACTGAGTGTCTATCTGGTGCATGATATTGTATGCAGGATAATCAGATGAATAAGAAACATTTCTGGCTTAAAGGAACTCACTATCTTTATGTAAACTCTGAAAATGGTAACACGGGTGTTAAAAGTTTTCAGATTTAAAAAAGTCACCCAGTTAACAGAGAATTAAGGGAGAATTTAAAGAAACATTAAATACTCTGTCTTGTGCACTGGAAAGTGTTTTATTCATTGTCCTTCATTTAATCAGAAACAATTTCATGGGACAGATGGTATCTAAGATGAGTCTCAAAGAATTTAGACATTCAAAGATGGGAAGAGAAGACATTCCTGGAAAGAAGCAACAGCAGAGGCCAACTATAAGCAGCCTATTTCGCCTAAGCATAGGGTAGAGAAAAATAGGTTGAAGAGACAGGAGTCTTGTTATGACAGGAGCTTTGTTATGACATCTCTAGAACATGAAGCATTTAAGGTGGAGGGTCATAACCTGGGGTTAGGAGGTAACTCCCCACAGATACCTCAGGGAAGTCAATTAACTCCCTAAAATTGAACTACAAAATTAATTTTCAATGTGTACTTTTTCCAGTCTTCTTTCACATTCTAAAAAAATAGATAACACCAAAAATGCTAACAGCCAAAGAGGCTAAGAGGTCAGCACTTATTTTGGTAAGAAATAGGAGCAATCAGCTTTTTAGCTAGGCAGTGAATAGCTCTAGCAGTAAAACATGTAATGGATTCAAGTGAGGTGAGACAGGGAGGAAAGAATTTGCTACCATAAAGACTGCTGAAGGTCTAAAGAGGAAGTGGCACATCAAAAAACTATCCTCAAGGCAAAATCTCTGAGATATAGCAGGAGTTTTACGGGAGTAAAAAGATTTAAAAAAAAAAATGCTGAGATTTCAAGACAGAGGAGTAGAAAAATGTCTTTGTCATAAATAGGATTAGGAAAGTATGGAGGAAGACTAGGTTTAGGTGTATAAAGGATATGTTTATTTAACATGTAGAATTAGTTATTATTTTGAGATAGAGTCTCACTGTCCCCCAGGCTAGAGTGCAGTGGTGTGATCATAGCTCACTGCAGCCTCACACTCCTGGGCTCATGTGATCCTCCCACCTCAGCTTCCTGAGTAGCTGGGCCTGTAGGCACACACCAAATCTTGCTAATTTTTTTTTAATAGAGATGAGTTGCCCAGGCTGGTCTACAATTCCTGGCCTCAAGCAATCCTCCCAACTTTGCCTCCCGAAGTATTGGGATTACAGGCATAAGCCACCACATCTGGCCTAGAATTATTACACACACACACACACACACACACACACACAATTTAACAATCAATTGAAAGCTATGTGCTTTCTAATTTCTAGCTAAGAAAGTAATCTGTAGGCTACCACCCATAGGTATACTCAGTGCCTTACCATTAACCCATATGAAGGAATTCAGGGAAAAACAACCAATTATTTCAGGTACTTTGTTCTATGCTCACTTAATTTTTAGGACCAGAACTAATTTAACATTAAATATGACTATATTGTAAATATTTAATTTATTTCTTTAGAGAAGGGGTCTTCCTCTGTCACCCAGGCTGGAGTGCAGTGGCACAATCATAGCTTACTGCAGCCTTAAACTCCTGGATTCAAGCAATCCTCCTGCCTCAGCCTCCTAAGTTGCTGAAATTACAGGTGTGTGCCATCACGCCCAGCTACTTTTTGAATTTTTTTAGAGATGGCATCTCGCTATGTTGCCCAGGCTGGTTTCGAATTCCTGGCCTCAAGCAGTTCTGTCTTAGCCTCCTGAGTTACTGGGATTACATGCAATAGCCATTGTGCCTAGCTATACACAAATTTGAACATTCCAAATTTGTGAAAGCAAGCAAAGTTAAAAGAAAAAAAGATTTTTTTTCCCTAAAAACAAACTTCAACATCACATGGCTGTATTATTTGGGAGACATAGTAGACTATGCACAAATGCAATGACATTTAGTCAAATGCTATAAATATATTTATACATTTCTCTTCAGACAATAAGCATTTACTGATCCCTTATTAGGCATTAGGCTACTTTTACTGTGGTCTTAAAACAGCTTCTGCACTAAGAGATAGATTCAAGTATAATAAAGTTATCCCAGCGATTATTTGGTGAAGGTAGGAACTGCTAAAACAAAATCCATGGTACAACTTGAAAGTTCACTGAAGGAAAAAAACAAAAAAACAAAATCCAAATATAGTACTCAAAACACTTTAGCTAACAATCCTGATGCCATAATGCACACTGACTACAGAATGCTGGAAAGGAGCATACCCAGTTCTGACTTTACCTGAAAGGGGGTATTTGTAGAGCAGGGTCTTCCACAGTTACTTTAACGTTATGACCAGGGAAGCTGGCTTTTAAATGCTCAATGGAGAGAAATGTATCATTGAAATCAAGGGTGGCAATCTGATTGGGCATTTTTGAGTAATGTGCGCTACTTGGGTCCCCATAACCTAAAATGATATCATGCAGCCAGTCAGGTACCACACAATCGGTATTCATCAGGTTCCGAATAGTTTCCAGCACAGCCTGTCAGTAAAAGGACAGAAAAAGATGGTGTCAATAAGACATCTCAAACATTTGCACTTACTGGAATGCAAAGCCGGCTGCACTAATCCAGAATTCTCAAGTGTTTCAGAGCAAGAAGCTATTTTCTGCTGGCTGACAGGTGCTTGGCTAGACTGAATCAACAGCTATATTTTCAGCTGATACCATACACTGGGTTAAACAAAAGACCAAACTTAGCAAGAACAGTTTATCCGTTAAGAGTTCAGTTAGACAGAAAGACATCAATTAATTTACCATTTGACTCCTATTGAGTAGGATGAAAACCAGACTCAGGTCGACACAGCAGTAAGAAAACAATCTAGAACAAAGCTTTAAAGAAAATACTTCCTCTCAGAAACTCCTGGAGTTTTTCCCTCTTTATATATCATAGTTCTTTAATACTAAAATCACGCACAACCAGAAGTACATTAATGTATGCTTCAATAGTGATGAAACGTCACAATTTAAAAATATTAAAATTAGCACTGTGAGAAGAAATAAAAAAGTGAACAAAATGATAAAAATAAAGAAAATATCAATTATATTTCAGAAGGAAAGAATCAGGACTACAGTAAAAGGTCATTGTTGTAGATAGCATGTATGTTGTCAAAGGTAATTACAAAAAGTCAAGGCAAATCTTAGACTTTCCAAAAATTATTTCAACAAAGTGATCTATCTCACATAAAGAAATCTAGAGACTAGGCTAGCAATTTCAATGAATAACATAACCAAACCGACAATTTTTAAATCATAAGTGCTATACAACTTTCGAAAATGATAAGATACTATATGTTAATCACACCCTTAATCACACTGCCTTGCTTTTACACTTGTCACTACCTGAAATTCTCTTGTTCGGGTACTTGGTTATTTGTTTTATCCCTACTATCCCTAATACCATTTGTTTAAATCCTACCAACATATAATTCCCACAAAAGTAGGGATCTAGGAACAGTTTAAATATGGAATGGGTGGATGAATGAATGAATACCCAAATGAGTATATTCACAAAACAATGATGATTAAGATCAGGGCTCTGCCTTCTAAGGAAATTACAGTTTTAGTAGCAAGATAAAATATGTCCTAACTGTAACACAAAGCAGTAGAATGTGGTAAATAGTGAAGAATGTTACAAAATACAATGGGAACACAGTTCACAGTAAATGAGAGAGATGGATGCAGGGGACGCTTAACATTGGGAAAGGTTTCGTGAAGGAAAATGGCATTTTTACTGAACTCAAGTAAAAGATTTGTGATGGAGCTTTGATTTATTTCATCATGAAGAGAAAGTCAAAGAAATGTTCTGAGAAGGAGAGTAAAGTGATCAGTGTCACACAGTAGGAGGAAACATGGAAAACAGGTGACTGACTATGAGGAGACTCAAGGGTAGACAAAGAGGAGGCTTCTATAACTGTCTAGACAAAAAATGAAGTATCCAGATGTACAAACTGGAAAACATAAAAGGAAATAAATGAGAGATGCTACACACACAGGCACATAATGAAACACCAAAAACACATAAAGAACAGTTTTTTCCTAAACATAGGC
This sequence comes from Callithrix jacchus, assembly GCF_049354715.1. NCBI lineage: Eukaryota > Metazoa > Chordata > Mammalia > Primates > Cebidae > Callithrix > Callithrix jacchus. The sequence goes on along the minus strand of NC_133509.1, from coordinate 51,996,163 downwards.
AAGTTAATCTTTCTCCTTTCTTGGTTCAGAAACTAAATGCCTCCTTTGAACTTTCAGGATGCTTTTATCTAGAGCCTTTTATGGTGCTGGGTACCTTCTAACTGTTCGTGGTAGGTATTTGTCTATATTTCTAACTTCTCTAAAGGTATCAGCTGTGTCTGATTCATCTTCATAAGATTCATCTCAGCACAGTCAGACTTACAGTAGGTACTAAATAAAATAGTCAAACAAATGAATATAAGAAAGGATTTTTTCACTTTTCAGTAAAGCAACTGAGATTTATTTACTTAAAACTGACCAACTGTGACAGTCATAGGAAACTTGGAAATTCTTAGATTTCTCCAACCTTCATTCCCTCAATAAATATTTATTAAGAACATACTATATAACAGGTACAGTTCTATGTGCTAAGGATACGCTGGCAAACAAAACAAAGATCCTGCCCTCCTAAACTTGCTTCTTCATTGCTTTCTAATGAAGAATTCGGATATGTAACAAATGTATAATCATCAGTTATGATAACGGCTCTGGGGAAAAATAAAGGGAATACGGTAGAGAATCATGAGATGCTACTTTAGGTAAGGTTGCCAGGGAAGGCTTCTCTTAGGAGGTGACATTGAAACAGAGTTGCCCATGTCAGGTGAGGAAATTAACCATGTAAATACCTGGAGATAATTGTCTAGGCAGAAGGAACACCATGTGAAAAGTATTATTTTAAAAAACAGCAAAAAGGGCAGTGTGACTGACATGGAGTGAATAAGGAAAAAGTGTTAGAAAATGATGTTGGAGAGGTAGCCAAAAGACAGATAAGGATAGGGCCTTTTGGATTATGATAAGAACTTTCTAATGTGATAGGAAGCCATCAAAGAATGTTAAATGGGGGTATCAAGGTAAACTTCACATTTTAAAAGAATTATTTGGCCATAATGTGGATATGTGTAAGGGGAGGAAAAGACAAGAAAGGAGGCAGGGATATAAGAGATAAAGGTGTCTTGGACATGGCATAAGCAGAGGTGATGAGCTAATTAGACTTACTGATGGATTAGAGGTAGAGTATGAGACAAAAAGAAATCAGGGATATCTCCATTTGTGTACAACAACAGGGGGAGATGAAGAACAAGTTCTGCTGTTTGAAAGGTCTTCTTTTCTCAATCACAATAAAAGGGTTACATAAAAGTAATAAAATGATAGGAATGTCTAAGAAGTACTGCACTTTGGGAGAAAGAGAAAAGGTACTCTTTCTGCAAAAGCTACATATTATCAAATGCTAGAACTGTTCAATGCTTAAATTTTATAATAGTTTCAAATAATGGTTTTAAAAACTATCCTTTACTAAAACTCTTCTCCCCACAATTATTCTAAAAGTAAAATTGTGAGCCACCAAACCTCCCTTTCCCACTAATTAGTAAAGTAAAAATATATCATATAGTACTTCAGAGCCTTAAGGTTCCGTATCTTTATTTTTAAAGTGACTTGAAAGTATATTTACTTTTGAGTCAAAAAAGAAGCCCCAGTAAAGTAAGCAAGTTTTCTTCACCTAATAATAGGGCACTGAGTACCTAATATACAAAGAGCAAAAAAGGAGGTGGACCTTTAGAATAACACCTGGATTCATCTATATTTTAAGTTTTTAACTCCTCAAAAGACAAAATAGATTTAACAAATGAATTTCTTTAAATTTTTATATTTCATCAATGTTAAAAATTTAAGAGGATTGCTTGTAATAAAAATATAAGCAGTAATTATTTTCTCAACAAATCTTCCTCTAACCAAATATCTTTGTATTTATGTCATAAGTCACTTAAATTATCACATAGTACTTTTAGTTACATAGCACCCAAATTACCTTAAAGTTATTTTCCTTTGGTTTTCTTCTCATTATTATATTAAAAGTTTCATACACATCCTCTGCTCCATTTTGTATAGTATTGGTCATATCTTGTTGATATTGGTTTGGATCCAAAAACACTCTAAATGTCCTTGACTCTCCTCTAAGATTGGGTCTGGGTTCAGGTCCTGGGGAATTTGAAAAAGTTTGTTAAATAAAATATATATTTTTCAAATATCTAAGTAAGTTAACAGTATTTCTTGTTTAGAAATGATGAGTAAATGGTTCTGGCTTAACTCCAATCATTCTTCCCAAACTAGAATGTCCTCCACTCACCCACTTCAAATTCTAAGTATTTTCTTCTTTCTCTAAATTCTTACTATTTCCTTCCAGATCAGACATGTAATGTCTATGATGCAACACCATGACTTGCAACAATTTGTAGTAAATGCATTCAACTAAAATAGGAGCACTTGGAAGTCAAACAACTTATCTTTACTTTTGTCACTCTTAGCGCCTACTACTGCCTTACATATAGTAAGTACTCAATAAATATCTTCTAATTAAATATATGTATTTTAGAATTTAAGGCATAGTTTTCTATTCCTTAATTTAACAGACATTCATCACTTTTCTCATCCTTCCACATTCCATACCTAGTATAACCAGCATGAAAGGAAATTTCACATACACAGAAATGTGGGATACTAATGGTTGCAAGATGAGAGCCTTTCTTTCCTCTCTGACGTATCTCCTCTTTTGGCAGCGGGAGCGGGGGGCCCGGCTTAGGCCGCCAACTTTGGTTCCATTATGTGGCCTTATGCTTATTCTATCCATATTCCATTCCCTTCTCCTATTTTCTTTTATTCTAGAGACAAATAACCTAATAATCAGCAGTTTAGCAATGATATAATCTCTAAACCACAGATGATAGAAACTAATTCAAGTTTCAAAAGAAGTTTAACAACCAAATTGTAAAATAAGCACTAGCCATGTATGCAGTTATAATTTAATGATAAGTATTATAAAGGAAGTCAGGACAATGGAAGAATTTTTTTTTTTTTTTTGAGACAGAGTCTTACTGTCACCCAGGCTGGAATGCAGTGGTGCGAACTCGGCTCACTACAACCTTTGCCTTCCAGTTTCAAGCAAGTCTCCTGCCTCAGCCTCCAGAGCAGCTGGAACTATAGGCACTTGCCACCACGCCTAGCTAATTTTTTTCTATTTTTAGTGGAGACAGGGTTTCACCATGTTAGCCAGGATGGTCTCAATCTCCTGACCTCATGATCTGCCCACCTCAGCCTCCCAAAGTGCTGGGATTACAAGCATGAGCCACTGAGACTGGCCATAGAAGAAAGAATTTCAAAGGGATAAGTGATATGCTTAAGAAATCAAATAACTGACTAATTTTGTAAAGCAGTGTTTTTATGGGGTAAAACTAGCATCTTTTGTGGGATAATTCCTTCTTTTAGTTCTGTTCAGATGTTTAGCATCCATCCCTGGCTCATAGTTACCTAATAACAATAGGCTCCCATTCCTCATCCCATCCCGGGTATTTAATATCACTATGCATTTCCAAATGCAGGACTGTATAGTTCCCAATTAAGAACCACCACTATGATGAATTAAAACAGTCAACTTTAAGAAGAAAAAAATGTATCATTGAACGCAAAAAAGCTTGGACATCTGAAAGAAGTATTTAGTTTTTCTAAAAAAAAAAAAAAAATTATAAAGTATTATACATTTTTAAAAGCTTTGAATAAAGACAATTTCAAAAGATCCTGTCCCAGCGTTCGAGACCAGCCTGGCCAACATAGTGAACCCTGTCTCTACTAAAAATATAAAAATGAGCCAGGCATGGTGGCAATCACCTGTAATCCCCACTACTCTGGAGGCTGAGGCAAAAGAATTGCTTGAACCTGGGCGGTGGAGGTTGCAGTGAGCCAAGATCATACCACTGCGCTTCAGCCTGGGTGACAGAGCAAGACTCCTTCTCAGTGGAGGAAAAAAAGAGTCTGTCCTTTCCAATATTTAGCAATATCTAACATAGAAGTTTTGAAACTGGCCAGGTACAGTGGTGGCTCACGTCTGTAATCCCAGAACTTTGGGAGGCTGAGGCAGATGGATTGCTTGATCTCAGGAGTTTGACACCAGCCTGGGCAACATGGCAAAATCCATCTCTACTAAAAACTACAAAAATTAACTGGGCATGGCGGCACGTGCCTATCGTCCGTCCCAGCTACTGGTGGGGCTAGAGAATCACATGAACCCAGGAGGCAGAGGTTGCAGTGAGCCGAGATCATGCCACTGCACTCCAGCCTGCACAACAGAGTGAGATTCTGTCTCAAAAAAAAAAAAAGAATTAGTTTTGAAACCATGTTACATATATCTAAAACTGCATGGGAGGTACCCTGCACATGCAGATAAATAGAGATAATAACCTAATCATCAGCAGTTTAGCAATGATATAATCTCTAAACCACAGATGACAGAAACTGATTCAAGTTTCAAAAGAAGTTTAACAACCAAATTGTAAAATAAGCACTAGACCTGTATGCGGTTGTAATTTAGTAAGTATTATATAGGAAGTCAGGACAATGAAAGCAAACCCTTTGTGTCAATTTAGTAGATGACACCACTAAAAAATATTACTTAAGAAGCAAAATAGGAAAGACATTTATCATTCAATACATATACTCTTTCAAAAATATGTCACCATACCATCTTCAATGACACGTCCTTTATCATCCAGCATGCCCTGAATTTCACAGCCTCTGACATAAACCAGGCCAACCTGCTCAATAAAAGGTCTCCTTCGGTCAAACTTAGTGCCATAAGGTTTTGTGGGACGTACAGTAATTAAAAAGCATACATCATGCTTACGAAGACCTGGTAAGATATAAAGACATTTTCATTTATTAGAATTTCATTGTTTTCAGTCTTTTGTAGGCAAATTCTAATTTGTCTCTCTACCTCTTATCTTTGGTAGAGAGATATCGTGAGTGACCAGTGATTACTATTGCACTGTAACACAATTATGGGCTTTTCTATAACCTTTAATACTCAATATTTCATAGCATTAATTGAAATGAAAACCTCTTTATATTAAAATTAGAAACATTCATGCCAGGAATACATTACTGAATAAGCCCTCCAAGTCATGCTACAGCTCCAAAATTGGATGTTCGTCATCATTCTTATTTTTAACATTCTTAATAAGTAACCAAAAATACAGTTGGCATACAATCCATCTATATCATATTTAGCAGGTTTTTAATATCAGTTTAAACTATCTATCAGTGTTCTTCCGAACACAGCCTAATTGTATTTCACTAAAACAGGTTAACTCTAGAATAATTCATCAGGGCAAAAAAGTATTGTTTACAGATATGATCTTGAGAAAGCTGGTTGAATATATACAGTTTCAATTGGCAAATAATGAATATTTTTATAAGTGATTATCAAGAAACAGAAGTATTGTGCCAAAGTCCATAGCTTCTCAGCCCACTAGACCCAATAATGGAATCAAATGGCTTCCCAGCTCCATTAAAAGTAGAGAAACTGGAAGACAAGGATTATAAAATTAGACCATACAACATGTAATGCTACACCACTTAATCTTCATTCCATTTCCGATGTTTTTTTTAAGCCATTATATGACATAAATGTAAATGTAAACAGTCTGCTTGCTCATAATCTTATTAACAACAAACACAATGAAATCAAATCAGCAATGTGGGTGTATAGCTAATAGTACTGAAAAGATTTTGGTTTGTTTTAATTGGGGGACTGGATAGAGTGTTGGTAAAGGTAGAAATAATAACTCTATTCATAATACTGAATTATTTCCCAATAAATTCTATGCAAAGCAGCAAGAGAAGTAATGAGAATGAACCAGGAATCGTTCTACTATCTGAGTTGTACTACTTGCATGATGTCTGATCTGCACAACTCATTAAAACTTCTAAGTCTAGGCCAGCCGCAGTGGCTCACGCCTGTAATCCCGGCACTTTGGGAGGCTGAGGTGGGTGGATCACCTGAGGTCAGGAGTTCAAGACCAGCTCGGTCAACATGGTGAAATCCTGTCTCTACTAAATATACAAAAATTAGCTGGGCGTGGTGGTGGGCACCTGTAATCCCAGCTACTTGGGAGGCTGAGGCAGGAGAATTGCTTGAACCCAGGAGGGGGAGGTTGCATTGAGCCAAGATCAAGCCACTGCCTCCAGCTTGGGTGACAGAGAGAAACTCTGTCTCAAAACAACAACAACAAAAAACAACTTCTAAGTCTAAAAGCCAAAGGAGGGGTCCTGAGAAGTCACTAATCCTCTACCAAGATAGGAGTTACTTTCTGGCATCACCAAGGAATGACCTCTTGTTCCTTCCTAAAGCAAACCACTTTAGTCTCTGACATCTTAGATCTACATTTTTTAAAATCCTGTATTACAATGGGCTCAACTCTCTCCTTACGACCATTTGTATCCACCCAATCCTAGCTGTGCTTTCTACAGTATTTCCATTTCATTAATTCTGTTTCCTTAACTTTAAATGAGAATACTGAAGATAAGGGCTTGAGGTTCACACCTTTTCAAAGGGACAAGCCGAATGTTTTATGGTATTTAAAAATCTTTAAAATTTACTTTTATAAAACAATATTCATTATTGTTTACAAAATCTCTCCTCTTTGCTCCCATTTTCTATTTGGCTATCCCATCTGTGATCAATAAAGGGGCTGGTTTTTGGCCCAGGCCTCCCAGAGAACACTTTTCTCTCCATCATACCCCAGATTATCACTCATCCCACAATACCCTACTAACGTACCCATTCCAGTTCTCATTCTACCAGAGGCCGATGTGTAAAAGAAAAAAAGACTGTCTCATGCCCTTCTGAAAGCAGTCAGTAATGGGGGAAGTGGCTTGCTTGTCTGGGTAAAACATCCTTTTGTTTTCTTTAACACCAAAATGCAGACTGTCATCTATAAATTCCTATAAAAAGTCATTTAAAATAAAAAAAATTCCAACCACTTACTACTTCTGCGGTACCCAGTAAGTTATCTCAGTTTACTACCCACTGTGTAAAACAGTATTTAATATCTCCTTAAGCTTCAAGGAATAATAAATATAAAACCTTCTCCAGCAACTTAATGGCTTTCTAAACGTCCAGCAATAATAAAGGTGTACCGCCTGTCTGTCCAAGCCCAGGCACAGGTCTTCATTCCTTCCTGCGATCCCCAAGGAAGCCCTCTCTCCCCAGACATGGCCAACAAGGGTCCTTCCTATGGCATGAGCCGCGAAGTGCAGTCCAAAATCGAGAAGAAATAAGATGAGGAGCTGAAAGAGCGGCTGGTGGAATGGATTATAGTGCAGTGTGGCACTGATGTGGGCCGCCCAGACCATGGGTGCCTGGGCTTCCAGGTCTGGCTGAAGAATGGCGTGATTCTGAGCAAGCTGGTGAATAGCCTGTACCCTGATGGCTCCAAGCCAGTGAAGGTGCCTGAGAACCTGCCCTCCATGGTCTTCAAGCAGATGGAGCAGGTGGCCCAGTTCCTGAAGGCAGCTGAGGACTATGGGGTCACCAAGACTGACATGTTCCAGACTGTTGACCTCTTTGAAGGCAAAGACAAGGCAGCAGTGCAGAGGACCCTGATGGCTTTGTGCAGCTTGGCAGTGACCAAGAATGATGGGCACTACCATGGAGATCCCAACTGGTTTATGAAGAAAGCGCAGGAGCATAAGAGAGAATTCACAGAGAGCCAGCTGCAGGAGGGAAAGCATGTCATTGGCCTTCAGATGGGCAGCAACAGAGGGGCCTCCCAGGCTGGCATGATGGGCTATGGACGACCTCAGCAGATCATCAGTTAGAGGGGAGAGGGCCAGCCCTGAGCCCTGCCCTCCCCCAGCTCCTTGGCTGCAGCCATCCTGCTTAGCCTGCCTCACCCACACCTGTGTGGTACCTTCAGCCCTGGCCAAGCTTTGAGGCTCTGTCCCTGAGCAATGGTAACTGCACATGGGCAGCTCCTTCCCCTTCCCCCAGCTCAACTTCTTATCCCAAAGCATCACTGCCCTGGCCCCTCCCACCCAGCTGCCCCCACCACCCCTACTGTGAAGCGGTCTGGGGGTAGCCTGGATATGGGTCAAGTCCACTGTCTTTGGCAGCAGAAGTTCATTGAAGAAGAACCAGCCCAGCCTCCCCCATCTTTTCCTGGAATATTTTTGGGGTTGGAACTCAAAAAGGAAAAAAAAAAAACAAAAATATATCAATCTTTTCTTAGAAAAAATAAAAAATAAAAAATAAATAAATTTTCTAGATGAATAATATATCAGAATGAAACTCTTTTGAAGGACATAGGGGTCATAAAAATAATCTGTCACAAACCATATGCACTATAGTAGGCATTTGTTAAACATCTGGCTAGCTTTGGTGCTGGATTCCTTCGAAATTCTTTGATAATGATATAGTTCCCATGATTATAAACAGCTACGTTGGTAGTAATAATTTCTGAAAACAAATCTATTAAAGGACTTTCCCTTTCCATCTGGGATGCCAAGAAGGTAAAAAAAGGTAAAACCTACTGACTACTGTTTCTCAAAACAGGGCATCAAATAACACCTCTCACAGGACAGCTGGGAGAAAAATATAAAAGTACTAATTAGAAATCAGTTCATATGTCACTTCTAGCATAGGTCTTATTGATGTTTTAACTCTATTGGACTTAGTAACTTTGAACATATCCGCCTCCAAAACAAATTAATTTTGACATGGAACGTTCATCCTTAAAATCTTGCCTAGCAAAAAATAGGAGAAATAACTCCTTTAATTTCTTGGAGTTATTTATAATAATTTCTTCAATTATTATATATGCTCAAGTATATTTGTTTTCACTGATTCTTTATCCTTTCTTAGGTGCAAATAAACTATTATTTATTTCTGAGTTGTTTGGACTTTTTATTTTTATTTTCCACAAAGTATATGCATTTCTATTCTTTTCACCTTGGCTACTTTTATCTTTTGAAAAATACCAATTTTCCTTACTTACTGCTCTGCATGTTTATCCATTATATGTGGGTTTTTTCCCTGCTCTTTGGCTAACACTAATATTTTTATTTTTTTATATTGATTCCACAAATCTATAAATATTATCTTGCTAAATTTAAGACTTAAAGCGCTCTCCTCTAAGCTTTGCGAACTTCAGTGTTCAAAGCTTTGATATGCATGCAAGTTTATGCTTTTTATTATAATATTAAGATACCTACATATTCTCATATGATCCCCGGTATTTTTATTTATTTTTTATTTTTACCCTATAAAATAAAGCTTTACACACAAATGGAAACTTGCTACAACCCAAATTACAGAATGAAATGCCACCTATGTAACACAAAATGGCAATAAAAAAAACAAATTAAACGTAGGCCTAGATTATTTGAAACCATACGTGACATAATTTGTTAGTATAGAACACTGTAGACAGTAGTCAGGGCACTGTCTTAGCCTAATAATCTTAGGGCAGCCTGATTGCTCCTAAATAAAATGAGAATTTAGACTAATCACTTAACTATTTTTTTTAAGTTCTGGGGTACATGTGCAGATTGTGCAGAATTGTTACACAGGCACACACATGCCATGGTGGTTTGCTGCCTCCATCCCCTAGGTATTTCTCCTAATGTCATGTAACGCCACACACCTACAACCGTCTGATCTTTGACAAACCTGCAAAAACAAGCAATGGGGAAAGGATTCCCTGTTTAATAAACGGTGTTGGGAAAACTGGCTAGCAATGTGCAGAAGGCTGAAACTGGACCCCTTCTTTATACCTTATACAAAAATTAACTCCAGGTAGATTAAAGACTTAAACATAAGACCTAACACCATAAAAACCCTAGAAGAAAACCTAGGCAATACCATATATGACATAGGCATGGGCAAAGACTTTATGACTAAAACACCAAAAGCAATGGCAAAAAGAGCCAAAATAGACATATGGGATCTAATTAAACTTACGAGCTTCTACACAGCAAAAGAAACTATCATTAAAGTGAACCAGTAACCAACAAAATGGAATAAAATTTTTGCAAGCTACTCATCTGACAAAGGGCTAATATTCAGAATCTACAAAGAACTAAAACAAACATACAAGAAAAAAACAAACAACCCCATCAAAAAGTGGGCAAAGGATATGAACAGACACTTTTCAAAAGAAGACATTTATGTGGCCAACAAACATACAAAAAAATGCTCATCATCACTGGTGAGTAGAGAAACACAAATCAGTCTCCGCTGCGAGCTTCCAAGATGACAAAGAAAAGAAGGAACAACAGTCGTGCCAAAAAGGGCCACGGCCATGTTCAGCCTATTCGCTGCATGAATTGTGCCTGATGCGTGCCCAAGGATAAGGCCATTAAGAAATTCGTCATTCGAAACATAGTGGAGGCCGCAGCAGTCAGGGATATTTCTGAAGCGAGCGTCTTTGATGCCCATGTACTTCCCAAGCTCTATGTGAAGCTACATTACTGTGTGAGTTGTGCAGTTCACAGCAAAGTAGTCAGGAATCGATCTCATGAAGCCTGCAAGGACCGAACACCCCCACCCCGATTTAGACCTGCGGGTGCTGCCCCATGACCCCCACCAAAACCAATGTAAGGAGCTGAGTAAAAGACTGAAGATAACTATTCTCTGGAGAAAAATAAAATGGAAATTGTACTTGATATTGCCTATTAAGTGTATCTGTGCCAGATAGGGTGGGGATTTTGTGTGTGTTAGACCAAGTGTGAAATAACAAGTAGTATTTTCATGGGGAACAAAGCTTATTTATGTAATCAATTTTTTTTGTTGTTGGTGGGAAGGGGTGGGAGATGTAGTCTTGCTCCGTTGTCCGGGCTGGGGTGCAATGGTGCTATCTCAGCTCATTGCAACCTCTGCCTCCTGGGTTCAAGCAATTCTCCTGCCTTGGCTTTCCAAGTAGCTAGGATTCGAGACATGTGCCACCACACCCAGCTAATTTTTTGTATTTTAAGTAGAGATAGGGTTTTACTATATTGGCCAGGCTGCTCTGGAACTCCTGACCTCAGATAATTCACCCCTTATCTTATTTAGGCCTCCCAAAGTGCTGGGATTACAGGTGTGAGCCATCATGCCTGGCTATTCATTTAAATTAAACCTTGTTTGTAGTCATGTCCTTGGCTTCACAACTTGCTGTGTGAAATAAAAAGTTTAGGCATCTGTAAAAAAAAAAAAAAAAAAAAGAGAAACACAAATCAAAACCACACTGAGGCATCAGTTCATGCCATCAGTTAGAATGGCAATCATTTAAAAATCTGGAGAGAACAGATGCTGGAGAGGATGTGGAGAAATAGGAACACTTTTACACTGTTGGTGGAAATGTAAATTAGTTCAACCATTATGGAAGACAGTATGGCAATTCCTCAAAGATCAAGAAACAGAGGTGCCATTTGACCCAGCAATCCCATTACTGGGTATATACCCAAAAAAACGTAAACTGTTCTATTATTATAAAGACACATGCACACGTATGTTCACACGGCATTGTTTACAATAGCAAAGACCTGGAACCAACCCATATGCCCATCAATAATAGACTGGATAAAGAAAATGTGGCACATATACACCATAGAATATTATGCAGCTATAAAAAAGGATGAGTTCATGTCCTTTGCAGGGGCATGGATGAATCTGGAAACCATCATTCTCAGCAAACTGATAAAAGAACAGAAAACCAAACACCACATGTTCTCACTTATAAGTGGATGTTGAACAATGAGAACATATGGACACAGGAGGGGAACATCACACACTGGAGTCTGTTGGGAGATGGGGGGCTAGGGGAGGGGTAACAGGGGGTGGGGATTGGGGAGGGATCCCTGGTATTTTTAAAACTAATAATTAGAAAGAAAATTGCTATTCTTTAAATCAAATTTCAAGAATAAAGTTTAATAAAAGCTTAAAAGGATAACATTTAGTAAAAGTACCTTGTTATTGCTCTAAGTGAAAGTTCGTAACAAGGCAAATGGTAACATAACTTTTTGAAACATAAAAAATTACCTTCCCATTCATCTTTGATGTGATCTCTGACATTCAGATTTATGGTAACATCTGCACGAACTCGGGTTGGCCAGTTTTCACCTATGTTGGGTTTGGCAACTTCAACTACAGTGAAAGCCACGATTGGCTGGGCCATTCTCGCCCAGCCACCAAATACTACACCGCCGTATTCAGACTGCCTGAAACCAAAGAAATGGATGATTACTCAAACAAAAAATAATTTATCCCCAACTTTTAGACAGGTAAAACTAGTAAGCAGGAATACTGTTTAGCTAGTATTTAAGCCCTAAATTGGTAACCCTTATTTCTAAACTTAAAAAAAAATAATTTAAAAACCTTTAACTCTCAATGTATAGAAAGTATATATGATAGTATGAAACAGATAATATGGTCCAGAAAAGAAACGAAAGTAGAGGAATATCTCCTCCCCAATCTAAGAAAAAAGCTAACCCTATGTGCATAAGAACATTCTGGGGCTGAGCCACTGTATCAAAGAAATAAAGAATCTAGCACACTTAGTTTTATTTCAGCTTTACTGAGGTATACTTGACAAAAATTGCATACAGTTAATGAATACAATGTGATGTTTTAAACTATGTATACAGGGTGATATTATTACCAACACAGTTATCATTTTTTGTGTATGTGGTAAGAATACTTAAGAGCTACCCTGGCAAGTTTTAAGTACATAAAACATTAATTATAGTCACTATGCTTTACATTAGATCTCCAAACTTATGCATCCTATAACTGAAAGTTTAGATCTTTTGACCAACATGTCCCCATTTCTCCCACCCACAACCTGGTAACTGCCCTTCTACTGCTTCTATGAGTTTGCCTCTTTTGGGTTCCATATGGAAAGTGAGATCATCAGTTTTTGTCAATCTGTACTGGCTTAATACATTTAGCATAATGTACTCCAGGTTTATCCATGTTGTCAAAAAAAGGATTTCCTTCTTTTTAAAAGTCAAATCATATTCCATTATATGTTTTTATATATGTACACACACACCACCACATTTCTTTATCCAATCATCCCTTAAGTTGTTTCCACATTTTGGTTATTGTGAATAAAGCTGCAATAACCACAAGAGTGCAGATACCACTTTGGGGTAGCAATTTTATTTCCTTCAGATAAATATTCAGAAGTGGGTTTGCTGGATCATATGATAGCTCTGTTTTTTAATTTTTTGAGGAATCTCCATACTGCTTTCCATAACAGCGTACCAATTGACATTCCCACCAACAGTGTGTAAGGGTTACCTTTTCTTCACCTCTTTGCAAACACTTGTTATCTTTTGACTTGGTAATAGTCATTGCAACAGCTGTGATATTTGAATACCTCATTGTGGTTTTGATATGCATTCACCTGATGATTGCTGATGTTGAACACCTTTTCATCTACCTGTTTATCATTTGTATGTCTTCTTACAAATGACATGTTATTCAGGTCCTTCATCATTTTTTATTGGGTTATAGGGTCTTAGGCTATTGAATAATATGAGTTCCTTATATATTTTGGATATTAACTTTTAATCAGATACATGGTTTGAAAATATTTTCTCCCAGTGGAGGTTGCGGTGAGCTGAGATCACGCCATTGCACTTCAGCCAATTCTGTCTCAAAAAAAAAAAAAAGAAAGAAAACATTTTCTCCCATTCTGTAAGGCTGCCTTTCATTTTGTTGATTGTTTCCTTTGCTGTGCAGAAACTTTTAAATTTGATGTGGTCCCCACTCCTTATTTTTGCTTTTGTTCCCTGTGATTTCGGTGTCACCCAAAAATCATTGCCAAGACCAATGTTATGCAGATTCTCCCCTATGTTTTCTTCAAGGAGTGTCATGGGCTTAGGTCTTAAATTTAAATCTTCAGTCTATCTTCAGTTAACTTCTGTGTATCATGTAAGATAGGGATTCCCTTTCATTGTTTTATAAGTAGATGTCCAGTTTTCCCAAGACCATTCTCTTTTTCCCATTGTATACTCTTGGTACATGCAAAGATTAGATGATTATACAAGTGCGGGTTTACTTCTGAGCTTTCTGTTCTCTTTTGTTGGTCTATGTGTTTTTATGCCAGTACCATAATGTTTTGACTAATGTAGCCTTGTAATATAATTTGAAATCAGAAAGTATGATGTATCCAGCTTTGTTCTTCTTGATCAAGATTGCTTTAGCTATTCAGGTCTCTTCATGTTACTAATTGGCTTCTTTTCATTTCAGATTGGAGAACTTCCCTTGGTATTTACTGTAAGGGAGGTCTAATGGTGATAAACTCTCTTGGCGTCTGTTCTGTTCTGCTTTTTGGTCTTTATTTCTCTTTCATTTCTGAAGGACCTCTTTACTAAGTTTTATTTTATATTGTTACCCTTTTATCCTCTTCATAAAGTCTGGTTCAATTGTTAATATTTTATTTTCTATATTTTAAGTATTTCTATAAGCTGTTTCAAATACATTTTAGGAGAAGCTATAATTTCAAAAAAACATTTAAAACAAGCAAACAAATAATATCAATGCAAAAACTTCCTTTGGAGCATATTTAAATCATTTAAAAGATATTGCTATGGATTAGAGAAAAAAAATAATGAAGCTAATTGTAATAACCAGAACCACTAACATCCCAATGCTTATTCTTTCTTCTTATGTTAGTCTAACTAGTACTTTAGTTTTCATATTAAATAGTTGTATTTGGGAAATCTGTAATGTAAAAGTAGAAGCAGCACTTCAAAATTAGGAAGTACTGCAGAATATGACATACCTACAAAGATAAACTGCCTCCTATATAAAGACTTTATATCACAACAAAGACTTTATTTGTGAAAAGACTTTTATTTTCACAAAAAACTGTAGAACTTCATAACATGAAAAAGAAAAACTAATTAAAAATAAAGTTCTGGAACGATCCAAGATGGCCGATCGCTAACATCTCGAGATTGCAGCTCCCAGTGAAAGCTCAGAGAACAAGAGGACGCCACACTTTCAGACAAATTTTCGTTGCTCACGGAGCAGAAGATTCCCAGTGGAGGAGCTCCACGGGTCGCCAACGCAACTCTTGTGGCCGGTGCAGCGGTTTCGCCGGCACCTTGGCACGGCAGCTCTCAGTGCACAGTAAACGAACTGGTTCCCCTTCTGACCAAGGTTTAGAGGAGCCGGACGGGTCGCCAGCGCAACTCTTGTGGCCGGCGCAGCAGTTGTGCCGGCACCTCGGCGCGGCAGCTCTTGGTGCAGAGTTAACAGGACTGGTTCCCCTTCTGACCGATGGCTGGAGCTCCGGAAAGGCAGAGTCACCTATTACGGACTCAAAAAGGAAGCCAGACTGGAGATTCCCGGGCAGAAAAGCACCATCAGTCTTAATGCCGCTGTTTTGGCTGGCGCAGTGGGTTGCTCATATTTCGGCCCTGGGAATTAACAACTTGGATGTCCACTCAGAGACCTAATATGAAAGTTGGTAATTACAAAGACAACAGGTGGATAAATTTACAATAATGGGAAGAAACCAGTGTAAAAAGGCTGAGAATACTCAAAATCAGAACGCCTCTCCCTCTAAAGAGGATCACAGTTCCACATCAACAAGGGAACAAGACTTGATGGAGAACGAGCGCATCCCATTAACAGAATCAGGCTTCAGGGAATGGATAATAAGAAACTTCTGTGAGTTAAAAGAACATGTTGTAGCCCAACGTAAAGAAACTAAGAACTTTGAAAAAAGGTTTGACAAAATCCTAATGAGAATAGACAACTTAGAGAGGAATATAACCGAATTAATGGAACTGAACAATATAATGCAGGAACTCCGCGAAGTATGCATAGGTTTAAACACTTGAATTGTTCAAGCAGAAGAAAGGATATCAGAGGTCGAAGTCCAACTTAATGAAATAAAACGAGAAGACAAGATTAGAGATAAAAGGATAAAAAGGAATGAGCAAAGTCTCCAAGAAATGTGGGACTATGTGAAAAGACCAAATTTATGTTTGATAGGTGTACCTGAATGCGACGGAGAGAATGAATCCAAGCTGGAAAATATTCTTCAGGATATTATTCAGGAAAATTTTCCTAAACTAGCAAAGCAGGACAATATTCAACCCCAGGTAATACAGAGAACACCACAAAAATATTCCTCAAGAAGAGCAACCCCAAGGCACATAATCATTAGATTTACCAGCGTTGAAATGAAGGAGAAAATACAAAGGGCAGCCAGAGAGAAAGGTCAGGTTAATTACAAAGGGAAGCCTATGAGACTTACATCAGATCTCTCAGCAGAAACTCTACAAGCCAGAAGAGAGTGAGGGCCAATATTCAACATCCTTAAAGAACAGAACTTTCAGCCCAGAATTTCATATCCAGCCAAACTAAGCTTCACAACTGAAGGAAAAATAAAATCTTTTATGAACAAGCAAGTACTCAGAGATTTTATTACCACCAGGCCTGCTTTACAAGAGCTTCTGAAAGAAGCATTACTCATAGAAAGAAACAACCAGTATTAGCCTTTCTAAAAATGTACCAAAAAGTGAAGAGCATCAACATAAAGAAGAATTTGCATCAATGAATGGATAAAACAGCCAGTTAACATCAAAGGGCAGTAATCCTAAATTTAAATAGACTAAATCCCCCAATCAAAAGATATAGCCAAAACCCAACAGCATGTTACATCCAGAACCATTTCACTTGCAAGGATACACAAAGACTCAAAACAAAGGGATGGAGAAAGATTTACCAACCAAATGGAGAGCAAAAATAAATAAATAAATAAAAAGCAGGAGTTGCAATTCTCGTATCTGATAAAACAGATTTTAAAGCAACAAAGATATAGTGGTAAAAGGATCAATGCAACAACAAGAGCAAACGATCCTAACACCCAGATACATAGAGACTTAGACTCAATGAGACAGAAAATTAATAAAGATATCAAGGACTGGAACTCAGATCCGGAACAAGTGAACTTAATAAATGTTTATAGAGCTCTCCACTTTAAATACACAAAATATACATTCTTGTCAATACCACATCACACCTACTCATAGGTTTAAATGAAACATTATTAATTGGCCATTATCAATACCCATTTTTTTTAGAATAAAGCAACATTTCCCTTCTCTCTCCCTCTTTTTCTTCCTCTTTCTTCCTCTCCTTCACTCCTTTTTTTTCTTTCCTTCTCTCAAAAAAAGAAAAAAAAAAAAGAAATCAACTTGTAGACCTCTAGATCCAGGTCGGCAATGTCTCTCTTATTGCTTGATTTCCTTCCTTCCCTTCTCTCCCTCCCTCCCTCCCTCCCTTCCTCCCTCCCTCCCTCCTTTCCTCCCTTCCTCCCTTCCTAAAAAATAAAAATAATAAAGTTCTGGGCTGGGCACAATGGCTCAAGCCTGTAATCCCAGCACTTTGGGAGGCCAAGGCGGGTGGATCACGAGGTCAAGAGATCAAAACCATCGTGGTCAACATGGTGAAACCCCGTCTCTACTAAAAATACAAAAAATCAGCTGGGCATGGTGGCGTGTGCCTATAATCCCAGCTACTCAGGAGGCTGAGGCAGGAGAATTGCCTGAACCCAGGAGGCAGAGGTTGCGGTGAGCTGAGATTGCTCCATTGCACTCCAGCCTGGGTAACAAGAGCGAAACTCCGTCTCAAAAATAAATAAATAAAGTTCTGCAAACCAATGGCTTGGCTAGTATTGGGACAATTTCTAAAAGAAATTATGTAGTGTCTAAACCCTTGCGAAAGAACTTCCTTTCACCTACTCCATTTTTTGCAGCTTTAATGCAGTATAATTTACATACCATAACATTTATCCACTGTAAATGTACAAGCCCATAGTTCTCAGTAAATTTATGGAATTGTGCATTACCACAAAATCCAGTTGCGGAACACTTCCATCATCTTTAAAAAGATCCCTCTGGCTAGGCGCGGTGGCTCATGCCTGTAATCCCAGCACCTTGGGAGGCCAAGGCAGGTGATCACAAGGTCAGGAGTTCAAGATCAGACTGGGCAACACGGTAAAACCCTGTCTCTACTTAAAAATAGAAAAATTAGCTGGGCAGGCTGGCTCGTGCCTGTAATCCCAGATACTTGGGAGGCTGAGGTAGGAGAATTGCTTGAACCAGGACCCGGGAGGCAGAGGTTGCAGTGAGCCAAAATTGCGCCATTGCACTCCAGCCTGGGCTACTACAGAGCAAGACTCCACCTAAAAAAAAAAAAAAAAAAAGATACCTCTTGTCCAGTTGCAGTCAATCCCTGTGACCAAATCCAAGCAACCACTAATCTATTCCCTTGACCCCTTTTTCTTCTTATAAAATCTATTTGAAGCATTAAAAAGTATAGATTTCTGGCCTTTAAGCACATCCTCTCTTACTGCTGGTTAGTGGGCTTCAGCACCAAGAAAACATGATCACTGGAACCACATAATGAGTCAAAATGCCTCTGTTAGTTTTCCATCTTCAAGATACATAAAACAGAAAGAAGCCTAGCCCTTTTAGGTTTCAACATTTTTAATAATTTTCAATGATGGGCATTAAAAATGTAAATTTTGAAGAATCTATTATTGCAAATGTGAATGAATTAACTCCAGAAAGTGACATTTTCTTCCCCTGCCAGAAAATGGTATACTTAAAAAAAAATTTTTTTTATTAATAGACCAAAAGAACTCAAAGTATTTTTGTTACACTTGGCATTTAAGTAAAATATAAATGAATTCTATTTGTTGAACTGCCAGTTAATAAATCCCTAGAGTTTGCAAAATGGCCAAAATTAGGCCCAAAATCTGAGCATATAAACTCAAGGTAATAGTAAATTATAAAGAAGTTTTCTGATCAAGCACTCCCCCAGGGTCCAAACAATGGGCAACAATTTCAGCAAAGCTGTGGGCAGAAATGATCAGTCAGTAGATATACAAATTTCACAGTGCTCGCCTGCCTACTGACTCAACTGATTATTAAGTAAAAAATGCTTTGTGTTGTATTTTAGTCTCACCCAGAATAACTTCTCACATAATTAATTAAAAAATAGAACTCTGTATGAAATAAAACATGGGAAGTGAAAAAATAGCTCATAATCACAGTATCTGTGGTAGCTCTCTATAATTAGTAAGGAGAAGCCTGGAAGATACCTGAATCAGTTCATATTCCAAAGCTGTTCAGTTTTTCATATAAAATGCAATATAATCATGTTATGTATATATGGTATGCTATAATGTAATAAAAATCCATCTCACAGTATTTTACTCATTTATAATCACATGTGATGTATAACTTATATCAGTTTATATATACTTCGAATGAAATAGTGAATAAAGAGCATTTGCCTGAAGTCAGCCATATCTATAAAACCAAATTAACCTTTACAACTTCTTGTAATGCAGAGCCGCTACCATAACCAGAATGAAAGACTTTTCTTAGCTAAAGGAATTCCAGACATCAGCTAGCAGGTGGGGAGTGGAGTTTATGCAGAAGAATTCCTCAAATAACAAGACCAACTCAACTGGCCCTAAAAGTAAATCCTGGTGATTTACTCTCCTCCACAGAATCTATGGGTGGAGAGACAGAGAATACTTTCTAACATACCACACCATACAATGTTCAGCAACAGCCCTAATCCTCTATCCATTCCCCTAGAGAGGCGGACTGAGAATACTGTGGCAACAGTGACAAGAGTAGCTGGATTAATGGAACATCCCTTTATCACAAGCTTCTTCCATGACTTAAACTGTCCTGCCCTAGCACAGGCCTGCTGGCTAACCCCTAGCCTTCAATCAGTCTTTAAGTAAGGTCCGACCTACTACCCTCTACAGTTCCCCCTTCCCTTCCTGAGCATGATGACTTCTTCTCCCCTATCCCCAGTCTCCCATCCCCATTCCTAAGTACTCAGATACATAGTTTATATTTTAGCACTTGTGATATGATACATGTTAATTCACATTTTAAAATGTCTCAAAGAGTAAATATCTCCTATTTTAGAGGGCACCTTTGTGCCAGGTATATTATTTCTAAATATACTAAGGTTTCTGACAGAAGTTTATCAGTCACTGTCTGCATCATTTCATTACAGGTGGAAACAATTTACTAACCATGGCTTCATTCTGCTGACACTATCTTCGATGTCCTGCCGAATTTCATAAGTTGACTCTAAGCGGAAGAGGTTAAAGTTCCTTAGCAGGTAGTCGTGAAGAGTCAAAAACTGCAAATTCAATTTGGGAAGAGCTAGACAACCTGAAAAGGAAAACATCATCCATATTTGAATTATTCTTCTAATCAGACATTTGCTCTCTGTGTTACAAAAACTGGCACCAAAAAACTAAAAATATAATGAATGCCTGAAATGCAGCATATTTATTTTTGTTTCCACACAGATGTTAAAACCAGATTAATAAATGTTGGTTATTAAGAATTAGGGGTGAAGCTGGGCATGATGGCTCATGCCTATAATCCCAGCACTTTGGGAGGTCGAGGCAGGTGGATCGACCTGAGGTCAGGAGTTGGAGATTAGCCTGGCCAACATGGTGAAATCCCATCTCTACTAAAAATACAAAAAATTAACCGGGCATGGTGGCAGGCACCTATAATCCCAGATACTCAGGAGTCTGAGGCAGGAGAATCGCTTGAACCCAGGAGGTAGAGGTTACAGTGAGCACAGATCACGCCATTGCACTCCAGCCTGGGAAACGAGCGAAACTCAGTCTCAAAAAGAAAAAAAAAATTATTAGGGGTGAAGGATGAGTTTTATTAATACATATAATCTGCATATCAGTGATTCGTACGTAAACTACTCCTTCAAAGAATTTAAAGATACTTGTACTAATAGTCTCAAGTAGTTCAAAACTTCTTCCCTTGTCACCTAATTTATTTTTAGCAAATATTGAAGTGAATCATGTTACCATAAATTTAGCCTACGACAAAATTTAGCATAAACGCTGAATTATTACGTTACGTTGCATAAATCAATCTCCAATGATCATTATTGTGCTCTGAACTTGCCTTGTGGCTAAACTTTAAGGATAAAACATTGCTTGTATGTTATTCCAGACTCCCCCTTTTCTGACTATATGAAAAAACAATATTCTGTTCATTATTCTCACTTAATACTATTTCTCCTGGACAGGAAGTGACCAACCACTTAAAATGTGTTTTGGAATTTTAAAAATCCCCAAACATATTTTACTGGTAAGTCACAGTCTCGTCATTGTTGTCCATATTACCAAAAAATAAATTAATAAAGACAACAACATTGACATATAAAAACTTAACATTATTTATATTAGTGAACTCTGACTTGTAATCTAACTCCATTTCTTTCAATAGCACATTTTTATTTTTAAAAACCCTGACAATTAAAATGTCACAACTTTGCAACACTCAAATGAATTAACAAATCTAGGTGTTTAGTATCAATAGCTACTAACAGCACAAAAAGAGAGACAAGCAGACAGTATGTGCCTCCTGATAAAAGAACATACCACTACCAGGAATCTTGCCAAGGAGAACCTTAACCTGAGACTCTGCCTAAGGTGGTATCAATTTGCAAGAAAAATAAAAAACAGAGGAACATATTCTGCAATATGCCATGAGTATTCAGTCAGAAAAATCTGAACCGTGGGAAACTCTAAGATCAAACAACTCTGGTTCTTCCGCAGGACAAAGAAAAGGAAAGAAAGGGATGTACAGAAGGTACCAGTAAAGTAAAAGACATTTTTTTTAATGAAACCTTTTCCGCTAACCCAGCACCCTCCCATATGCCCTTTCCCGGTTACAGCTTTTTCCCTTCACCTGACAGTAACCATTTCCTGACTTTCATAGCAATCACTGTCTTAATTTCTTTATAGTTTTATCATCCAGGTGTGTATCCCTAGACATAAGAAATTAACATATTAACCACTGTAAGGAATGTTCTGAAATCTAGCACAATATTAGCACACTGGATTTACTGGGGTTGTGGCTCTAAGATATGTCATAGAGTAACCATTTTAAATAAATATACCAATACTTATACTTGTGATGTCTTTAAAACAGTCACAGTTCTTCTAATAGTAATACCATTGTTCAAAAAATGATCTGAAATTTCTTTTGCAATATGCCTTCAAGGCCAGGTGCAGTGGCTCACATCTGCAATTCCAGCACTTTGGGAGGCCAAGGCAGGCGGATCACAAGGTCAGGAGTTCAAGACCAGCCTGCCAAACATAGCAAAACCCCATCTCTACTAAAGATACAAAAAATTAGCCAGGTGCAGTGGCACACGCCTGTAATTCCAGCTACTTGGGAGGCTGAGGCAGGAGAATCACTTGAACCTGGGAGGTGGAGGTTGCTGTGAGCCGAGATCAACAATTGCTCTCCAGCCTGGCCTACAAGAGTGAAACTCAAGTCTTAAAAAAAAAAAGGGGGAGAAGAAGAAGAAGAAATAGGCCATCAAAATATTGCATATACTCAGGTGTGACAAATTCTCATCCTCAGAGGATGAGTGGAAAGTGAACAAACTAGGCAATACCATTTTGGATCAACACTAAGGGTTTTCTGTCAATTAATGATAATATCTTTTTTTTGGTGTTTACTACCTGGCTTTACATAGAATTCAAAAGAGCCCCTAAAAAAGGCTTTGAAAAACAAAAGCTGTCAAACACAGCCTATCATAGCAACACAATTAAAGCTACACCTCATGCATTATCAAGTCTCCTTGAAAACAGTCTTATGGTCAGGTGCAATGGTTCACACCTGTAATTCCAGCACTTTGGGAGGCTAAGGTGGACAGATCGCTTGACCTTAGGAGTTCTAGACCAGCCTGGGCAACATAAGGAGACCTTGTCTCTACTAAAAATACAAAAAGAAAAAAAAAAGTGGGCATGGTGCACGCCTGTGGTCCCAGGTACTCGGGCGGCTAAGGTGGGAGGATCACTTGAGCCCAGGGGCAGAGGCTGCAGTGAGCTGAGATTGTGCCACTGCACTCCAGCCTGGGTGACAGAGCAAGACCACATCTCATACAAACAAAAAATTAAAACAGTCCTAGGGCTTTATGGTTGTATTTTTGACGCAGTGAAATATGTATAGTTAAATTTAATGAAAATCCTTAGTGCTAAAGCTTTCAAAATACAAAATCTTTTCTAGCTTCTAAGGTTAACTTCTGGGTACCAGGAAATTATCCTAATGTACAGAATAGACTGACGTACACTGTCTATAACTGCCAATTATACATGAGAAATCTGACGGTTTCACTGTTACAGCTGAAGCCATATTTCTTTACCATACCTTCTCCAGAATAGTACTCAGTCGGAACAATATTTTCATCCCATATAATTTTCTCAGTCGGATACAAAGGCATCTGGTTCAACTGCTGAATCTGAGAAATTCGACGTTCATGACGAGATACCTAAAAGAAAGGAAACAAGTTCATGCAGAAGGTTAGAACCATCTTTTTCAATCAAAATAATTTATGAAAGACGTTTCAGGCCTGTCAGTTATTTCATGTCTACATCAGTTATTGTAGCAGTTCAACAAGAATTTTTTTTTTTCTTTTCCTACTTTCTCCATAGATCAAAGATAACAAATGAACCGACGGTGATGGTCTTTGGAAACAGAGACTGAGTTCAAACCCCAGCTCTTCTATTTATGAGTACTGTAAAAACTAGCACGTTACTTTAACCTTCCTGACCTTACTTTCCTTTTCACTGAAACAGATAAAGTGCCACACATCTCAAGTTTCTTAAAAAAATGAAATTTTATAAAACAGTGTCAAAGTCCCTGGCACATGTCAAGAGTTTAAAAACCATGACACTTAGCATTAATCACCGTAAGAAAAAAAAAGGAGCTCTAAGTTTTGGACTACAATTTTCATTCTTATACTAACCAGCTATATCATCTGGGCAAGTTTATTAATCTATCACCCTAGTCTTCTCCCTCTTTGTTCCCTTCCATAATGACTTCTATGTACCCTTAATATTAATATTATAGTAATCTATCTCCAATTTGAAATTAAGTGTTTAATAATGCTAAAATGATACATTCTTACAACATATCACATTCTGTTCAGTGAAGACAATATAATTATAGAAAAAAATCATGGTATCTGAACAATATGCCTATTTCAAATTTTTAATCATAAATTGAGTATTTGAAGAATCCAAAGCCTGAAGAATCCATATCCAAATCCTCCCTTTCCCTTTAGGAAAGGAAACATAAACAATTTCCTGACATAATTTTCCTAAACAATTATGTTTAGGAAACATAATTGCAGTTCTTGCCATTAAGAAAAAAAAGAAAAAAAAAGGAAACGGAGGAAACAAAACATAATGTTGTAGCACTATGCATTTTAAAAATTATTGTCTTTTGGTGAAACTATTTAAATTTTAGGAAAAAAAATCCAGCCACAAGACTTTAATAGGCACAGGATCAATGTTATACTCAAATTTGTTGTCCATTAGAAGAATTCCTGAAAAAAGGCTGGGCACGGTGATTCATGCCTGTAACTCAACACTTTGGGAGGCCAAGGCAGGGGAATCACTTAAGGCCAGGAGTTGGTGACCAGCCTGGCCAACGTGGTGAAACCCCATCTTCTACTAAAAAATACAAAACTTAGTTGGGAGTCATGGCACACACCTGTAATACCAGATACTCAGAAGGCTGAGGCACAAGAATCACTTGAACCCAGGAGGCAGAGGTTACAGTGAGCTGAGATATATACCACTGCACTCCAGCCTGGATGATGGAGTGAGACTTTGTCTCAAAAAAAATTCCTGAAAAAAATCCGCATTTCTTTCTATTGTAAAGATTTATTATGAATCCCCAAAACCTGACTCATGAGAGAATTTACAGGGTCAAAAAACAGCACAGGAATTTTTAGGAATTGAAACAGAGACAATGAAAAGTGATTTGCACATAAATACTTGCTAATAGAATGATTCATCCAGAAAGTAGTTTAAAGAGATAAAATACTTGAGAAAAGAAATTCAAAAGATGAGAAAGCAAATCTCATAAAATCAAATAATAATACAATTCCAAAAACAAAATGGGAATTATCCACCTAATCTTTGGCCCATAAAATATCTATATGAACCTACATCTTTAAGAATGATTTAAAAAGGCAGGGAAAACCAAATGCAAAATTCAGAGAATATTAGTATTTACCAGCAATTCTAGAAGAAATTCTTTATCAAAAGATGTTTCTTCATTTTTAGGAAGAGTTGGCAACAAGCAGAGGTATGATGCCACCTGATGGAGTGTGTTTGAACTGCAGAATAGAGAACAATATTCATAGTAACTTACTTCACTTTTGAAACATGTATTTTTACAAATAGCTTTTAAAAAACAAATATAATACTATGACATGGGCAGCAAATATCAAAAACCAGCAATGAAAATTAAGGCTTCAGTGCGGGGTTCTCAAAATGTTTTCTGTAAACCTCTCATTGTACCCACGATCCTTTTAGGCAGTCCCCAAGAACACTTTTAAATATTTATACTAAGACATCGTTTGTTTCACAGTTTTAAGAATGTCCTTCATGAAGCAGCAAAAAAAAAAAAAAAAAAAAAATTAATGCCATTAAATTTGGACTTGAGTAACGTTCTTTTTTTTTTTTAATTCTGTGACAAAATGGGAAGCACATATTTTGCACACAACTTTTACTTCAAAAAATAACAAACTATACGGCCTTGGACAAATGGCAATTTTCTTTCAAATTTCAATTTTTGAATGAAATAAGTCTACAATTTCAAGGAAAACAACTATCAGTATTTGCTGTCAATGATACAATTTGAACTTCCACATGAACGTGAAAAATCAGAATTTTGGAAAACCAGTATTCGCCATGAGCTTCACAGCCTTCCACTATTTAATTGGTCTCATCAATGATACAATTTGAACTTCCACATGAACGTGAAAAATCAGAATTTTGGAAAACCAGTATTCGCCATGAGCTTCACAGCCTTCCACTATTTAATTGGTCTCATCACCTCCCAAAAATCTGTGCTAATTTACAGCTAACCCCCTTCTCCATCCCAATCCAGCAACCAAAATCAGTTTTCTATTTGTAATTTTGTCTTTTCGGGTCAAATAAACGAAATCATACATTAGGTAGTCTTTTTTTCTTGCTTGTTTTTTGAGATGAGTCTCACCCAGGCTGGAGTGCAGTGGCACCTTCTCAGCTCACTGCAACCTCCACATCTGGGACTTAAGCAATCCTCCCACCTCAGCCTCCCCAGCAGGTAGAACCACCAGTGTGCACCACCACATCCGGCTAAATTTTTGTATTGTTGGTAGAGATGAGGTTTCACCATGTTGCCTAGGCTGGTCTCAAACTCCTAAGCTCAAGTGATCCTGCCTCAGTCTCCCAAAGTGCTGGGACTACAGGTGTGAACCACCACAGCTGGTCTAAGGTAGTCTTTTGAATGGCTGCTTTTACTTAGCATAATGCATTTGAGATTCACCCACACTGCACTATTTATCTGTAGTTGGTTCCTTTATGTTGCTGAACAGTATTTCATGACATGGCTGTATCACAGTATGTTTATTTATTCAACAGCTAAGGAATATTTGTGTATTCCAGTTTTTGCTGATTTTGAATAAACCAACTATATTCCTTTTTCTGTATATTTTTGTGTGAACATAAGTTTTCACTTCTCTTGAATATATCTGTAAGTGGGAAACACTGGATCATGATGTAAGTTCATGTTTATCTTTACAAGAAAGAGTCAAATTTTTCCAAAACAGCTATCCCACTTTGAATTCCCACCAGTACATGAGAATTCCAACTGCTACACATCCTTGCCAAGAGTCAATGTTATCCATTTTGGGTTTTTTGTTTGTTTTGTTAAGACAGAGTCCACTCTGTCATCCAGGCTGAACTGCAGTGGTGTGATCATAGCTCAGTGCAGCCTCGATCTCCTGGGCTCAAGCAATCTTCTTGTCTCAGGCTCCTGAGTAGCTGGGATTACAAGCATGTGCCACCACGCTTGGCTAATTGTTTTGATTTTTAGTAGACAAATGATCTTCCCGCTTCAGCCTCCCAAAGTACTGGAATCACAGACATGAACCACTGTGCCTGGCCTTATCCATTTAAACAACAAAAAAAAATTATAATAGGTATGTCATATCTTGTTATGGTTTAAATTTGAATTTCCCCAACGACTAAACATGTTAAGCATCTTTCTATGGACTGACATCTATCTATCTACTTTGGTGAAATGTCTGTTCAAATCTTTTGTCATCTGTAAATTGTTTTATTATTACAGGAGTCCCCCTTTATCTGTGGTTTCACTTTCCATAATTTCAGTTACTCATGGTTGATCACAGTCTGGAAATAGGTAAGTATAGTGAAATAAGATATCTTGAGAGAGATACCACATTCACATAACTTTTATTATAGTATATTGTTCTAACTGTTCTTTGTTACTACTGTTGTTAATCTCTTACTGTGCCTAATTCATAGCTTTATCATAGGTTTTTACATGTACATGTAAAAACACAGTATATTCGGGGTTCAGTACAATATGCAGTTTCAGGCATCCACTGGGGTTCTTGGAACACATGCCCTGCGGAGACGGAGGGAACTACTGTATTGAATTCTAAGATTTTCTTCATCAAATATCTATTTAGCCAATATGTTCTCCTAGTTTGTGGCTTTTTTTTTTCCATTCTCTTATCAATGTCTTTCAAACAGCAAATGTCTTTTAGCTTTGATCAAGTCCAATTCATTTTTTCCCATTATGAATTGTGCTTTGGTTTCTATAGACAAACCACAATCAAAAACATTTTCTCCAATATTTCCCAGAAGTTTTGGTTTTGACATTTAGATCTATAATCCATTTTGAGTTAATTTATGTATATGATGCAAGGTATGGGTCAAGGTTCATACTTTGCGTATGAATATCTAATTGTTTCAGCACCACTGAACTCCTTTCTTTATTGAGTTGCCTTGACACATTAGTCAAAATTCAACTAACCATATAGGTGTGGTATATTTCTGGACTCTATTCTATTCCACTGGTCTATATATATATATCTGTTTATCAATACCATAATGTCTTGATTACAGCAGCCTTTACAGCAAGCCTTAAAATTAGTAGAAATCTTCCAACTTTGTTCTGTTACAAAATGGTTTGGGTTATTATAGTTCCTTTGTCTTTCCATGTTATTTTTCAAGTAAGTTTGTCAATTTCTATAAAATATCCTACTAGAATTATGACTGGAATTAAATTATATCTGTAGATTAATTTGGGAAGGATTCATACTTTGAGTCCTCTTATCCATAAGCAAGACCTAGCTTCTAATTTTTCAAATTAATTCATTTTAATTGTACAGACTTCCTTGACATGGTTTCAGATTCTACTGTGAAACTATTTTTTAAAGAAACCACCAGGCCAGGCGTGGTTGCTAACACCTATAATCCCAGCACTTTGGGAGGCCAAGGCGGGTGGATCACGAGGTCAAGAGATCGAGACTGAGAGGACTCAAGATGGCGCTGTGAGAACAACCCAGGATTGGAGCTCTCTTTGAGTCCACGGAGAGGTGAGTCAGAGCTGCATTTCCAGACTGATCTTTGTTGCCCATGGAACGGGGAGATTCCCAAGTATAGGGGAGACGCTGGATGCCTGGCAGTGCCTCTGCCTGGCGAAGCCAGCAGCCGGGGTGGTGGCGGCCGGCCCTGCCCATCGCTCCCCACAGGGCGCGCTTATCCGGGTGCCCTGTTGAGCCGGCAACCTGAGACTTGAGAGGGCTGGACTTGAGACTGAGCGAGACTCGGACAGTGGGCCCGCCCAGGGGATTGCAGGGACAGAGCGTTTGGGCTAGCCCAGGGGGACGAACAAGACCGCGATTTCAAGTGATCCCCGTGCAGTCGGTCTGAGACGCTATGTGGGGGAGGGGCGTCCACCATTACCGAGGCAACCCACCCCAACTGAGATACACGCCCACTGCTGAGGCAGCCAGCCGTTGCCGAGGCAACCCGTCCCTACTGAGATACACGCCCACTGCTGACGCAGCCTGCCATTGCCGAGGCAACCCGCTACAACAGAGAGACTCCACCTCAGGGCCTGGCGGAGACCACAGCAGAACAGCAGAGCCTGCCCTAACAGGGCGAGCCTCACAACAGCAGGAAGGAGCCTTGGCAGGAAAACAGTGGCTAGTCTGCCTCCTAGCTGGGCAGGACACCTCAACGAACATCCAAAAATAAAGCCCGAACCCCCCAACACAGAGCATATGAGAAAAAAAGGGTTTTTTTTAATGAGCTCTGTTGCAGCACAATCAAACATAGCAGCCTAACAGCCCTGAATGAACAACAGAGATCACAGCTCAGCAATTGAGCTCCTATAAAGTACAGACTGTCTCTTCAAACAGCTCCCTGACCCCTCTATATCCAGAAGACTGACATTTGGCAGGCATCATTCTGGGACAAAGATAGCAGAAAAAGAAATTGGTAGCATCCCTCGTTGTGCCACAGCTGCTAGAGGTGCACCCCAGACAAGCAGGGCCTGGAGTGGACCTCAGCAGTCGTACAGCGAAGGGGCTAGACTGGTAGAAGGAAAACCAAGTAACAGAAATACTTCATCATCAACAATCTGGGTGTCCACTCAGAGACCCAATCGAAAGGTCAGCAACTACGCAGACGACAAGCAGATAAATCCACAAAGATGGGAAGAAACCAGCGCAAAAAGGAGGAAAACACCCGAAACCAGAACACCTCGCCTCCTAGAAAGGACCAAAACTCCTCACCAGCAAGGGAACAAAGCTGGATGGAGAATGACTGTGACAAAATGATGGAATTAGACTTCAGAAGGTGGATAGTGAGAAACTTTTGTGAGCTAAAAGTTCATGTATTAAATCAATGCAAAGAAACTAAGAACCTTGAAAAAAGATATGAGGAAATGATAACAAGAATGGATAACTTAGAGAGGAATATGAATGAATTAAAGGAGCTGAAAAACACAATACGAGAACTTCGCGAAGCATGCACAAGTTTCAATAGCCGAATTGACCAAGCAGAAGAAAGAATATCTGAAGTCGAAGACCAACTCAATGAAATAAAACGAGAAACCAAGATTAGAGAAAAAAGCGCAAAAAGGAATGAACAAAGTCTCCAAGAAATGTGGGACTATGTGAAAAGACCTAACCTACGTTTGATAGATGTACCAGAAGAGGACGAAGAGCATGAATCCAAGCTGGAAAATACTCTTCAGGACATCATCCAGGAAAATTTCCCCCACCTAGCAAGACAGGACAACACTCAAATACAGGAAATACAGAGAACACCACAAAGATATTCCGCAAGAAGAGCAACCCCAAGGCACATAATCGACAGATTCAACAAGGTTGAAATGAAGGAGAAAATACTAAAGGAAGCCAGAGAGAAAGGTCGGGTCACCCACAAAGGGAAGCCCATCAGACTCACAGCAGATCTCTCGGCAGAAACACTACAAGCCAGAAGAGAGTGGGGGCCAATATTCAACATTCTTAAAGAAAAGAACTTTCAACACAGAATTTCATATCCAGCCAAACTGAGCTTCAGAAGTGAAGGAAAAATAAAATCCTTTGCGAACAAGCAAATACTCAAAGATTTTGTCACCACCAGGCCTGCTTTACAAGAGCTCCTAAAAGAGGCACTACACATAGAAAGGAACAACCAGTACCAGCCATTCCAAAATCACACTAAATGCTAAAGAGCATCAACATAATGAAGAATCTACAACAACTAACGGGCAAAACAGCCACTTAGCATCAAAATGGCAGTATCAAATTCACACATAACAATATTAACCCTAAATATAAATAAACTAAATGCACCAATCAAAAGACACAGACTGGCAAATTGGATAAAAATCCAAAACCCATCAGTGTGCTGTATCCAGGAAACGCATCTCACATGCAAGGATACACAAAGGCTTAAAATAAAGGGATGGAGGAAGATTTACCAAGCAAATGGAGAGCAAAAAGAAGCAGGAGTTGCAATTCTCATCTCTGATAAAATAGACTTTAAAGAAACAAAGATCAAAAGAGACAAAGAAGGCCATTACATAATGGTAAAAGGATTGATACAACAAGAAGAGCTAACGATCCTGAACATATATGGACCCAATGCAGGAGCACCCAGATACATAAGTTCTTAATGACTTACAAAGAGACTTAGACTCCCACACAATAAAGTGGGAGACTTCAACACTCCACTGTCAATATTAGACAGATCAACCAGACAGAAAATCAACAAGGATATCCAGGGCTTGAACTCAGACCTGGAGCAAGCAAACCTGATAGACATTTACAGAACTCTCCAACACAAATCCACAGAATACACATTCTTCTCAGCACCACATCACACCTACTCTAAAATTGACCACATAATTGGAAGTAAAGCACTGCTCAGCAAATGCAAAACAGCTGAAATCATAACAAACAGCCTCTCAGACCATAGTGCAATCAAGTTAGAACTCAGAATACAGAAACCAACCCAGAACCGCACAGCTTCATGGAAACTGAACAAGTGGCTCTTGAATGTTGACTAGATAAACAATGAAAAGAAGACAGAAATAAAGAAGTTCTTCGAAACCAATGAGAACGAAGACACAACATGCCGGAACCTCTGGGACACATTTAAAGCAGTCTCTAGAGGAAAGTATATAGCAATAAGTGCCCATATGAGGAGAATGGAGAGATCCAAAATTGACACCCTATCGTCAAAATTGAAAGAGCTAGAGGAGCAAGATCAAAAAAACCCAAAACCCAGCAGAAGACAAGAAATAACTAAGATCAGAGCTGAGCTGAAGGAGATTGAGACACGAAAAACCCTTCAAAAAATCAATAAATCCAAGAGCTGGTTTTTTGAAAAGATCAACAAAATAGACAGACCACTAGCCAGATTGATTAAAAATAAAAGAGAGAACAACCAAATAGATGCAATAAAAAATGATAAAGGGGAAATCACCCAGACTCCACAGAAATTCAAACCATCATCAGAGAATATTACAAACAACTCTATGCACATAAACTAGTAAACCTGGAAGAAATGGATAAATTCCTGGACTCCTGTGTCTTCCCAAGCCTAAACCAGGAGGAAGCTGAAACTATGAATAGACCAATAACAAGGTCAGAAGTCGAGGCAGCAATTAAGAGCCCACCACTCAAAAAAAGCCCAGGTCCAGACGGATTCACAGCCGAATTCTACCAGACACACAAAGAGGAGCTGGTACCATTCCTTCTAAAACTATTTCAAACAATCCAGAAAGAGGGAATACTTCCCAAATCATTTTATGAGACCAACATCATTCTGATACCAAAACCCGGCAGAGACCCAACAAGAAAAGAAAACTTCAGGCCAATATCCATGATGAACATAGATGCAAAAATCTTCAATGAAATATTGGCAAGCCGATTGCAACAGCAAGTCAAAAAACTTATTCATCATGATCAAGTAGGATTCATCCCGGGGATGCAAGGCTGGTTCAACATACGCAAGTCTATAAACGTAATTCACCACATAAACAGAACCAAAAACAAAAACCACATGATTATCTCAATTGACGCAGAGAAGGCATTTGACAAAATTCAACAGCCCTTTATGCTAAAAACCCTCAATAAACTCGGTATCGATGGAATGTATCTCAAAGTAATAAAAGCTATTTATGACAAACCAACAGCCAATATCATACTGAATGGGCAAAAACTGGAAGCATTCCCTTTGAAATCTGGCACTAGACAAGGATGCCCTCTTTCATCACTCCTATTCAATACAGTACTGGAAGTTCTAGCCAGAGCAATCAGGCAAGAAAAAGAAATAAAGGGTATTCAAATAGGAAAGGTGGAAGCCAAATTGTCTCTATTTGCAGACGACATGATAGTATACCTAGAAGACCCCATCGCCTCAGCCCAAAAACTCCTGAAACTGATAAGCAGCTTCAGCAAAGTCTCAGGATATAAAATCAATGTGCAAAAATCACAAGCATTCGTCTACACCAATAACAGACTTAAAGAAAGCCAAATCAAGAACGAACTGCCATTCACAATTGCTACAAAAAGAATAAAATACCTTGGAATACAACTCACAAGGAATGTAAGGGACCTCTTCAAGGAGAACTACAAACCACTGCTCAACGAAATCAGAGAGGACACAAACAGATGGAGAAACATTCCATGTTCATGGTTAGGAAGAATTAACATTGTGAAAATGGCTATACTGCCCAAAATAATTTACAGAATCAACGCTATCCCCATCAAGCTACCATTGACTTTCTTCACAGAACTGGAAAAAACCACCATGAACTTCATATGGAACCAAAAGAGAGCCCACATAGCCAAGTCAATTCTAAGCAGAAAGAACACAGTGGGGGGCATCACACTACCGAATTTCAAACTATACTACAAGGCTACAGTAATCAAAACAGCACGGTACTGGTACCAAAACAGAGATATAGACCAATGGAACAGAACAGAGACACCGGAGGCAACACAACATATCTACAAATATACAATCTTTGATAAACCTGACAAAAACCAGCAATGGGGAAAGGATTCCCTGTTTAACAAATGGTGTTGGGAAAACTGGCTAGCCATATGCAGAAAGCAGAAACTGGACCCCTTCCTGACACCTTACACTAAAATTAACTCCAGATGGATTAAAGACTTAAACATAAGACCTGGCACGATAAAAACCCTAGAAGGAAATCAAGGCAAAACTATCCAGGACATAGGAGTAGGCAAGGACTTCATGAACAGAACACCAAAAGCATTGGCAACAAAAGCCAAAATAGACAAATGGGACCTAATGAAACTCCACAGCTTCTGCACGGCAAAAGAAACAGTCACTAGAGTGAATCGGCAACCAACAGAATGGGAAAAAATGTTTGCAGTTTACCCATCTGACAAAGGGCTGATATCCAGAATTTACAAAGA
The DNA here is from genome assembly GCF_049354715.1 of Callithrix jacchus. Lineage (NCBI taxonomy): Eukaryota > Metazoa > Chordata > Mammalia > Primates > Cebidae > Callithrix > Callithrix jacchus. The sequence goes on along the minus strand of NC_133509.1, from coordinate 51,962,442 downwards.
ACTCAAACAGATTATAGGAAAAAAACAAACAAGCCCATTCAAAAGTGGGCAAAGGATATGAACAGACACATTACGAAAGACGACATATATGAGGCCAACAATCATATGAAAAAATGCTCATCGTCACTGGTCATCAGAGAGATGCAAATCAAAACCACACTAAGATACCATCTCATGCCAGTTAGAATGGCGATCATTAAAAAATCTGGAGACAACAGATGCTGGAGAGGATGTGGAGAAAAAGGAACACTTTTACACTGTTGGTGGGAGTGTAAATTAGTTCGACCATTGTAGAAGACAGTGTGGCGATTCCTCAAGGCCTTAGAAATAGAAATTCCATTTGACCCAGCAATCCCATTACTGGGTATATATCCAAAGGACTATAAATCGTTCTACTATAAGGACACATGTACACGAATGTTCATTGCAGCACTGTTTACAATAGCAAAGACCTGGAATCAACCCAAATGCCCACTGATGATAGACTGGATTGGAAAAATGTGGCACATATACACCATGGAATATTATGCAGCAATCAGAAATGATGAGTTTGTGTCGTTTGTAGGGATATGGATGAATCTGGAGAACATCATCCTCAGCAAACTGACACAAGAACAGAAAATGAAACACCGCATATTCTCACTCATAGGCGGGTGATGAAAAATGAGAACACATGGACACAGAAAGGGGAGTACTAAACACTGGGGTCTATTGGGGGAAAAAGGGGAGGGCCAGTGGGAGGGGGAGGTGGGGAGGGATAGCCTGGGGAGAAATGCCAAATGTGGGTGAAGGGGAGAAGCAAAGCAAAGCACAATGACATGTGCATACCTATGCAACTGTCTTGCATGCTCTGCTCATGTACCCCAAAACCTAAAATCCAATAAAAAATTAAAAAAAAAAAAAAAAAAAAAAAGAGATCGAGACCATCCTGGTCAACGAGGAAACCCCATGTCTACTAAAAATACAAAAATTAGCTGGGCATGGTGGTGCGCGTCTGTAGTCCCAGCTACTTGGGAGGCTGAGGCAGAATTGCTTGAACCCAGAAAGCGGAGGTTGCGGTGAGCCGAGATCATGCCATTGCACTCCAGTCTGGGTAACAACAGTGAAACTCCATCTCAAAAAAAAAAAAAAGAAAGAAAGAAACCACCACTTGTCAAGTTCTTGTAGAGTATCAAAGAATATTCTCAATTATTTGATAAAGCTTATCAAAATACACTTCCCTCTGTGTAAGGCCAAATGTTCTCAATTTACTTCAAAACAATATCTCACAACAAACTGAATATAGAAACAGATCTGCAAATCTGTCTCCAATTAAATCAGACATTAAAGAGATTCACAAAAATGTAAAACAAAGACACTCTTTTCACTGTGCATTTTTTTTTTTCATTTTGGAGACTATATTTTTCATTAGCAATATATATGCTAACATATAATAGATTTCAATCTTTTTTTTCTTTTTTGTGATGGAGGCTTACTCTGCTGCCCAGGCTGGAGTACAGTGGCACCTGAGGTCAGGAGTTTGAGACCAACCTTGCCAACATGGTGAAACCCTCAAAATGCAAAACTTAGCCAGGTGTGGTGGCGCATGCCTGTAGTTCCAGCTATTCGGGAGGCTGAGGCAGCAGAATCAGTTTAACTTGGGAGGTGGAGGTTGCAGTAAGCTGAGATCATACCACTGCACTCCAGCCTGGCACTCCAGTCTGGCCAACAGAGGGAGACTCTGTCTGAAAAAAAAAAAAAAAAAAAGTTTCACCAACAGATTGACTTTAAAAAAAAATAGTATGGTGGGTCTGGGCGTAGTGGTTCACGTCTGTAATCACAGCACTTTGAGAGTCCAAGGTGGGTGGATCACAAGGTCAGGAGATTGAGACCATCCCTAACTAACATGGCGAAACCCCATCTCTACTAAATATACAAAAACATAGCTGGGTGTGGTGGCACGCACATCTAGTCCCAGCTACTCAGGAGGCTGAGGCAGAAAACATGCTTGAACCCGGGAGGCAGAGGTTGCAGTGAGCCAAGATGGCACCACTGCACTCCCGCCTAGGCGAAAGAGCGATACTCCATATCAAAAAAAAAAAGGTGGTCCTGTTTAATGGAACTCTACGTAGTTATTTAAAAGAATGAAATGAATCTATGTGTTATCAGTTATATTAAATCCTCATATGAGAATGAACAACCAAACCAACCTCAGTTTATTACATTTTAAATAGTCAAGGAACTACACATAATTTCTCCCAAGAGCTGGGAGATGACACAGCATAGTAGTTAAAAGTAAATTAGGACTTGGAAATCACACTATCCAGGTTTAAACTGTATCTCTGCCACTTACTTGCTGTGTAACCTAGGCAAATTACTTAACTATTCTATGCCTCAGATACCTTATATATAAAATGGTACCTACTTCTAGCATGAGTATTTTAAGAATTGTTTACATACTTAACAGAATTCTATCACATAGTAAATAAATGTATGCTATTATTATTACTATTTTCAAAAGGATATATTAGCAGATAGCTAAGTGCCAGAGGAAATTACTAATTTTATAAATGCTAAACATGCAAAAATTTCCCTAAGTCACACCTCTAATATCACACATACAAATATTTATTGGTTTTTGTTGTATGTGGTTTATGACTGATGAGATTGACCAGCTTTATGTTCTACTTTAGAAAAATTAAGATCTAGGAAAATTGTATACATTATAAAAAATAGAAACTTTACCAAAAATATATGGATAATTGCAGTTAACTGGCTCAAAGACACAAAACTGCTAGAGAGAAGCACTAGTTATAGACGTCAGTAAAGAGTGAAATAATAAGTAATATTACCTAAAGTAGTATAAAATGATTAAAAGCAATAAAGACAAGTATAATTGAGGGAGCATGATACAAAAAAAGGATATATAGTTTTTTCATGTTGTTTTACCTAAGAGGTCCAAAAAACTTGACCAAGGATTCCCGAGTATCTACTTCTGCCACATTTGAGAGGGCAAAATCATAGAGTTCAGTGAAATGTGCAAAAGCAGCTCTCTGGAAAATAACAGCAAAAAATATCAATCATTAATGTCTACATATTAATATACACATCTACAATTTAATAATAAAAATAATATTTTCTAAAAATATTAACACATTTCTCTTTCTTACATGCTTCTTTTACGCGACTTGTATCTTAATCAGACAGCAGCATGTAATAAAAAGAGAAAAACTACAACTATCATAGCAGAAATGTAAAAAACATAAAGATGGTGTTCAGGTTTTGACATCTAAAAGGATGGTCTATATATATGAATATAGCCACAAAGGCTAGCTTCATTGATAGAAGAGGAGAAAAAATCAAATACACACTTGATTATCAAGAACAGGTCTAATAAGACTAAAAGAAAGTCCCAAGGGAAACTCCAGCTGCAGAGAGAACTTGAAGGAGAGACCAAAAACATTATGTGTATGCCTTGCTTTTGTTTGGAACTCTGGGAAGAGAAGACCTCACAGGGTAACACTCTAAACCAACACAGGGTAAGCTGCAAGAAAACAGAAATAGGGCCGGGCGCAGTGGCTCAAGCCTGAAATCCCAGCACTTTGGGAGGCCGAGGCGGGTGGATCAGGAGGTTAAGTGATCGAGACCATCCTGTCAACATGGTGAAACCCCGTCTCTACTAAAAGAAAATACAAAAAATTAGCTGGGCATGGCGGCGCGTGCCTGTAATCCCAGCTACTCAGGAGGCTGAGGTAGCAGAATTGCCTGAACTCAGGAGGCAGAAATTGCGGTGAGCCGAGATCACGCCATTGCACTCCAGCCTGGGTAACAAGAGCGAAACTCCGTCTCAAAAAAAAAAAAGAAAGAAAAGAAAAAAACAAAACAAATAGTAGCATTACAAGAAAGTGACTTGTCTTCCTTGATGCCCATGTAGCACAGAAAAAATCCAGAAGTTTTCATGTGTTCCAAGTGGATGACACAGAAGGTTACCAAGGTTGCCACGAGTGAGCTTGCCATGAGATTATGGGATTACTGCACACAATGGCAAATGACTCTGCAACCCAAGCACGAGAATAACTATGTAAATAAGGAAATAAACAAGAGTCAGCCCTCAGGAGAATGCTAGCACCATCAAGCAAAGTTGGGGCCTCCTCAACAGGGACATAGCCAAGTTCCTTGAGAGTAATCATGAAGCCTTGCCTGTGTCAATACAATAGACCACATGCCATACCAGCTGTGGTCATTCCAAGGACAGAGATGGGACAAAAAACACTAATGCTCTAAAAAAAAAAAGCAAGAAAAGACATCTGAATTAACTCCTCTTCCAAAACAATAAGGTATTTTAGTGTCTCTACACACCTAGTAGGAAAGAAGGAAAACAGAGATTTTTTTCTTTTTACACAATTTTTTTTTAAATTTCTTCTTAAATAAAAGGGGGGGTACATATGCAGAATGTGCAGGTTCTGTTACATAGGTATACATGTGCCATGGTAGTTTGCTGCACCTATTGACTGTCTTCTAAGTTCCCTCCTCTCAGCCCCCACCCCCAACAGGTCCTGGTGTGTGTCGTTCCCCTCTCTGTGTCCATGCATTCTCAATGTTCAACTCCTACTTAGGAGTGACAACATGCGGTGTTTGGTTTTTTGTTCCTGTGTTAGTCTGCTGAAAATGACAGCTTCCAGCTTCATCCATGTTCCTGCAAAGGACATGATCTCATTCCTTTTTATGGCTGCATAGTATTCCATGGTGTATATGTACCACATTTTCTTTATCCAGTCTACCATTAAGGAACATTTGGGTTGGGTTCATGTTTTTGCTATTGCAAACACTGCTGCAATAAACATACATGTGCATGTGTCTTTACAGCAGAATGATTTATATTCCTTTGGGTATACAGTCAGTGAATGGATTGCTGCGTCAAGTGATATTTTTGGTTCTAGATCCTTGAGAAATCACCACACTGTCTTCTACAATGGTTGAACTAATTTACACTCCCACCAACAGTGTAAAAGCATTCCTATTTCTCCACAGCCTTGCCAGCATCTATTGTTTCCAGACTTTTTAATAATTGCCATTCTGACTGGCGTGAGATGATATGGTATCTCATTGTGGTTTTGATTTGCATTTCTCTGATGACCAGTGATGTTGAGCTTTTTTTCATATGTTCTTTGGCCGCATAAATGTCTTCCTTTGAGAAGTGTCTGTTCATGCCCTTTGTCCCCTTTTTGATGAGGTTGTTTTTTTCTTATAAATGTTTAAATTCCTTATAAATTCTGGATATTAGACCTTTGTCCAGATAGGTAGATTGCAAAAATTTTCTCCCATTCTGTAGGATGCCTGTTCACTCTGATGATAGTTTCTTCTGCTGTACAGAAGCTCGTAAGTTTAATTAGATCCCATTTGTCAATTTTGGATTTTGTTGCAATTGTTTTTGGTGTTATTGTCATAAAGCCTTTGCCCAAGCCTATGTCATGAATGGTATTGCCTAGGTCTTCTTCTAGGGTTTTTATGGTTTTGGGCTTTACAATTAAGTCTTTAATCCATCTTGAGTTAATTTTTGTATAAAGTGTAAGGAAGGGATCCAGTTTCACTTTTCTGCATGTGGCTCGGCAGTTTTCCCAGCACCATTTACTGAATAGGAGATCCTTTCCCCATTGCTTGCTTTTGTCAGGTTTGTCGAAGATCAGATGGTTGTAGATGTGTGATATTATTTCTGAGGTCTCCAATCTGTTCCACTAGTCTATATGTCTGTTTTTGTATCAGCACCATGCTATTTTGGTGGCTATAGCCTTGTAATATAGTTTGAAGTCAGGTAGCATGATGCCTCCAACTTCGCAGAACATATGTCTTAAGAGATAGCCAACTTGATTACAAAAGGGTTTGCGGTGAATCTTTACCCCCCTCAAAAGACTCTTTAAAACAGAAATAGCTGCATTACTTTAAACTGACAAAACTTCCTTCTGCCATGAGAGAAACTGGAGCTCAAGAATAAGATAAGATCAGCAATAAAAAACAAATGAAGGTACTTTTTGGGCATATCTGAACTACATTAGTAAATTTTAGCCCCATCATATGTGTTCATCTTAAATGTGCAAAATCCTTACACAACATCCTGCCAAATGTTGAAATACTCTTTAATAAATCTGACAATAGAGTTAATATTTAAATACACCAAACTGGCTCAGTAACTTGCATTTCCAAGTAGCAAATATCAGTATACTGATTCACCGGATTTAAAAAGGCTGTAAAAGAAAGTTCTATTTTTTGAGAATTCATTGGAAAAAGAAACATTAAAAATGTTGAGGATAAAAACAATATTAAATTAACATCATTTTCAATCTGTACCTACACAAAACCTAAACTGTAGGATGACACAATTTTATGAAACATACACAAAGGCTATAATGTATTTTAATTACCTGTAGAGAAGTAATTCTATCATAGTGAATTGTGGTCATCTCATTCTCCGTCAGAGCATTTCCAGTTTGGTCATTAATTTCAAAACCAGTATAGAATTTAAGCATGTCCAAAAGCTAAAAAAAAAAAAAAAAAAAAAACACACACATTTAAATAAATTTAAATGAATAAATCATGAGAACATAAGGGCAAGAAGCACAATACTATTCAAAATAATAAACAAGTTCATATAGCAGCTTAGAGGGGCTGAAAAACTCAGGACCGTAAACATTACAAAAAAGCTTTTAGAACATATCCAAGTAAAAATGTTTTCTTTATGTGAAAATAAAGTATGTGAATAAATTGTTCAGTCTATTTCATATACATGGTCTACTTCTGCAAAGAAAAACTTATACTGCAATCCCAATACTTAAGAGACATTAAGGAAGTAATCTAAAGAAGCCCAGCATTCTAATCAAACAAAACCTGTCTTATCTACATCACTGAAAATTTATAAAACTATAGCACTAGAGGGAACTCCTGGGGTTTCTTATTTAAAATCCTAAATACGAGTTTTGGAATTCATTATGTGCTTAGGTAAAAACAGTAAGATGGGGAAAGCTAAATTATTATTTTTTCTCCATGGCCATCAAAGTCCTTTGGCTTAATTTCTCTTGCTAATGAGGCTCTGATGTCCTGCCCTGTAGCAGCAGCATCAACAGAGCCTATTTGCTGCACTTACCCCAAATCTTTATTATTTTTAGATCTAACCTATGGCAGATCAGATATTATGATTTTAAGGTATTTTAATATATGTGACAAATCACTAGACAGAAATTTAAAGAGAGTAAGAGGAATGCTCACAGATACAAAAGAACAAAGGGGATATGTAAACACATACCAAAAATGTATCTCCAACTATGATCTCATTGAAAGATAGCATTAAAAGTTTGTTAGAAATGCTTTCTTCTGTTGGATGCAGTGTCTCATGCCTGTAATCCTGGCATTTTGGGAGGCCAAGGTGGGCAGATTGCCTGAGCTGAGTTTGAGACCACCTGGGCAACCTGGTGAGACCCTGTCTTTACTAAAAATACAAAACATTACCCAGGCATGGTGGGGCATGCCTGTTATCCTGGCTACTGGAGAGGCTGAGGCAGAAGAATCACCTGAACACAGAAGGCAGAGGCTACAGTGAGCTGAGATCGTGCCACTGCCACTGCACTCCAGCTCGGATGACCACTGCACTCCAGCCTGGGTGGCAGAGCAAGACTGTCTCCATAAACAAAACAAAACAACACAAAAGAAAATGAAATGCTTTCAGGCTGGACGCACTGGCTCACCCTGTAATCCCAGCACTTTGGGAGGCTGCGGGGGGTGAATCATGAGGTCAGGAGTTCAAGACCAGCCTGGCCAACATTGTAAAACCCTGTCTCTACTAAATACACAAAAAATTAGCTGAGTGTAGTGGTGGGTGCCTGTAATCCCAGTTACTCAAGAGGCTGTGGCAGGAGAATCACTTGAACCCAGGAGTCGGGAGGATGCAGTGAGCTGAGATCGTGCCACTGCACTTGACAGAGTGAGACTCCATCTCAAAAAAAAAAAAAAGAAATGCTTTCTTCTGCATGACATAACAGAAAATGTGAAATACCGTGTCTTCCTACCCAAAACAACAAAGTTAAGTGCATTTGCAGCTTCCTTATTCAAAGAAGTATGCACATTTCTACGCTATCAATACTCTGTCACCATCATCTTACAGAAAGACAGAGCCAGCCAGGTATGGTGGCTCATGCCTGTAATCCCAGCACTTTGGGAGGCCGAGGAGGGTGGATCACGAGGTCAGGAGTTTGAGACCAGCCTGGCCAAGATAGTGAAACCACATCTCTACTAAAAATCCAAAAATTAGCCAGGCACAGTGGCGGGTGCCTATAATCTCAGCTACTTGGGAGGCTGAGGCAGGAGAATTGCTTGAACCTGGGAGGCGGAGTTTGCAGTGAACCAACATGGCGCCACTGCACTCTAGCCTGGGTGTCAGAGCAAGACTCTTTCTCAAAAAAAAAAAAGGAAAAACAGAGCCATAGGATTGGGGCATAGTTCATTTAAAATTAATACACATCAACTACTATATGTCACATAATATCAAAATTGTAAACATCTGTGACTCTATTCCCCAAATCATAATTTAGTTCAATAATAAAAATCACATATAATTAACAAAAAGTTATATAATTACTAGAGGAAACCTGTATGAGAATACATTCATTTTGCAAGTTAACACATGACTTTAAAATAACTAACAGTTTGTGTTATCCCAGTTGTGTGGCAAAGAAAAGATAAATTTAGAAAGTAAAACAATAAATACATTCAGATACATCAATACTCACCTGGGAAAAAAGATGGCCATCCTCTTCTCTTCGAACAAGATTGGAAAGGTAACAGTGAACCAGAAGGTGGGAGTCATCCAGGATAGTATTAAACCAGCGCCTTGTGGGTAGTAGGGCCTGGGAAAAACAAACATCATAACAGTAAGTTTACATGTAGAGAATTCCACAGCTATAAGTACAATCTACTGATATTTAACTCATGAGTATTAATCACATACAAAGTACCCTCCAACCTTCCAATAGACACACTGTACACAATGCAAGAGGTCCCTTCATGCTGTAAATAAACCCAGTGGCAATGTTTTTTGGTTTTAAAAACAATAATAATGCTGGGGGCAGTGGCTCATGCCTATAATCCCAGCATTTTGGGAGGCCAAGTGGGGCAGATCACTTGAGGTCAGGAGTTTAAGACCAACCTGGCCAACATGGTAAAACACCGTCTCTACTGAAAATACAAAAATTAGCCATGCGTGGTGACAGACACCTGTAATCCCAGCTACTTGGGAGGTTGAGGCAGGAAAATCGCTTAAACCCAAGAGGCAGAAGTTGCAGTCAGCCAAGATCGCCACTGCACTCCAGCCTGGGCGACAGAGTAAGACTCTGCCTCAAAAAAAAAAAAAAACAATAACAATAGTAATGATAAAAGAACTTTTCTTTTTTTTTTTTAAAGATGGAGTTTTGCTCTTGTTACCCAGGCTGGAGTGCAACGGCGCAATCTCGGCTCACCGCAACCTCCACCTCCTGGGTTCAGGCAACTCTCCTACCTCAGCCTCCTGGGTAGCTGGGATTACAGGAACGCACCACCATGCCCAGCTAATTTTTTGTATTTTTAGTAGAGACGGGATTTCACCTTGTTGACCAGGATGGTCTCGATCTCTTGACCTCGTGATCCACCTGTCCCGGCCTCCCAAAGTGCTGGGATTACAGGGGTGAGCCACTGCGCCGGGCTGATAAAAGAACTTTTAAGATAAAACTGAAAATAAGGGGAGGGCACAGTGGCTCATGCCTATAATCCCAGCAACTTGGGAGGCCATGGTGGGTAGATTACCTGAGGTCAGGAGTTTGAGACTAGCCTGGCCAAGGTGGCAAAACCCTGTCTCTACTAAGAATACAAAAATTAGCTGGGTTTGGGGATGGGCAACTGTAATCCGAGCTACTCAGGAGGATGAGGCAGGAAGAATTGCTTGAACCCAGGAGGTGGAGGTTGCCACAAGCCGAGTTAGTGCCACTACACTCCAGCCTGGGCCAAAGAGCCAGACTCTGTCGCAAAAAAAGAAAAAAAGAAAAAAAAATCTCGCACTAAAAGGAATCTCACAGATCACCAGATCACCTCGGCCAGTAGTTTTCCAACAAAATTCTATGTAAAATCACAATATGTACTGTGTGTAAGTTTAAAAGTGGAGCTGCTCTGAGAAAAAAGGAAGTACAAGTTCCTATGTGGAGAATCCTGTCTTTGTTTCCTCTCCTTTGTTCCCCTATACCATAGCTTGAAAATCACTAATCTAATCAAACATCAGCATTTTATAGATGAGGTTATTGAGATCCTCAGAAGTTATAAATTAGTTACTGGCAGAGCTAGAATTTGAAAGATCTCATGAATGACTGCTAGTCTAATACACTAATACGCATATCAAGAAACCACCTTACTTCTCCAGATAAGGAACAAATTTTCTTTCAATATCCCACATTAATAAGAAAAAGGAAAGGAAATCAATCCAATCTGAACTATTCCAATTCTGTAACTGAATTTGCCACAAATCCTGTACCTCATTATGAAATCTTGTTTTTGTTTTGTTTTTTTTTAAGCATCTCCATTTTAAAAAACTGCACACAGCAGCTGTATTTTTCTTCACATTGGGCACATTTAGAAAAGTAAGATTATTTAAAGAGACAGTTAGAAACCTATGACTTCAGACATTATAGAAAACTCTACATGAGGGGTATATTTTGTGTCATATAGAGTATGACACAAAATAAATTGTCACTGCTGGATTCATGTTTAATAACTATACTATGTCATGCTTTTTCTACAACTAACAGCCCACAGTAGATGAGTCAGTCATTTGAAATCCTCAAGGGTCAACTAATTGTGACTTCCTTCTCTAAATGACACCTTGAAACAGGTACAAAGTAAAACCAGTTTGAGGTGATGAAGAAATACTTCATATAGACCAGGCACAGTAGCTCACATCTATAATCCTAAGCGATCCTCCTACTTAGGAGGCCAAGGTGAAAGAATTGCTTGATCCCAAGATTTCTAGAACAGCATGGGCAATACGAAGAAACCCTGTTTCTACAAAAAATAAAAAAAAAATTAGCTGGGCATAGCAGTGCACACCTGTAGTCTCCGCTACTCAGGGCTCTGAGGCAGGAGGATCAGTTGAGGCCTGTGAGGCAGAGGTTGCAGTGAGCCAAGAAGATGGCACCACTGCATTCTAGCCTTCATGACAGAGCAAGACCCTGTCTCTAAAAAAGGGAAAAAATAGGGGCCAGGAGTGGTGGCTCATGCCTGTAATCCAAGCACTTTGGAGGCCAAGGCGGGCGGATCACCTGAGGTCGGGAGTTCAAGACCAACCTGACCAACATGGTGACGCCCCGTCTTTTAAAAAAAAAAAAAAGAAAAAAAATACTTCCTACATAGTCATATGCTTAATGTTAGACCCACCCAACGATTATATAACAAAAAAGTCACTGTAGATTGTAGATTTCTTACCTCTAGATCAATCATAAGTTCAATGAATCTTTCACAGTAATGAACTTTGTCCATAGTGACAGGTTCTAGATATAAAAGAGAAGGCATGTTAGAATGTTCTTACTAGGTGATTTTTGCATGCTGTTTCTGAAAACTGGCAGTTATTTAATAAAGTCATTTGTCTTTTATTTATCAGAATTGGACTATGATTTAGAATGATGATCTCACATACATTTATTTTTAAGCCAGACCTTCCCCTGACACTTAACTCTATAAATATGAGAAAATAACACATCTAGCTTGGGTCAGAAGCACATTTTAAAAATCAGGTTTGCAAAGATATTTTAAAAGTATTAACTTTAAAAAATCTGTATTTAATTAGATTTGAAAAAACTTAGAGATATAAAAACTAGAAGGTAGTTTTATATCAGTTTTTGCTCCACTTTCTTGTCTTTACATTCTAAACTTCTGAGTTTTCTCATATGTATAAACACACACACATATGTATATCTACACACACACACATACCCCTTTAAAATGCACTGAAACTAATTTGAGAGGTGATTTTTAGGACATTTTTCCACTGTACATGTATTACTTTAATATTAGAATGCCAATGACACAAAGAACAATAAAAATACCTTTTAAATAACTAGCTTATTATATACTATTTATGAGCATGATATACGATTTTTACAAACATTTATTTTTGTTTTAAAATAATTACAACCTTGGGGCATGAAATTCTTTCAAAGTACAAGCTTTTTTTCTAATGTCAGGAAATGGCCTACCATTTTACCAACTAAAACCATCCTGTCAAGTTGGTTTCAATTAAAACAAAGATAATTTTAAGTTCCCTGTTTCTACTTAGTTTAAGGACTTACAGCAGTGACTAACATCCAGTGCCAGACATATAGAAGGCATCCTACAATTGCTTAAATATAAATCCATTTATTTATTTGTAGTGTACAGAAAAACAAAAAGCTTAATGCAAAGCAAGAAATGTGAATACTTTGGTGATTAATATATACAGAAATGTTAACTGGAACTTTTTCAGCTAGCATATATATCCCCATAATCCAAACCCTGAAATAACAGAATTATAGAATTTATTAGCTGGAAAAGACCTTTGGAAGCATCTGTTCTAGATTTTCATTTCCCAGGTAAGAAAAACACGATCAGAGAAAATGACCTGATAAAGGAGTAAAACTATAAAGGCTGGTTAGAACTGGAACCCAGGTTTTCTGAGACATACATATACAACTGTTTAAAATAAAAATTAAAAGGAGCAATTTTTAAATTAAGTCCATTCAAACTTATCTTTTTCCTATCTTTTGTTATTATAACTGCCAAAGAAAACATTTTTTCCCAAACTAGAAGAGTGAGCAAATTCTGAATTCTATATCTTTATTTATGTCTTGAGAAATTACTGGCAATGGCCTATTTAAAATCAGAAAATAATGCATGGTGCTCAAGTTCTGTGCTCTGGTGAATAGAGTTCCATGTTTTTATGTTAGCTAGTCATACTGGGCATGTTGCCTAATGTAGAAACCTTGTTATCCCAATTTCAAACACAAATATATCCTTATTTTTCTCAGGTATACTGTAATTTCTTTCCCTTCTGAAAGCAATCTTAACATCTAGACAGATGTTATCCTACACAGATTTCCAACTACTCATCTGGGCATGCCATTTTTAATGACCCTATTTTATTTTATGTATGTATGTATGTATGAGATGGAGTCTTGCTCTGTCACCAGGCTGGAGTACAGTGGCATGATATCTATCAGCTCACTTCAACCTCCACCTCCCAGGTTCAAGCAATTCTCCTGCCTCAGGTTCCCAAGCAGCTGGGACTACAAGTGAGCCCACCACACCCGGCTAAGTTTTTGTATTTTAGTAGACACGGGTTTCACCATGTTGGCAAGGATGGTCTCGATTTCCTGACCTCGTGATCTGCCCATCTGCACTTCCCAAAGTGCTGGGATTATAGGTGTGAGCCACCATGCCCACCCTAATGACCCTATTTTAAAAGGAAACTACAATCCTTCTTAAAATCTTTGAAAAATTTGCCTTCTCTTTGCTAACTATATAATCCATCTATCTTCATACCCATTCTAAACTGGTACATTATTGTCATTATCCTGTTAGTTCCTTTGCCAGCAAACTAAAAAATTTTGATAAAAACTCAAAATTAATACTGATGTTTACTGGCCAGGTGTGGTGGCTCAGGCATGTAATCCCAGTACTTTGGGAGGCCAAAGTGAGCAGATCACTTGAGGTCAGGAGTTCGAGACCAGCCTGGCCAACATGGCAAAACCCAATCTCTACTGAGAATACAAAACTTAGCCGAGCATGGTGGTGTGCACCTGTATGTAGTCCCAGCTACTTGGGAGGCTGAAGCAGGAGAATCACTTGGACCCAGGAGGCAGATGTTGCAGTGAGCTGAGATTGCCCCACTACACTCCAGCCTGGGAGACAGAATGAGACTCAGTCTTAAAAAAAAAAAAAAAAAAAACTTATTTTCTGACAATAAATAGCCTACAAAACACTTGCTATTGCCACTATAAATAATAGTGGCAATAGCAAGTGTTTTGTAGGCTATTTAATTGCTACAGGCCCTATGTTCTTGTTTTTGAAATGTAAATGACCCTAGATAAACATTCCACAGTTAGAGATATCAATTTTTATTATAGACATTAGTTCCACAGATATTAGTAGCTCAAAGAACTTGTTACTCTTCACGCCAAGAAAACCCAATCTTAGTCCTCTTTCCAGATATGAAGGCACTCAGTGGAAAGATTTAGATATACTAATACTAAGTGTCAAGATTATAAGCATAAGATGTTTTCTTTATACTAATGCCAGCAGTAGTATTGTGCTCCAAATCAGATACAACTGATTTACTGCATTGGTAGCAACTCCTCACTGAATTGTAGCTATGATTTTCAGTTGCAAAATATTATTTGGAATGTCAGTGTTTATAACTCATTCCATTGTATTTTTTTAAAAGCTACACTCTCTGATGCAAAAACATAAATATGGTATGCCTATAGAGCTGTCCTTAGATTATATTCCACTTTAAAATATTAAACAATTATATTTTAATTATATTTTATATATTTTAATATAGTATATACTCTACATAGTATATATTTACTTTTTAAATCAATAAATGGGGCTATGATGGAGGAAAATCCTTATATTTAGTCTTTTAGCTCATATCTCAGTATTTCTCCATTTTTCCTCCAAACAGTATCAAAGGACTTAAAAATACTATTCAGCATCCAATTATAAATAACATGCAAATATGGTCTGTAATTTTCCTGTTCACAACTGTATCCCAGCACCTTGGACAGGACTTAAATCTAATAATTAGGTGATAAAAATATTTGCTACATAAATGATTATTTCAATAACCACACCGGTACCTTTAAAATAACCCTTAGGCCAGGCACGGTGGCTCACACTTCCAATACCAGCACTCTGGGAGGCAGAGGGGGGCTGATCACTTGAAGTCAGGAGTTCGAGACCAGCTGGCCAACACGGTGAAACCCTGTCTCTACCAAAAATACAAAAACTAGCTGGGCATGGTGGCACATGCCTGAAATCCCAGCTACTCAGGAGGCTGAGGCCGGAGAATCCCTTGAACCCAGGAGGCAGAGGTTGCAGAGAACCAAGATTGTGCCACACTGCACTCTAGCCTGGGTGACAGAGCAAGATTCCGTCTCAACTAAATAGCATAGCATAGCATAGCATAGCATAAGCATAAGCATAAGCATAGCATAACATAGCATAACATAACCCTTAAAGGCAGTCCCAATGTTCAGACTGGTAATACATTTAAAAAGGAGAAGACATACACTTTGCCAATATAAATCAAAATCATTCCAAAAGCAGTTTTTAGAGATGAGTAAATACCAAAGAGGAAGCTATATGATAATTTCACAAATGCACTGAGCGAAAAAGAAGATAGTTACCAGAAAGTGGGACTGATTTCAGCACAGAAATAAACTTCTGGATGAGTTGTGAAAGAAATCTCCTCTCTTGATAGGCCCTAAAATCAGAAAGATCATTGACCAATTATTTTTGAAAAATAGTCATTTCCAAAGTAAATTTTAAATGTTGACCATGGCTTTCCTATACTGTTCAACTGTTCATTTGTCTGTGAAGCTGGAACTATAACTTGAATGCCCACCTTCTTCTTTCTATGTAAACATAGTGCTATATAAAGAAAAGGAGAGTCACATTACTGACTTAATAAGCCACCTAATCAAGCATCTCCTTTTCTCACTGTGAACACTTTCTTTTTTTTCTTTTTTGAGATGGAGTCTCACTCTGTTGCCTAGGCTGAAGTGCAGTGGTGCGATCTCAGCTTACTGCAACCTCCCAGGTTCAAGTGATTCTCCTGCCTCAGCCTCTCAAGTAGCTGGGACTACAGGTGCCTACTACTATGCCCAGCTAATTTTAGTATTTTTAGTAGAGATGGGGTTTCACCATCTTGGTCAGGCTGGTCTTGAACTCCTGACCTTGTGATTCATCCGCCTTGGCCTCCCAAAGTGCTGGGGATCACAGGTGTGAGCCACCACGCCAGGCCAAACGTTTTCACTTGTGATTTATGAGTCAGACCAAGAAAGAAGTTTCAAAATTCCATTTATAGTCTGCCCTTACCATTAAAAATCTCACATTTAATGTAGTTGAAACAAGATGAATAGTATTACATTTTAATATTTAAGTATTAAGTATATATAATACAGTATTACAATAGCTAAAAATCAAATGTTTAAAAAATAATTTTCTATTCATTACTACTTTAAGATACATCAATTAATGGACAAACTTGTGTCAAGTATTATATAGCTGTAAGTGCTTATAACAGTCCTGCTGGAAATACAAAGAAGGAGAATGGCTATCTACTTGCAATAACAAGTCATACACTATAAACATAATTAGTATACATGCCACTATGCAATCAATAAAACTGCCTGACATTAATTAAGCATCCATTGTGCCAGGATCTGAGCTATGCTAAACACTTCACATCTCATTTAATATTGGTAACAGTCCTCGGAAATGGGTACTATTGTCCAGATTTCACAATGAGGTTTAGAGGTGAAGTAACTTGCCCAAAGTCATACAGCAAGTGAGTGTGGAATCTAGGTAAGTCTGACTGTAGAACCTACATCCTAAACAACTATACACATCCCAATCATTACATAAACAGCTGGTGTTGCAAAAAAAAAATCATAAAGCATGTGTTCTAGGAGTTCAGATGAAAGCACTGTGGTCTAAAGTAGTTGGTCTGGAAGTGTGTTTATATGGTTAATACTCAATTAAATGGAGTGAAGAGGAAAGGGACTTAGGAAAGGAATGTTTAAGAAACAATGACTAGAGTAGTCCAGTGATTTGCAGGAGTCATGGGAAACAGCTGGAAGCTTCTGAAAGCCTTGTAAGAAGTTTAGAGTTTATTCAGTGGGAACTAAGAAATGATTGAAAGCTTGTAAGTAGGAATATTCTATGAAAAAGGCTAGGGAGGCTACATTGGTGTAGGAAAGCTAGAGAAAGACCAAGTGGGAAATTACTATGGTAGTTTAGTCAAGATGCTATAGGGCCTGAATTCTGATGACAGCAGTGTGACTAGACAAGAAAAGAGAGGAAGGACAAAAGGTGAATCCAACAGGGCTGGCTGGATATAATTAGTCAAAAAACTGGAGCATTCCAAGTCTAACTGGCTGGGAGAATTAAGAGAAACTGAACAAAAGGGTGAATTTGGGGAGAAAAAACAATGAGTATTATTTAGTTACACCAAATATGAGTTCGTAACAATGAGTCCAAGTAGAAGCATACAGGAAGCAGTTACATAGTGGAAAGTCACAAAAGAAGTCAGGACCAGAGAGACTGAGGATGAAACCACACTGAGGCAATGAGAGGAAGATTCCACCTAATTCCTCCCCCAAAATGCAGTCAAATATTGCAAAAATATCATTTGATTTGCCCAATCAAGAGGCTGTTGGTTACAAAGATACTATGAAAGAGATGGATTGAAACTGAATATTAAAGAAGGGATACTGCTACTCTGATTATAATATTCTCTTCCTGAAACTGTCATTCCCTTACTCCCAAACTCATCTCTGACATGCAGTTTTTTAGTTCTTCCCTATTTTCAAAAACTACCAGTGTAACTCCAGGTTTCGTTTCCTTTTATCCTCATCCCACTCTTCATGGCTTATTTACCTCACTAAATAATCTCACCCATATTCATAGCTTCCATTATTATCTACAGATGTACCTATACGAATGTGGCATTTAATACATATCCCATAATCTCAATCTCCTGGTAGCTATCTCAACTTGGCAAGGCAAAACAAAAATCATTCTCTTTACTGCCAAATCCACCCTCCCTCTTACATTCCCCATTTTGATGAATATCTCACTATCAGCCAGTCATCTAGCCAGGATGACAGTGAGATACTTAATGGATATCGATAAACTGCTGACTATGAGATAGTATCAATCTCACAGTCAACAGTTTACCGATATCCATTAAATAACTCTCCATTGTGTCACTATCTCTTTGCCTCCAATTCTGCTGTGTTAGTTCAAGCTCTCACTATCTCTTACCTGAGTATTACAATTACCTTCCATCCTTACAATCTACTGCTTGCTTCCAGAGAAATAATTCCAAAATTTAAGTCTGATTATATCACTTTATTGATAAAATCCCTTGGCAGCTCTCCATCATACAGGAAATAAAATTCTAACTTCTTACTTGCAAAGTGGTCAAGGAAAAAATGCTTGTAGACAGAAGGAACTAGGTCTAAATTCGATTCTGCCATATCCTAGATTTTTATCTTTTGAGTCAAGCTACTTTATTTCTCTGAATGTGAGTTTTCTCATAAACCTCTGGAGGGAAGGGAAAGTAGAACTAAAAGACAATAAAAGATAAAGCCTTGCAATGTGTCAATACCCTAGAAGTAGGTGCCAGGAAAGAGAGACAAAAATATCCAAAAAGAGAAAAAGCTAGAGACATTATGGAGGTGAAAGGAGGAGGGACATATGAGAAATGGAGTATCATCAACAAGATCAAATGAGGGTCCAAAGGAAATGACACAAAAAACAAACAATCCTCAAAATGACAAATGGTAGAGTGGACTGGTGAGATCAGAAAGAGCAATTTCAGGTGAGAGTAGGATAATGAGAACCAAAATTCAAGTAGGAGTTACAAGGCTTGAAGAAAAGTTAAGTACACTCCTCTAAGTGGAAGAAAAAATAAGACAGTGCCAAAAGAAGTTCTCATAGGCCCAGAGGAAGTATGTCCTCAGCATATACATGTGTATGTGTGTCTATGTGGGTTTATATATGCAGAGAAAAAAATTAGTGGAAAAGAAGAATTAAAGATAAAGGGGAAAAAATATTATTGCTGGAATAGTCAGGGAGTAAATGAGGTAAGAAAATAGTTAGACAAATTAGTCTCAAACAGATAAAGGGAAACAAACCTCTGAGAGCATGCCAGTCCTTCCCCTGTGTCCTACTAGTTCTTTGTTCCATGAAATAAATACTAGTTATCACAGACTTTTATTTAATTAATAAACATTACTATTAGAAATAATCCATTGGCCAGGTGCAGTGGCTCACGCCTGTAATTCCAACACTTTGGGAGGCCGAGGTGGACAGATCACAACAAGGTTAGGAATTCAAGACAAGCCTGGACAATATAGTGAAATCCCGTCTCTACTAAAAAATACAAAAATTAGCCAAGCGTGGTGGCACACACCTGTAATTCCAGCTACTCAGGAGGCTGAGGCAGAAGAATTGCCTGAACCCAGGAGGCAGAGGTTGCAGTGAGCCGAGATTGCGCCACTGCACTCCAGCCTGGGTAACAAGAGCGAAACTCCGTCTCAAAAAAGAAAAAAAAAAAATCCATCCTCATCTGCTCCTTTAATTCCTATACTTGACTTATTCTTTTCTTTAGCATGTATCATATCTAACATACTGTACAATTTATGTGTTCAGTGCTGTCTTCCTCAACTGGAATGTAAGCTCCACAAAAGCAGCAATTACTCTCCATTGTGTTCTCTGCTGTATCCCTAAAGCCTACAGCAGTACCTGGTAAAATAATAAACACTCAATATTTGTTAAGTAAATGAATGGTGGTTGGAGTGTGTAAAAGTCATTATTAAGAGTGAAGGAGTAAGAAAAAGAAAGAAAAGTTATATTAATGGCCTGAAGATTATGGAGAAAATTGAGAACCATCCATGGGACATGGACAAATAGGCAGGGACAAAAAAAGCTGGGCAACTATATATACTTAGCAGCACAGAAAGAAGGAAAAGAAGAAAAGCATGATGTTCTAGTTTCTACTTTAGACCTTTATGAAAAATATTCTTACGACAGTCTAAGTAAAAGCACTTATTAATAATTTAATTGGGCTCAGCACTATATAAAGGGAAAAAACAAACCAATCAACATCATCTAAGGCCCACAATCCAGCATAATAAGCCAACGTGAAATGAAGCTTTGCCAACATACTGTTTTCTTGCTTCTGGATCCATCTTTTCATCATTCTTTTTAATCAAGTTCCAAAATTTTCTTAGCTTAGGTGTCTTTTTTAATTCTAATTCCAATCGTGCCTGAAGAAAAGATGTGTTATTAAATCACCAGTAACCTCAAAGTTTACAAGGATAAGGATTAGATCAACTATTTGCTAGTTTTCTAATCTATAAATACAAAATAGAGCAATGTCATAAACCTGAAAACAACGTAACCTTAAAAATCAAGAAATGAATAATGATATTTTTAAAAATTATTCAACTCTAGCTCTTGTTAATAAAAATACAAATCAAGATTGTAAGCTCAATAATCAATTAATTTTTATTTCAAAACTCAAAAAGCTCAGTCTGAAAAATACATGGATCAACACTTAGCACAATCACTGAGGCTTAAAAAATATGAGTCTAAATGCACAAAAAACAGCTATCACAAGTAAATAAGGAAATGTCCTCATTAGCATATTCTCTCCTATGGCACTTGCTACTTTTTAGGATTAATTATATATATGTGTGCCTTATGTTTTCATTCCCATAAACTCCTGCTTATGAATGAGTCTACATATCTGGGTATATGCAGAAACACACATGTGCAGGAAATGAAATTCTGAATAAAGCATGACACTGAAATTTGATAATTTTAACTAAACTACTTAAGATGTAATAATTTGGTTTTGGTACCTGCACATATTACTCATTGAAGACTTTACAGAAAATGGAAGTCATTAATATTAAGTACAATCCAGATCTTCTCCTACAGCTCTCTATATATTCTAATCAAGGAAAAAAAATTCAAGTCTACATTTAGTCTCATCCATATTTTGCTAAATTAACCCCCTTTCTCTACAAGCTCAACAAATACCACCTTATTTCATTTTATAACACTGACATTAAGTTAAACATCAAATGTACATAAAAACTTTATAACTGTAAAAACTGTATCTATGATAAGCTAATGCATAGTGGCTTTTCTAAGAAAAGGGGTATTTAGCTACCACTTGTATATCCAGATTAAGGCCATAGACTCTAAAACCACATGTTCTACTTATAACACATACATTCATAAGATTCTGAAATTAGAGACTTACAGCCTGTAAGCCCATCCACATTGGGAGGGAGATAAGCTGCTGTACCTGACTCCGTATCAAGTCTACTTCCTGTTTTAGGCATAAAGAAAACAAGTTAATAAACATATCAGCATTTCTACCTAAGTCTTTACATAAGAAGTACACTGCCTTTTTAAGACCTGGAGGGAAAACATGCCACCAATATTTTCAAATTAATATTTTGATATTAAGTTCAATGCTTTAAAAAAAAGACTCCATCTTCATTACTTACAGATTTTGTATTTGCAAATTCATATATTAACAAAAATGTATTTGTAACGCCAAAATCAATACTTCCTGTGCTTTCACAGTCATTCAGACGGCACAAACAAAATTCTGAGTTGCCTGATGTGTACATTCTCAGGTGAGACTGAAGTGATGCTCTGCTTAACCCTCAGCTCTCATACTGTAAAAAACAAGTCTAGCCTGGCCAACATGGTGACACCCCGTCTCTACTAAAAATACAAAAATTAGCCAGGCATGGTGGGCACCTGTAATCTCAGTTACTGGGGAGGCAGAGGAAGGAGAAACACTTGAAGCCAGGAGATGGAGGATGCAGTTTTCCAAGAAGGGGAACCACTTGAAGTCAGGAGGTAGAGTTGCTGAAATCACACCACTGTACTCCAGCCTGGGTGACAAAGCGAGACTCTGTCTCAAAAAAAAAAAAAAAAAAAAAAAAAAGAGGCCGGGCATGGTAGTTCACACCTGTAATCTCAGCACTTTGGGAGGCCAAGGCGGGAGGATCACAATGTCAGGAGATCGAGACCATCCCGGCCAACATAGTGAAACACACATAAAATAAGGCTAGGTATTAACAGGTTGTAAAAATGTCACGACCAAAGCTTGCAGGAACCTAACCCTGTATTTCCCCAAGGACTAATGGTTCAGTTTTAGCTCATTCAGTGTTCATAGATAATTTATAAAATGAACATAACAACCTCAAATAAGAATTGACTGTGTATTTTACAAGATAAAACATTTCAATAATAAACTAGTTTGGTTAGTTGGTTAAAACTATCATCAAATTACTAATACTAATAAAATCTTGTTTCTGTTTCATTTCTGACAAAAAATCACATCTATTTATATTTCTACTTGTTCTGTTTAGTTTAATAAATGTTAGAGATAACAGTGGACATCATAAATCTTTTTTTATGCCTTTAAAAGATCCATGTGAGGTAGTACATTGAAACAGGTAATAACCATCCCTCTATTAACACTCAGTCTTCAGGATAAGAAAGAACTCCATGCATTCTCCTGCATGGCTGTAAGTAAATTATCAATGCAGAGCCACTAGATAAATATGTATGTATCATCAGATAACCACAGTAGGAAAGTTCAAATGAAATATTAATTACTGAAAATATTTAATTTTTTAGAAGATAATCTTATGGGGCCAGGCGCAGTGGCTCACGCCTGTAATCCCAGCACTTTGGCAGGCCAAGGCAGGTGGATCATGAAGTCAGGAGTTCAAGGCCAGCTTCATCAACATGGTGAAACCCTGTCCCTACTGAAAATACAAAAATTAGCTGGGTGTGGTAGTGCATGCCTATAATCCCAGAAACTCAGGAGGCTGAGGCAGGAGAATCACTTGAACCCAGGATGCGGAGGCTGTGGTGAGCCAAGATAGAGCCACTGCACTCCAGCCTGGGCAACAGAGTAAGACTCTATCTCAAAAAAAAGAAGATAATCTTATGAAGAATGAAAACGTATCACACATGAGACATTTTCAAAGATCATCTACAATCAGCCTTTATTAGTCAACTCAAAATATAACTGTCCTGCTGACTACTCAGCCTGTGCATGAAGCATGATGAAAAGTAATGAAACTCCATTTCTGTATGCATACACAGCTTGTGGCATGGATCTCATTACTCAAATTCCGTATTAACCAGTCTCTTGCTGCTTCTCAGTTGTGTGCTCTCCCTTTCGAGTTTCAGTTCTTATAATCATTTTTCTTAAGAGTCTAGATAGAAAAAACTAAGTATCGGGCCAGGCGCGGTGGCTCACGCCTGTAATCCCAGCACTTTGGGAGGCCAAGGTGGGTGGATCACGAGATCAACAGATCAAGACCATCCTGGTCAACATGGTGAAACCCTATCTCTACTAAAAATGCAAAAAATTAGCTGGGCATGGTGGCGCGTGCCTGTAATCCCAGCTACTCAGGAGGCTGAGGCAGGAGAATTGCCTGAACCCAGGAGGCAGAGGTTGCAGTGAGCCGAGATCGCGCCATTGCACTCCAGCCTGGGTAACAAGATCGAAACTCCATCTCAAAAAAAAAGAAAAAAAAAGAAAAAACTAAGTATCAAGCTCAAATCTATCAAAAAGTTAACATATCTTATAAAATGGTTTTACTAATAAGTGGCTGAAATCAAGCTTTTAGCATTATCCTTATTCCCCACTATTATGGATGAAGAATTGGCTACAGAGGTAATCTCACGTAAACTCAATCTAAAAGAACAAGAAAACTTGAAAATTTAAAATGTAAGTACCAAACTATTGAAGCAGTGATCAAGAAAAAGTAGTAGGACTGTCTGTTCATGAAGTGAAAATTCACCATCGGTTTCAGCTAATGCTGCCTTCAAGATGTGTTTGAAAAAGAATGGGAAATGGTCCGGTTTCTTCTTAAAAATCTGAAAAGAAAAAGAATAAAAATTCATTTTGAATTGGCTTGCTCACTTAAGCTTTAAAGAAATCCTAGTAGGCTTTTTAGCAGTCTATTTAAAAAAACAAATAATTACAAGATTATTTGTATCTGTATTTAAAAAAGCAGCATCACATGCTTACTTATAATTAATGGCAAGTCAACTATAGGTTTCTAACGGAACCAGGAGTTACAAAAACCTTTAGCTAATAAAATAATGGCTTTAATTCCTTTAGTTTTTCCTCTGTGGATTATGCCAGTATTTAGCTTAGGCTTTGTTTTCTTATTAAGGATCTGAAGTGTTTTAATTTATCTGATTTAAAAAAAAAAAGTACATCTTTAGCAAAAATCTTCTTTACACCCCATAATTAATCTGAAGGATAGCCTCTCCTGCTTTATATTAACTCTTTCCTCTTAACTTGTAAATAATGTAAATATATTCAAGTGTCTTTGACCTACCTCCATTTCTAGTTACTGCCATAGAAAATGCTCCAAACGTGTGGTCTTCACTAGTTGTTTTCACTCACTTCTCTAAGACAAGCTCTCTTGAAGCTGTATGGATGTCAAGTCCTATGGACCATTATTAAACCTCAACTCCTTTTTGCTATGTTGAAAGCTCTTCTTCTTTTGTCTGTTTTCCAAACAGCAACATTCCTAGGGTTCTAGTTTCATTCTTCTCCCCTATTACTTCAACTACCAAATACCAATGATCCCAAATATACATCTGCAGTCCAGATTTCTCTTCTGAGCTCTCAAACCTTAGATTCCTCCATCTTCTTAATCTAGATATTCCAAAGGCAATTTAAACTGAATATGTCCAAACTCAATTCAACAGTTTTCCATCCTCCAAATTATTCCTCACTAAATGGCAACATCATCTATTATATTAATCTGTCCAAGCCTGGAAGGTTATTGAAAATGACACCCTTTCCTAATGTTACTTCAACTGATTATCAAATTCAATCAATTCTGCTTTCTAAATATGTGTTTACCATCTAACTCTGTATTCTCATTTCTCTATTTTAAGGCCTAATCATCAAAGTGATCTTTGTAATAGGCAAATTGACCAGATTATTCCCTGGCTCAAAAAATTTTCTTTCTTCCTTTCTATAGTAGCTAAAGCAATTTCAAGAAATTCCTAGGCTCTCTTGTTATCGACATAAAACTCACAGTTTATTTTGAGCTCTAATGTGCCCTGAGATGGTAATCATTTAATGAATATTTGAGAAAAGTGTTCATGGTTTTATGTTAAAGACACTATCACCTTTTCGCTTTGGAGACCATTTACTCCAAACAGATGACAGGCATCCGCTTCTTTTTTTCATTTAAAAAAGTCTGACTAGAAGAGAAGAAACTCTTGATGAGGTGACCATTTTATGGTGGGCAAAGGAAACAGAGGTTTTGCATCTCTACTGATTAAGTCTCTGTTGCACCAACACAAAAAGGAAAAGTCAGTTCATTAGAAATTTCTAAAAGGAAAAATACATCCCAGGGCTCAGTGACTCACACCCGTAATCCAAGCACTTTAAGAGGCCAACGCAGGTGGATCACCTGTGGTCAGGAGTTCAAGATCAGACTAGCTAACATGGTGAAGCCCAGTCTCTACTATATTAGCTGGGTGTGGTGGCATGTGCCTATAATCCTAGCTACTCGGGAGGCTGAGGCAGGAGAAACATTTAAACCCGGGAGGCAGAGGTTGCAGTGAGCCAAAATCGCACCATTGTACTCCAGCCTGGGCTTTGGTAACATTTTATTCATATAAAACTACAAATATATACCTCTTCTTGTGAAAAAAGATGCTGAAAAATATCTCATTTGAACATTATATACTTGCACTTTTTTCTTCTTCTTAGAGACAGTCTCGTTCTGTTACCCAGGCTGGAGAACTATGGCGCAATCACAGTTCATTGTAACCTCGAATTCCTGGGCTCAAGCGGTCCTCTTGCCTCAGTCTCTCAAGTAGCTGGGACTACAGACACAAGCCACCATGCCTGACAAACTTTTCTTTTTTTTTAAGAGACAGATTTGTGCTTTGTTGCCCAGGCTGTTCTTGAACTCCTGGCTTCAAGCAATCCTTCCATCTCAGCATCCCAAAGTGCAGGATTATGGGCATGAGTGACAGCACTCAGCCTATCTGTACTTATGAATATAACTTCCAGTTTGCCAGCTCCTGATATAAGTCGTTATAACATACATATACCATTCTTTGTTTCAAACACAAAGCAGAAAAATAACTCCACAATTTTTCAATTCATAGTAAATTATTATTGTTGGAAAAAAGTGGCGAAACCAAAAGACAATGTTATCTTTCACATATCCATTCTTTTTCTCAATATTTGCTTTAACACTGGGTAAAGTGCTGCCCTAAAAGTACCACTGTCAATAAGTTCTGCCACTTTGTAATGGCTTAAGTGGGCACCGTATGAAAGCTATGAAGTAATTTAAAACAGTTACCTCCCATGCAGGCACATTTTCTCTGAACTTCTCATTCACCATACAGCAGATTGACATTAAATAAGCCTTGCTGGATACCTCAGGAGAATAATTCATCCAGAGATAATTTTCAAGATACTGGCTATAAAGTATAAAAAGCACCGAGTATTTCATTAGTTACCACCATTCACTGTAATGTACAAGTCACCCAGAAAAGCATAATTATTTAAAACTTTCTGAAAATGTTTTGGAAATCTCTATTTATAATTTGGAATCCTCGACCAGGTGTGGTGGCTCATGCCTATAATCCCAGCCCTTTGGGAGGCCAAGGCGGGTGGATCACTTGAGGTCAGGAGCTGTGCCCAATTTGGTGAAACTCCATCTCTACTAAAAATATAATAATTAGCTGGTTGTGGTAGGATATGCCTGCAATTCCAGCTACTCAGGAGGGTAAGACAGGATAATCGCTTGAACCTGGGAGGCAGAGGAGGCAGTGAGCCAAAATTGTGCCACTGCACTCCAACCTGGCTGACAGAGCTAGACTCTGTCTCAAAAAAAAAAAAAAAAAAAAACAACTTGGAATCCTTCAAAAATTTACCTGTAATCTCGGTCACTGCTACCAATTAGAAATTTACATATAGAAAACATAGCTTTGGGGAATGACAGTCTTATACTTTCAAGGAAAAAGGTATCAAAGGTTGCCAACATACATAATTAACACCACCAAACCACTGGATGTTCCCTTACCTAAGACTCTCTTAAAGTAAAAGACAAAAACACCTGACAAATATCAGTTCTAAAACAAAATTATGCCAGGTGTGGTGGCTCACATCTGTAATCCTAACACTTTGGGAGGCCAAAGTTGGTGGACTGCTTCAGCCCAGGAGTCTGAGACCAGCCTGGACAACATAGTGAGACCTTATCTCTACAAAAAATTTAAAATAAACTAGCCAGGTGTGATGATGCACACCTGTGGTCCCAACTACTCAGGAGGCTGAGGTAGGAGGATCACTTGAGCCTAGCGGGTTGAGAATGCAGTAAGCCATAATTGTGCCACTGTACTGCAACCTGGGCAACAAAGCAAGACCCCATCTCCAAAACTTAAAAAAAAAAATCTTCTGAAACTCCTATTATGCTTTCCCATTCTAGCCTCCACATATCTTATTTTCCTTTCATCTTTTTCATTTTTTACTTCTCTTTGCTATGTTCTAGTTAATTCCCTCAGATCTACTTTCAAGTTCACTAATTCCTTCTTTAGAGGCGTCTAACATGTTATTTTGCTAATTGATTTTTTAATTTCAATGATTTTGATCTCCATTTCCCTCCCCCAAGTCTACCCATTTTTCAGTGTCTTATTTCTTTCTCACATATTATATTTCTTTTTTTTTTTTTTTTTTTGAGACAGAGTTTCGCTTGTTACCCAGGCTGGAGTGCAATGGTGCGATCTCGGCTCACAGCAACCTCCGCCTCCTGGGTTCAGGCAATTTTCCTGCCTCAGCCTCCTGAGTAGCTGGGATTACAGGCACACGCCACTGTGCCCAGCTAATTTTTTGTATTTTTAGTAGAGACCATGTTGACCAGGATGGTCTCGATCTCTTGACCTCGTGATCCACCCGCCTCGGCCTCCCAAAGTGCTGGGATTACAGGCTTGAGGCACTGTGCCCAGCATATTTCTTCTCTTATGCCAACAATAATTTTAAACATAATGACTTAATAGTGTGTATCAATTATTTAATTATCTCAAGTTCTTGGTGGTGGGGGCAGGGGGGATCTTTGTTCTGTGTTGTTCACTCTTGCTTATAGAATATTACCCTAATGTGCTCTGTAATTTGGGAGTGTAAACTCACCTTTACCAAGGTTTTCTGTATAGAGATTTTTTTGCAGCATAGTTGGAATACATATGCTTCCAGAGTATCTTTATAACTGTTTCTGCCACAGTTTTTAAGAGTAAAATCTTATCTTGGGTGTTATCTGACTACACAGTAAATTCCAAACCTATCTATCTTTAAATCTTTTAGCTGAGAAAACTGAGGCAATGAGAAAACTGAGGCAATGAGAGTCAATGATTTGTCCAATTACACACGTATGGTCCTGACTCCAAACTACATCTCTTTTCTTCAGATTTAAAGATTTGTTCAATAACTTCCTGATCCTATTTCAGCAACTGCAGCAAATTCCATACAATACTGATATAAAATAATGCCTTCCTCTAATGATTTTCATCCACAGAAACCCTTTTCTTTCTCAGTTCACTCTCCCCTATCCAGCTACCTTCTCCATGCCATCTTATTTTCCACTCTAGCAAGAGACCATCAATTACTCTCTATAAGAAACTTTAGACTGGTTATGTCTGGAAGTTGGCCCAGGGAAAATGGCATTGTCTCATAATTAAACAGAAGTTCCTGAAAGGTAACCAACTTTTTCAGTTATTAAAAATTTTTCACTGTCATGCTTTCAATCTGTTTTGTTGCTTTGTCCCTCATCTCTTGCAATTCTCTTGGTTTCTGGACTCTAGAATTTGTGGTTAATCCTAGTTGCATATTTGTAGCCTCTTCATTTTACTCTGTTTTCTTGAGAGGAGGCACAATATGGTGGAAAAGACATTATTATTTCAGGGACAGATGGGTCGTTTCTAGTATCAGTTTTCTCGCCTATAAAATAAGGAAGATCGGGCCAGGCACAGTGGCTCACGCCTGTAATCCCAGCACTTTGGGAGGCCGAGGTGGGTGGATCACGAGGTCAAGAGATCGAGACCATTCTGGTCAACATGGTGAAACCCCGTCTCTACCAAAAATACAAAAAATTAGCTGGGCATGGTGGCGCGTGCCTGTTATCCCAGCTACTCAGGAGGCTGAGGCAGGAGAATTGCCTGAACCCAGGAGGCGGAGGTTTCGGTGAGCCGAGATCGCGCCATTGCACTCCAGCCTGGGTAACAAGAGCGAAAACTCCGTCTCAAAAAAATAAAAATAAATAAAATAAAATAAGGAAGATCTTACTGGTGTTATTATGAGGATTAAATAAGATCATTTAATAAGAAAATACAGTTCTGAGGATATAGGAGGCACTCAACTTACAATTCACAATAAATTTCAATTTCCCTCTATGAAAACAGTAAGACCATCTACTTCACATCATTTTTTTGTGAGGATCAAATCTGCGTATGTTGAAGTAAAATTATTAACACAGAGGCCCTGACCTCTGATGTAAAACAGAAGTCAAGAAGTGTAGAGAAATGGAAAACCATGAGCTTTGGCATCAGACATTGGTATCCCAGCTCTACCAATTACTTAACTTCATTATCTTGAGCAAATTATTCAACCTCTCTGATCTCAGCTTCTGTTTCCAGTAAATGCAAAGGATAGTACTTACTTCACAGGATTGTTCCGAGTACTCTATATATAAAATGCATAACACTGTGGTAAGTACAAGACAGGTGTTCTTGTATAAAAGGTAAATGTAACTATCATCAGCAACAATGCTGGCTTTTATTTTCAGCATACTGGTAAGACTTGGTTGTAACATAATCTAATGTATCTTTGCAATCTGAAAATCGTACATTATCTTTTGTTTGAAATATTTATAGTACTAGCAGCTAGATTGAAGCAATGCTGCCCTGATAACATTTTAGCCTGGCAGGGGAAAAAAATGGCTATAGAACACACTCTAATTTACTTCCAGTGATCACTAGAGAAAGCAAGTTTTAGTTCAGAAATTATTCAGCACATGCTAGCTTAACAAGTAAGAAACAAAAATACAAGTTATTCTGACAATGGGCCACCATCTTTGAAAATAAAGGCCATGATACACATATTTCAAAATAAGCCAATCATAGAAATATAAATCTTCACAAATTTAGATTTTCTTAGTCACTCACAGAAATACACAGAAAATGTAGCTAAAACTTAAGTCACATGGTCATCCTTTTCATCAATGCAATGTCTTATAACTTACCTAAATTCCAACAGCATTATCTTCCTAATAGCAAACCTGAAACATATAAATAAGATGTTTAAAACAGAGAATACAAACATTTCAGTTCTTAACGCAAATGCATTTCAGGATGTTTTGTTTTCATATTAACCCACTTATCAAAATTCATAATAGCAGATCACAACTTCCAATGTCAGTTCAACTTCTTAATCACTGACCAACATGTTTTCATTTAATACTCAAATAAAAACATTTTGCTAGAGTCATGCCTTCCTAAAAGCACACAGGACACATATCTATATTGCAAATGTGAAAATCAGATGTTTCACTTGCTTTTTAGTGTTGACAGTGAGCCTAAAATACTAAAATATTGTGGAAGAAATATGTCTTTAATATACTGTCTTTATTGTAATAGAATTGCTTTGTTTTATAAGAATAAACAATGATATAGTCATGTTTGTCCAAAATATAGTTATGTTGTCCCAAAGCAGGTATAAATGGCCACTAATTTGGTTTTATCATTTTTTATCTTTTAATATTGGAAATAAAATAGATCAGAACACTGCCACTAGATAATAGTTTCCAGCTTTGAAAATTAAATGTATAGGCATTATGAATTTATAATGCCCCAGGAAACCATTATCCTGTCAAAATCCTATTCTGGTTTCTGACCTCTTAAATAGTTTCACTGAGCATGCCATGTCACATAACTTTAATAAGAATGAAATGAAGGTTTTTACCATGCAAAAGCACAAAGACAGAATACTGCCAAAGTACTGACTTCTACAGTTAGCCAAGATGCTGAGTAGATGTGTCATCCTGGGTGACACACTTTCGATCTCCAACTGCAGACATTTTACTTGAATTAACTGTATGTTAGACAAGGGAATTCACTCACTGCCCACTATACACAAAACTCTACATTTAATGTCTTCAGTCACAAACAGGACCTCACAATAAAAGAGAAAATTCTGGCTCATGAGATAGAATACCAGTGTTCTAGTCATGACTCAGTGTTACTTTGACAATGCCTTTTAAACATTCTTTTTTTTTTCTTTTTTATTGAGACAGAGTCTTGTTCTGTCGCCCACGCTGGAGTGCAGTGGCGCAATCTCAACACTGCAACCTCCGCCTCCCAGGCTCAAGTGATTTTTGTGCCACAGCTTCCCAAGTAGCTGGGATTAGTGTCACATGCCACCATGCCTTGCAAATTTTTTTGATTTTGGGTTTTTGTTTGTTTTCTTTTGAGACAGAGTCTCACGCTGTCACCCAGGCTAAAGTACAATGGTGCAGTCTCGGCTCACTGCAACCTCTGCCTCCTGGCTTCAAGTGATTCTCCTGCCTCAGCCTTCCAAGCAGCTGGGAGCAGCCTCCCAAGCAGCCCACCACCATGCCCGGCTAATTTTTGTATATATACTAGAGACGAAGTTTCACTATGTTGGCTAGGCTGGTCTCAAACTCCTGACCTTGTGATCTGCCTGCTTCAGCCTCCCAAAGTGCTGGGATTGCAGGTGTGAGCCACCGAGCCCAGCAAATTTTTGTATTTTTAGTAGAGACAGGGGTTTCCCCATGTTGTCCAGGCTGGTCTCGAACTCCTGAGCTCAGGTGATCCACCCACCTTAGCCTCCCAAAGTGCTAGGATTACAGGCATGAGCTACCACACCCAGCCTCTTTTAAACATTCTGCAATTCAGTTTCCTCCTGTATAAAAATGGTAGAGCAGCCAACTTTCCTTTAAGATAACAAGTGAGGCCAGGCACGGTGGCTCACGGCTATAATCCCAGCACTTTGGGAGGCCGAGGTGGGCGTATCACCAAGTCAAGAGATCGAGACCTTCCTGGTCAACATGGTGAAACCCCGTCTCTACTAAAAATGCAAAAATTAGCTGGGCATGGTGGCACACACCTGTAGTCCCAGCTACTCGGGAAGCTGAGGCAGGAGAATTACTTGAAACCAGGAGCGGTGAGCTGAGATCACGCCATTGCACTCCAGCCTGGGTAATAAGAGTGAAACTCCATCTCAAAAAAAAAAAAGAAAACAAGTGAAAAATAAGTGTTCTTTTTTTTTTCTGAGATAGGTTTGCTCTGTTGCCCAGGCTAGAGTACAGTGGCACAAACACAGCTCACTGTAGTCTCAACCTCCCAGGCCCAAGCAATCCTCCCACCTCATCCTCTCAAGTAATCCCCCCACCTCATCCTCTCAAGTAGCTGGCTGGGACTACCAGCATGTGTTACCACACCGAGCTAATGATTTTTAGTAGAGATGAGGTCTCACTATGTTGCCCAGGCTGGTTTCAAACTCCTGGGCTCAAGTAATCCTCCCACCTGGGCCTCTCAAAGCGCCAGGATAATAGGCATGAGCCACCATGCCTAGCCTTGAAAAATAAGTCTTGATATGACAAGATAAAACAAAGGTATTCTGAAAAACATTCAATTCTTCTTCTAGCAATCTCAGTGGTATTCATTAAATTTAGTTTTATGTTTTTTCCAATAAACTCTCTGAGACAGATAAAGTGAATACTTTAACTGAAAGTGTACTTATAAAGGCCAGGCGTGGTGGCTCACACTTATAATCCCAGCACTTTGGGAAGCCGAGGTGGGCAGGTCACCTGAGGTTGGGAGTGCGAGACCAGCCTGATCAACATGGAGAAACTCCATCTCAACCAAAAATTCAAAATTTGCCAGGTGTGGTGGCACATGTCTGTAATGCCAGCTACTCGGGAGGCTGAGGCAGGAGAATCACTTGAACCTGGGAAGAAGAGGCTGTAGTGAGCTGTGATCATGCCACTGCACTCCAGCCTAGGCGTGAGTAAGAATCCGTCTAAAAAAAAAAATAAAAGAAAAAAGATATAAAAACAGGTCTATGAACTAGATAACACATCAGAAGAATTTTAAAGTATGGAAGGCCAGGCATGGTGGCCCACGCCTGTAATCCTAGCACTTTAGGAGGCCGAGGCAGGCAGACTGCCTGAGCTCAGGAGCTCAAAACAAGTCTGGGCAACACAGTGAAACCCTGTCTCTAGTAAACAAAAAATTAGCCAGGCATGGTGGCGTGCACCTGTAGTCCCAGCTACTCAGGATGCTGAGGCAGGAGAATCCACCTGTAGTCCCAGCTACTCAGGATGCTGAGGCAGGAGAATCGCTTGAACCCAGGAGGCAGAGGTTGCAGTGGACTAAGATTGCGCCACTGCACTCCAGCCCAGGTGACACAGTGAGACTCCATCTCAAAAAAAAAAAGATAATTATGAAAAGTTACAAACAATAATTACAAATACAAATAATTTGAATGATTTTTGTATATATATTTTTTTAAGTTACCAATATTTATTGAGAGCATGCATTGTGCCTGATACTGTGCTAAGGACTTAACGTGCATTTCATTAAATCCTTACGAAGTTGCATAATTTATGTACAAAAAACTGGGTCTGTCACTGTATCATTAAATTTGATAGGAAAAAGAGAAGGTGTCATGCAAATGAGAGCTCTTTTCTACTTTATCCTCCCTCCCCGCCCCAACAAATTCCTCTTTTGGGATATGACTTTGTGAAACATGAGATCTGGAGCTATGGCAGCCCCAGTGCAATCACATAGAAAAAGTCAATAAAATATTTTGACAAGACTGACAAGGGCCTTGACATTATGAACTTCTGAGCTACCTACTTCCAGATCTGTTAAGTAGATGATTAAAATAATAAATAAGAACACTGAACAAAAGCCAGTCATGGCTGGGCATGGTAGCTCACACCTGTAATCTCAGCCAATTGGGGCTTTGGGAGGCTGAGGTCAGGAGTTCAAGACCAGCCTGGCCAACATAGAGAAACCCTGTCTGTACTAAAAATACGAAAATTGGCTGGGTGTGATGGCAGGCACCTGTAATCCCAGCTACTCGGGAGGCTGAGGCAGGAGAATTGCTTGAAGATGGGAAGCAGAGGTTGCAGTGAGCCGAGATCATGCCATTGCACTCAACCCTGGGCAACAAGAGTGAAACTCCCTTTCATTTAAAAAAAAAAAAAAAAGCAGCAGCAGCTAGCCACAACCAAGTATATAATGTGTGATTCTATTTATTTATTTAAACTTCAAAAAGAAGCAAAATTATAGTGTTCTTGTTTACATACTTACATATTATAATGTTAAAAGTAAAGGAACAAGCAGAGAGCTACTGGAACACTGACAATGTCCATTGAGTTTTTCAGCCTAGGTGATGGTTATGAATTACTGTAATTCATAAGGCTATACATTTGTTTTATGCTCTTTTCTGTGTTATATTTCATAATACATGAGTCCATACATTTCAAATAAAAATAAACACTTTGGCAAAAGTAAATCACTCTGTACCTCACCCTTTTTGAAAGCATAAAAACCACTTTGCTGGATTCATAACAGGATTAAACATCGTATCAGAGTGTACTAGTTAAGAGGTTTCTAAAAGGCAAAGGATTCTTATTTTAAAACAGAGTACTTAAGGACAGGCGCAGTGGCTCACGCCTATAATCCCACCACCTTGGAATGCCAAGGTGGGTGGATCACCGGTGGTCAGGAGTTCGAGACCAGCCTGGCCAACGTGGTGAAACTCTGTCTCTACTAAAAATTTAAAAAATTAGCTGGGCATGGTGACACATGCCTGTCATCCCAGCTACCCAGGAGGCAGAGATTGCAGTGAGCCAAGATCACACCACTGCACTCCACCCTGGAGCAAAACTCGTCTCAAAAAAAAAAAAAAAAAAAAAAAAAAAGCAGAGCAGAATATTCAAAAGGAACCAGGGAACCAGGATTCAATACCTGGTGTACCTCTAAATACTGGGAAACATCTTTAGCAAGAGTTATTTAACCTTTCTACTTTAGTTTCCTCATCCAAAAAATGAGGATAATAATAGTGTTACAGGGTTGTTGTGGGAATAAATGAGCTAGGTGCTTACAGCAGAATTCAAGGTGCTTAGAGCAGAACCCGGCACACAGTAAGCACGTAACTATTATTTTTTAAATAATTTGAAATCAAACTTGGATTAAGATTAAGATATACCTGCCAAATCTGTTAATGGCAAGAAGAGCAAAAATGAATCAATTGTGTAATGTACCATAGAGTAACATGACTGCTACATCAAGCCATTTCCCCAACACTGAAAATGACTTGAGCGTGTAACTCAGAAAAATAATTTCCTCAGGAACTAGCCTAAAAAACTGGTCATCAAAAAAAGTTTTTTTGAGACAGAGTCTTGCTCTGTCATCCAGGCTGGAGTGCAGTGGTGCAATCTCAGCTCACTGCAACCTCTGCCTACCCAGTTCAAGACGATTCTCCAGCCTCACCCTCCAGAGTAGCTGAGATTACAGGTGCATGCCACCACAGCCTGATGATTTTTATATTTTTAGTAGAGACAGGGTTTCACCGTGTTAAATTTTAAAATACATACTATAGTTTACATGTTACAGAAGTATACTTGGAAATAAAAAATGTGTCCAAGATAAGAAAATGACTGTTAAAAGTACCATGATAAATCTTAGCCATGCCAAAGATAGCTACTTCTTTTGAAACTAAAAATAACACAGGGCTGGGCGTGGTGGCTAATGCCTATAATCTCAGCACTTTGGGAGGTCAAGGCAGGCAGACTGCTTGAGCTCAGGAGTGAGATCACCCTGGTAACATGGCGAAACCCTGTTTCTACCAAAAATACAAAGAGAATTAGCAGAGCACGGTGGTTTGCACTTGTGGTCCCAGCTACTCTTGAGGCTAAGGTTGGGGGATCACTTGAGCCGAGGAGGCAGAGGTTGTAATGAGCTGAGACCACACCACTGCACTCAAACCTGCGTAAAAGAGAGCAACCCTATCACATATACATACACAAAAAGTAGCAAGTCTATATGGCTTAAAAATCATTAGCTGGCAGAGCGCGGTGGCTCACGCCTATAATCCCAGCACTTTGGGAGGCTGAGGTGGGTGGATCACAAGGTCAAGAGATCGAGACCATCCTGGTCAACAAGGTGAAACCCCGTCTCTACCAAAAATACAAAAATTAGCTGGGCATGGTGGTGTGCGTCTGTAGTCTCAGCTACTTGGGAAGCTGAGGCAGGAGAATTGCTTGAACCCAGAAGGCGGAGGTTGCAATGAGCCGAGATCATGCCATTGCACTCCAGTCTGGGTAACAACAGCGAAATTCCGTCTCAAAGAAAAAAAATCATTAGCAGCTTGTGGCTGTTATAAAAAATCACCTCTGAAGAAGAAATACTAACAGCAAGGGTTTAAATGAAAAAAATAAACAATTACTTTTCACAGGAGGGAAAGCCTGTTCTAAAGACTCAAAATCATTTTCAATTTAGTATAACCTTAATGCAGAGGGGGAAAAATGATACTAGAATTAATCCACCTACTCGTCTTTAGTTTTCTCAGGAAATTTCATTCACAACCACCTTCAGACCAACAAGCAGTATGTTACAAATCTGCTCAAATGTCCTAACTTCAGAGAGGATTTGTCTAATTATTCTAAAATACCAGCCCTTGTCACTATCCTCTAACCACACTTTAATTCATAGCACTTACTATCTCCTGACATTACAGAAATATATATATATCTGTCTGTCTGACCACTAGAATGTAAGCTCCAGGAGAACAGGGACTCTATCTACCCTCGTTTCTGTTGTCCTGTTAGCATCAAAATGGTGGCTAACAAAAAGGAGGCTCAACTCAGTCTCTTTTTGTTGTTTGTTTTTTTTTGAGACAGGGTCTCACTCTGTCACCCAGGCTGGAGTGCAGTGGCATGATTACGGCTCACTGCATCCTTAACCTCCTGGGCTCAGGTGATCCTCCCACCTCATCCTCTTGAGTAGCTAGGACTACAGACATATGCCACCATGCCCATCTAATTTTTTGTGTTTTTTCTAGACACATGGTTTTGCCATGTTACTCAGGCTAATCCTGAAGAACTTACTGGGCTCAAGCAATCCACCCGCCTCAGCCTCCCAAGGTGCTGGGTTTACAGGCGTGAGCCACCATGCCCAGCCAACCCAATCTCTTTTAAGCTATACACCTAGATACCCAACTGCTTATTTCACATCTCCATCTTCATGGTTCTTATGTAGCTAGAACGCAAGACATCCAAAGTGAAATAACGATCTATACCCAATCCTACCCTCAACAACATGGCAAGAGTCAGTCATAGCATCATTAATCATTCAGCAACTTAAGCAAAAACTTTTAGGGTCACCTTTGATCCCTCCTTTTCCTACATCTACTGTACCCAAACATCAAATCTCTCCATTTTTATCTTTCTCAAATGGACAATTCCTCTTCCAACCTTCCACGCAAGTCAAATCATCACAACCTGAAACTGACTAATACAATACTCACCTATTTCCCTGCCTCCTGCTGCCTCCAAATCCAAATTCCTACTGGGTACAGTTGCTAATGCCTGTAATCCCAGCACTTTCAGAGGCTGAGGTGGGTGGACCACTTGAGGCCAGGAGTTTAAGTCCAGCCTGGCCAACATGGTGAAACCCAGTCTCAAAAAAAGAAAAAAAAAAAATCCAAATTATCTTTTTCAAATAACTCTGTGCTTATAACTCTTCTCACTTCCTACTGTTTTTCAAATAAAAAAACAAAATCCCATTTAGTCCAATAACCTTTTAAAATACTCACTGGGCATACACGTTTGCAGGTGCATATATTAAAAGGTCCCCAAGACACATTGTTAAATTTGTTAAAAGAAGCATGATGAAAAATGGCATGTAGAGTACAAACCCTTTATGTTTGAAAAACCATGTGAGGGGGTGGGGAATAGAACAGATGTATAACCAGGGATTAAGGGACAGAAAAGATGATTTATTGAAACTCACGCCTTACAGCATATTGCTCAAAAATAATTATCACTTCTCTGTTTATTATTATACATTTTATACATTACATATGTATACTAAGTGTCTCACTTTCATAACTTTTAAGAATATTTTTAAAAGCTGAATCAGAAATAAGAAAATTAGTACTAGCTGAACTAAAATTAAATCTTCATGTTTACTTTTTCTCAAATTCCATCTAAATCCAAATAAACCCTATGGGATTTGATACCTCTAATCTGAGCCAAAAGTTAGAAGGCAAAAAACAATTTATGACTCTTTAAGACCCAAAGTTTTTGTAGTCACCATTTCCCTGATGACCAATTTGAAACAGAAAAAAAGGTTCCAAGTTATGATCACATTTAGAAGTTCAGCCAAGCTGGGCGCGATGGCTCACTCCTATAATCCCAGCACTTTGGGAGGCCAAGGCGGGTGGATCACGAGGTCAAGAGATCGAGACCATCCTGGTCAACAAGATGAAACCTCGTCTCTACTAAAAATACAAAAATTAGCTGGGCATGGTGGTGCGCGCTTGTAGTCCCAGCTACTCGGGAGGCTGAGGCAGGAGAATCGCTTGAACCCAGGAGACGGAGGTTGCGCTGAGCCAAGATCGTGCCATTGCACTCCAGTCTGGGTAACAACAGCGAGACTCCATCTCAAAAAAAAAAAAAAAGAAGTTCAGGCAAGATCCAACTTGGTCCATCCCAATCACA
The DNA here is from genome assembly GCF_049354715.1 of Callithrix jacchus. Lineage (NCBI taxonomy): Eukaryota > Metazoa > Chordata > Mammalia > Primates > Cebidae > Callithrix > Callithrix jacchus. The sequence continues at coordinate 51,923,803 of NC_133509.1, read as the reverse complement.
TTATATAAAATTTAAACTTATTCCTACCTTGATTTGACAATCTCTTTTTCATATATCTCTTCAATAACCTGTTATCAAAAATACAAACGTGTTTAATATCTCAACAACTTTTTTTCACCCCAAATTGACAGTTTTCAATGAGTAAGATAATATAAAATAAGTCGGTTTAGGAAAGCTATCAAACATTAATGCTACTGAAATAACAGGACATTTTTTAAATAATCCCATTATATTTCTCAAAATATGAAATTAACAGAAAGCAAACTAGAAAAAATAAATAATAAAACAAAGCCCTAGATTCATTAAAATGATGTGCTTATAAACATTTTTAGGGAAAATAAAAATTCACAAGATCAGGGTTTTTCTCAAACTTAAAGGGTATAAATGTTATCAGACTCCATTTAAGAGTCTGATAACAGTGTGCCTTCAAAATCCAGAGAGAAAATAAGTTAAAAGTATAAAGACGTAATAGAAACAAATTCTAATTGTTATATCCTATTATCCAAATGAATATAATAAAGCCTCAGAATTTCCATGCATTTGAGTGACGGTGGACAGAATAGTATACTACTTAAGAATTTAGAGTCTGCAATTGGAAGCCTGGTTCAAAACATCTGCCTTCACTACTGATGGCTAGAACTCTTGTGCAAGTGCCTGACCTCTCTAAAGCTCAGTCTCCTTACCCACAAAACAGATCTAATAATATAAACTATCACACAGGTTTACTGCAAATAAAATATGACAGGGTATATAAACAATCAGTACAAATACTGGCACATGGTGAGCCTTCAGTAACAGTTATCAATAGCTGTAGTAGGCCTGGCGCAGTGGCTCACACCTATAATCCCAGCACTTTGGTAGGCTGAGGTGGGCTGATCAACTGAGGTGGGCAGATCAACTGAGGTCGGGAGTTTGCGACTGGCCTAACCAAAATGGAGAAACCCAGTCTCTACTAAAAATACAAAAAAATTGGCTGGGTATGGTGGCACATGTCTGTAATTCCAGCTACTTGGGAGGCTGAGGCAGAATCGCTTGAACTCAAAACGCAGAGGTTGCGGTGAGCTGAGGTTGCGGTGAGCTAAGGTTGCCCCATTGCACTCTAGCCCGGGCAACAAGAACGAAACTCCATCACACACACACACACAAAGGGCCAGGCGCGGTAGCTCACACCTGTAATCCCAGCACTTTGGGAAGCCGAGACAGGCGGATTACGAGGTCAAGAGACTGAGACCATCCTGGCCAACATGGTGAAACCCCGTTTCTACTAAAAAAAGAATACAAAAATTAGCTGGTCGTGGTGGCGTGCGCCTGAAGTCCCAGCTACTCGGGAGGCTGAGGCAGGAGAACTGCTTGAACCCGGGAGGCGGAGGTTGCAGTGGGCCAAGATCATGCCACTGCACTCCAGCCTGGCGCCTCACAACAGAGCAAGACCCTGTCGCAAAAAAACAAACAAACAAAAAAGGGCTGGGCGTGGTGGCTCACGCCTATAATCCCAGCACTTTGGGAGGCCGAGGTGGGTGGATCACAAGGTAAAGAGATCGAAATCATTCTGGCCAACATGGTGAAACTCCATCTCTACTAAAAATACAAAAATTAGCTGGGTTTGGTGGTGCATGCCTGTAGTCCCAGCTGCTCCGGAGGCTAAGGCAGGACAATCTGCCTCGGGATTCTCCTGCCTCAGCCTCCAGCTACTTGGGAGGCTGAGCAGCAGAATGCAGGAGGCAGAGGTTGCAGTGAGCCAAGATCACGCCACTGCACTCTAGCCTGGCAGGAGAGTCAGACTCTGTCTCAAAAAAAAAAAAAAAATGGGGGCCAGGCACGGTGGCTCACGCCTGTAATCCCAGCACTTTGGGAGGCCGAGGCGGGTGGATCACGAGGTCAAGAGATCGAGACCATCCTGGTTAACATGGTGAAACCCCGTCTCTACTAAAAATACAAAAATTAGCTGGGCATGGTGGTGCGTGCCTGTAATCCCAGCTACTCAGGAGGCTGAGGCAGGAGAATTGCCTGAACCTAGGAGGCGGAGGTTGCGGTGAGCCGAGAATGTGCCATTGCACTCCAGCCTGGGTAACAAGAGCAAAACTCCGTCTCAAAAAAAAAAAAAAAAAAAAAATGGCAGTTGTAGTAGTGCTAGCATTAAATAGTTTTTTTTAAAATCCTACTGTAAAATTATGAAGTGCTTTAACATGGTATAATATATTACTGTATGGTAACTATAATGTCTTTCTTCTTTTTTTTTTTCAGATGGGGTCTTACTCTGCTACCCAGGCTGGAGTACAGCAGTGCAATCACAGCTCACTACAACTTCTGCCTTCCAGGCTCAAATATCCTTCCACCACAGCCTCCCAAGTAGCTGGGATCACAGGCATACAACGCCAAACTCAGCTAATTGTTTTGTATTTTTGGAAGAGATGGCGTTTCACCAAGTTGCCCAGGTTGGTCTTGAACTCCTGAGGTCAAGTGATCTGCTGCCTCAGCCTCCCAAAGTGCTGGGATTACAGGTGTGATCCTCGGTGCCTGGCCTGTATCTTTTAACTGCTCCAAGTATATTTGTGAAATAAGTATTTGTGGGTGGTAAAAAGAGGGAAGTGATGAAGAAAGCAAGTTTTGCTCAGCCTAGATGAAATTCTGTTACTGCTTTCATCAAATTTCAAATTAAACAATAACAATACTGGCAAAACAAAAATATACTTGTAAAGATTTAAGCTCAAAAAAAGTAAAAACTTTGGGTTTAAAAAGTTCAGTTTTACCAACAGTGCCTAAAGCATCACCATTAAATTTATAATGGCAGAGCTTAAAAGTCTTCATTACCTGTTGAATGGCATGCAATATGTCAATATCTACTTCATTTAAAGTCTTCACTCTCTTTAAGAGACAAGATCTCATTCTGTTGCCCAGGCTGGAGTGCAGTAGCCTGATTATAGCTCACTGGAGCCTCAAACTCCTGGGCTCAGTCATCCTCCCACCTCAGTCTCCTTAGCAATTGAGATTACATGTGTGAGTCACCACACCAAGTCAATTTTAAAAAACTTTCTGTAGAGGCAAGGTCTCACTACCGTCCAGTCTAGTCCCAAACTCCTGGCTTCAGATTATCTTCCCTCCTTGGCCTCCCAAAGCACTAGGATTACAGGTATGAGATACCGCACCTGGCCTTAGACCTCTCTTTAAGAACCTATTCCAGTGAGAATTAACCCTATATTTGGGAATTTGTCATATTATTTGTTCTACATTGCTTCAATTGGACTTATTCAATTGAATAAGTTCAGTTCCCTTATTGAATATTACTAGACTTGAGTTATTACACTATACAACTCCCACTCCTTCCATCTTTATTATACACCTTTCTTTCATTTACCACTCTGAAAAAAAGATAACACAATAGATTCAATTCTAAATGAACTGTCGGAAATTTATACAGCAAGGCACGGTAGCTCACACCTATAATCCCAGCACTTGGGGAGGCTGAGGCAGGCAGATCACCTGAGGTCGGGAATTGGAGACCAGCCTGAGGAACATGGAGAAACCCCGTCTCTAAAAATACAAAATTAGCCAGGCATGGTGGCGCATGCTTGTAATCCCAGCTACTTGGGAGGCTGAGGCAGGAGAATCACTTGAACCCGGGAGGCTGAGGTTGCAGTGAGCCAAGATCACACCACTGAACTCCAGCCTGGGCAACAAGAGCAAAACTCTGTCTCAAAAAGAAAAACAAACTTGTACCAAACTTTCTGTATATTTACAAAGGTATTTATTATGTGGTCATTTATAATAATGATAAATTAAAAACAACCTAAGAATCTATAAACAGAAAAACAAGTAAATTATATATAAACATGTTTTTTAAAAGCTTAAAGAAAATACAACAAAATGATAAGAGAGGTTATCTCTGGATACTGATTATTTTCTTCTGTGTAGTTTCCATAACTTCCAAATTTCCTTTTTTTTTTTTTTTTTTGAGACGGAGTTTTGCTCTTGTCACCCAGGCTGGAACGCAATGGCGCGATCTCGGCTCACCGAAACCTCCGCCTCCTGGGTTCAGGCAATTCTCCTGCCTCAGCCTCCTGAGTAGCTGGGATTACAGGCACGCGCCACCATGCCCAGCTAATTTTTTGTATTTTTAGTAGAGACGGGGTTTCACCATGTTGACCAGGATGGTCTCGATCTCTTGACCTCGTGATCCACCTGCCTTGGCCTCCCAAAGTGCTGGGATTACAGGCTTGAGCCACCACGCCTGGCCCCAAATTTCCTAACATGAGTAATTGTTAAGTTTGATAAGCAAAAAATTGTATATTGTGTAGATTCTTAGGCTGTTTTAAATTTTTTTTTAATTATGAAAAGCTTTTGTTGAAATAATCCTTTAAAAGGAGTGTAACTTCTCAAGAATTATGTTGCAAACAAAAGTACTTACCTTTATATCAAAAGGTGATTTCTTCTTGATGTGAGGAGCCCAGTATTTACATGCTAACTGCAAAAGTAAACAGTATAAACAGTAAGTCACAGACTCATACCATCGTAGAGCTAGAAGACAAATCATTTAGTGACAAGATGTCTCTTAACAAGGCAGTACTGGGCACTGGGGGACAGAGTAAATCTGAAAGGACTATACAGACATATAGGCTAGTTGGCATCCTTGACCCCTAAACCACTAAATGCCAGTAGTGCTTTGCACAAAATGCTACTGTGATTTAAACAAACAAAAAGTCCCCTCCAACCACCCCTAGGGAAACAACACAGCCCAGTTAATAACCACAAAGCCAAACATCTTCAGCAAAGCGATAAGGAAACCCTAATCTAGAAAAAATAAGTGATCTGGGCTGGGCGCGGTGGCTCAAGCCTGTAATCCCAGCACTTTGGGAGGCCGAGGCGGGTGGATCACGAGGTCAACAGATCGAGACCATGCTGGTCAACATGGTGAAACCCTGTCTCTACTAAAAATACAAAAAATTAGCTGGGCATGGTGGCGCGTGCCTGTAATCCCAGCTACTCAGGAAGCTGAGGCAGGAGAATTGCCTGAACCCAAGAGGCGGAGGTTGCGGTGAGCCGTGATCGTGCCATTGCTCCAGCCTGGGTGACAAGAGTGAAACTCCGTCTCAAAAAAAAAAAAAGGAATAAATGATCTGCCTGTGATTATAGTTAGTTAATAGTTGAACAAGTATTACAAGTGATATTCAAAATCTTCATGAATACTTTCTAAAATAATGCACCTCTAAATGATTAGTTCACACCCATACCAAAACCTAAAAAAAACGAACTGTAAGCCGGGCGCGGTGGCTCATGCCTGTAATCCCAGCACTTTGGGAGGCAGAGGGAGGTGGATCACGAGGTCAAGAGATCGAGACCATCCTGGTCAACATGGTGAAACTCCATCTTTACTAAAAATAGAAAACATTAGCTGGGCATGGTGGTGCATGCCTGTAATCCCAGCTACTCAGGAGGCTGAGGCAGGAGAACTGCCTGAACCCAGGAGGCAGAGGTTGTGGTGAGCTGAAATCGCGCCATTGCACTCTAGCCTGGGTGACAAGAGCGAAACTCCGTCTCAAAAAAAAAAAGAAAAAAAAAAACCCAAATTGTAGTCTATCAGCTGATTATTACAGAGAATATAAGAGCTGGTATATTGCAGCAGACCAGGCTTTACTTGTAAATTTTGAAATTTAAAGAAATATATATATTTTCTCTACATATTTAAAGAAATCGCATAGTCTTATTCATAGAGTTTTGTTTAAAAACCCAATTATAATTTATTTAAAAATAGATCGTGACACTGCACTCCAGCCTGGGAGACAGAGGGAGACCCCGTCTCAAAAAATAAAATAAATAGAAAACTGGCAAGCACAACTCAATATACTTGTTAAAAAGGTAGGGCAGGTGAGGTGGCTCATACCTATAATCCCAGCACTTTGGGAAGCTGAGGCAGGCGGATCACCTGAGGTCGGGAGTTTGAGAGGAGACTGACCAACACAGAAAAACCCCATCTCTACTAAAAATATAAAATTTGCCAGGCGTGGTGCCCCATGCCTGTAATCCCAGCTACTCGGAAAGCTGAGGCAGGAGAATTGCTTGAACCTGGGAGGCAGAGATACAGTGAGCCACGATCGTGCCATTGCACTCCAGCCTGACAACAAGAGAGAAAAATCTCAAAAGAAAAAAAAAAGTGACTACTCTGCAGTGGCTGGCATATCAGAGGCACTCATAAAGTCTGATGGATAAATGGATGGACAAATGAAGTAAAATCTGAAATGTTACTTCTGTGAAGCTGTCCTCAACACTACCTGATAGTGACAACTGGTTTCTCCTTCTCTTCATTTTGTATGTAACTCTTAATAACCTTACCTTTCTGTATTATAAATATTTGATTGCTTATCCATCTTTCCTTCTCACTTAATTGGAACAATTAAGAGATGGGACCTGTTTTCTTTGCTTTTATAGCTCAACAATGAACAGAGACAACACACTTAAAAAGTCTCCCGAGCAGTTAAGACACTGGCTCTGAGGAACAGCCTCTAAAAACATTACAGTAACTTCCTACTTAAATGACACCTTCCGGCTGGGCATGGTGGCTCACACCTGTAATCCTAGCACTTTGGGAGACCGAGGCGGGCAGATCACCTGAGGTAAAGAATTCAAGACCAGCTTGGCCAACATGGTGAAACTCCATCTCTACTAAAAACACAAAAGTTAGCCAGGTGTGGTTGCAGGCGCCTGTAGTCCCAGCTACTCAGGAGGCTGAGGCAGGAAAATTGCTTTAACCTGGAGGTAGAGGTTGCAATGAGCCAAGATTGCATCACTGCACTGCAACCTGGGAGACAGAGCAAGACCCTGTCTCAAAAAAAAAAAAAAAGCAAACATTTATTAAGCATCCATCATGTCTCTTCTCTGAGTTTCTCCTTTCCCTTGGGGTCTAATGTGTAATGTCTCAAATATCAGGATCTCGCAGTATATATATATATATATTGCCCTCCCTCAAACTCTCTAGTCTCATGTAAAATAAAAACTTTCCATTCCCCGCTTACTACAACTATGACAGTATAAACTGTTTAAAGTAAACCTTGCTAAAAGACAAAAAGGAAATAAAAATGTAATTGTATAAAAAAGTGACATGAAGTTTAGATTTCTAATCTTCTTAAAACTAAATTTTAACCTCTTGATCTCATTGATTCAATAAATAATTTTAAAAGTACCTTTTCTGGCTAGGTATGCCAAATGCTCAGAAATTAAATTAAAAAGGAAAAATGAGAAGAAGAAAACACCTAGTCCCAAGATGTCCCCTCTACGTAGAAAACCAATTCCCCCACTTTCCTCTCTAAATTTCAAAGTCCATCTCAAATGATACTTTCTCAATGAGAAAATTCTTTTTGGAAATTCTTCCCTTCAACAAAGTAATCATTTTATGCTCTTTTCTCAAAGCACTTCCCTCATACCCCAATCTGGCATTTCTCACACTAAACTATGGTGAGTTCTTTTAAGTCTCTTAAAGTCTCCTTCATAGACTGTGAACTCCTTGAAGGCAAAGATTACCTTTCTTTGTAGCCCAGAAGAGCCTAAACAGTTTCTGGCAAATATTAGACATTAATGTTTGTACCCATGGCCCAAGATTGCGGAGAACCTTCCTTTCTCCCACTATATCTTAATGATCTGTCATATTTGTTCATTAATTCACTTATTGTTCATTTGACAAATACTCATCACACAGCGTGTGCCTAGTATAATACCCAGGTGCTGAGAGTACATGGGGAATAAAACAGACATGTTCTCACAATCTAACCCAGGATACAATAAATGTCATATGTTTACAGTGTGCTCTAGGATATCTCATTCAGTCCTATGGTGTTAAATATCCTCTAGGATCAGTAACTCCCAAATTTATATTCAAGCCCAGATCTCACCCATGTGCTCTAGACTCACACATTCAACTGCCTTCGCAACATTTCCAACTACTAGGTATCTTACACTTTACATGGCCAAAACAGAAATCTTGATATCACCCAAAGAACAATCTCTCCTTCTAGTCTTCCCAATCTTAGTAATGTCCAAACCATTAACCCAGTTGTTCAAACTATTCTCAATTTGTCTCTTTCCTCCACCCCTGCACAAGCAATCATCAAATTCTATTGCCTTCAGCTTCAGAACATATCCAGTATACGTCACTCTCTAATAGTACAGGACACTACTCTTACCTGAACTAACTGGTAACTAACCCTGTTACAACTTTTGTTCCCTCATTCCCATCCACTTTCCTCACTTTAGCTACGGTGATCTTTCTAAAATATTATTCACCAGATTGCAAAAAATCCAAACTTTTTCAGATTCCAAAACTGTATATAATCTGGTCCCCACATGCTCTGTCCTCCTTTCATATCATCCTTAGATTCTAGCTACCCTGGCCTTCGGCGCGCGCACAAGACAGAGTTTTGCTCTTGTTGCCCAGGCTGGAATGCAATGAAGCGAACTCGGCTCACTGCAACCTCTGCCTCCCGGGTTCAAGCGATTCTCCTGCCTCAGCCTCTCGAGTAGCTAGGATTATAGGCACGCACCACCATAGCTGGTTAATTCTGTATTTTTAGTAGAGACCGGGTTTCTCCATGTTGGTCAGGCTGGTCTCAAACTCCCGACCTCACGTGACCCACAGGCCTTGGCCTCCCAAAGTGCTGGGATTACAGGCGTGAGCCACCGCGTCCAGCTAAAGATTTTAAGGACAGCCAGCCGTAATGTAGTCCCTGTAGTCCCAGTGCACGCCTGCAGTCTCAGCTACAAGGGAGGCTGAGATGGAAGTATCACTCGAGACCAAAAGTGGGAGACCAGCCTGGGTAACACAGTGAGACCCTGTCTTGAAAAAAAAAAAAAAAAAGGAAAGAGGCCGGGCACGGTGGCTCACGCCTGTAATCCCAGCACTTTGGGAGGCCGAGGCTGGTGGATCACAAGGTCAACAGATCGAGACCATCCTGGTCAACATGGTGAAACCCCGTCTCTACTAAAAATACAAAAAAATTAGCTGGACATGGTGGCGCGTGCCTGTAATCCCAGCTACTCGGGAGGCTGAGGCAGGAGAATTGCCTGAACCCAGGAGGCGGAGGTTGCGGTGAGCCGAGATCGCGCCATTGCTCCAGCCTGGGTAACAAGAGCGAAACTCCGTTTCAAAAAAAAAAAAAAGAAAGAAAAGAAAAGAAGGAAATAAAGAAAGGAAGGAAGAGATTTTAGGAAGGCAAGTGACATGATGAGATTTGCACTTGTATGAAATTACTTGGAAACCAACATCAATGAGCTAGAGGGGAGCAAGAGGAAAGACAATATGGCAGATTAGGATACCTTGGTACAGGCGGAAAATAATGGCAACGCAGCTTAGGGTGACAAAGATGCAGAACAACCGACGGATGCAAAAGATATTCAGAATGTAGAAATGTACGGGTTAAAGGAAAGGGAGGATTCAAAATTGCTCATAGGGTTCTGCCTTAGCAAATCTGCTGAGACAAGGAATAAAGAATAAAGAAGCAGGTGGGCATGATAACTTCTACGTTGAACTACTTACACTCTTACACAACTTTCAAATAAATAACAAGAATGAGGAATGTTGCTGACAACCACAGGACTGTGTTTCCCTATCCAAAGCCAACTGTGGCTCACAATACAACATAATAAATGGATTCTAAAGGAACGCTCTCAAACTACAGAATCACTCTCTACTTAGATGGATCTATTTGGAGGTGTCTTGTCAGTTTCGTATCACTGCTCAAAAACCCACGACACTCTACGGACCAGGAAAAACCCTATTCCTACTTGAAGAGTGAGTCCAGCATCACTCTGCTGCGAAGCCTGCTTGCCAGTCTCAGATGAAATGGGCTGTTGCCCCCTCACTGAATCAACTGCTCCTGAGACAATCTCCAATACAGCCAACCTCATATAGTTTTCTTTTTATATGTCTGTCCTCCTTGAGCCACGGAGTTCAGGGCAAGGCAGTCTCTTTCACCACGGTACACACAGCACTTAGCATTAGTGGTCGGCACAGAGCTAATACTCAATAAAAAGACTTGTGTGAATGAATTAACAAACGAATGCCTCCTCGGAGGTCCTAGTCCCGGAAAAAAAAAAAAAAAACCATCACCAGGCCTCGGGGCCACGACGTCCTTAGCCACTCACACACACCACACTCGCCTCCGCTCACCTGGGTCACGAACTCCGCGTTGATCTGGGACACCGTAGGGGCCACGATCTTCTTGGGCTGCGCAGGTGCTGCCATGGCAGCACTCTCTCCTCCACTCCAGTGGAAACGAAAGGACCGCCCCAAGCAGCAGCAAGTCTGGTCTACCTCCTCCAAGCAACTGCCCGGGCGGCTAACTCCGCGTTGCACTGACGCTCCGGGCCGGATATCCTCAGTCTTCAGAGTCCCCTACGGAACACGTACAACAGCCCAAACGTTCCCCGGGAAGCGGAATGGCTTGTAGCCGGAAGTTCATGCAGTCGTTGGAGCTGAGCTAGAGAGCCAAAGGCTTTGACCTCCTCTGTACGCGCTCTCTAGCGGGCGGCAGACAGAAGACATCCTGATGTCGGGATTAGAATGGCAGGGAGGGGCCCGGTGGATGGTGTTGGGTGGGGTTTCCCGTGGTTAGTGAGGAGTGGAGTGTGGGGTGAAATGGGAATTTTTTTTTTTCAACCCTACAGAAAAAAAAAAGGGTCGAGTGCGGTGGCTCACGCCTGTAATCCCAACAGTTTGTGAGGCCGAGGCGGGCGAATCACGAGGTCAGGATAGCGATACCATCCTGGCCAACATACTGAAACCCTGTCTTTACTAAAAATGCAAAAACTAGCTGGGTGTCGTGGCGCGCGCCTGTAGTCCCAGCTACTAGGGAGGGTGCGGCAGAAGAATCGCCTGAACCAGAGTTTGCAGTGAGCCGAGATCATGCCATTGCACTCCAGCCTAGGCAAAAAAACCGAAACTCCGTCCCCGCCCCTAAAAACAAAAACAAAACCAGCCTAGGAATACAGACTGAGTTTTAACTGCCTTTAACAGTGATGGAGGTAAAAATTGACATACAATAACCTAGCCGGGCGCGGTGGCTCACACCTGTAATCCCCGCATTTTGGGAGGACGACTCAGGCGTTCGAGACCAGCGTGGCTAACACGATGAAACCCCTTCTTTACTAAAAATACAAAAGAATCAGCAGGGCAGGTGGCAGGCGCCTGTAGTCCCAGCTACTGGGGAGGCTGAGGCAGGAGAATCGCTTGAAGCCGGGAGGCAGAAGTTGCAGTGAGCCGAATTCGCGCCAGGGCACTCCAGTCTCTGCGACAGAACGAGACTGCGTATCAAAAAATAAAACCAAATTGACATGCAATAACCCACACATATTTAGGTTGTAAAATTTGATGCGTTTAGATATGATCATACATTTGTGAAACTATCGCCAAAATCATGATAATAAGTATATCAAAGCCCCTAAAATTTTCCTCGTGAACTTTTGCAATCTGTGCCTTTCACTATTCCCACCCACTTTCAGGCAACCACTGATTCGCTGTCACTATCGTTTGCTTTTCATGGAATTTTATATAAATGAAATAATACAGTGCCTGCCTTCTTTGACTCAACAAAATGATTTTGAGATGCATTCATGTTGCTTCAGGTATCAGTTCATTTTTTATTGCTTAATATTCGTTCCATTTTACTGATACACCAGCTTGATAAACTATTCATCTGCTGATAGACATTTGAGTTGTTCCAGGTTCTTGGTTATTACAAATAAAGCTGCTATGAGAATTTGTGTGTTTATATGAACATATACTTCCTTTTCTCTTAAGCAAATACCTAGGAGTGAAGTGTTTGGGTTACATGATAGGTGTATGTTAAAGTAGTTGTACTATTTTACAATCACATCAGGAGCATATAATTCTAGTTTCTTCTCCACCTCACCAACACTTAATATGGACAATCCTTTTTTTTTTTAACTTTTAAGTTCAGGGGTACATGTGTAGGATGTGCAGGTTTGTTACATAGGTAAAGGTGTGTCATAGGGGTTCATTGTACAGGTTATTTCATCACTCAAGTATGAAGCCTAGTATACATTAGTTATTTTTTCTTATCCTCTCCCTCCTCCCATCCTCCACCCTCTGGTAGGCACCAGTGTGCATTGTTCTCCTCTGTGTGAATATGGATAATCTTTTTAATTGTAGTCATCATTTATTTATTTATTCTGAGACAGAGTCTGACTCTGTTGCCCAGGCTGGAGTGCAGTGATAACGATCCTGGCTCACAACCTCTGCCTACCAAGTTCAAGTGATTCTCCTGCCTCAGCCTCCCAAGTAGCTGGGATTATAGGTGCATGCCACCACACCTGTTTAATTTGTGTGTGTGTGTGTGTGTGTGTGTGTGTGCGCCGAAGATTTATTTCTTGCATTTGAAGTACTCTTTGATGACATCTTTGGCCTGAGACTCCTTGCCATAGTCCTTAACTAATACACAACTGCAACCAATCACTTTAGGGGGTTTCCCATGTCAATTTTACAGAGGCCTACCCATTCCAAGTTTCTTGTTGTCATCAACCTTAATTAAGTTGATTTGGCATTCAGCACAAAGGGCCTCCACCAACTTGGCATACATAGGCTCATCATAGTTGGATGGGCTTGGCGCTTGTCTACAGTTTTGGGCAGCTTCGCAAATTCCACATGCTAGGCCATCGTGGATGAGGGCGGTCTTCAGCACCTCTTGTAAAGCAGTATTAATGTCCATTACTCCTCCAGCAGCAACGCCTTCCTCAGCTATAGCGGTGAGTTGAGGGTGAAGCTGAATCTTGAACACACTCAAGCCTCCACCTCTGCACAACTCGCTGGTGACAGGGAAAGAGCAATTTTTGTATTTTTAGTAGAGACAGGGTTTCATCATGTTGGCCAGGCTGGTCTGGAGCTTCTGACCTCAAATGATCCGCCCACCTTGGCCTCTCAAAGTACTGGGATTATAGGTGTGAGCCACCAGGGGCACCTGACCCCGAATTTTAGTCATTTTAATAGGTGTGTGATATATTTCATTGTGGCTTTCATTTGGATTTCCCTATGACTAATGATGTTGAGCATCTCTTCATGTGCTTATTTGCTAGTAATACGTCTTCTTTGGGGAAGCCTCTATTCAGATTTTTTGCCCTTTCCTTAATCGTATAACTTGTTTTCTTTTTACTGAGTTTGAATGCACACCTCTACCATTCCCAAATTCATACATAAATGAAACGTGTCTCTCGTTAAACTCTCCATGGATGAACACATGCAAGAAACTGATAACACTATTGTTTCCAAGAAGGAGGAACTGTGGGGAGGGGACAACAGGAAGGGGAGAAACTTATTTTACACTTAATACCCTTTTGTGACTTTAGAATTTTGTAATCCATATGACATGTTCAAAAATAAACACTGTGGGCCGGGCCCGGTGGCACACCCCTGTAATCCCAACACTTTGGGAGGCCAAGTCAGGTGGATCATCTGAGGTCAGGAGTTTGAGACCAGCCTGTCCAACAAGGTGAAACACCATCTCTGCTAAAAATACAAAAACTTGCTGGGCATCATGGCATGCAACTGTAATCCCAGCTACTCGGGAGGCTGGGGCAGAAGAATCACTTGAACCCAGGAGGCAGAGGTTTCAATGAGCCAAGATTGCACTACTGCACTCCAGCCTGGGCAACAAGAGTGAAACTCTGCCTCAAAACAAAAAAACAAGAAACAAAAACAAAAACAGTGTGAAGGTAAAAGCAAAAGCCTGTAGGAATGGAGTTTAAATGTGAAGTCCCTTCCCCACCCATATGTTATTGTATAAAGTTTGTTTAGAGTGCTAGTGATAAAAATTTGCATAATTACAATTTTTTTTTTTTTTTTTTTTGAGACGAAGTTTCGCTCTTGTTACCCAGGCTGGAGTGCAATGGAGAGATCTCGGCTCACCGCAACCTCCGCCTCCTGGGTTCAGGCAATTCTGCCTCAGCCTCCTGAGTAGCTGGGATTACAGGCACGCGCCACCATGCCCAGCTAATTTTTTGTATTTTTAGTAGACGGAGTTTTACCTTGTTGACCAGAATGGTATCGATCTCTTGACCTCGTGATCCCCCTGCCTTGGCCTCCCAAAGTGCTGGGATTATAGGCGTGAGCCACTGCGCCTGGCCATGATCATAATTTTCAATGTAACAGATTTTGAATGTATAATATCTATTGACATTTTATTTCCAAACACAGTGTCTATAAAACAGGAAAAATAAGATCTTCAGATGGCTTTTTTTTTTTTTTTTTTTTTTTGAGACGGAGTTTCGCTCTTGTTACCCAGGCTGGAGTGCAATGGCGTGATCTCGGCTCACCGCAACCTCCGCCTCCTGGGTTCAGGCAATTCTCCTGCCTCAGCCTCCCGAGTAGCTGGGATTACAGGCACGCGCCACCATGCCCAGCTAATTTTTTGTATTTTTAGTAGAGACGGGGTTTCACCATGTTAACCAGGATGGTCTCGATCTCCTGACCTCGGGATCCACCCGCCTCGGCCTCCCAAAGTGCTGGGATTACAGGCTTGAGCCACCGCGCCCGGCCCAGATGGTTTTTATGATGAATCTTGACATAGAACATTTTGACTAACAAAAACCACAGGTCAGGCTGGGCGCGGTGGCTCACGCCTGTAATCCAACACTTTGGGAGGCCGAGGCGGGTGGATCACGAGGTCAACAGATCAACCCCATCCCTACTAAAAATATTAAAAATTAGCTGGGCATGGTGGTGCGTGCCTGTAATCCCAGCTACTCAGGAGGCTGAGGCAGGAGAATTTTCTGAACCCAGGAAGCAGAGGTTGCAGTGAGCCGAGATCGCGCCATTGCACTCCAGCCTGGGTAACAAGAGCGAAAACTCCGTCTCAAAAAAAAAAAAAAAAACACACACAGGTACTGTATTTCTATGCTATGCTATAGTTACAGCACAGATAAAGCCACGGAGGCAGCGGGCTATGTCAGGAGTGAGCAATAAGGCTTGATATGTTGAAAGCCTTGAAAGCTAGGAAGAGGAATCTTCCACAATAAAGATTGTGGAAGACAATGGGAAACCACTGATTGTAAATGTATTTTTGAAAGGTGACTTCTGAGTGGTATGTCAAATGGGTTGGTGCAGGTACTATAGGGATGGGAATATCAGCTAGGAGACTACTGCAAATCTGAAACTAAAATAAAAAGGATTAAATGTGGGTTCTGGCAATCAAAATGAAAAGGAAGGAATAAATGTGGAAGACACTGGAGAGAAAGAAAAAGAGAAATTACCTTTAGCAATTGAAAGAATAGTGGAACCAAAAAGCCCAATAGAGAAGACAGGGTAGAGTAGGTTTTAAAAGGAAAAATGATTATTTTATATAGAGAGGCAGTCTGAGGTAGCAAAGAGAGAGCCAGATGATGATAAAGTTTATTTTCCAATTTATATATTTATTAAATTCATAACTTATCTAATGATTTTGTGGCCAAGAGAATATAAGGGGTTAGGCATGGTGGCTTATGCCTGTAATCCCAGCACTTTGGGTGATCGAGGACAGAGCACCTGAGGTCAAAAGTTTGAGACCAGCCTAGCCAACATGGTGAAACCCTGTCTCTACTTAAAATACAAAAATGAGCTGGCGTGGTGGCATTAACCTGTAATCCCAGCTATTCAGGGGGCTGAGGCACAAGAATTGATTGAACCTGGGAGGCAGAGGTTACTGTGAGCCAAGATAGTGCCACCGCACCCCAGCCTGGGTGACAGAGCAACACTCCATCTCAACAACAAAAAATTAAACCAAGGTCCAGATCACATGTAGCTTTCTACTGATCTAAAACATAAATGGTTCTATTGTATAATACCTAGAAGATTTACGACAAAATGTTGTATCATATCTTCCCTCCCCCTTGCTCTCTCTATTCTTATCAACTTCTCTTAGCTAAGTTTCTGACTGAGGATTTTGACATTCTAAAATTATGTATATTTTATGATTTTATCTTTATTTTACAAGCTTTCTACAATATGTTGTGTAGACAGAAAGCAAAGGAACCAGGAAGTCAAGAAAGAAGGGTTTCAAATGACAAGATTGTCAATAGTGTCAAATTCAGATTTCTTCAAAGAAATCTGAAAGGACACAAATTTCAAAAAGTCCATGAGTTTGGCAATTAGCACACCATTAGTGACCATTATTAATTGTGATACGTTGTAAGAAAATCTAGTTCTAAATTGGCTTAACAATAAATAAAATCTAGAGTGGTAATAAAATCTGGTGATAAGTTAGGTTTCAGGCAGTTGAATCAGGTTTATGCTCCATTTCTCTGATTCTTTTCTTTGCCCCCACTACTTCATCCCCTTTGCGTTCTGACTTCATCATCAGAGAAGTGTCCCTCAGGGTACCAAAATGTAGGGAGCTGCTTCTATACACCCACTATTCCTTCCTGAATCACTAAAATAAGTACATGGTTTTGCTCTGATAGAATCAATCTAGGTCGGTGCTTACCCCCAAGCCAATTACTCTGGCTTAGACCTGAGTTACCTATTCCTGAACAGTCATCATGGCAAGGGAGATGTGAGTATTCTGACAGGCTTAGACTGATCACAACCCATGGCTGAGCTCCAACTAGGTCAGTCTAACCCTGACTATTTGGCAGATACACAGTGAAGGGAGGAGATGTCATTACAACCAACAAAGACCACCACAATAGCCACTGAGAGAGCAACTCCCAAAGGATGGTGAAGACAACATATATTAAATAATAAAGGGCTAAGAAGTTAGTGAGTGAAAAGGCCACGAAAGATGTAGGTGGAAGATAAATTTGCCATAGTTCTTACCACAAAAGGAAAAAAGTCAATTGTGATGGTAGCCAGAATGACAAATAAAACAAAAGTTGTTAGTCCCCACCAAACACTTTTTTTTTTTTTTTTTTTTTGAGGCAGAGTCTCATTCTGTTGCCCAGGCTGGAATGCAGTGGCACAGTCTCAGCTCACTGCAACTTCTGCCTCCTGGGTTCAAGTGATTCTCCTGCCTCAGTCTCTCAAGTAGCTGGGATTACAGGTGCGCGCCAACATGCCCAGCTAATTTTTGTATTTTTAGTAAAGACGGGGTTTCACCATGTTGGCCACGCTGGTTTCGAACTCCTGACCTTGTGATTCACCCACTTTGGCCTCCCAAAGTGCTGGGATTACAGGCGTGAGCCACCATGCCTGGCCACAAACACATCTTTTTAAGCTAGGTGCAGGGGACAACATTGATTGCTTATTCGTTCACTTCTCTTCCTAAACACAACTTCAAATTTGACCAGTATCCATATTACTTCCAGGAAACCAAATGCTTAAAAGGAAGGTGAATTCTAGCCTCAGTTCCAGGTTATTGTTGTCAGTGATTGGTTCAGAAATGTGGGCTGGGAGCGGTGGCTCACACCTGTAATTCCAGCTACTCAGGGAGGAGGCTGAGGCAGGAGAATGGCTTGAACCCAGGAGGCAGAGGTTGCAGTGAGCTGAGATAGTGCCACCACACGCCAGCCTGGGCAACAGAGTGAGTCCCCATCTCAAAAAAAAAAAAGAAAGAAAAGAAGGAAGGAAGGAAGGAAGGAAGGAAGGAAGGAAGGAAGGAAGGAAGGAAGGAAGGAAGGAGGGAGGGAGGGAGGGAGGGAGGGAGGGAGGGAGGGAGGGAGGGAGGAAGGAAGGAAGGAAAAATGTGATTTGTGAAGCAATTATGGCAGATGAGAAAGGAGAGGTTTGCTGTAGGCTTTTGGGAAAGTTGTCCTTTGGTCTTGTGAGAGTTTCCACCTCACTCACTCTCTGCTATGCCCTATCCCCTATGAAGTGAGCATGAGGTGTTGATTATAAAGCATCCAAAAAACACAGGAAAATAGCTTTGCCATTGTGAAAAGCAGAGCAGACAAAAGGAAGCACAATCAATTCAACGATGTGATTCAACAACTCTGAAGCTTATTTACTCACTAGACTTTCAAGTCATGTAAGCTAATTAAGGTCCTTATTGCTAAAGCAGTTTGAGTCAGGTATTCTCACTTGCAGCCAAAAGCACTATTATTGAATAGGGAACACATGAAAAAATTGTCTTGTTTTAGGCAGAGGGGAAAAAACAACTGGGAAAACTAGATACCAGAAAAAGGGATTATTAAGTTCCCAGAAGGGGGCAAGAAAAAAAGCTAGCTTCAGAAAGGCAAAGAAACATTATCCTAAGACAGACGAAGAGAAGCAGAGAAGAGATAGAGTTCTGAGTGAAGACAAGTTTGTGGCTTTGATCACAACACAGCAGAAGGTAAACTCATCCTCTGAGTGAAAGGAGCTAGGTGAAACTGTGGATTTAAGGAAAACATAAGTTTAGTAATAATTGCTCCATTCATTAATTTCTTTCTTCATACATTCAACATATATTTTAAGACGTAGTGTTTGCCACAGTATTAAGCCCTCTGTATATAGATAGATTCATTGTTTCTTTCCAGAAACATGTAATTCAGTGGGTTTCAGAGTATAGTCTCACAACTAACCTTAGTCACTAAATTCAAATTTTGGGGTCCTAAAAGACACTTAATCAGGAACTCTGAGGATGCAGCCCAGCAATCTATGCTTTTAACAAGCCCAATTCACACACTCAAGTTTGAAAACACTAGTTTCTAGTGGAAGATCAACAGAGTTATGAACAAAAAGTAAGGGGAACACAAGGGATGGAGAACTTAGGTAAATCAGAGAGGCTCCCGGAGGTAGTATTTAAGCTCAAACTTCAGCCGGGCACAGTGGCTCACGCCTGTAATCTTAACACTTTGGGAGGCCGAGGCGGGCGGATCATCTGAGGTTGGGAGTTTGAGACCAGCCTGACCAACATGGTGAAACCCCGTCTCTACTAAAAATACAAAATGAGCTGGGCATGGTGGCACATGCCTATAATCCCAGCTACTCAGGAGGCTGAGGCAGGAGAATCACTTGAATCCAGAAGGCGGAGGTTGCCATGAGCCGAGATCGCACCACTGCACTCCAACTTGGGCAACAAGAGCAAAACTCCACCTCAAAAAAAAAAAAAAAAAAAATCAAACTTCAAACAATGAATAGATTGCCAATGTAGATGCAAAATATTACGTGTTCTATATTTCATGTAATACGGTTATACTACTTTTCAGTTACATTTGCTTTTTTTCTCTTACTGCTAATAGAATTACCTTAATAGAATTAGCCCTTAAATTCTAAGCCCTTCAACCCGCAATAAGGAGAAATCTCAACAAGATAGGCATTAAATGTTCCTTCCCTGGAGCTTCAAAAAAGCAGACACCATTATGCATCATAAAACAGTACTTGCAAATTTTTTTTTTTTGAGATGGAGTCTCGATCTGTCACGACACTGGGAAGTACAGGGGCTCGATTTAGGCTCACACCAACCTCCGCCTCCCAGGTTCAAGCAATTCTGCTTCAGTCTCCCAAGTAGCTGGGATTACAGGTATATGCCACCACGCCCAGATTTTTTTTTTTTTTTTTTTGTATTTAGCAGAGACCGGGTTTTACCATGTTGGCCAGGCTGGTTTTGAACTCCTGACCTCAAGTGATCAGCCCATCTCGGCTTCCCAGTGTTAAGATTACAGGCGTGAGCCACCACACCAGCAGCAAATGTTAGTTTTCTAACAAAGATTCTTATAAAAGATTTCAAAGACTGTTGCTGTGTCCAAAAATATAATTCTAATTGGTTCTTATATAACATGTACATTGAAATCTGTTCTTTGCAGTCAGTTTTAATCACTTTGGTTTTCCCCCATAATCATGAAAAAATGGGAAAAGGAATGAAACCTGACTCAGCTAAATTTCTTCTTTGAACAGATTGTTGAGTATGGTTCTAATTTAAATTGATACAAGATAAATACCAGGGAAAGCAAAAGAGTAACAATACTAGTGTATAGTGGAGAAACCAATTCTCTATATATATTTCTAAGAGACAATCTCTGAATCAAGGACCAGAGGGAAGAAAAAAAAAAAAAAAAAGACAATCTTGCTCTGTCTCCCAGGCTTGGAAGGCTGGAGCACAGGGACATGATCATAGCTCACTGAACTTCCAGTACTTGGGCTCAAGTGATCCTCCTGCCTATGTGTCCTGAGAGGAGCTGAGATCGCATATGTGCGCCACCACTTCACTTGACTTTAAAAATATATGTATTTTTTTTCATAGAGACAGGGATCTTACTTTGCTGACTGTCTCAAACTCCTGGCTTCAAGCAATCCTCCCACCTCACCCTCCCAAAGTGCTGAGTACAGGCTTGAGACACTGTACCCAGCCCCTAATTCTGTATTTATTTAGTACAAATTTGAAGAGAAAGGTCAAAAAGGAGGATAAACAAGATAAATAGGTAGATCATACAACATAAAGTGGAGTTAACATATTCTTTTGTAGGTGATAAAGAAGCTGTCAGAGATTTTTTATTTTTTGCCACAGAAGGGAACAGCATGGAAATGTAATGTTAACAAGAGGGTAAATGATTAAATATCCAAGTAACTTTGGTGTAGAAGGTAGATTGGAGTGGACCCAAAGTAGCTAACAATCAATCAATCAATACCTTGGCTCCAATATTATGTGATTTTTTTTGCCCTTAATAAAGAATTTAAAAGGCCAAACTGTATAACTTGAAACTTTATTTTTAAAGTATTCTGAAAATATTTCAAGAGTTTTAACCACCACCTACTTCCCTTAAACACACACACATTTTTATGTTACAATTATAAGCCCTATTGCAATACCAAACAAGAAACAATAATTCTAAGTTAGCCAGCCAATCAAACCACTTCAGTAAATAATCATGCTACAGCCTGGAATCACTCAAACAAAAAATTCTTCTAGTTCTCTTTAAAGATATTTATCACTTATTTTTTTTTTTGTAAAACCAAAGTAATTAACAATACTAACAGTTGTAGCATGCAACAAACCATCTAATATCTAATGTTTAATCTTCTTAACATGTATATTTCATTCCTATAAAGTTTCCATAAGAAGCTTTCAATGATAATAAAGGTAAATAAGTACAGTTGTCCCTTGGTATCCACAGGGCATTGGTTCCAGGCCTCACCCCCCACCGCACACACCCCCAGATACCAAAAATCCAAGTATACTCAAGTCCCTTACATAAAACAGCATATCTGCATATAATTAACACACATCCTCCTGTATACTTTATCTCTAGACTAATACCTAATGCAATGTAAATGCTATTTAAATAACTGTTATACTGTATTTTTTATTTGCACTATTTTAATTATTTCCTCCTAATATTTTTGATCTGCAATTGGTTTAATCCACAGATGCAGAGTCCATGGATATGGAGGGCCAACTGTGTTTTGTTACAGGTACTTCAAATAGCACTACAGTACATCTTTGACAAAATTTTTACAATATTCCAACTTTCAATGTGAAACAGCTTAAGAAGTCATGGGTCAAAAATAAAGTATAGTAGTATCACTTAGGCAAATAAAGTCTCATAATCATACAAGCACAACACTGTGAGGACTCTCCCTCTTTAGGTTGGGAAAAAGAGTATGTAAAACATTTCCTTCAAATAAAATTACATAAATTTCTTAGAAAAATACCAAAATCAGTAAATTCAGACATATTAAGGAAAAAAACTTGAACATTATTGGAAAATATAAACTAGTTATTCCTTGCTTTTGTGTAACAGATGATGAGTCCTTGAAGTTTTGTGTAAAGCAAATTCTGTAAACCATTATCTTGTTTGCACTGGAGGAATATATCTCAAGGACCTAAGAGAGTATTCTGTAAAGCATGTGATTCTCCGCTTTTGTTGGAGGTCTACTATCTATGTAATAAACAGGAACAATTATACATCATTGGGTATTTTACTCGGATTGTCATGTTTTTATCTCCATAAATTAAACCCGAGTTACTTAAAAATCACCTCTGGCAAAAGCAAGCAGATCACTCCCACCTACTACCCCCCCACCTCCCCCTCCCCCCCCCCCCCCCCCGCCAAAAGAAAGTTCTTAGATTACGATGCAAAACTTACAATTGTTCATTTATCCACATTCTCAATAGAAGATTTTCCACTGTATTTAAGTGTGGTAGGATAACTATCCACATGTTCCTCTTTTCAGCTTAGAACCATAATGGTTAATTCCTTTTATTGCTAGAAAATGTCATTCCTGAAGATTTTATAAACAAAGGCAAATGTGAAGGACAATTTGTCATTATGAAATAAGTCATTTGTAGTTTAGAATATTTCCCAAAACATAACAGTTCTATTTGGAATGATACCCACAACTCTACAAGCATCTTATCCCTCTACAGGAATGACTACTTTACTAATTAAAATAAAAATATAACAAGGATCAAAATAAAATTCTTCAGCATTAGACTCTTGCAAAAGTAAAAACTAAAACTAGACCTAGTCATTGCCATTTGATCAAACTTAGAACAGGCTTAAATAATAGGACCACTCCATTAAAGAGGCATAAAAAGAAAAGTTTACTAAAATAAACATAAAAGTCTTAAGGAGATGAAAATCTCTAGAATAGAGTCTTAGATCTATGACTACTGCTATCACTAATGAGCAAATAAATGATTTGAAATTATTCCTCTGAAAAGATAAAACTGCATACACATTATGGAAAACAAAAAGACTATGGCACTTGGAAAATATTCCTGGTAAGTAAACAAGGTAGGTAAATGCACATGGATATATCCTAGCCTGTCTACTTTTAAATTATTTTGAGAAAGATGGCACTAACTGGACCAAAAAAAAAAAATCCTTATCACCTGAAGGTGAAATTATCATAATCCTAAATATAAACAGCTTAGAAAAGACCAATACTATAATTTTCTCATCCATTTTCACCGTTAGTGCCTCTGTAGTTTTTTAAATTTACAAAGAAAAAACAAAAACCCCCAACTTTCTAATGCAATTTGAGCCACGTGGTCAAAAACTTTCACATGAAATGTAAAATAAATGAAATAGAGCAGGGCTATGTGCTGCAGCTAAAAGTATATCTAACTTTTGAGTTATCTCAGACTTTTGAGTATATCTAAAAAGAGATGGTATGAATAATTCCTTTTAAAAAATGAGACTAAATTATTTGTACAGCATCATGGATTTATATTTTTCAATACAGCCAAAGCTTGTTTACAGTATTAAAATGCCTACTTTATAGCATCAAATCATGTTCTTGCCTCTAAAAATTCATTCGGCTGTTTCTAAACATCGTATTAATATTTTACCTTCTTACTATGCAGGATAAGCAAATGCCTGTGAAACCATTCAATTTAATGCAGGCATTTGGATACAGATGCATTTTAAATACAGGCTTTAAAAATGAGATTACCAGAGACCACAATTATTAGTGGTTGCCAACAGTTTACATAACCGAATCTAAGGCAACCACTTTCTCCCGTGGTCGTGACCGTTCTTTAAAGTGAGTAAGTTGATGTCTCTTCCAGTGAGGAGCCTGTCTGAATGTTTTGCCACAAACTGAGCATTCAAATGGTTTTTGCCCTGCATGAATTAGGTAGTGCCTTTCCAGTTTAGACGGAGATCGGAAACTTTTGGCACAAACACTGCATCGGTACAGGAAGACTTCATTTTTCTCCTGATTCTCTGAATAACTGCCAAAAGGATGGCTTTGCTCTGATTCCAAAAGTACATTAGGAAGACAGGGCTGCCCGGTGCTACCAGGAATAAAATCCTGCGAGTTTGCTTTAACTCCTGACATTTGATCTGACTCCGAGACCTCGTATTTTTGAACACCAGGAGCCTGACATTGTTGGGAAGCATTATAGTTATCATTACCTGGATTAGAAAGATTGTTCAAGTTTCCAAATTCTAGCTGGCAAAGAGATGCATAAGGACTCTTTTCATTATGAGTCTGTTCATGTCTTTTTAAGTGAGCTGACTGTCTAAAAGATTTCCCACAAATATTACAGCCAAAAGGCCTCTGTCCAGTATGAATTAAATAGTGTCTTTTCAGTTTGGATATAGAAGGAAATACCTTCTCACATTTGTCACAAGGACATATCTTATGTCTAGTACGTATGTTTTCCCTTGGAACTGAAAAACCGCACTGAAGTACCTCACAGTTATTAAAGAATTCCTCACCTGTTGAACCACAGATTGACAAGTCCTTCTTACTCACTGAATTATCAATACCTAATATGTTTTCTGTCGTAAGGATACCTTTCAAGTTTTTTCCCACATTTTGGCTCTGAAACTTTTGCCAAGTAAATGGCAAGGCCAATGTTTTCTTCTTTCTATTGCCAATTGTTTTACGTGTTCCATGTTTGCCAAGAGAACCCACAAAGGTTCTCTGGGTTTGTTCAGAGCTCTGCTCACCAGAAATAAGATCACAATTTTTCAAGAAACTCTTTTTAAACACTTTTTTCTCAGATCGAAAGTAATCTAATCTTCTACTCCTGGCACGTTTAAGCTTGGCCAAGATTTTTTTAACAATGGTTTTATAGTTGTAGCTTCTTTTGAACCTGCTTGAAAGTTTGCCACCTCTAGCAGGAAAACACTTGTGTTCATTGAGAATCTGCTCCGATTCAAAACACTTTTCACACTTTGAACATTGAAAAGGGACAATATAAATTGAGTGGACATCAAGTGGATTATTCTCCTCAGATTCACCAATCTCACCATTTTCAAAACCACCCTGATTTGCATTTAACTTATTAGGCAGGGGGCGAGATTCTGTACGCCTCTTCTTTAATAAAAGAGCCCGAAAAACCTTATTCCTAGTATGGATTTGTTTATGCTTCAGAAGTTTGCTTTGAACCTTAAATCCTTTTTGACAAAAACAACATTGAAAAGGTCTTTCTTCTGAATGTGTAAGTTGGTGGATTTTTAAGTGAGTTGACTGTCGAAAAGATTTAGTACACAAGACACATTTAAAAGGCCTCTGACCAGTATGAATAAGTACATGCCTATCAAGTTTTGACTGTGATGGAAACATCTTGCCACAAATCGTACATGCATGAATATTCTTTCTTCTCTTCATGCTATATGTGGGATCGGACTTAGAGCACGAGTGTAATGCCCATCTTTCCTGTGTGGTAAAAGTATTATACACTCCATACATTGACTTTTCTTGCTTGGCCTCCAGCAATCTTCTGACCTGTTTAACATTATTCTGATAGGTTTCATTGTGAAGTTGTTGGTGCTTCACAAATGTCTTCAGATTTTTAAAGTGGCGCTGACAAATACTACATTTAAAAGGCAGATTATGAGTTAGCTGATGCCTCTCCAGATGAACTAGTTGTCTAAAGGTTTTATGACACACATCACATTCAAATGGCTTTTGGCCAGTATGAATGAGATAGTGCCTAGCTAATTTTGATGGTGTTTCAAAGTGCTTGAAGCAAATATTGCAAATATATGGCCTGTTTCTAGGTAGTTTGTTGGTTACCACACACTGTTGAATCTTTAGCATTTTTAAATTGTTTTCAGCCATCATATTCTTCAGTGATATACTCTGATGAGCTCCATAATGTTCTTAAATTCCACAGATGTCTAAAAATTAAAAATAAAAATGTATTAATTTTAAAATTATTTATTCATATAAAAAGAAGTATTTTAAGTTGTCCTTTGGCTGAAGATATTAAAGGCAAAGGAGAATCTGGACTTACTGTTTACAAGTCAATAATCATTTTAAATACTTTAGAATAATATAACTAATTTTATACAGAGATATGTTGAGCCTTTAAAAGAAACATCTAAGAAAAATACAATTTTAAGCAATTTTTCTAATTGAGAGGCTGTATTACATGAGGACTAGGTTAAATTTCTTAACAGTAAATAGATATTTTAATTCCAATTTTCCTATTAGACAGATTTGCCAGTATTTAGCTGTCATCATTTTAAAAAATGGGCTAGAAAGATAACAAATTAAAACACAATACTGAAAATAAGATACAATTGCATTCAATTATAGCACATTATAAATATGCTCTGAGAATAGAACGTTCGCTGATCATAGTTGGATTTCTTAGCCACAAATTTAACATGACTTATTCTCAATTACATCTTTAGACCAACAAGGACAGTGTGGACTAGGAGAAAATTCCCAGAAGACCTGGGTTCTAGTTCTGGATTTGCCATCATATGATCTTAGTGGTAGGAAGAAGGAAATAGAGTTCTCATCCGTAAAATGGGGAAAAGGTCTCCTAGACTGTCTACAACAAACTGTCGTCAAAAAACAAAACAAAACAAAAAATCAATGGAGATAATGTATATATGAATGTGTTGAAAAACTGAAGCAACACATAAATCTAACTCAACATTGATCAAATTTTAAATGTTAGCTCAACACTAATCAAATTTTAAAATGTTATCCCTATCTTTTCAGTAACATGTTAAAGGGTTTCTCACTAAGAGATAAACCCACTGACTAAATTTACGGGTTTTAAAAATTTCTTGCCATGCGCGGTGGCTCACGCCTGTAATGAGCACTTTGGAAAGCTGAGGTGGGTGGATCACCTGAGGTCAGGAGTTTGAGACCAACCTGGCTAACATGGTTAAACACCCCATCCCACGTCTCTACTAATAATAGAAAAATTAGCCAGGTGGGCCGGGCGCGATGGCTCATGAGGTCAAGAGATCAAGACCATCTTGGTCAACATGGTGAAACCCCGTCTCTACTAAAAATACAAAAAATTAGCTGGGCATGGTGGCGCGTGCCTGTAATCCCAGCTACTCAGGAGGCTGAGGCAAGAGAATTGCCTGAACCCAGAAGGCGGAGGTTGCGGTGAGCCGAGATCGCGCCATTGCACTCCAGCCTGGGTAACAAGATCAAAACTCCATCTCAAAAAAAAAGCAAAAAGAAAAAGAAAAAAAGAAAAATTAGCCAGGCATGGTAGTGCACACCTGTAATCCCAGGTACTCAGGAGACTGAGGCAGGAGAATCACTTGAACCTAGGAGGCGGAGGTTATAGTGAGCCAAGATTGCGCCATTGCACTCCAGCCAGGTGAGACTCCATCTCAAAAGAAAAAAAAAATTATTTCTCCTTTTCATTCTTTTGTGAAATTCCCAAAAAGATAAGTACAGAGGTAATAAAA
This sequence comes from Callithrix jacchus, assembly GCF_049354715.1. Lineage (NCBI taxonomy): Eukaryota > Metazoa > Chordata > Mammalia > Primates > Cebidae > Callithrix > Callithrix jacchus. Next base: position 51,896,794 of record NC_133509.1, on the reverse strand, counting down.
TTGACAAACTAGTTATATAGCCAATCTATGACTAAGTAATTGAAAGTTCAGAGTGCTTTACCCACCAGGCAATAAAATAAAAGTGTAATTTTGACTTAAAAGTTAATACAAAGATTTAAAAAACTGGCCCAGTGCAGTGGCTCACACCTATAATCCCAGCACTTTGGGAGGCCAAGGCAAGGAGATCACATGAGGCCAAAAGTTTAAGACCAGCCTGAACAACATGGTGAAACCCTGTCTCTACTAAAAATACAAAAATTAGCCAGGCGTGGTGGTGTACATCTGTAATCCCAGCTACTTGGGAGGCTACAGCATGAGAATCACTTGAACCTGGGAGGCAGGGGTTGCTGTGAGCCAAGATTGCACCACTGCACTCCAGCTTGGGCAACAGAGCAAGACTCTGTCTCAAAAAAAAAAAAAAAACCAAAAGTTTAGCAAGCACTTTCATAACTATCTTATACCCTTGTCTTTTCTTTTATCAGAAAAGCCAATTTTCTACTCATTATTACTCTATTATGGCATTACCCTTAAATAAAGGAGTCAGATTAAAAAAAAAAAAAAATTAAAAAGCTATGCTGGCTCTTTCAATATAATGTATCTTCTAGATCAGAGAGTGGTTAAGTCTGGAGTTCTTTCGTCAGCTAATCTGGCAAACATCCAACAAATATGGTGTCACTATCTTCTCCTAGAAGATGCCTTCAACCCCAAATTACAAATATACCCACTGTGGTTCTTTAGCAACATGAATCAGAAACAACAAAAAAAATTTCTGAACAAGTATCTTTAGTTACTTTATTGCAGTGTTTTTTAAACTGCAGGACAAATGGACTGTGAATTCAACTTAGCATATCATGATGAGCACTTTGTTATTTAAAACGAGAGTTGAAGTTGGTATGGTGGCTCATGCTGGTAATCCCAGCACTTTGGGAGGCCAAGGCAGGTGGATCACCTGAGGTCAGGAGTTCAGGGCCAGCCTGGTCAACATGGCGAAACCTTGTCTCTATTAGAAATACAAAAATTAGCAGAGTATGGTGGTACATACCTGTAATCCCAGATATTTGGGAGGCTGAGACAGGAGAACTGCTTGAACCCAGGAGACAGAAGTTGCAGTGAGCCAAGATCACACCACTCCACTCCAGCCTGGGCAACAGAGCAAGACTCCATCACAAAAAAAAATAAAAATAAAAAAGTAAAAATAGGGGATAAAAATAAGAGTGAAAGTATCAGATTGCATACTATGTAGCAAGGATAAATATTGTTTTGGGAAACTTCTGTAGGAATAAGTAAAAAGTTTATAAAAGCTGTTACTAACATGCCTCTTCACAGTGGACAGAGGAACATACAACAAATCAACCACTTTATTCAAAGTGGCCAAGTAAGCTATTAAGATCAGAAAGATCGGGGACCCAAAGGCTGAGAAAAGATTACTAAAGAAAGCAAGTGTCTGATTTTCTTTGCTTCACCCATATTATTCCAAAATATTTATTTTAAATAAAAATCATCTAATTACAGGCCAAATGGAAAATGCCACACAAATTCACACAAAATAAGATAATCTGACTGTAAGCCAGCATAGTAGTAAAATATACCATATAACCCAGATATCAATCTTACCAACAATCAACTGTTGGTGCTATGAATATACACTTCCACTACCTTGAATTAAAGAAATAACAGGTGAACAAGCTCCAAAATCTCTAAACCTGCCGATACAGAGCAACAGTCATGATAATTAAAATTAAGTCATGAATCCAGTGAACTGCAAAGAACTTGGCAGCAATTAGGTGCCAAGGTAGTCAATCAGGACAATGAGCCAAACCAAAAGTAATCATGCCTTTATTCACTTACTGTAACAGTGCAAGCAAGCGGCAAAAAGAGGCACTGGCTCCCCAATGGTCTATTAAACACAAGGACACTGGATGAGGGTCAGTTGATGCTGTGCAGATGAGGTAATGCTCTCGCTGAAGAGGAGCCCCAGACAAAAGTCTCCTGCCTCTTATGAAACTTTAAAATTGGAAAGGGAGGAGAAGGTCTAGGAATGAAAGGAGCTGGGTCAAAAATGGAGAAAAGTGTCTTAGGCAGGGTCCTTCTTAGGACGGCCTCCAAATGCAGGTACCTAGGCTAGGAAAGAAGTCACAGGATTTGCCTATTTAGCAGGAAGGGCAGGGTGAGTCCTTGACTGCAACCCCCTTCAGAAAACTGCAATGCACTGGCCCATATCGAGTCTGGTATGGGAGGGCAGCTTCGCCCTTGAGGTCAGTCAAGCAAAGCCTGGTAATTGTCCAATGTCAGGACTGAATGATCACACAGAGGATTTTGGTCTGGAGCGAGATTCAATTCCTTTAGTATGTTTCTTCTTCCCTTTAATAAATGCTTTCGTGGAACATGTCTAAAAGAAAACAAAATCACACACCACAACCACCTCCGATTAAACAGGGACTGGCTACCCACAGCTCCTGTACCAAAAGGATCTATGGTTAATCATCCATTGTAAGCACTTAGATTGGATAACTATTGCCACTTGCTTCCCACCACGTGGAAAAGCACTTACTGGGAGCCCTATATTGTTAGAACCATTACTGGCAAAGTGGTGATCTTATCTTCTATTTATGAGTCAGGTTAGGGATTCTCACCTCAAGCACTCATGGAACTCCAAATCCCATTTCAACTGCTTTTTTTGTTGATAACATTAAAAAAAGAGACTGTAATATTTCTTATGTTAAACTGAAATAAAAGAATAATAGATCTGTTTAGTAGTTTAATCCAGAATTTCTCCTGACAAGAACAAAATATTCTATGTGAAGACTGTAAAAACTGACCTCAATAAAATCCAACGTTGCCTCAAGGCTGAAAGCCTGTTGATTTTCTTGTCTTGACTAGTAGTACCATTAAAACAATGTGACGATTTCAGGAAAGTAAGCGAACAAGAAATGAAAGACCTAAGAGAAACACACACAACTTTCAGTTGGGGAATAATCTCTAGCGGCTGCTTCTCCCCCACTAGCCCCGGGCCCATTCTCTTGGCCTTGAACTCTCACCTCTCCCTCCCGGTGGACTACACTGGACAAAGGACACTGACACACAGTCCTCGTCCTAATCGCCCACAACCAATAATAAGCACTACTTAATGGTGGAGCCGAGTGGAGAAACCACAAAACCCCACGCCAGTAAAGGAAAGGCAAGGGTAAAAGCTGCTTTGGCTGCAGTCAGGATAAAAATGCCACATGTGATACAACCCACAGCAGGAAAAAAAAAAATCCCCAAATCCCTCTGCGCCTTCCTCTCAGATTTCTGCTCCGCGTGAGACGCACTCAAGAGGTGGGGAAGTGAGAAAGCAAAAGGAGCTCAAGAACCGAGGTTGTAGAGCCCTCGTTCTGGGTCCCCAGGCACCTTGGCGAAATTGAGGCAGTCCGACCCTCCCTGGGGGTAGCTCCACTTCTCAGTCGGGTTTCCGAAGTCCTCCTCACGCACCTGGAGCTGGCGAGGGCCCGGGAGCCACGCACCTTAGGCCCAGGTGCCGCGAAGGCAGCGCGCGCACGTCCGCAGGGCCGGCGCGGCAACGGGCGGAGCGCGCATGCGCGGCGCCCCGGAGTACTTAAGGACGCGGTCCGGCTGGAAACAAGTGCTCCAAATTTCAGGGCCGTTGTCGCCTCCGCGCGGCCTGCCGGTCCCGAGGGTACTGGGACTCCGGAGACGCGTCCCAACCCCAGCGCCACTCACCCTGTCGTTACGGGGAAGAAAGAATAGAGGAATGAAGACGGGTACATTTTCTAGCTCACCCCTAAACCTCGCTTAGGAAAACGCTGTATCCCGGACTAAGGGGCGCAAGGGCCAACTGGAAAAGGGCGAGTCAGCGTTCACAGCCAAGTCGGGGCAGCCCTGTCTAACGTAGAGAGCCGGGGATAAGAAGACGACAGTGTATTAGGGGCCGTCTGGGCTAGACTATCCTCAGCACTTTGTACATTGCCAAAGTAAATATAACGTAGAGGTCAAGCGCAGGCGCTTTGGGGGCAGACATGACTGAGCTCCACTCGTGACTTCTCTAATGGCGTGCCAGCTGCGGACCTCATTGGCCCCGCCTCAAATCATTCAGTGTGTTTTGGTGTCTACAATGTACGAAGCCCTGTTCTCTCAATTAGATAAAATGAAATTGAACTGCTCGACATAATTCCTAGCAGGTTTTCAAAGAACTATTAAATACAACTCATATTAAATACAACTTTATGAAATGATAGGATCCCATTTTAAGATGAGGAAAACAAGGCTGTCAGAGACGTTAAGGAACTTAATGCCACATAGTTAACAAACGATATAGCAGTGCGATTTGAACTCAGGTAGTCTAATACCAGACCTACACTTATAACTCTCTACTGCTTCCCAAGTTATAAATATTTCAGCACTTTATGTAGTCACAATTGAAGACCAAATATACAGTTACAGACTAAGATGGCAAGTTATCACTGAATAAGATACTAGGGTATCTACTAAAGATTTTAAGTGCAAAAGGCATTAGTGAAGAATTTATTGTGGATTTTTGCAAATTCTGATTGTAATTGTCTCACCTTGAGAAATGAAAGCGGATATCAGGCATACTTTTTTTAATTCTAAGCAACTTTTTGCATTCCTTTCGGGGATCATCAACATCAAAACTCAATATTTTCTAATGTTGGTATATTTTCCTCTACTAAAAAAATAAATAAAAGCAGTTGGGCCAGCAAAACGTCTCTGTTTTGGATGTATTAACATGAGGAAATGGGGAATCGGAAATGAGCTTTTGCTTCTCATGAAGGAACCCTGAAGGAGTCAGGTTTGGGAGGGGTTGAAGCAGGGGTGGAGACAGGAAGGGAAAGACTTCTGGTGTCCCAAATGCTAATCCCAAAGTGGAGATGTTGTTTGTCCAGATAACCCTTGTAAATCTGCTCCATTCTGCAGCTGCTCCTGGGGAACTTAGCTCAGCCAAATAATACAAACAAACTGCATCCATCATCAGCCATGTCAGCCTTCGGAGGTATATCCACATTATGAAGGCATATCCATGTCATGAGAGAACACTACCTGAAATTGGCAACCACTGGAGGATGAGATTTCTTCTTTATCCATTACCTGCAAAACAAATTGGCCTTTGCAGTGAGAGTCTGAATATGGAGTGTGAATGCATTTAGGACATTACTGGGCTATTCTCCAACACATGCCCTGTATCATTTACCCTGAGAGCTCCCATTTACCTCCCCCATTTACCCTGAGAGCTACCTCAGGAGCCTTCTGGGAAAAAAAAGAAATTAATATGAATAAGAGTAATCAAGGAAGATTTCACTGAATACATGAAATTTGAACTAGTACTCAGTAGTGGGCAGACTATGGGACTATGGATAAATAGAAAATGTGACGGCAAGACAGAACATGGTAGGGCAGAGGTGGCAGGAGGAAAAAAGATAGTATGACGAGGAAAAATAAAGGGGGTATATGAAATATGTTTGGGTAAGCATCTTAACCTCTGTAGCTTACTAGTTGTGTCCTTAAAAGTTATTTAACCTTTCTGAACCTTTGTTTTCTCATCTGTAAAATGAGATCATGATCATTCATTTATTTGATGGCATGTACCAGTGGGGCACTGTAGCTCATGCCTGTAATCCCAGAACTTTGGGAGTCAGAAGAATCACTGGAGCCCAGGAGTTCAAGATCAACTTGAGCAACATAGTGAGAGCCCATATCTACAAAAAAGTACAAAAATTAGCCAGGCATGCTGGCATGTGCCTGTAGTCCCAGCTATTCAGGAGGCTGAGGTGGGAGGATTGCTCTAGCCTAGGAGGTCAAGGCCACAGTGAGCCATGTTCATACCACTGCACTCTAGCCTGGATGACAGAGCAAGACTTTGTCTTAAAATAAGTAAATAAATAATAATAAAAATAGAAAAGACATATCATGTACCAAGCACTAAAGATTCACTTCTAATTATATAAAGATGAAGAGCAGTTAGGTCCTGAACCTTAAATTAGTTTTTAGCTCAGAGGAGAAAATAACCTATAAACAAGTATTCATAAAATATGATAAGAGCAGATAGATACAGGGGGAGGAACTTCTAAATCTGCCTAGGGCGTGCAGATGGTCCCTGAGCTGCGGCTTCAATCAGCCATCCATCCATCCATCTATTCTGCGTATATTAAGCACTTATTCTATGTCAAGTCCTGGTCTAGGCAGGAGTTTGAGCAGACAAAAAGTCAAAAATCCATGTCTTCATAGATTTTATATTCTACTGAAGGAGGGAGACAACAAATCAAGTCAGTTAAAATATGTAATATGTTAAATATTAGTAAGAACTGAAGAAAAAGCATAGGAGAGGGCTGTGAAGATTTGGGGGTGGGAGTGAGAATGCTGGCATTTTAGCAGATGGCCAGAGATGGCCTTAATGAGAAGTTCTGTGGTGTGTTCTCGTTTTTTTTTTTTTTTTTTTTGAGACGGAGTTTCGCTCTTGTTACCCAGGCTGGAGTGCAATGGCGTGATCTCGGCTTACCGCAACCTCTGCATCCTGGGTTCAGGCAATTCTCCTGCCTCAGCCTCCTGAGTAGCTGGGATTACAGGCACGCACCACCATGCCCAGCTAATTTTTTGTAATTTTAGTAGAGACGAGGTTTCACCATGTTGACCAGGATGGTCTCGATCTCTTGACCTCATGATCCACCTGCCTCAGCCTCCCAAAGTGCTGGGATTACAGGCTTGAGCCACCGCGCCAGGCCTATGTTTTTGTTTTTTGTTTTTGATACAGAGTCTCACTCTGTTACCCAGGATGGAGAGCAATGGTGCCATCTCGGCTCACTGCAAACTCTGCCTCCCAGGTTCAAGCAATTCTCCTGCCTCAGCCTCCCGAGTAGCTGGGACTACAGGCATCTGCTCCCATGCCTGACTAATTTTTGTATTTTTAGTAGAGACAAGGTTTCATCATGTTGGCCAGGCTGGTCTCAAACTCCTGACCTCAGGTGATCCACCCGCCTCGGCCTCCCAAAGTGCTGGGATTATAGGCATGAGACACTGTGCCCCGCCTAGTTCTGTTACTTTTTTAGTTCAAACCTGGTGGAAATGAGAGACTGCCTTGCCCATGAGAGATGGTAGGAGGCAGGGAGAAAAATGAGTAGAAACTTGTTTAGTGGACAAGAGAGTGTCCTTTTGGAGGAGGGTGGGGAAGGGAAAGATAGGCAGAGAATATTCCAAACACAAAAGACACACAGTGAGAGAAGGCATGGCAAACAGGAAATACAAGTAGTTGCTGGAGTGTGAAGTACAGGTTGGGAAAGTGGGGAGTGGTAGGAGAGTCACTCATGCAGCAAATAGTTTGGAACACCTACTGCTCACCAGGCTCTTAGTAAGAAACTCAGAAAGTCCTTATATGCAAATGTTTTATTTTATTTTTTTTTTTTTTGAGATGGTGTCTTGCTCTTGTTGCCCATGCTGGAGTGCAGTGGCATGATCTTGGCTCACCACAACCTCCACCTTCTGGGTTCTAGAAGGTTCTGCCTCAGCCTCCCCAGTAGCTGGGATTACAGGCACCCACCACCATGCCCAGCTAATTTTTTTTGTATTTTTAGTAGAGATGGGGTTTCACTATGTTGGTCAAACTCCTGACCTCAGGTGATCCACCCGCCTTGGCCTCCCAAAGTGCTGGGATTACAGGCATGAGCCACAGCACCCAGCCAATGTTTTCTTTTTAAAATTTGTCTTCTTCTTTTTCTATCTTTTATCCAAAATAATTGTACTTGATTCTCTGGTTTCTCTTCAGATCCCATACATCTTTCATCTGTTACCAAAATAATTGTGCTTGAAAGGAGTCTATACTTTTAGCATATTTTCTACACTTTTTGGAATATTTTAAAGAAGGACACTTTTGAAATGGACTTTTAACGGTATTAAAGATGTCTGCTGCCCTAAGTAACAGGCTGGCAAGGAGCGCACATCTCCTGGTTTCATCTTATCTCTTATCTTTCCTCTCTCCTTTTCCCATTCCCTCTGTGGAGCAACCTACAAAGCCATCTGCTAGCCTTCTGCAGATAGTCCACCCAAATCTGTACCCCTCAGGTGTCAGTGTCTACCCTCAAGCAATTGTCAAAGAATTTTTTCAACAAAGAAATTCTATTTCTTTTTTTGTTTTGTTTTGTTTGTTTGTTTGAGACGGAGTTTCGCTGTTGTTACCCAGACTGGAGTGCCGCAACCTCCACCTTCTGGGTTCAAGCAATTCTCCTGCCTCAGCCTCCTGAGTAGCTGGGACTACAGGCGCGCACCACCATGCTTAGCTAATTTTTGTATTTTTTTAGTAGAAACAGGGTTTCACCTTGTTGACCAGAATGGTCTTGATCTCTTGACCTCGTGATCTACCCGCCTAGGCCTCCCAAAGTGCTGGGATTATAGGCGTGAGCCACTGCGCCCGGCTGAAATTCTATTTCTTTTTTTTTTTTTTTTTAGGATGGAGTTTCGCTCTTGTTACCCAGGCTGGAGTGCAATGGCATGATCTCGGCTCACCGCAGCCTCCGCCTCCTGGGTTCAAGCAATTCTCCCGCCTCAGCCTCCTGAGGCACGCTCCACCACGCCCAGCGAATTTTTTGACTTTTAGTAGAGACGGGGTTTCACCATGTTGACCAGGATGGTCTCGATCTCTTGACCTCGTGATCCACCCGCCTCGGCCTCCCAAAGTGCTGGGATTACAGGCTTGAGCCACCATGCCCGGCCGTCTGAAATTCTATTTCTTAAGAGGATTTTTGGTGACTAAAACCCTCTGCTTCCCATCATATACTGTACTTCCTTGAGAATAATACTTGCAACTTCTCGTACATTGTGCTACACAACTTCTGAGAGCATTGTGGCATAGGTGTGGGCGGATTGGGAAGAGGGATAAGTTGAGATCAGAAGACAAAGCACAATACAGCTGTACTGTATTTTACTTAGGGCAGTTGGACCATCTACAGCTCACAGGCTAGTCCCAGTCACCCAAAGGATTGCTGGAAATCTCTAAAGCTCCATTGGTGATCATATTTATTGGATTTCTGGGCCTAGTTAGGTATTAGATTGTTCCACACCCGACTCCTGCCCCACTTTTCCACATCCCATGTGTTGGTTCAAATTCGGTAGCACTGAGATTCCAGAGTTACCTGGAAGCAGGCAAAACTCCCTCCAGGGGTTTGACCATAATTCTTCATCCTTAGAGTCAAGACCAACCTCTCGGCCCCACCGAATAACCCTCTTGTAACCATCCAAAGGGTTCACCTTGGACACTGCCTACACAGAGCTTATTTATCAAGACAGGGGAATTGCAGTAGCAAAGAGTTTAATTCACACAGAACTGATTGTACAGGAGGCCAGAGTTTTATTATTACTCAAATCAGCCTCCCGAGAATTTGGGGGTCAGAGTTTTTAAGGATAATTTGGTTGGCGAGGAGGCAGTGAATCGGGAGTGCTGATTGGTTGGCTCAGAGATGAAATCATAGGGAGCCGAAGCCATCCTCTTATACTGAGTCATTTCATGGGTGGAGGCCACAAGACCAGATGAGCCAGTTTATTGATCTGGGTGGTGCCAGCTGATCCGTCAAGTGTAGGGTCTGCAAAATATGTCAAGCACAGATAATAGGTTTTACAATAGCGATGCTATCCTGGGAACAATTTGAGGTGGTTCAGAATCTTGCTGCTTCCAGCTGCATGACTCCGAAACCATAATTTTTAATCCTGTAGCTAATTTATTAGTCCTAAAAAAAGCAGTCTAGTCCCCAGGCAGGAAGGGGTTTATTTTGGGAAAGAGCCGTATTGTCTTTGTTTCAAAGCTAAACTATAAATTAAGTTCCTCCCAAAGTTTGTTGGGTCCACACCCAAGAACGAACAAGGACAACTTGGAGGTTTAAAGCAAGATTGAGTCGATTAGGTCAGTCATAATTGTCTCAGTTATAATTTTTGCAAAGGTGTTTTCACTATGACTCTTAAGACAAAGGTCTGAGCCAACCAAGGAGGTGGGAGGAACTATGGTTTTTGCTTAAGGAGTCAGGTGATCTTGACATTGTGACCCTCTCCTGTTTCTGGATCTTACTTTCTGGAAGCCGGTGATAGTGTTATTCTCACAGAGTCTACTGAAAAAAAAAAACGCCCTTCTTCACAAAAGCCAGCACAGACTAAACTTTTCCCTTATCAGTCCCCATCTAAAAGTAGTGTTGTGGGCTTTAAATCTGTCTCCGGTGTCTGCTAGATTCTAGGGGTAAATATGTGAGATGATACTGATCTCTCCTGTGTAAGATCTGGCTTCCCAATTAGGTGAATACTTAGTAGGTATGATTTCTGTTTAAGGTTCTGGGCTTTTTTGTTGGCTTTCTCACCCAAAGTAAGAACTTACTTATCTATGGTCAAGGGCTTTATTAGTTAGAAATCTGAACACAGGTGGCTAAAGGTAATCTTCCTCATTGCCAGCTCTGCCTGACTGGACTGGTGCCTTCACTTCTAACACTGAACTCTTTTTTTTCTCCTTTGAGACAGAGTCTCTCTCTGTCACCCAGGCTGGAGTGCAGTGGTGTGATCTTGGCTCGCTGCAACCTCTGCCTCCTGGGTTTAAGCAATTCTCCTGCCTCAGCCTCCCAAATAACTGGGACTACAGGTACATACCACCATGCCCAGCTAGTTTTTGTATTTTTAGTAGAGACGAGGTTTCATCATGTTGGCCAGGCTGGTCTTGAACTCCTGACCTCGTGATCTACCCACCTCGGCCTCCCAAAGTGCTGGGATTACAGGCATGTGCCACTGTGGCTGGCCTGAACAGTTCTCTTAATAGTCAGTCTTCTCTCTTCCTCCCGTTGAATGACTTCTTTAAGAACAGGAGGTGGGGAAGATATCTCAAGTTTTCATAGGAAGTTTTGAGCTTCTCGGGCAATGCTTTGCGTTAAGTTCCTCCCATAGCAACTTGTTCCAACAAGCCTGATTTTTCCAAATGACTTCTCAACAGCAATGTAGAATGGTTTGTTTCTAAAGCCTCTTAAATTTTTTTTTTTTTTTTGAGACGGAGTCTTGCTCTGTTGCCAAGCTGGAGTGCAGTGATGCAATCTCTGCTCACATCAACCTCAGCCTCCCGAGTTCAAGCAATTCTCCTGCCTCAGCCTCCTGAGTAGCTGGGATTACAGGCACCACACCCAACTAATTTTTGTATTTTTAGTAGAGATGGGGTTTCACCATGTTGGCCAGGATGGTCTTGATCTCTTGACCTCGTGATCTGCCTGCCTCTGCCTCCCAAAGTGCTGGCAGGCATGAGCCAATGCGCCTGGCCTTAAATGTTAACACATACGCAAAACAAAGGTTATTTCTCCTTCCAGCTGTTACATTGTCAGAAACTTTACTTACTAATCCAGGCAATTTATCACACTGCCAAGTATTGTTAAGCATTCAGGTACTCAGTGTACCCTAAGGGGTGCATTGACAGGTTTGCAATCAAATAAATTCCCAATTCTGGATCTGGCAAACATTCAATTATTATTGTTCACACCCTTACTGACACCTCTGTAATATTAATATTTTAGGGGAACATAAAAATCTTTCTTTCTGCGTTACCTAAAAATGTCTGTCTTTCTTGTGGCATAAAGCACTCACTAGTAGTCCTAATAGGCAGTTTCAAGTTTAGAGTCTAATCTATAAGGCTTATAGTGTAAGGGACCCTGTCTCAGTAAAAGAAGGAAGCATGATAGAAATCTTTAATCAGCCCTTTAATGAGCTGAAAACTGTCCTGTGTCCCTCAAAAAGATACGTTCTGTCCTAACCCTGAGTAGCTTTGAATGTGGCTTTATTTGGATAAGGAACTTTGCAGATGTAATTAAGGATTTTCAGTGTGAAATCATCTGGGTTTTAGAATGAACCGTAAATCCAATGACTGGTGTCCTTACGAAGCAGGGTACTTCCCTGACCCCTTCACAGCAGAAACTGGAGTGCACAGGCACTAGAACTAGCTGGTCACTTTAGTACTGGCAGGGGCAGACTTCGCTAACTTGGTCTCTCCATGTTCTACCCCTCGAGGGAGGGAAAGCACAGATGAGTGGGTTTAGGAGCTGAGGTGAGCATTTTTGGGCACTGGCAGGAGCAAAACTCCAAGCAGCCCATGTGGCAGTGGCTAAGGGGTTGCCCATGACCTATGAAGCTGCAGAAGGAGTGTTTCAGTGCCCTTTTAGTTTTGCAGTCTGTGGACAGCTTAAGTGTTAACAGCTCAGTGGAGGGCCAGTGTGACAGCCTTTTGCACCTGCACTTGTGGCACCCAAATTCTTGTCTGGCATCCAGAAGGAATGAGGTCACATGAATGACTTGTAGATGGTAGATGTGGGGAATTTTTTTTTTTTTTATATGGAGTTTCACTCTTACTGCCCAGGCTGGAGTGCAATGACATGCTCTTGGCTCACCACAATCTCTGCCTCCTGGGTTCAAGTGATTCTCCTGCCTCAGCCTCCTAAATAGCTGGGATTACAGGCATGCACCACCACGCCTGGCTAATTTTGTATTTTTAGTAGAGACGGGGTTTCTCCATGATGGTCAGGCTGGTCTTGAACTCCTGACCTCAGGTGATCCATGTGCCTTGGCCTCCCAAAGTGCTGGGATTACAGGCATGAGCCACTGTGCCCAGCCAGATGTGAGGGATTTTATTGCTGGCAAAAGTAGCTCTCAGTGGGAAGGGGAGCGGAAAAGGGGACAGAGCAGGAAGGTAGTCTTCTCCTGGAGTCCACTGTCCCCGGCGGGACTCCTCTCCAAAGTTGTGCCATCAAGCTGTCCCTCTGAAGTCAAGCCACTTCTCACCAACCAATTGTAGTCTCTGACATCCAGCTGCTTCTCCTCTCTGCCAGCTGAGTTCTGGGGATTTTATAGGCACAGGACGGGAGGTGGGGCAGACCATGGGTGGTTTTGGAAAACGCAACATTTGAGTGCGAAAACAAGGATATATATTCTCATTTTGGGCCATGGTGCCAGGCTTGAGGGTGGGGCCCTTGCTGGGGACCCACCCTCTTCCATCGAGATTTTCCCTGCCTCCTGTCTCTATCACTTATAAGAACAGGAAAGAGGGAGAAAAACAGGCACACAGAGAAGAAGGCCATGTGAAGACAGGCAGAGATTGGAGTTATGCTGCCACAAATCAAAGGAATTCTTGGGGCCACCAGAAGTTGAAGAGTCAAGAAATAATTCTTAGAGACGTCATAGGGAATATGGCCTTGCTAATGCCTAGTTCTAGATTTTAGCTTTCAGAACATAAGAGAATAAATTTCTGTTACTTTATTTTATTCTTTTGTTGAGACAGGGTTCTGCTCTGTCGCCCAGGCTGGAGTACAGTGGTGCAATCATAGCTTACTGTAGCCTCAACCTTGGGCCACACATAAAATATACTAAAAAAAATTTGCAAGGCCCAGCGCAGTGGCTTATGCCTGTAATCCCAGCACTTTGGGAGGCTGAGGCAGGCGGATTGCTTGAAGTTAGGAGTCCGAGACCAGCGTGGCTGACACAACCCCATCTCTACTAAAAACACAAAAAATTAGCCAGGTATGGTGGCGAGCGCCTGTAATCCCAGCTACTCAGGAGGCTGAGGCAGGAGAATCGCTTGAACCTGGGAGGCAGAGTTTGCAGTGAGCCGAGGTGGTGTCACTGCACTTCAGCCTAGGTGACAAGGCTCCATCTCAAAAAAAAAGTAAATAAAAATAAAAATTGCAAAGAAATCTCAGAATGTTTTAAGAAGGTTTACAAATTTGTGTTGGGTCACATTCATAGCTGTTTTGGGGTGTGGGTTGGACAAGCTTGTTGTAGATGTTTCTTTTTTTTTTGAGACGGAGTTTCGTTCTTGTTACCCAGGCTGGAATACAATGGCACAATGGCATGATCTCGGCTCACCACAACCTCCGCCTCCTGGGTTCACGCAATTTTCCTGCCTCAGTCTCCTGAGTAGCTGAGACTACAGGCGCGCACCACCATGCCCAGCTAATTTTTTGTATTTTTAGTAGAGAAGGGCTTTCTTTTTTTTATTTTTTTATTTTATAATGCTACTAGTTGTTTCATACATTTTATTGAAGTTTTTTCATTCTACATTTCAAACTGAATCAGTAACTGTAAATGACACAGCTTTATTGAGTGCTAAGTATAGTAACAGTTACATATTTAACCTTTGCACATAAATTTAGGTTGAAAAAGATAATACATTAGCAAATAAGTACATATTTATCCCAATCTTTAAAAACTGTCATGAAACCTAGGATAAATGTATTGAAATTAGATTTCCTGGGCAGTACTAGAAATCTATAGGGCTAAGGAATAGTCACAAAGAGGGAAGAGACTACAAAATGAGAACCTTGAGTGTGGCAGACAGGACAGTCAACTAGGCTGTCTGTATACATGATTTGTATAAGAAGGCTGAAGCTCTTTTACATATTTTAGTTTCTTACATCCTGATTTTCTAGCAAATACAATTAAAAACTCCTCCTCAGGGGAATCTGTAATAAAATGTGTACTATCTGTTACTAGTTTAATAAAACATTACCCAAATAACCAATTTCTACTGTTTAAAATTTGTAGTAAGAACTTATTAAAAACAAAAGATTATTACTGTTCCAAATATAGGCCAATATAAGTGATTTTCAATATAGATAAACTCAATGTGGGAGTTACATTTGGTTAAATCTGGCTGAGCCAACTTCTAAGAAAATGATTACGTGGCAGATGACGAGGATCAGCTGATTCTCTTCCTCAGCCGACCCTATGTCAGATCTTCACAATAAGAATCTCTCTCTTATTGAGGAGGCTCATTAGAAAAGGGTCCATCATCCATCAGAGACGGGGTTTCACCATGTTGACCAGGATGGTCTCAATCTCTTGACCTCATGATCCACCCGCCTTGGCCTCCCAAAGTACTGGGATTACAGGCGTGTTTCTTATCAGACTTAAAAAGGTGTCATACTCTTAGTTAATTGTCTCCTGGATCAGGGAAAAGACCTAGAAAAGGAAGTGGATACTCTACAGAATGTAGATTTCCCCCATAAGAGACAGCTTTGTAGGATCATTTCAAAATACATCAAAGAAACATATTTGGGGGTAAAATGCTTCTATTCCTTTCAGGACCTACCATCTGTCATGTTGGTATCTGACTACTACAGTCTGTTTTGTCAGTCTTAAGGTCTCTGTTTTAATGTTAACACTGGTCAGCTGTCCCTGAATTCCAAAGGGAGGAGAGTATAATGAGGCATGTTCAACTCCTGCTTCCTATCATAGCCTTAGCTAGTTTTGCAAGATAACTTTGGAATGCTCTTGGCTGAGATGAGGGATCTATGGGAGGCTTAGAATTTTGTTTTTGGTTTATAATTCCCTCAACAAACACTTATTGAGCACTATCATGTGCCAGGCAGAGAAATGAGAAAATGCTGTTCTTATCGAGCCTACATTCCGATAGTGAT
This sequence comes from Callithrix jacchus, assembly GCF_049354715.1. NCBI lineage: Eukaryota > Metazoa > Chordata > Mammalia > Primates > Cebidae > Callithrix > Callithrix jacchus. Next base: position 51,881,372 of record NC_133509.1, on the reverse strand, counting down.
GGTGGTGGGAAAGAGAAAATAAACAAGCAAACAATAAATAAGATAATTTCTGGTGGTGAAAAGAACTATTCAGACAGGGTGATGTAAGAGAATACTGAGGTATGGTTGGCTTCTTTAGATTAAGTGGTCAGGGAGGAAGGTCTCTGAGGAGATGATATTTAAGCTGAAATCTGAATAAAAAGAAAAACCTGGTGACCTGAATATCAATCAATGGGAAGAAAGTTACAGGCAGATTTAACAGCTGGTGCAAAGGCTCTCGGGCAGGAATCACCTCAGGGAGGAACAGGTAGAATACCAATGGGTGGCCAGGCACACCTGTAATCCCAGCACTTTGGGAGGCCAAGGTGGGCGGATCACCTGAGGTCAGGAATTCAAAACCAGCCTGGCCAACATGGTGAAACCCCGTCTCTATAAAAATACAAAAAATAAATTAACTGGGCATGATGGCAGGTGCCTGTAATCCCAACTACTCGGGAGGCTAAGGCAGGAGAATCACTTGAATCCAGGAGGCAGAGGTTGCAGTGAACCAAGATTGCACCATTGCACTCCAGCCTGGGTGACAAAGCAACACTCCATCTCAAAAAAAAAAAAAAAAAAAGAGGCCAGGCGTGGTGGCTCACACCTGTAATCCAAGCACTTTGGAGGCCAAGGCGGGCAGATCACCTGAGGTTGGGAGTTCAAGACCAGCCTGACCAACATGGTGAAACCCTTCCTTTAAAAAAAGAAAGAAAAAAAAGAAGAAAGAAAGAAAGAAAGAAAGAAAGAAAGAAAGAAAGAAAGAAAGAAAGAAAGAAAGAAAGAGAAAGAAAGAAAGAAAGAAAGAAAGAAAGAAAGAAAGAAAGAAAGAAAGAAAGAAAGAAAGAAAGAAAAGAAAGAAAGAAGGCCAGTGGCTCAGGAATGGTGAGCAAGGAGGAAGTATTACAAAATGCAAAAAGATCCAAGAAGTGGTAGGGGTCAGATCCTATGCAACCTTGCAAACTATAGAAAGAGTTTGAATTTTATTCTAGATGCAATGGGAAGGATTTGGAAGACTTTGGGAAAGAAAAGTGGTCTGATTGTGTGTGTGTGTGTGTGTGTGTGTATATATATATATATATATATATATATTTTTTTTTAGCAACAGGGTCTTGCTCTGTTGTTCAGGCTAGAGTACAGTGGCGTAATTATAGCTCACTGCAGCCTCCAGCTTCTGAGCTCAGGTGATCCTCTTGCCTCTGCCTCTGAGTTTCTAAGACTATAGGCACATGCTGACAACACATGGTAGTTTTTAAATTTTTTATAGAGATCGGGTTTTGCTACGTGGCACAAGCTGGTCTTGAACTGCTGGCCTCAAGTGACCCTCCCGTCTTGGCCTTCCAGAGCTCTGAGATTACAGGCTTGAGTGATTGTGTCCAGCCTGATTTGTATTTTTAAATGAATTCTGCTGCCATGTTGGAGTTAGTTGAAGGGGTGTGGAGGGTTTGTATTGTGTCAGTTCAGCTAAAGTGGGATTTTTTTTTTTCAAGAATTTCCTTTGCTACCTGACTCAGGCCTCATAGGAGGCATTTTGCATGGTATTTGAAAAGTAAGAACAAAGCAGTAGCTTGTTTTTACACTTGAAATGTCTGAGCAGAGTGCAGGCACCCATCCCAGCTCACCCATGTTGTTGCAATCTGCTGACTCACCTTGCTGGCCTTGGGCAACATCCAGCCCACAGTTCCTTCAACTTCTGCCAGATGTTCTCCTTCAGATTCTCTAAGACCTTGGCCAGGAACATAATTAGCTTCATGACTAAGTGGAGGGCATTAGCATATCTGTGGAGGTAGTGAGAGGTCTGTCCTTGCAGGTTCATATTTCTCTTTGCAGATGCTAGTTGATCCTCGTGTTGTCTCTTTGCATCCATCATCCCTTTTTTTTTTTTTTTTTCTGAAACAGAGTTTCACTCTTGTTACCCAGGCTGGAGTGCAATGGTGCGATCTCAGCTCACCGCAACCTCCGCATCCTGGGTTCAAGCAATTCTCCTGCCTCAGCCTCCTGAGTAGCTGGGACTACAGGCACGCACCACCATGCCCAGCTAATTTTTGTATTTTTAGTAGAGACGGGGTTTCACCTTGTTGACCAGGATGGTCTCGATCTCTTGACCTCGTGATCCACCTGCCTCGGCCTCCCAAAGTGCTGGGATTATAGGCGTGAGCCACCGCGCCTGGCCCGTCATCCCTTCTAAGCACTAGCCCCAAGCTCTGGCACCAGGCACATATAGTGTTTAATCAGTCCCCACAATTGTCTAAGATCAAAGCCCTATAATAAATGTATATATATCTTAATTTATTTATATTTTATATAAGTATATTTATATATAATTTACAGTTAAAATTATATTTTTATATTTTAAATATCTTTTTATAGAGAAATAGATTTTCTGTAAAATGTTATATATTATATATTTAAATATTTATGTATAAAACGTGATTTTTATGTATCTGTTATAGATGTATGTATGTGTGTGTGTATGTATATATCTATCTCCATCATTGTGGTTTTCTCTCATTGAACACTATTGAAGAAGAGGCAAAAATGAAAGCAGATGCTGTGAACTTAGTTCAGAACCAGAGATCCAGAGACGTTGTCATCGAGATGTCATTGTTTGTTTCTTTTTTTTTTAATTTCTTTTTTACTCTTTTTCTCAAAGTATGTTTGTTTCTTAAACAGTTTAAGAAATGTTTTGAAGGCCGGGAGCAGTGGCTCAAGCCTGTAATCCCAGCACTTTGGGAGGCTGAGGCGGGTGGATCACGAGGTCAAGAGATCGAGACCATCCTGGTCAACATGGTGAAACCCTGTCTCTACTAAAAATACAAAAAATTAGCTGGGCATGGTGGTGCGTGCCTGTAATCCTAGCTACTCAGGAGGCTGAGGCAGGAGAATTGCCTGAACCCAGGAGGCGGAGGTTGTGGTGAGCCGAGATCGCGCCATTGCACTCCAGCCTGGGTAACAAGAGCGAAACTCCGTCTCAAAAAAAAAAAAAAAAGAAATGTTTTGGAGGTTGTATATATATATGTATTTACAAAGGGAGAGAAAGAGAAGGGAAAGAAAAAGAAAGAAAGAAGGAAAGAAGGAAAGACAGAAAGAGAAAGAAAGAAAGAAGGCTGGGCGCAATGGCTCATGCCTGTAATCCAAGCACTTTGGAGACCAAGGCAGGCGGATCACCTGAGGTCAGGAGTTCAAGACCAGCCTGACCAACATGGTGAAACCCCGTCTTAAAAATAAATAAATAATTTTTAAAAAAAGAAGGAAAGAAAATAGAGAGAGAAAGAAAGAAAGAGAGAGGGAGGGAGGGAGGGAGGGAGGGAGAGAAGGGAAAGGAAGGGAGGGAAGGAAGAAAGGAAGAAAGAGAGGAAGGAAAGAAAGAAGTATTATAAGAAATTGGTTCATGCAAATCCCAGCTACTCGGGAGGCTGAGGCAGGAGAATTGCCTGAACCCAGGAGGTGGAGGTTGCGGTGAGCCGAGATCGCGCCATTGCACTCCAGCCTGGGTAACAAGAGTGAAACTCCGTCTCAAAAAAAAAAAAAAAAAGAAAGAAATTGGTTCATGCAATTATGGAGGCCAAGAAGGCTCAAGATCTGCAGATCTGCAGTTGGCAAGCTGAAGACCCAGGATAGCTGATGGTGCAGTTCTAGTCTTGAGTGGGAAGGCCTGAGAACCAGAACAGACGGTGAAAGTCCCAGTCTGAATGCCGATTGGCTCAAGACTCAAGAATAGCTGCTGTTTCAGTTTAAGTCTGCAAGTAGGAAAAGAGTAATGACCTAACTCAGTCAGGCAGAAGGAGTTCCCTCTAATTCCCAGGAAGGTCAGTCTTTTGTTCTACTCAGGTCTTCAAATGATCAGATGGAACCAACATTAGGGAAGATAATTTGCTTTACTTTCTACCTATTCCCATGTCAATCTCTGTCAAACACTTTCACAGACACATCCAGAATATTTGATCAAATGTCTAGGCACATCATGGCCCAGTCAAGTGGACACACAAAATTTACCATCACAGAGGTAGAACTTACAAAACATCGGTATATATTGGATGCAAGGCTGCCTTCCTATGCAGTTGTACTGGGCCTCACACTTAGAAGGACCCCACATTTGGTTTAATGCTCTGCTATTGCTGTCTTGAAATTATATTTATTTATTTATTTGTTTGTTTTTGAGATGGAGTCTCGCTCTTGCCCAGGCTGGAGTGCAGTGGTATGATCTTGGCTCACTGCAAACTCCACCTCCCGGGTTTAAGCAATTCTCCTGCCTCAGTCTCCCCAGTAGCTGGGATTACAGGCACTCACCACCACGTTGGCTAATTTTTGTATTTTTAGTAGCGACGGGGTTTCACCATGTTGGCAAGGTTGGTCTCAAACTCCTGACCTCAGGTGATTCCCTCACTTAGACTTCTCAAAGTGCTGGGATTAGAGGTGTAAGCTAGCACAGCTGGCTGTCTTGAAATTCTTAATAATTTTTTTTTTTGAGACAGAGTTTCGCTGTTGTTACCCAGACTGGGGTACAATGGCATGATCTCGGCTCACCGCAACCTCCGCCTCCTGGGTTCAAGCAATTCTCCTGCCTCAGCCTTCCGAGTAGCTGGGACTACAGGTGCACACCACCATGCCCAGCTAATTTTTGTATTTTTAGTAGAGACAGGGTTTCACCTTGTTGACCAGGATGGTCTCAATCTCTTGACCTCGTGATCCACCCGCCTCGGCCTCCCAAAGTGCTGGGATTATAGGCGTGAGCCACCACGCCCGGCCATCTTAATAATTTTTTAACAAGGATCTCTGTGTTTTCATTTTTCACTGGATCTGCAAATTATGTAACTGGTCCAGATTGGATATGAGGAGCAAAGGAAAAGAGGCTGAAGCATTACACTTAAATTTTTAGCTTAAACAACTGGGTGGATGGTAGGGCACTTTGAGGTACAATTTGGAAGATAAATGAAGAATTCTGATTTGAACATGTTAACTAAGAGCTGCCTCTTAGACATTGTGATATCTGTTAATGGCTTCCTCAGCATTTGTTTTTCTCTTCCTGATTCCTAACTAGGCCTTGTTTCCCAGCCTCATGGCTAGGGTTTAATTGGCTCCAGTTCTAGTCACCCACAAGCAGTCGTGGCATAGCAGGCTCTGCCCTACAGGGGCGAAGTTTCAACTAAACATAGAAGACTAATTATTTTTGTAATTCTCTTTACCTCTAGATTAAAGAACAAGGAGGGCCAGGTACAGTGGCTCACACCTGTAATCCCAGTACTTTGGGAGGCTGAGGCAGGCAGATGACCTGAGGTCAGGAGTTCGAGACACGCCTGACCAAAATGGAGAAATTGTCTCTACTAAAAATACAAAATTAGCCAGGCACGGTGACATATGCCTGCAATCCCAGCTATTCAGGAGGCTGAGGCAGGAGAATCCCTTGAACCCTGGAGGCAGAGGTTGCAGTGAACCAATATCGTACCATTGCACTCCAGCCTGGGCAACAAGAGCAAAACTCTGTCTCAAAAACAAAAACAAAAAACAAGGAGAAGGCTGGTTATTTAAGAAGGCAAGGCAAAGGCTGCAGAAGTTAAGCCTAAAGGCTTATCAGATGTGATTGATAATTCTTTACTCTAGGGTTACAAAAACTACTCATTTCCCCCAGTATCTGTCTTTGCCATCTTCCTATCTAAGGAACCTTTTACTTCTTAGCTGAGGACATAGCTTTCTGGTATAAGAACTATATTGCCCAGCCTTCCATTCAGTTAAGCTCTGCTATGTGACTATATTCTGTTTAATGTGCTATCTTAGGAAGTGGAGTATGCAATTTCCTACACCTATCCCTAAAGGAAGGGGAAATTTTGGCCGGGCGGGGTGGCTCATGCCTGTAATCCTAGCACTTTGGGAGGCCGAGGTGGGTGGATCACCTGAGGTCAGGAGTTCAAGACCAGCCTGGCCATCATGGTGAAACTCCATTTAAAAAAAAAAAGGCAGGGGAAATTTCATTTATCCTTCCCCTTTCCTTTCAGTTGGCTAGATTTTGTATGCATTGATGGAAATCCCAGTAGTTTGCAGCAGAAAAGGATCCTGGTCCACTGATGTGGAGCCAGGCCCGTTCTGGACTGCCTACCTCTGGATTTTTACAAGAAAGATAAATACTATTTAATTTAAGCCACCACTATTTTGGATGTCTCTCACATATAGCCAATGCTAATCCTAAATGATATGCTAGTCATATAATTAACACCTTTTCTTAAGGACATCTAAATGAGTATCTAGTTGCTAGAACCAAGAATCTAATTATAACATTTTTTTTTCTTATGCAGGCCATGTACAATTTAGTTTTCATACAAACCACAAAATCTTACTGACCCATATTTTGCTTCCTCTATTTTTTAAGTCCTAAAAGAAATATAGACACTTTATTAAGATCTATTATTAAAAGACCACTATTTCCTCTAGGGAAGCAACAATAGATCCACATTTTCCTGACACCAGCTCACATTTCATAAATCCTTGCTCAAAATTAACCCAGATCATTAAACAACATAAAAAAATTCTTTTTAAATTACACAATAAAAGCTGCCTTCTGAGAGACTTTAAAAAAGTGAGTTTATGTGTAATCTCAGATAAGGTGACCAAATATTCAAAATTGGCTAAGACACTTCCAATTCCCAGATTGCCAGCTGCTCTGGTTTCTGTCCCAGCACACGTCTAATGGTTCTAGCCAGATGTCATCCAACTTTAGGACAGGAATTCCTGCCCCTACTCAGAAGAGCAAGCCACTGAAAATGGGAAGAAACAGTAAGAAAAATGGAAATGGCAAAATAACTAGGATGAATTTAATTTTAGTTAACAATTTGGTCCTTTTTTTTTTTTTTGAGATGGAGTTTTGCTCTTGTTACCCAGGCTGGAGTGCAATGGCGTGATCTCGGCTCACCACAACCTCCGCCTCCTGGATTCAGGCAATTCTCCTGCCTCAGCCTCCTGAGTAGCTGGGATTACAGGCACGTACCACCATGCCCAGCTAATTTTTTGTATTTTTAGTAGAGACGGGGTTTCACAATGTTGACCAGGATGGTCTCGATCTCTTGACCTTGTGATCCACCCGCCTTGGCCTCCCAAAGTGCTGGGATTACAGGCGTGAGCCACGGCACCTGGCCTCTTACACAAGTTTTCCAAAGCTGTTCCATTTACACATGCCCAGGACTGTTGCATGGTGGGTTGTCTACAGAGGATTGGTCAGTGGTAATTCACCTTTGATGTTCACTGGACAGATGATGTTGAAAGGCTAAATAAATGTTAGCCAGGTGGACAAGAAAAGGAAAAACAATCCAGCTAGAGAGAACAGTGTATGTAAACAGAAGAAAGGACAGTATAATGTATGGATTAGCATTATCTTATCTTTCATTCTGAAATCCCAAAAGTTCAAAAAGCTGAAAGCTTTTCTTAACCTGTTTGCCAGGAAAACAAGATTCGACTCAATTTGAACTCATGGGTGTACTGCATTTGTCAGGGACCTATCAGGAAACAGTGGCATTCTCAAATTGGGATCACTTGAAGAAGATTTAAGAAAGAGATTATGTATACAGGTGTGGGTGAGGTGCAGAAAAAACATGGGGAAGAGGGAGGGTGCTCATGCCTGTAATCCCAGCACTTTGGGAGGCTAAAGTGGGCAGATTACTTGAGATCAGGAGTTTGAGATCAGCCTGTCCAATGTGGTAAGACCCCCTGTCTCTACTAAAAATACAAAAATTAGTTGAGCATGGTGGCGGGTGCCTTAGCTATGTTGGGGGCTGAGGCAGGAGAATCGCTTGAACCAGGGAGGTGGAGGTTGTAGTGAGCCAAAATTTCGCCACAGCACTCCAGCCTGGGTGACAGAGCAAGACTCTGTCTTAAAAAAAAGAAGAGAATATTTGTAAAAAAAAAAAAAAAAAAAAAAAAAAATCATAGAAGAAATTAAGAAATGTGAGTACAGTGAAAATTATCTGGATTCTGGCTGGGCATGTTGGCTCACTCCAGTAATCCCAGCATTTTGGGAGGCCAAGGTGGGTGGATCACTTGAGGTCAGGAGACCAGACTGACCAACAATGGTGAAACCCCATCTCTGCTAAAAATACAAAATTAGCCAGGCATGGTAGTACACTCCTGTAATCCCAGCTACTTGGGAGGGTGAGGTAGGAGAATCGCTTGAACCCAAGAGGCACTCCAGCCTGGGCATCAAGACGAAACTCCATCTAAAAAAAAGAAAAAAAGAAAACAGAAATTGATTAAGAAACATAAATTAACGCCTGTAATCCCTGCACTTTGGAAGGCCGAGGCAGGCGGATCACGAGGTCAAGAGATCGAGACCATCTGGCCAACATGGTGAAACCCCTTCTCTACTAAAAATACAAAAATTAGATGGACATCATGGTGCGCGCCTGTCTGTAGTCCCAGCTACTTGGAAGGCTGAGCCAGGAGAATTGCTTGAACCCGGCAGCTGGAGGTTGCAGTGAGCCGAGATCACGCCACTGCACTCCAGCCTGGTGCCTGTCAACAAAGCAAGACTGTCTCAAAAAACAAACAAAAGAAAGAAAGAAACATAAATATAGTGAAAATTATCTGGATTCTGGCTGGGCGTGGTGGCCACCCCTGTAATCTCAGCACTTTGGGAGGCCAAGGTCAGCAGTTCAAGACCAGCCTAGGCAACATGGTGAAACAGTGTCTCTAAAAAAATACATAAATTAGCTGGGCATGGTGGTGGGTGCCTATAATCTCAGCTACTTGGGAGTCTGAGACATGAGAATTCCTTGAACCCAGAAGGCAGAGGTTGCAGTGAGCCAAGATCGCACCACTGCACTTCAGTCTGGGTGACAGAACGAGAGACTCCATCTCAAAAAAAACAAAAAAGAAAGAAAATTATCTGGAATCTCAGGAAATGTTTGACTTTCTGAACATGACAGGAAATTTTAGGAATAGAAAATAAGAGAAAATTCATTGACAATATATATTTGTATCCTATATTTTCAAATGTTAGTATTATAACTGTCAGAAATAATGTCGAATTTTATTTATTGAAGAGCTGGTTATCCACATCTAAGATTTTACATATGTTTTGTTACTGTTTTCTTCCCATATCATTCCTGCAATCTTCTGTATTTTCATTAGTTACAAAGCATGTGGAGTCTGGTGTGAAAGTTTTTTTCTCTCAATATGATTAGACTTTCAAGGCAAACTGTACGTTTCCTGACTTCCTCTAAAGGAGGACTAATAGATCACTCCTTCTAGGGGGCATCCATATTCTCTGGAGTATTTTGACTATAGCCTTGAATTAAACACATGGTTTGGTTGGCTACGTCATGATTTAATTTCACAAGAAACTTGAATGTCTCATTTCCTCATATCATCATTAACAAGATTTGAGGCTGGGCGTGGTGGCTCATGGCTGTAATCCAAGCACTTTGGAGGCCAAGGCAGGCGGATCACCTGAGGTCGGGAGTTCAAGACCAGCCTGACCAACATGGTGAAACCCCATCTTAAAAAACAAACAAACAACAACAACAACAACAAAACAAGATTTGAGGGCTTGACACTGGCTTTCAACCTCAGCTTCAGCACAGGATTCAAACTGTAGGATTTAGGGAGTATGTTATGGTCTAAATATTTGTGCCACCCCCTCCCCCATTCATATGTTGAAATCTCAACCTTCAAGGTGATGGTGTTGGGAAGCAGGCGTTCACCAGAAACAGAACCCGCTGGTACATTAATTTTGGACTTCTCCGCCTCTTGAACTGTGAGAAATACATTTGTTTTGTTTATAAGCCCCTCAGTTTATGGTATTTTATTATAGCAGCCCAAACCAACTAAGATGGGGATTTTTGATGCTTAAAGAGGGAGGGAAAATTAGAATGCTGTGGGTAGCCACTGATGCACCCATGGAGAGTTGGCTTTCAAATTTTCAGACTATGATTAATATACTAAGAAAAGACACTACAGCAGATAGAACTGTAGCCAACTTAGAGTTGGGTATTTTACGTATTTGTTTCTTTTATTTATCACCTTGTTCCAGAAAGTGAAGCAAAGCTATGTCATGATTTCTCTTCCAGGACAGTATCAGGAAAATATGAAGCTCTTGTTTCTTTTCTTTCTCCTTGGCCTGCAAAGGCCTGTGTTTAACTCCATAATAATTTCTTTTCAAACCTGAGTTGCTCAGGCAACTACACTCTTTGCTCTCTAACTTGACCCCATTTCCTGATGAATGGTCTTTTCATTGCTTTGCTAAGACCTAAAGGTTTTCACATTCTGCAATTTTCTCTGCTAAATAGCTCTAGGCATTACTGCTTATAAAATCATAGACAATCATAAAACCTTAGATTTGGAAGGAAACTTAGAGATCATTTAATCCCACCCCCTCATTTTACAGTTAAAGAAATTGCGTTCTCACGAGGTTAAATAACTCATTCTGTATCATCCAGCTAATTTGTAGACCAGGTAGTATTTTTCCAAGCTGATTTTTGGACTTTAATAAAACTACAACTGAAACCATTTTAAAGGGCATATACTTTTCCATCTTGATCCTTTTATAATATAATATTATAATTTACATTATCAAATTTGCAAAATAACCACTTTTACTCCTGAAAAACACTGTGATGTAAGAAATGGCTGAGTGAGGTTTGTGATTTACATGCTTTTTAATAGACCATGTACTCTGGTCTCAGATTACTAGTTAATTGAAGGTTGGCTAAGTCAGCCTAAAGGGATTGCTTTGCTTTACCTAATGACATTTATGGTGGAGGGCAGGGGCAGTTGAAAGAAAATAGGCCAACAAAGAGAGACATCAATGTCAGCATGAGAATGAGGTTAGGCTCAATAATCTATTGCCGTTATTATTACTGTTAATATAATAACACACTTGTGTGCACAATATCATGACTCTAGCTTGGCAGTATGAAGTCCAGACAAGAAATTATAAATTACCTTTGTGGCTGGGCGCAGTGGCTCATGCCTGTAATTCCAGCACTTTGGGAGGCCGAGGCAGGTGGATCACAAGGTCAGGACCAGCCTGGAGTTCAAGACCAGCCTGGCCAAGATGGTGAAACCCTGTCTTTACTAAAAATACACAAATGAGCCTGGTGTGGTGTCAGGTGGCTGTAATTCCAGTTACACGGGAGGCTGAGGCAGAGAACTGTTTGAACTCAGAAAGCAGAGGTTGCAGTGAGGTGAGATTGTGCCAGTGCACTGCAGCCTGGGCAACAGAGAAAGACTCTGTCTCAATAAATAAAGAAGATAAAATTTAAAAAAATTAAAAATTACCTTTGTGTCCAGAATTTTAATCTAAAGGTGAGCCATCCTCTTTTTACTGCCCACTCACTTCCGACGGAGGGTTCTCCTATATGGCCACAAGTAACTCACAGAGTCTTTGAAGAGCCACTTTTCTTGACTGCTCTATGTCTCTCTTTGCAAAATTGTGTATCTCACAAGTAGGCCCATTCCTAACACTTGTGAACTTAATGTGAATGTACAAATTGATGTTTCTCACCCTGCTCCAATGGACCACCCACCCTTCTGTCCTACTGACCTCACAGAGACTTTTAAGTATGTAGACTCTACCCCACACATCCAAGCTCTATCCACAACTCCAAACACCATACACAGCTGCCCCTTGACCAGACTTTGGGCAGTATAATTCACCCCTAAAAAGAGAAGAGAGGGGCAGAAGCCCAAACAATCCCTGGAAGCAGGTTTAGATTTCACAGCAAGGGAATTATGGGTTTCCTGAGTAACAGAACTTGATTTAGAAGAGGAAAGGAGGTTCCATGTGGAACAATCTCCTTGGCCACACAGATCTATTACTCTGTGGGGAAGAGTGGGTACCAGGGGATCCAGAGTATGGTCCTCTAAAGCACAGGATCCAGGAAGGAAGTCCCAGTCAAGTTGACTAGATCAAAAGCAATGCTGCTGATAAGAAAATTGTAGGACGAGGCCCTCCTACAGGTGTCTCCTGGTTTGGACCTATATAAGAAATGGAAGCAAAGATATTTGATGGACAGAAATACGCCACCTTAAACAAGTTATTTTTTAAATTGAGAAGGTTCAGATATGTTCTAAACGAGCATCTAAGGAACAAGTCTGTTTTAAAGTATTTCATGTCAGAACTAGAGAGAATCTTCAAAATCCTCTAATAAAGATGGAATGTGATCACAGAGACAAGCAACTTGTCCAAGGTCAGACTGAAGTTAGTAACAGAGCTCAGCCCCAAAACTTCAAACTTGGGCTTCTAGGTCCCAGGCCTGGGTCATTCCTTAACCTGGTACTGTATTGCTTTGAAATATAACTTTAAGCAACATGAAAGAAGGATGGTCACAGGGCAGCTCTTATTCTGAAAGGTATTTTAGGCTGACTGACTGCACCATGGACTGCATGGTAACCTCTGTGATGTGCACATACACCTCCAGCTGAGTTCCTAGAAATAGAAAGTCTGAAGTAACTGGAAAACCACAAAAAGGAGAGAAATGACCAACCACTGTGGCGCCTACTTAATTCTGAGACATTCTTCTATTGCTCCTTATTCCTACCTCAACTGATAAGGCAACTGGACTTTGTAACCAATCTTGCTCAACTGACATGACTCCAGACCCTATGAACCCCTCCCAGCTTGCAAAAGCCACCCTGAGCTGTAACTTCTATAACTTTCCACTGCCTAGCCCAAACCTATAAAACCAAATCCTATCCCACCGCCCTCTGCTGAGTCTCTTTTCAGACTCAGCCTGCCCACATCCAGATGAATAAACAGCCATGTTGCTCACACAAAGTCTGTTTAGGGGGTCTCTTCATTCACAGCATGCTTAACAGTGATCCACTGGCCTCGGCCTCCCAAAGTGCTGGGATTACAGCACTTTGGTATGAGCCACTGCACCAAGACTTTAAAAGGAATTTTGATATATGCTTCTATAGACAGCCTTTTTCTTGGTAAAGAATGGATGTGCTTGGGAATGATTCCCTCCGAGTCATTAGCAGAACGCAGTGTATGTGCCACCACTACCTCAGAACTATTTCTGTGTGCTGAGCCTGGTGTTCAAGAAAAAGTCAAATTGACCTTCATCAGCCTACAACAACTTTATCCATTCACTGGGAGGGATGACCAGTTCCTTAGGAAGATTTTTGTGCCTGAGATGTGCCTCAGACAGGGGTGGGAAATGTTTAGACAGACTTCTTTTCCCATGGCTTCAATTTCAGCCCCTCTTCTCAGCAGGGAGTGACCATTATCTCATGGTCATTCTCCACAGAAGCTGCTGGTAAGATGGAAAATGGTTAAAATACAAGTTCTTGGGAAATAAAAGCAGAGGGCAAGTAGGGCTGCAGGTGGAGCTAGTTCCAAAATTGAGCTTGGCATCCTGGGAAGGTAAGGTCAGGTAATATAGGGACTACTACTGTTACAGACTACTGGGTCAAGTACTAGCTATTAATGATCTTGGTTAACCTTTTAATAATATGATGTTAGCCATGTTATTTCTTCCTCCCCCTCTCCCGCCCCACCCCTCTCCTCCTTCTCCTCCTCCTCCTTTTTAGCTGGGGTAAATGAAGCTCAGCCAAAACAAAACAAAATGAAACAAAAAACGACTTGCCAAGATCTCACAGGTAAATGCTGGAGCCAGAGTTTGAATTGAAGTTTTACTGGCTCTGAAATGTATACTTTTTACAACAGAGTCCAGTGAGCCCCAGAGTTAATACCAGATTCATCCAGAAAGAACTTTGAAAACACAAATTCCAAAGTCCTATCCCTAGAAATGCTGATTTTAAGTATGTCGGGAATGGGACCAAGGAATATGTATTTTTAAAAGCCTCCTTGATTTTCTAGTGAAGGAGGTTCGAGGACTGCAGCTCTTCCACATGGCTGCTCCCACATCAGCAATTAGTCAAGATGTGTTCTTGTGCATGGGCCTGAAGACTCAGCCCAGTGAGTAAGCTGTGTGAACTTCACACTCTTGGCCCTGCCAGTTCTTCAGGCTCATATCTACCTCTCAACAAGTCAGAATTTGGGAAAGCAAGCCAGTCAGGAAGAGTGCTAATACAAAAAATATAAATGCCACAAGATAGAAATAATGAAGCTTCGGCTGGGCGTAGCGGCTTACGCCTTGAATCCCAGCTATTTGGGAGGCTGTGGGGGGTGGATCACGAGGTCTGGAATTTGAGATCAGCCTGGCCAACACAGTGAAACCCCGTCTCACTAAAAATACAAAAAAACTATCCAGGCATTGTGGCAGGCGCCTGTAATCCAAGCTACTCAGGAGGCTGAGGCAGGAGAATTGCTTGAACTAGAGAGGCAGAGGTTGCAGTGAGCCAAGAGAGCGCCATTGCACTCTATCCTGGGTAGCAAGAGTGGAACACTGTCTCAAAAAAAAAGAAAAAGAAAGAAAAAAGAAATAATGAAGCTTCCTAGGGTGGTGAGTGGGAGAAGGGGACAAGCGCCCCATGGAGTTGCTTCAGTCGCAATCAATGGTCATTAAACTGCTTTTAAGGAGGGCAGGTCCTCTTGGGTGCATGCCTTTGTTTGGCTGATTTGCTTTGCAGATCTGGGGCCAAGTCATGCCTCTGTTTAGGATCACAAAGCAATCACTGGGGAGCCACCAGCATTCTCCTCACCCCACTACATTTCACATTTTCGTCAGACTTAATAAACCTCTCCAGGCCGGGTGCGGTGACTCACGCCTATAATCCCAGCACTTTGGGAGGCCGAGATGGGTGGATCACGAGGTCAAGAGATCGAGATCATCCTGGTCAACATGGTGAAACCCTGTCTCTACTAAAAATACAAAAAATTAGCTGGGCATGGTGGTGCATGCCTGTAGTCCCAGCTACTCAGGAGGCTGAGGCAGGAGAATTGCCTGAACCCAGAAGGCGGAGGTTGCGGTGAGCCGAGATCCCGCCATTGGGCTCCAGCTTGGGTAACAAGAGCAAAACTCCATCTCAAAAAAAAAAAAAAAAAAAAATAGCTGGGCGCCGTGGCTCAAGCCTGTAATCCCAGCACTTTGGGAGGCCAAGGCGGGTGGATCACGAGGTCAAGAGATCGAGACCATCCTGGTCAACAAGGTGAAATCCTGTCTCTACTAAAAATACAAAAAATTAGCTGGGCACGGTGGTGCGTGCCTGTAGTCCCGGCTACTCGGGAGGCTGAGGCCGGAGAAATGCTTGAACCCAGAAGGCGGAGGTTGCCGTGAGCCGAGATTGTGCCATTGCACTCCAGCCTGGGTAACAAGAGCAAAAGTCCATCTCAAAATAAATAAATATATATATATATAAATAAAAAATAAACCTCTCCTTTAAATAAAATTTTTTTTTTTTTTTTTTTTTTTTTTTTTTGAGACAGAGTTTTGCTCTTGTTACCCAGGCTGGAGTGCAATGGCGCGATCTCAGCTGACTGCAACCTCCGCCTCCTGGGTGCAAGCAATTCTCCTGCCTCAGCCTCCTGAGTAGCCAGGATTATAGGGACACACCACCGTGCCCAGCTAATTTTCTGTATTTTTAGTAGAGACGGGGTTTCACCATGTTGAACAGGATGGTCTTGATCTCTTGACCTCGTGATCCACCCGCCTCGGCCTCCCAAAGTGCTGGGATTACAGGCTTGAGCCACTGCGCCCAGCCTAAATAAATATTTTTAAGATACGTCAAAAGATTAGTTTGAAGAGGCACAAAATTATTGACCTGTCTTATGCATCCCTGTATTTTAGTCCTGCTCTGTCTCACACCCTCCTCACATTGCCTCTGTTCTCCTCCAGGCCTCTGCACACCATTCCCACTACCTGGAACACTCTCCTGCCTGCTCACTCTCTCTCCACTTATCTTATTCGTACTCATCTTTTAGGTATAGGCTTAAACACGGCTTTTTCAGGGAGCCTTCTTCAACAGAGAGGATAGAGACTCTTAGTGTATGTTCTGACACCTATCACCACACTCATCACATTTCATTGTAATTACATATTCGTTTATCTGTTTCCCCCTAAACTGTGAGCTCTCTGAAGACAGGACTTTTTTTTTGTTTTGTCCATTACTGTTTCTTCATAGCTAGTCTAATGTTCATGAAGTCTGTATTGAGCGATTGAATGAGCTAAGAGTCTGAGGCTATGTACATAGTGATCTCTCACTTAGAAAAACTAAAAGCTGGGTCTGGAACTGTGGTCAGTTCACAAGAACTCCAGTGTATAGTCTCTAAGTTTACCAAAGCTTGATCTTATCCAAATTATGGTGCCAAGAATCCTGGGATGCAAATCAGAAATATAAGATCCACCAAGGTGTGCAACCTTTTGCCAGCTGTTTAACTGCTTCAAACTCTCAGAGCTTTTCTGAGTAGCAAAGTGTGGGAAAATACAGTGTTTTGAAAATACAAATATGAGCCCCCTTTCATGGAGACACAGATGTGTCATCTTTAAAGGGGCCACATTCTGGTTTCCATTTTTCCCACCTCAAGTCATACCTCTGGGAGGGTAAGCACAGTCAGTACAGTGAAGCCTCTCATCAACACCACTCACCACTGCCATTATCTGGCTGATTAATACAGTTTGTGTTATTGCTAAGGAAAGGGGAGGAGGAGAAAGAACAATGTGGCAGCATTTGTGGTATAAGAATGTGGTAGATCTCTCAAAAACACTTTCCAGATTCCTCATTCTCTAGGGGATAATTTTTCTGCTGCTGTTTTGAGATCTCAAAATTAAATACCTGTGCCAGAACTGCCATCGCTAAGGTGTCAATACTAGAAATCTCCCTCGGCTTCTTAACATGAAAGGTTTTAAATATTAGCTGCCTTAATGAAGTACCATATGCATAACATTTTAGGATGGGCAGTCAAATTTCGATAAAAAACAAAAAATGATTAACTGCAAGAAAAAGAATTGGAAGTAGGGTTGCCAGATTTAGCAAGTAAAAATATGTGAGACATACTTGCACTAAAAAATTAATTGTTGGCTGGGCACTGTGGCTCGTGCCTGTAATGTCAGCAGTTTGGGAGGCCAAGGCTGGTGGATCACCTAAGGTCAGGAGTTCGGGACCAGCCCGGCCAACAAGGTGAAACCCTATCTCTACTGAAAATACAAAATTAGCCGGGAGTGGTGGCAGGCGCCTGTAATCCCAGCTACTTGGGAGGCTGAGGCAGGAGAATCACTGGAACCTGGGAGGCAGAGGCTGCAATGAGCTGAGAGCTCCATTGCATTCCAGCCTGAGTGACAAGAGTGAAACTCTGTCTCAAAAAAAAAAAAAATTATTAATCATTTATATGACATTCAAGTGTAACTCAATATCCTGTATTTATCTGATAGCCCTTATAAGAAGGCCTTGCCTTTCCCTTAGATTGTCCTAATTATTCCATAATTTTAAAAAATATCTATTCTATAGAAATATTTATTCTGTAGTATCATTTCTTAAATGAGTTGAACAGTATCATTTAATTTCTTGGGTTTTTTTGTTTGTTTGGGTGTTTTGTTTTTTTTTTAGACAGAGTTTTTTTTTTTTCTGCTGCCAGGCGCCAGGCTGGAGTGCAGTGGCACAATCTCAGCTCACTGCAACCTCCACCTCCTGGGTTCAAGCAATTCTCCTGCCTCCGCCTCCCAAGTAGCTGGGACTACAGGCACACGCCACCACACCCAGCTAATTTTTGTATTTTTAGTGGAGACGGGGTTTCACCATGTTGACCAGGATGGTCTTGATCTCTTGACCTTGTGATCCACCTGCCTCAGCCTCCCAAAGTGCTGGGATTACAGGCTTGAGCCACTGCACCCGGCCAGTTTTTTGTATTTTTAATAGAGTCAGGGTTTCGCCATGTTGGCCAGGCTGGTCTCTAACTCCCAACCTCAGGTGATCCACCTGCCTTGGTCTCCCAAAGTGCTGGGATTACAGGTGTGAGCCACAGCGCCTCGCCTCCTAAGGTGTATTTCATATGGGAAAGTATCAAAGGTCAGTTTGCTGAACAACAGACTCGGAGATGAAAATTGCATGTCAAAAGTTTAAAGCAGGAAGCTCCAGGGAACAACACCTGTAAGAAAGTGAGGAAAGTGGAGACAGAGTGAGAAAGAAGTTGAACTGTGATGGAATTTTAGAGAACCCGGATAATCCTACAAGTGAGCTTTAAAGCCTGGATAGCTCATCAAAATTGAGGCTACGCCTTTGTATCTTCTACCCTGCCCATGCATTGATTAATCCTTGTGGGCTGCCCTTGTGTTGAGAGTGTAATCTTGAGTAAGACAGCTCGCTTTACCCAATAACAATTCCTGGGAGTGGCTCAGCTGAGAAACTTTAGTAGTGGAGGCCTCTGGGAACTGAATGAGCATCTCAGTTGCAAACGGGGCTGAGTGGTGCACTTAAGTATCAAATACACAGAACAAATTGTAATCCCAGCACTTTGGGAGGTCTAAACAGATGAATTGCTTGAGGTTAGTAGTTTGAGACCAGCCTGGCCAACAAGGTAAAACCCTGTCTTTTTCTTTTTTTTTGAGACGGACTTTCGCTCTTGTTACCCAGGCTGGAGTGCAATGGCTTAATCTTGGCTCACCGCAACCTCCGCCTCCTGGGTTCAGGCAACTCTCCTGCCTCAGCCTCCTGAGTAGCTGGGATTACAGGCACGCGCCACCATGCCCAGCTAATTTTTTGTATTTTTAGTAGAGACGGGGTTTCACCATGTTGACCAGGATGGTCTCGATCTCTTGACCTCGTGATCCACCCGCCTTGGCCTCCCAAAGTGCTGGGATTAGAGGTGTGAGCCACCGCGCCCGGCCAACCCTGTCTTTACTAAAAATACCAAAAAACAAAAACCCAGCCTGGCATGGTGGTACACACCTGTAATCCCAGCTATTTGAGAGGCTGAGGCAGGAGAATTGCTTGAACCCAGGAGGTGGAGGCTGCAGTGAGCCAAGGTCGCACCACTGCACTCCAGCCTGGGCAACAGAGCATAACCGTGTCTCAAAAAAAATAAAATAAAAACTTCAGCACTTATATTTGAGTGTGTTTAATTCATACACTTGTTATTTTGTTTTGTTTTTAAAGATGGTTTTTAATTATTTATTAGGAGCTACAATATGTACTATGTACATAAACTGTACTATGATTTGTTGATGGTCTTCTGGCTCATATTTTTAGTCTTCGCTAAATAGCCTAACCTGGCTGGGCACGGTAGCTCCTGTAATCCCAGCACTTTGGGAAGTTGAGGCAGGCGGATCATGAGGTCAGGAGTTCAAGACCAGCCTGACCAGCATGGTGAAATCCCATCTCTACTAAAAATACAAAAATTAGCCAGCGTGGTGGTATGGGCCTGTAATCCCAGCTACTCAGGAGGCTGAGGCAGGAGAATGGCTTGAACCTGGGAGGCGGAGGTTGCAGTGAGCCGAGATCGAGCCATTGCACTCCAGCCTGGGCGACAGAGCGAGACTCAGTCTAAAAAAATAAAAAATTGCCTAAACAGGCCGGGCGCGGTGGCTCACACCTGTAATCCCAGCACTTTGGGAGGCCGAGGCGGGTGGATCATGAGGTCCAGAGATCGAGACCATCCTGGTCAACAAGGTGAAACCCCGTCTCTACTAAAAATACAAAAATTAGCTGGGCATGGTGGTGCGTGCCTGTAGTCCCAGCTACTCGGGGGGCTGAGGCAGGAGAATTGCTTGAACCCAGGAGGCGGAGGTTGCCGTGAGCCGAGATCACGCCATTGCACTCCAGCCTGGGTAACAAGAGCGAAACTCCGTCTCAAAAAAAAAAAATTGCCTAACCTACCATTGGCAGTAACAATAGAGAAGTGTCAAACCTTTGGGCTATTCTTTTTCCTTAACCCTTATTTGACTGATAGGTATTTCAGAAGTTTGGAGAAGGCATATCTGGACTGCGAAGCTCGACTTATTATTTTCTGTATTTTCTGAGAGGGCATAGAATATTCTTTTTTGTTTGTGTGACCAAGTTTTGCTCTTGTTGCCCGGGCTGCAGTACAATGGTGCAATCTTGGCTCACTGCAACCTCTGCCTCTTGGGTTCAACCAATTCTCCTGCCTCAGCCTGCCGAGTAGCTGGGATCACAAGCATGTGCCACCACATTCAGCTAATTTTGTATTTTTAGTAGAGATGGGGTTTTACCATTTTGGTAAGGCTGGTCTTGAACTCCTGACCCGCCCTCCTTGGCCTTCCAAAGTGCTGACACTACTGACGTAAGCCACTGTGCCTGGCCAGGGTATTCTTAATTTAATCTCGTATGGGAAAACAGGTTATGGAATAAGTGGATGACATTCAAATAAATCTATCTGGTTAGTACTGGGAAATAGAGGACTGGGACTAAGAAGATAATTCAAGGAAACGCTGCATGGGGCAGAAGGCTCACCAGCTGTTTTCATTTCATCAAATGCTAGAAACAAATGCACATGTACTTAAGCTGAAGCCAGAATACCTTAAAAAGAATTTCCTGGAAGATTCAAAAGCTTAATGTAGAAGACAGTGTAATAGCTTTCTTCATAATTTGTAAAGGTTTGCCTTTATTTGGGCCATAGATTCTTATCGAGGGATGGGTTCGATAGCTAATAGTTTCTTAGTGTACTTTCCAGCCCCAGGAGTCAATAATTTAGTGTACTTAAGTAGGAATCTCCTTGACATTTCCGCATTGAATATCAGAATAAATCGGTAATAGCATATCCATATAACTTGCTAACATGTCATTTAGGCTGCCTAAGGGCTGCAGTAAATTGCTCTGCCACATTTTTAAGTGAATATACAAATGCTCAGCATCAGTGATAAGATGATCCTGTGTTTTATTTTATTATTACTCTTCCCCTCTGGTGCTGAGAAATGAATTGCTTATGAGAGGGAAAGGGGTATGGCTTAATAATTTGTAACCAGATATTCCGTGCAGCAGTGTGAACTTCCCATGTCCCTATTTTTGTTCTCTTTCTTCCCAAGAACAGCAGAATCTCATAATGTGGGAAAGGGTGGCATAGTCACCCTTGAATATAAAATGCCCATAGGAATTAGGTACAAGCGAGAAGAAAACAATAAAATGAACTTGTAATTGGTGACTATCTTATCCTTCTTTCTAAAAATAGTGCCAGGAGACAACTAATAATATTAACACGAGGCTTATTACAAGGCAGTCCCTCTTCTAAGGGTTTTATTAATATTAACTTAGTGCTTACAACAACTTGTGAGGTAGATATAGTTATTATCTCCATTTTATGGTTGACAGAACTGAAACAGTGACATGTAATTCACCCATGGTCACACAGAGTACCAGCTACTATGGTACACTGTCTCTAATGAAATACTGATTTCCTAACTGTATTTCAGTTTGTTCAATACTGTGTTTCTAGAGAAGACTTAATCAGTTTTTGAGAAAACATTGCATTCAGCCCAATTTCAAATTAGGAAGATTCTTTGGCTCAATTCCTTTAGTCTCTAAAAGTCCCTCAGAGCCCTTTCTTGGATAATTAGTTGCAAAAATATCAATTATATCTAAGCAGACAAATTTAATTACTACAAAAGACCAATTGATTTTTTTAATTATCATTGATTGCTCAGTAGTTATCTCAGTGTAAAGATTTGTACATTCTAAATCTTTAATTTAATTGGTTTATTAAGTAGACTAAAGGTTGACACCAAAGTAAGAGAGGTGAATATTCCTCCTGCTCCCTTATCTTCTCAATGAAAGTAAACACCTTGGAAGCCTAAGATAGTCAACAACAAAACAACAATAATTAATATTAAATTATGTGTAGGATTTTGGGATATTTTCTCTTTTTGATTTTAGGGGGTTTATTGAAGGAGTGATATCCTAGTTTTCCTAATGGTGGGGATAGAACTTGCATTATTAGCTATTTCACTGCTTACCAGAATGCAGCTATTTTTAATCCTTAAGTCAAATTCACAATGAAGCAACTTAAGATCATAAAGGTAATTGAAAACTGATGTGGATTTAGACAGAGGAGAACTGAAATCCACTTAAAAAAAAAAAAAGAGACCGGGTAGGGGCGTGATGGGGGATTGGGGGTCGATGGGGAGAGTGCGTCTCACTATGTTGTCCAGGCTGGTCTTGAACTCTTGGGTTCAGGCAATTCTTCCTCCTCAGCCTCCCAAAGGGTTGGAATTACAGGTGTGAGCCACTGCATCCAGCCAACTCTACTCCTTAAATCTATCTCTACCCCTACTCCTTTCCTCAACAGTAGCTGAGTGTGTGATTTAGTTTTTCAAGGTTTCAACAATCTCATCTTTAAAATGAGGATAATCACATCTGTCTTGCCTACAGGCCAAGTCTGTGGCAGTGCATCAAAAAATATTAAATGTATGTAAATTCAAGGATCATTAATATTCAGAGATAACTGTGATATTTTCATTATTTTGCTGTAAAACTATTGCCTGTCACTAATTGTATCAGTAATCTATTGTAGTATAAGAAACTACTCTTGGCTGGGTGTCTTGGCTCAGGCCTGTAATCCCAGCACTTTGAGAGGCCGAGGTGGGTGGATCACGAGGTCAGGAGATCAAGACCATCCTGGCCATGCTGAAACCCTGTCTCTACTAAAATACAAAAAATTAGCCGGGCGTGGTGGTGCACACCTGTAGTCCCATCTACTCAGGAGGCTGAGACAGGGGAATCGCTTGAACCTGGGAGAAAGAGGTTGCAGTGAGCAGAGATCATGCTACTGCATTCCAGCCTGGGGTCAGAGCAAGACTCCATCTCAAAAGAGAAAAACAAAAGAAACTACCCTCTAAACTTATTGACTTAAAGCAACCATTTATTATTTCTCTCTTATAAGCCTACAAGTCAGCCAGATGAGTGCACTGGTCTGCACCAGCCTCAGATGTTCTTAGCTGGTCTTGCTTACATTTTTGTGATCAGCTGGTGGGTCAGCGGGTGGTGCAGTGATACTGGCTTGTCTAGGATGGCCCCAGCTGGGATGATTGGGCTCTCTCTTATGTGGTCTCACATTCTTAAGCAGCTAGCCCAGAGCTGTTCTCATGGCAAAGGAAGAGAAGCGAGTGAGTGAATGTGCGTAATGCCTCTTAAAGCCTTGGCTATGAATGGCATCCCATCACGGCCACCACGTTGTAGTGATGAAAGCAAGCTACAAGCTACAAGACAGCCTGATTCAAGGGGTGGGCATGCGGACAAATGAATTTAACATCTTGATGGGAAGAGCTGTATATACACATTGTGAGGAGTAGGAAAAATTGGAGCAATTTTGCCATGATCTATTACACGAATTGAGTCACTTATATTCAATTTAAACCCTTGATTTTTAAAAAAGCTATTTACTATGCAGTGATTTTTTTTGAAATTTGCAATTTTTAGGTCACTGAGTTCTATCTTTTGACATATATATACATATTCATATCCATGGCTTACTGCTTATATATAAACCTAAAATAAAACATTTGAATATATTTGCAATTATTGTGACCAACTCTTACCTAGAAAATCTATTAGATGTATTCTCATTTATGTATTAACTTGCATTTGCTATATTTGTATTTACACAGGGAAATAAAACAAGCAAGAGGTCCAATCAAAATAAGTGTTGGAAGCTGGGCATGGTGGCTCACGCCTGTAATCCCAGCAGTTTGGGAGGCTGAGGCAGGTGGATCACAAGGTCAGGAGTTCAAGACCAGCCTGGCCAACATGGTGAAACGCTGTCTCTATTAAAAATACAAAAATTAGCCAGGCGTGATGGTGGGTGCTTATAATTCCAGCTACTCAGGAGGCTGAGGCAGGGAATTGCGTGAACCTGGGAGATGGAGGTTGCAGTGAGCCGAGCTCATGCCATGGCACTCCAGCCTGGGCCACAGAGGGAGACTCTGTCTCAAAAAAACAGAAGCAAAAAAACAAAACACCAACAAAAAAATAAGTATTGTCGGCTGGGTGCGGTGGCTCAAGCCTGTAATCCCAGCACTTTGGGAGGCCGAGGCGGGTGGATCACGAGGTCCAGAGATCGAGACCATCCTGGTCAACATGGTGAAACCCCGTCTCTACTAAAAATACAAAAACTTAGCTGGGCATGGTGGCACCTGCCTGTGATCCCAGCTACTCAGGAGGCTGAGGCAGGAGAATTGCTTGCACCCAGGAGGCGGAGGTTGCGGTGAGCCGAGATTGCGCCATTGCACTCCAGCCTGGGTAACAAGAGCGAAACTCTGTCTCAAAAAAAGTAAATAAATAAAAATAAGTATTGGAATTCTGAAGGCTAATGTGTTTTCCACTAGTGAATTCAATGTTGCCCTGAAATGATTAGTGCACTGCATTACTGATCCTAAAGCAGTCAGATTAAATAGAGAGTTGAGACAATATAAATAGAAAATCCATGTTTTCAGCCCTGCCCTTGAAAATGAAAAGAAGATTTTGGCTTTGTTTTATTTTGTTTGAGCTAGAATGAACCCAATTGGAAGACTACATTGATTACATTCTGTGGCTGTGTGTTTAACTCATGATTTCCCTTGGATTTAGGCATTTAGTTGTATAATGCCAAACATCTGGATGTTTTTTCTCTAGTGCCAAATATATAACTGTGTGGAGGAATGTTCCAGCTATGGCATTTACTTGGCATCCTTATAGATACTCTTCAACTGGATATACCATATCACACGAGGAACTCCAGAAATTTGGGTCAAAAAGATGTGTATTTCTTATTAGGTTTAATTCTAAAAACTGTAAATATAAGCTATCTGAATTACACATAAGCACTTGGAAATATTCTGTAGATTCTAAAAATCCTTCTATGTTGGCATCATGTTCAGAAACATTTAAAATATACTACCATAAGCCGGGCGCGGTGTCTCACGCCTGTAATCCCAGCACTTTGGGAGGCCGAGGCAGGTGGATCACGAGGTCAAGAGATCGAGACCATCCCGGTCAACATGGTGAAACCCCGTCTCTACTAAAAATACAAAAAATTAGCTGGGCATGGTGGCGCGTGCCTGTAATCCCAGCTACTCAGGAGGCTGAGGCAGGAGAATTGCCTAAACCCAGAAGGCGGAGGTTGTGGTGAGCCGAGATCGCGCCATTGCCCTCCAGCTTGGGTAACAAGAGCGAAACTCCGTCTCAAATATATATATACTACCATAAAATTTTTTAAATGACTCTATTATAATTTAATGCTATATTTGGCAAACACAACCTAAAATACGGTAGCTAATAGTGCAAGCCCATTTTACTTGCATATCGTTACTCACTTTCATGTAGTACTTACCAAATGAGTCAGATTATTACAATCTATTTAATGACTTAATAGGTAAGACACATTGTTCTTAAATTCAATTATACCCTTTGCACCTCTCTGGAATTAAGGTAATATCAGCATTTCTATTACATAAGTGCTCGGGTTTAGCAGTTTTTAACTGAGTTCTAAAAGTTGGCTTCCAAATCAAGTCTTAGTAATAAAGGTCACTGTCTGAAGGAATTTCCCTCCTCTTCAAATTTGGTACATATAATGTTTTGGTGCAACTCCTGCTTTCTAAAATAATTTTTTAGGAAAACTTTCATTATACTCTTCATATGGCAGAAAGGAAGCTCTTTTATTTTCTTATTGCATGATAAGGTCAAGCTTTTCTTCCTTGCAAAGTGACAATCATCTCTCAGATGATCTGGCTTTTTTTTTTTTTTTTTTGAGACGAGTCTCACCCCATCACCCAGGCTGGAGTGCAATGGTGCAATCTCAGCTCACTGCAATCTCTGCCTCCCAGGTTCAAGCCATTCACCTGCCTCAGCCTCCCAAGTAGCTCGGACCACAGGCATCTGCCACCATGCCTGGCTAATATTTTGTATCTTTAGTAGAGATGGGGTTTCACCATGTCGTCCAGGCTGGTCTCAAACTCCTGACCTCGTGATCCACCCACCTTGACCTCCCAAATTACTGGGATTACAGGTGTGAGCCACCACACCTGGCGTGATCTGGCTTTTAATATGTTCTTGATCTCCATTTTTTTAAATTGGTTTCTCAAGGTGTGATTTAGCCACTTTGTGTCTCAGTCTACTCATCTGTACAATGAACTACTGACAGTACCTACTATAAAGTCTTTTTGGGCCAACTGACTGCGCCATGGACTGCATGGTAACCTCTGTGACCTACACGTACACCTCCAGATGAGTTCCTGGAAACAGAAAGTCTGAAGTAACTGTAAAACCACAAAAATAGAAGAATGACCAACCCCTGCAGCACCTAATTAATTTTGAGACATTCTTCTATTGTTCCTTATTCCTGCCTCAACTGTCAAGGCAACTGGACTTCGTAACCAATCTTGTTCAATTGATAGGTCAACCTTGTGTCTCCAGACCTTATGCCCATCCCAGCTTGCAAAAACCACTCTGAACTGTAAGTTCTGTAACTTTCCACTGCCTATCCCAAATCTATAAAATTAACTCCTAACCCACCTCCCTCTGCTGACTCTCTTTTCAGACTCAGCCCACCCACACCTGGGTGAATAAACAGCCATGTTGCTCACACAAAGCTTGTTTAGGTGGTCTCTTCATTCAGAGCATGTATTTAACACCTACCTCACAGAGTTGTAGTGAGGATTAGATGAGATAGTATACACTTGTGTTTGGTAAAGTGCCTATTAATTGCTTAACCAAAGTTAGGTTTTATTATTATTAGATAAGAGATTTAGTATGAGTCTATTCCATGTCAGAGAAACATTTGAAAACAACAGGCTACTGAGGTAAGAGTTGGCATTTACTAAGATGAATGGAGGAAGCTATGGCTATCAGACGATCATTATCCTAATGTCAATAGTTTTTTATTTTAGAAATTAATATCTGCTGGGCACGGTGGCTCACGCCTGTAATCCCAGCACTTTGGGAGGCTGAGGCGGGTGGATCACGAGGTCAAGAGATCAAGACCATCCTGGTCAACATGGTGAAACCCCGTCTCTACTAAAAATACAAAGAATTAGCTAGCTGGGCATGGTGGCGCGTGCCTGTAATCCCAGCTACTCAGGAGGCTGAGGCAGGAGAATTGCCTGAACCCAGGAGGTGTAGGTTGCAGTGAGCCAAGATGGTGCCATTGCACTCTAGCCTGGGTAACAAGAGCAAAACTCCGTCTCAAAAAAAAAAAATTTTCACTGATAGATTAAGTTTTGCATTGACCGAATGCCTAATTTGTTCCTGAATAACCTGCAGAGAAATTCTCCTCCAAAAATTGGAAAGAGACAAATCCAATTAACAAAAAAATTTGTTTTCCTCTGTCTGAACTACCAATAGAATCTCTGCTTTCTGAGTTGTCATGACCTTCTGTTTCTACAGGGAATAGATCACTGTGTAAGGGACCCCACATAGAAGCATCACAGTAGTGTGATTAGACATGACTGCACAGATGCTCCAGCACTGATGTCGTGCCACACTACAAAAGAGTCCAAGAAATAAAATGCATGTGACGGAATCCAAAAGCCCTTAGAAGGATTTTAATCAATATTTTCCAGAAACTTCTTTTCAATATATACAATCTAAACACTGAAAATTATAATTTCCAATTCAATTAATGGACTTTTTTCACCTCTGTTAAAATTCTTTGGAGTTTTCTATTTGATCTTATTCAGGATAAATTTGATGTTTCTTACTTTTTTTTAAGAGATGGGGTTTCACCATGTTGGCCAGGCTGGTCTCTAACTCTTGACCTTGTGATCTGCCTGCCTTGGCCTCCCAAAGTGCTGGGATTACAGGCCTGAGCAACTGCACCCAGCCAATTTGATGTTTCTTTCTCTGACATAATACAGATAACATTCACGCAACTACAATCTGTTGTTTCCACCTTGCCATTACACAAATAGAATCCTAGAACAGGAAAGTCGGCAGAATTCATTTTTACAAGTGAGTATCAAATGTTATAAATACTCTGTTCACAAGATTTCCTTTCCTAAGAGAGAAAAAGTTCACAGCCTGTGATAGACAAAAGTCTAAATCAGGGAAAATGACAGTGTTTAAAGCCCTTACCAGGCACACACATCAAAGTTAAAGGAACATCAGATACAGAGAATATCCAGAATAAAACTTTGTGAAAGAAAATAAGGCTATAGAGAAAACCATCTAAGTATTGGTCTGTTATTATTTTTGAGAAAGAGTTTTGCTGTTGTCCAGGGTAGAGTGCAATGGCATAATCATAGCTCATGGCATAACCTGCAACCACTAGTCTCAGGCGATCCTCTCACCTCAGCCTCCTGCTTAGTTGGGACTACTGGCAGGTACTACCACACTCAGCTTGGTCTATTATTTATTTGATTCAATTATGTAAGAAAATTCAAGCATACTCAAAATAACCTGAAATATTTACTAGCAAAGAATAAGCAAGATAGATGCCAATCAGGATTCTAGATAACAGGCCACTTATGACTTGCTTGACCATCAAAAATAAGTTAGAGTAATATAAAATTCCTTTTCAAAATTTAATTAATATTTAAAAGAGAACACATAATGTAATTGATTGGGAACCTCTAAGTTGATATGATTTCTGAATAAGTCACATATATCAATTGATCATAAATCATCACTATCAACTATAAAATGGAGATTATGTTGTTCGGTGATACATGTTACATCATACCAGTAAGAGAGTAAGACAGGGTGATGATACAGTATCTTAGAAAGACATTACTACGATTTGGCTGGGCCTGGAGCTCAAATCTGTAATCTCAGCACTTTGGGAGGCTGAGGTGGGTGGATCATGAGGTCAGGAGTTCAAGACTAGCCTGGCCAATATGTTGAAACACCATCTCTACTAAAAATACAAACACTAGTCAGGCAGGATGGTGTGCACCTGTAGTCCCAGCTACTCAGGAGGATGAGGCAGAATAATTGCTTGAATCCGGGAGGCGGAGGTTGCAGTGAGCCAAGATCATGCCACTGCGCTCCAGCCTGGGCAACAGAGCAAGACTCTGCCTCAAAAAAAAAAAAACTAATAAAATTCAACGATAGTTCTTGAGATATAGTCCCACTGGAAAGGAAAATGTAGTAGTTATAATAGGACATGGTACAAGACAGTTGGAGATAAATGCCTCAAATCAAACAGATTTGCAGAAAACTGCCCAGGGGACCCCATGGATGTTTCCATGAGACTGGCTCACCCTGCAGCTGAATATCCTGACACTACCAATGCATGAGTAAATTAATCCAGGAGCTTAATAATTAAGCTTAATGTTTATTGATTAACAATGCATTGTTATCAATCTGCTCAATGGCAGGTAGAGTGGAAGAAGATAGTTTGGCCAATTTAAAGAGAATGTTGACTCTATGAAAGGATGATGAACTGACTATGAAATCTAAAGAGGTTTTCAATATTATATTCAGAGCATCTCATATTATGTCTCCATACTAATAACTGAAGAAAAAGAACTAATCTTAAAGCAAGTGACAAAGTAAAAAATGTGTATACACCTTCCCATCCCTTTCCTTGTGAAGTGTGTTCATTGTTTGAGTTTGAACTCAAATAATTCTTCCTCTGTGGAGGTATCTCTTATTTATCGAGAGAAAAATAACTTCTGTGACCCCAGATTATGTACATATACTTCTAGTATTGTATTCATCCCACCGCATTCTAAAAATTTGTGTATGTGTTAATTTCTCTGCTTATTAATATGATGAGAGTTCCTTAGGAGCATGTCTGATTTTTGTAATACGTGGCATGTGGCAGGTCCATAATAAATGTGTGTTGAATGCATGTGGTTAGTCAATATATGAGAATAAGAAATGTTCATGATGTCTATGATGCTTGTAATTTCAAAAATAAATTGGCTGACAGGCAAAACAAATCTCAAGAGACCAGATTTCTGCACCAAAACCACCTGCTTGTCAGATCAAATCATTTGCATATCATCCAAAGACAAAACTCTAAGAGATCTTACAAAGTTGCAGAAATCATGTGTTGCAACTCAAGATGATATTTAATAAAAAGAATAGCCAATACCAACTTCTTAATCTTTGATCAGATGTGTCCAAAAAATAAGCAAAGAAAACTTGGCAAGCAACAGAAAATCTACATTTAAAACACCGATTTTTATTCTCTCTCTCTCTTTTTTTTTTTTTTTTTTTTGAGACGGAGTTTCGCTCTTGTTACCCAGGCTGGAGTGCAATGGCGCGATCGCGGCTCACCGCAGCCTCCACCTCCTGGGTTCAGGCAATTCTCCTGCCTCAGCCTTCTGAGTAGCTGGGATTACAGGCACGTGCCACCATGCCCAGCTAATTTTTTTTTTTTTTTTTTTTTGTATTTTTAGTAGAGACGGGGTTTCACCATGTTGACCAGGATGGTCTTGATCTCTCGACCTCGTGATCCACCCGCCTCGGCCTCCCAAAGTGCTGGGATTACAGGCGTGAGCCACTGCGCCCGGCCTTCTTCTTTTTTTTTTTGAGATGGAGTTTCGCTCTTGTTACCCAGGCTGGATGGAGTGCAATGGCGCGATCTCGGCTCACCGCAACCTCCGCCTCCTGGGTTCAGGCAATTCTCCTGCCTCAGCCTCCTGAGTAGCTGGGATTACAGGCACGCGCCACCATGCCCAGCTAATTTTTTGTATCTTTAGTAGAGACGGGGTTTCACCATGTTGACCAGGATGGTCTCGATATCTTGACCTTGTGATCCACCCGCCTCGGACTCCCAAAGTGCTGGGATTACAGGCTTGGGCCGCCGCGCCCGGCCTTTTTTTTTTTTTGAGATAGAGTTTTGCTCTTGTTCTCCAGGCTGGAGTGCAATGGTGTGATCTTGGCTCACTGCAACCTCCCCCTTCCGGGTTCAAGCGATTCTCCGGCCTCAGTCTCCCAAGTAGCTGGGATGGGATTATAGGCATGCACCACCATGCCTGGCTAATTTTCTATTTTTAGTAGGGATGGGGTTTCTCCTGTTGGTCAGGCCGGTTTTAAACTCCCTACCTCAGGTGATCCGCCCACCTTGGCCCCCCAAAATGCTGGGATTACAGGTGTGAGCCACTGCGCTTGGCCTCTTTTTGTATCTTAATGGGATAAGCGGTTGTGAAAGGATTTTTAATGTTTAGAGACTGATGATTCTAAATTATTAGAAGTTTCCTCAGTTTCTTACACTATAACTTGCCTGGCTATGCTGATAACATCCCGTATTTCCCCCTTTAGAATGGTAAATGTGTTACAGAGGGAGATTTAAAAAAAATTAAACTAGTATCTGAAAGTGTAACAAACACAAAATAAGGATGCAAACAAGTGGGGTATTGTGTATATTAGTAAAACTAATTCGTTATTAAAGTATTTAAAGCCACTACTAAATAAGTAGTAGATTTTTTTTTTTATTCTTTTCTTTTTTTTTTTGAGACAAGGTATTATTTTGTCACCTAGGCTGGAGTGCAGTGGTGCAATCTCAGCTCACTACAAGCTCCATCTCCTGGGTTCAAGTGATTCTCCTGCCTCAGCCTCCTAAGTAGCTGGGATCACAGGTGCCCATCACCATGCCCGGCTAATTTTTGTATTTTTTTTTTCTTAATAGAGATGGGGTTTCACCATGTTGGCCAGGCTGGTCTTGAACTTCTGACCTCAGGTGATCAGCCCACTTCAGCCTCCCAAAGTGCTGGGATTATAGGTGTGAGCCACTGTACCCAGCCATAAGTAGGGTTTCTAAGCTAAAGATTTTCTTTAAACACAATTTAAATATATTTGCCCTTGTCAGTTTGTGTACCAAACATTTGACTTTTCGAGTGAAAACATCTGATGGTTTTGCAAGCATAAGAGCTTTGCTGCTGACTTGGTAGTATATTTCATAGAATAGGGTTGTGGCAAGAGTTAGGGCCCTGGAATGACGTATTGCTTCTGCTCTTTGGCAGCTATAGCACCTTGGGAAGTTATTTGACCTTAGTGTCAGAGTTCTCATATACAAAGTGAAGATAATTAACTATTTCACAAGGTTATTATGTCAATGTTATTATGTGTACAAAAGTACTTGTAAACTGTAATGTGCCATATAAATGTTAATTATGATTATGGCTTCATCTACTGTGCCATCACATCATCATGGAATATGGTCAGCCTATTTCTTTCTTTCTTTTTTTTTTTTGCCTGAAGGATAAAATCAATTTCTTCTTTCTAAATGTGCTCCTCTGCAACACAAATAGTGAAGCCTTTCTTCCATTTACTTTCTCGTTTTTCCTGTTCCCGATTTTTTTATTGTGGTGAAATACATGTAACATAAAATTTACCATCTTAAATATTTTTCAGTATACAATTCATTGCTATTGAGTATATTCATATTGTTGTGCAACCATTACCACCATCCACCTCCAGAACTCCCTTTATCTTGCAAAATGAAAACTTTATACCCATTAAACAGTAACTCCCCATTTCCTCCTCCCTACTTCCTTTTATTCTGAGGTAATTTAGAATTTGAATGCTGCTCCTACCTTAGCTGTTACACAAAATTCACTGCCAACCAGAAATGTAATAGTGGTAATCTCAATTCCATCTGCTACTTCTGTTGTTTTTAGTCTTGGCAAGATAAACAGAAGATATAGTGAAGAAATACTCTCATGTAGAACTTGCATAAGAGAAATGTGCAATTCAGCTACAAGTAGAAGCCTGATTATTTTGCAAACTTTGGGGCATAGTGACTCGTCTGGAAATATATCCTAAATAGCTAGGGATGTTTACAAAGAGTTATCTGATAATGGCTTTAAAAAAATTTAAGTAGGCTGGGCACGGTGGCTCACGCCTGTAATCCCAGCACTTTGGGAGGCCGAAGTGGGTGGATCATGAGGTCAGGAGTTCAAGACCAGCCTGGCCAAGATGGTGAAACCCTGTCCCTACTAAAAATAAAAAAATTAGCCAGGTGTGGTGGTGGGCACCTGTAATCCCAGCTACTCAGGAGGCTGAAGCAAGAGAATTGCTTGAACCCGAGGAATCAGAGATTGCAGTGAGCCGAGATGGCAACACTTGCCTGGGCAACAGAGTAAGACTCTGTCTCAAAAAAAAAAAAAAAAAAGTACCTAAGCACAATGACTCACGCTTGTATTCCAGCAGTTTGGGAGGCCGAGACAAGTGGATCACGAGTTCAGGAGTTCAAGACCAGCCTGGCCAAGATGGTGAAACCCTGTCTCTACTAAAAATACAAAAATTAGCTGGCGTGGTGGCAGGCACCTGTAATCCCAGGTACTCAGGAGGCTGAGGCAGGAGAATCGCTTGAACCCGGGAGGCTGAGATTGCAGTGAGCCGAGACTGCACCACTGCATTCCAGCCTGGGTGACATAAGATTCCATCTCGAAAATAATAATAATAATAATAAATAAATAAAAAGTTGATGTTACATATACACAATGAACTAAATATCTCATTATAAAATAATACCTAAATATGGGAATATGGTCTGTTATAGTGTTAGGGTAAAAATATTATAAAACAGTATATATTACTGTTTTAGTATTACTTTTTTGATATTACTTAACTGATATTATGCCCAATTAAATAATAAAAATAATACAGCTACACCTGTATGTGTGTATGTATATGTGTGCATATTGCATATATACATATATATGAAAAGGCTAGAAGGTATACAGCAAAATGTTAGTGGCAATCTCTGGGTGGCAGAATTATTCATGATTTTTAATTTCTTCTTTTTTTGTTAGAGATGGGGTCTCGCTATGTTGCCCAGGCTGGAGTACAGTGGCTCTTCACAGGCACAATCCCACTACTGATCAGCACGGGAGTTTTGACCTGCTCCGTTTCTGACCTGGGCCAGTTCACCACTCCTTAGGCAACCTGGTGGTCCCCCGCTCTCAGATGGTTACCATACTGATGCCGAACTTAGTGTGGACACCTGATCAGCATAGCACATACAGCCCAGAACTCCTGGGCTCAAGCGATCCTCCCACCTCAGCCTCCGAGTAGCTGGGACTACAGGCTGGGACCTTTGTGCCTGCCTGGCAATTTTTAATTTCTTCTTTGCTATTTTTGGCTTTGCAACTTTTTCAATGACCATTTATTACCTTTATAATCAGCACCAAAATTTAATTAAATAAAAACTCAGGCATAGGCTACTTTCAAAGCAAACTCAGCAATAAACTCTGAATTATTTCAGCTATGAACACTTAAGTAATTGGAAATTGGGAGGACTATAAAAAGTAGTCACTTGGGGCTAGTATTTGAATGAAAAACCCAAAGAGCTTGTTTCGAGTCCCGTCAGCTTTCACATTACTAATATAATTAAAGCAAGTAAATCAGTTGGCCAACTTGCCACTCACCCTTCAGACGCACGTCACAGCTGTCTGCATGCTCACTATCTCCACCTTGCTCAATTTTTACAGTTGTAATATGAATATCAATTCCCTTTTTCATAAACCTAACCTATAAATGCCACAACCCTCTGCGGGATTTTTCCAGGCTTCATTTTAGGCTCCACAAGAAAGGATGTAAAAGAGACTTTTCTTTTGTAAAGTGATTCTATAATTCTGTCCAATATCCATCATTTTCAAGGCCAAGTAATCATATTTAATAGATCCTAAATTACATTCTGTCAGGCAAAGATTCCCTTGATGATATTAACCAGAGCAGAGGACTGACAGTCAGAGGCCTGAAAGTAAGATATTATTCTACAAAGGGCTTACAAGCTTTGCTTTGTAGAGGTCAACCCCACGAAGTCTGGAGTGGTGTAGGATCTGTGCCTTCATCACAATCCTCAGCCTTCCTAGAGTTACCCACAAACAACCCCCTGATTTCCTGTCCTAAAATCACTTTTAAAATTAAATTACTTGGCCCACTTTTGACCCTTTCCTTTGAGTAAATTGCCATCGTGAATTTGTTTTTACAACACTACTTTAGGAAGACAGTTAGATGTATAAGAATCTACCTATGCTATCTCCACTGTAGCCCCTTGTGGGAAAACTGAAAAGAGAAATAGCTGAATGAGATGAGGAAGCTGGAGCGATGCTATCATGGCTTGTACTGTTCTATGAATGGTACAAGGTATCAGGTTGGAAATGTTTTCTTGACGGAAAAGACTGTAAGGTCAAGATTCCAGAAAAGGAGTAGAAGCACAGGGTTTCTTTTGCAAAAAGAGGACATCTTGTGCTAGATTTTCACTAGGAGGAAAGTTCTTGTCATTCCTTCTTTGAGCACCTCTATTGAAGTGGCTTTTATTTTGTGGATTTTACATCTCAAAAGTATCAAAGAATAAGAATAAGGGCCAGGCTAGGTGGCTCAGGCCTGTAATCCCAGCACTTTGGGTGGCGGAGGTGGGAGGAACACTTGTGAGACCAGCCTGACCAACACAGTGAATCCCTGTCTCTACTAAAAATACCAAAAAAATTAGCTGGGTGTGGTGGTGCACACCTGTAGTCCCAGCTACTCAGGAGGCTGAGGCGGGAGAATTCTTGAACCTGGGAGGCTAAGGTTGCAGTGAGTCGAGATGGTGCCACTGCACTCCAGCCTGGGTGACAGACTCCGTCTCAAAAAAAAAAAAAGAAGAGGATATTAAAAATAGCATGTTTAAGTTTTTTATGCTTTAGTTATTAAAATAACTGAAGCACAAATATTTTAATCTGAATCTTCATTTAAAATCCAACTATTAAGCTCTTGCTATGTGCCTCACCCTTGTTGCTTTATATACATGAACTCATTTCCTTCTTACAAAGACTCTGTAACCTATAGATAGAGTCATCCCTATCTTAGAGATGATGCTTACAATACAGCCATTTATTTCCTTCTCATTTCTAAAGTTTTAGGATGGCTTGGAGTCTGACCGTTTGTGCTACTATTAATGTTTTGATGATTTATCTATCAACTGATAACTTGTTTTTATTGTTCTGGAAAAAATAATCTCAATGCAGTTGCTCCAGACTTCAAGATATATGGATCTTGAAATTCTTGCCTAAAGAAAAACTGTCAAAATACTGAAGTGTAGAGTAAGAAAGAGGGGCTACTTGTCATCAGTGTTTAACATTCTAGAACAAGAAGTAGGATGATGAGCCTAAAACTGCAGAAGCAGAATAAAATAAATATTAAGGCCGGGCATGGTGACTCACACCTGCAATCCCAGCACTTTGGGAAGCTGAGGTGGAAGAATCATGAGGTCAAGAGATCGAGACCACCCTGGCCAACGTGATGAAACCTCGTCTCTACTAAAAATACAAAAATTAGCTGGGCATGGTGGCACATACCTGTAGTCCTAGCTACTCAGGAGGCTGAGGCAGGAGAATTGCTTGAACCCAGGAGGCGGAGGTGGCAGTGAGCAGAGATTGTGCCACTGTACTCCAGCCCTGGCAAAAGAGTGAGACTCTGTCTAAAAAACAAATTAAAATTAAAAATAAATATTAAACCATTATCAAGATACTTATAATTTTGAGTGATAAAAACATTTTACATAAAGGGACCAATGCTGCCCGTGTTCTGGCCAATTTTCTTCTCTTCCTTCTATTTTTTTTGGGTCTCTGTGTCCTTCCTTTGCTTTTTTTTTTTTTTTTTTTGAGACGGAGTTTCGCTCTTGTTACCCAGGCTGGAGTGCAATGGCGCGATCTCGGCTCACCACAACCTCCACCTCCTCGGTTCAGGCAATTCTCCTGTCTCAGCCTCCTGAGTAGCTGGGATTACAGGCATGCGCCACCATGCCCAGCTAATTTTTTGTATTTTTAGTAGAGACGGGGTTTCACCATGTTGACCAGGATGTTCTCGATCTCTTGACCTCGTGATCCACCCGCCTCGGCCTCCCAAAGTGCTGGGATTACAGGCGTGAGCCACTGCGCCCGGCTCCTTTGTTCTTGTATACCAGTTATGTTATTTTTACTCACAGCTCTTCCTTCTCACTTCTACTTTACCATAGTTCTTTCTCTCATCCTCTAATTTTTTTCTTATTTTTAAATTTAACTAATTAATTAATTTATTATTATTTTTTTTTTATAAAGATGGGGTTTCACCATGTTGGTCAGGCTGGTCTTGAACTCCTGACCTCTGGTGATCCGCCCGCCTTGGCCTCCAAAGTGGTTGGAGTACAGGCCTGAGCCACCACACCTGGCCTATTTTTTATTTTTATTTTTAGATGGGGTTTCACCATGATGGCCAGGCTGGTCTTGAACTCCTCACCTCAGGTGATCCACCCACCTCAGCCTCCCAAACTGCTAGGATTACAGGCATGAGCCACCACGCCTGGCTTATTATTATTTTTTTTTTAAAGACGGGGTTTCACCATGTTGGTCAGGCTGGTCTTGAACTCCCGACCTCAGGTGATCTGCCCGCCTTGGCCTCCAAAGTGCTTAGATTACAGCTGTGAGCCATAATTTTTTTTCTATGCCTAAAAAAGAGAAAAAATCAAATTAATCCAACTTGGATGCTTTTCCTTTAAATATAAAACACAGGTGCAATAACTGAAGGAACTGGCTGCTTTCATGATCATGTCTTCTATCTTTCATCATTAACTCCTTTTGCTACTCTCCTCTTACTTCCTCCTTTCCAATAAGTCACTTCCTTCTTTTCAATAAACCACCAAGGCTAAGATTTAAAAGCACATTGCCATATTCTGATACACTTTAGTAGTTTAATTTTCATATCAGTCTAACCCAAATTGATTTCTCATTGACAGAGCTCAACTGCCACCTCCTTGCCTGCTGAGTTCACCAAATGGAAAATGTCAATAAAACATGTATTATCATTTATTTCCACTATGGAACTATTAAGCAAGCTAGAATGTGATGATTTCTTTAAATTTTAAAAATCATAATGCAATTACTAGAGTAATGAAAAATTCCCCGTTTCCCAGGGAATGAGTTAGGGTTTCAAATAGAGTGTTCATGTAAAATCTGATCATTAGGTATCCAGTAAACTTTGGTCATTCATTTTGCCTGCACATGTCAATATACTGCTTACCCTCTTAGTGCTATTACTTTTTTTTTTTAAGAGTCAGCACACTTCTATCTTTTAATGAGTTTATTTTAAAAAAGATTTTTTTTTTTTTTGAGACGAAGTTACACTCTTGTTACCCAGGCTGGAGTGCAATGGTGTGATCTCGGCTCACCATAATCTCCACCTCCTGGGTTCAGGCAATTCTCCTGCCTCAGCCTCCCGAGTAGCTGGGATTACAGGCATGCGCCACCATGCCCAGCTATTTTTTATATTTTTAGTAGAGACGGGGTTTCACCATGTAGACCTGGATGGTCTCGATCTCTTGACCTCGTGATCCACCCACCTTGGCCTCCCAAAGTGCTGGGATTACAGGCTTGAGCCACCACGCCCGGCCCTAAAATAGATTTCTTTATTTTAAACTTTATTGAATAAACAAAGACAGCTGCCTGTATTTGGGTCACATTTTATAATTTTATTCATTCATTATTATTTTTTTGAGATGGAGTCTCACTCTGTCGCCCAGGCTGGAGTGCAGTGGCATGATCTTGGCTCACTGCAACCTCCGCCTTCAGGTGAGTCTCCTGTCTCAGCCTCCCAAGTAGCTAGGACTACAGATGCGTGGCACCACACCCACCTAACTTTTCTTTTTTTTCTTTTTGAGATGGAGTTTCGCTCTTGTTATCCAGGCTGGAGTGCAATGGCACGATCTCGGCTCACCGCAACCTCCGCCTCCTGGGTTCAGGCAATTCTCCTGCCTCAGCCTCCTGAGTAGCTGGGATTACAGACATGCGCCACCATGCCCAGCTAATTTTTTTTGTATTTTTAGTAGAGACGGGGTTTCACCATGTTGACCAGGATGGTCTTGATCTCTTGACGTCATGATCCACCCACCTGGGCCTCTCAAAGTGCTAGGATTACAGGCGTGAGCCACCGTGCTCAGCCAACTTTTCTATTTTTAGTAGGGATGGGGTTTCACCATGTTGGCCAGGATGGTTTTGATCTCTTGACCTTGTGATCCACCTGCCTTGGTCTCCTAAAGTGCTGGGATTACAGGCGTAAGCCACTGTTCCTGGCCTTAACCTGGTCTAATTTCCAACATTCATTTTTTTCTTTTGCTCTTTTATATATCATATTTGGAGAAATGCTGGACTTATGTAGGTTTACTTACATAAACTCTGTCATCTAGCAAGATGACAATACTCTTCTTTTTTGTGATGACTCTGCCTAAAAACTCTTTTGTGGTACAGCCTTTTTCCCAGGCAGGTTAGAAGGGCTTTCAGTGCTAACACCAATGTCTTTATCTGACCCATCCATTTAGATCCACAGTCTGTTTTGTGTCTATTCCTCTGGTTCCAGCAGCAGAGCTCCTTACCCAACCTATGGGCCACCCTTGTTCAGGAATGAGGATCTAATGTGAGCCTTAAACAGAAGTCCATGAGGAGCCCCAACCCATCTCTGAGTTGGACTTCTTGTTCACTCCACTAGGATAAGCTGTAGTCATTTTTCTCTTAGCTACTTAAAGTAGTAAAAAAAATACAGTATTTCTTCCTAAATGTTGTTAAAACAACTTCTTAGACAAATGGATTATAAACCTGGGTCAAAGCTTTATTTCTAGCTAGCCACAAGGGGTAAAACCTTTAAATGT
The DNA here is from genome assembly GCF_049354715.1 of Callithrix jacchus. Classification (NCBI taxonomy): domain Eukaryota; kingdom Metazoa; phylum Chordata; class Mammalia; order Primates; family Cebidae; genus Callithrix; species Callithrix jacchus. Next base: position 51,841,999 of record NC_133509.1, on the reverse strand, counting down.
ACCAATTTAAGATTCCCTTTAGGAATTGTATAGAAAAGTGAATGGTCAATCATTGTTAAACTGGATACAAGAAAAAAATAATGTCTGGTTAAAGATTATTAGGCTAGCCAGTCAGCTGGGTGGGTAACCCTGGCTTCCCAGAAGTCCTTAATCTCATTTAGGTCTATCAGAAAAGTGCTCAAGCATTTTAACAGCAATGCCAATTACCTCCCAGAGGAGGTTGTGACTTATATCACATAAAAAAGTTCTGCTTCCAGACAAGGTTTAGGACAATTTTTGTTCTCAATGTGACTAAAACTTTTGTGCCAAAAAGTTATTATTGAATTTTTGTTCTAAAATAATATTTTTTCCCTAACTTTTGATTTAAGGTGGCTAGCCCTTTTGGAAGAAGCCTATAAAATGTTTGTTAGCTTAAAAGAATGTTGCAAGATTTGAGATGTTGATAGACAAATGCAACACTTCTGAGAAATTGTAAAATGACATAATGGAAATAGTACTGAAGTAAGTGGCAAATGTGATTTTAAAACAAGCCAGCAGTGTCTGGATTTGTCTACCAATTTATAGGAAATACATGATAAATTATACCACAGATGGGCAGTGAGGAATAAATAGACCGTGGAAAATTCTACAAGACCCAAAACCTGGTTTTTTCAAGAAAAAAACTGCAAGGAAGGGGTGGGGGAACCTATATATAATACATAAAAATTTCCAATCCATTACATGTGGACTTCATTTGGGTCCCTAGTGAAACAAACACATTATGAAATAAAATTATGCCATTCCTGAAGCAGTTGAGAATTTGAACTCTCTTACTGAATATTTAATATTAATGAATTATTGTTGATATTAAAATTGTGATAATGGTATTGAGTTTATATGTTAAAAAAATCCTCCTTATTCTTTAGAGGTAACTGAAAAATCTGCAGAGAAAATAATACAATGTCTGGAATTTACTTCAAAGTAATATAAGTGAAAGAGAAGAGGGCATGGATATAGATTAAATACAACTAGCTTGGATTGATAATGGTTGAAGCTGGGTCATGGGGGTTAGAAAGTTTTTTGTACAAGTCTGCCTTTTTGCATATGTTAGAAACTCTCTTTAATACAAGTTTAAGTTGAGGCCGGGCGTGGTGGCTCAAGCCTGTAATCCCAGCACTTTGGGAGGCCGAGGCGGGTGGATCACGAGGTCAAGAGATCGAGACCATCCAGGTCAACATGGTGAAACCCTGTTTCTACTAAAGATACAAAAAATTAGCTGGACATGGTGGCACGTGCCTGTAATCCCAGCTACTCAGGAGGCTGAGGCAGGAGAATTGCCTGAACCCAGGAGGCGGAGGTTGCGGTGAGCCGAGATCGTGCCATTGCACTCCAGCCTGGGAAACAAGAGCAAAACCCCGCCTCAAAAAAAAAAAAAAAAAAAAAGTTTAAGTTAAATGATCTCAGCAAGATTGGTCCTATGAGCTGTTGGTACTTTTGTTGCTTTCCTGGCTAAACTCCTTTTCTAGAGCCCACCACCAGTAGAGTCCTTTCACAAAAAACAGGTGGAGGGCAGGAATGCCAAATTACAGCACATGTGCAGAAGTCAGACCACAGTGTGATGTAAGGGACACCTTTCCTTTAGAGCATAATATTATGGGCAAAAAAAAATCCTGGCGAGGCACAAGAAATGGCTATCACTTTAAAGCATTGTGGTAAAGGAGTAGTACTCATCTCTCTTTGGAAAATAGAAAACTTGGTGGGGTTTACTGGCTGTGGATAGAGAGGATGAAAACGATGAGAAAGAATATGGTCCCAAGTTTGGCAAGGGGCAGAACTATTCTTCCACAGTTTAAAAGGTGCTGGGCCTCTTCTGGGAAGTAATTAGCATTCCTAATCAAAGGCTTGATAGATGTCGCTGAGATGAGGACCTCTTCTGGAAAGCTGGTTGGCCACAATCTTCAACCATCCTTTATTCATCTTCTTTCTTATAACACTTCCTCCTTCTTTCTCTTTTGCATTCTACTCTTCCTCTAGTCTTCTTTTTTCCCTTTCTACCTCTTCACAGATGTTTCTTTCGAGAATTACTTGTGTATGACTTGCTCAGAGGTCTCTGTCCTTGCAGCAAACTTGAAATGAGACTCTTGACATTTCTTGTAATCAGTTTGTCTGAGAATTTGCTTTCTTCAATTTTTTCATCGCATAGACTAGATTGTTCATTGGCACATAATAAATAACAAAAATCTTGGAGTTTCTAGTCCAGTAGCTCAAGGAAGGTGGCTGGAAGCCTGGAAAAGGTGGCAGAGAAAAAAGGATATGGAGAGAGAGGAGGAGAGCAATAAAACCAGAGGTTGGAGGTGAGGCACAATGGCTCATGCCTGTAATCCCAGCACTCTGGGAGGCCAAGGTGGGTGGATCATCTGAGGTTAGGAGCTCAAGACCAGCCTGGCCAACATCGTGAAACCCTGTCTCTACTAAAAATACAAAAATTAGTTGGGCATGGTAGTGCATGCCTGTAGTTCCAGCTGCTCGGGGTCCTGAGGCAGAAGAATCGCTTGAACCTGGGAGGCAGAGGTTGCAGTGAGCTGAGATTGCACCATTGCACTCCATCCTGGGTGACAGAGCAAGATCCTGTCTCAAAAAAATAACGAAAAAAAAAAAAAAAAGACCAGAGGTTAGGACTCTGCAGCAACACAGCCCAGAAAAACTGCTGTGCCTAACATTCAACTTGACCTGTGTTGAATGTTCTTTCCTACCTGTGTTGTTATTGTTCCTTTTCTCTCCCATCTTAGATGACAACCCCATCCCTAGGTTGAAACCTAGTCCAAAAAGCTAAGTTTCATCCTTGCTTCCTCTCATTCTTTCACATCTACACTGGATTCATATGCAAGTCCTGTTGGCAGACCTTCAACATATATCATAACCCAACCACTCCTCCCTAGTGCCATTGCTGGAACACTGGTTCCAGTCACCAGCTCTAGCCTGGATTACTGCAATGGCTATCGAAGTCATCTTCTTCCAGCTTCCATCTTTGCCTGTTTCATTCCACTCTTAACTCAGGAGCCAGATGATCCTTCTAAAATGTAAATTAGATCGTATCACTTCTCTGTTCCAGAGGGTGCGATAATCATGCAAAAGCTAATGGTCACACTGGTCTTCTGGTCTATGCAAGCCACTTCCCACCTATCCCTGGCCGGTTAGCCCTATGATCATATCTCGGCACTGCCCTCACTTGTTCCCACTGACGTCACACTGGCCGCCTGATTTTGTCCCTAGGGACTGCACCTGCTGCTCCCTCTACCTGGGTTGTCCTTTTCCCAGACGTGGGTATGGCTCTCTCCAGTGCTTCCTTCATGACTTTATCTAATGTTAAGGCTCCTCAGTGAAGCCTTTTTGACTCATCTGCTTAAACAATCAAACTCTCATGTAGATAGTAAAACCAAAAAGAAAAAAAAGTGAAACCTGAGTCACGGCACCAAAATTAAAACAACTACCACAACAACAACAGAAAAGGAAAAAAAAAAATAATCAACCTCTCCTCCCAGCACTCTACCACCCTTCTACTTTGTTTTCTCTGTATATGTATTATTATCAGACATACTATCAGCATTTCATTTGTTGTATTTATTTTATTTTGCATTTTTTGAGACGGGAGTCTTGCTCTGTCACCAAGGCTGGAGTGCAGTGGCATGATCTCGGCTCACTGCAACCTCTGCCTCCTGGGTTCAAATAGTTCTCCTGCCTCAGCCTCACGAGTAGCTGGAATTACAGGTATGTGCCACCACACCGGCTAATTTTTGTATTTATAATAGAGACAGGGTTTTACCATGTGGGCCAGGTTGGTCTCAAACTCCTGACCTCAGATGATCCACCTGCCTCAGCCTCCCAAAGTGCTGAGATTATAGGCGTGAGCCACTGTGCCTGGTATTTGTCTTTTAAGACAGAGCCTCACTCTATTGCCCAGGTTGGAGTACAATAGCACTGTCTCGTCTCACTGCAACCTCTGTCTCCTGCCTCAGCCTCCTGAGTAGCTGGGCTACAGGTGTGTGCCACCACACCCAGTTAATTCTTGTATTCTTAGTAGAGACAGCATTTCACTATGTTGGCCAGGCTGGTCTCGAACTCCTGACCTCAGGTGATCTACCCATCTTGACCTCCCAAAATGCTGGGATTACAGGCATGAGTCACCACACTTGGCCATTTTATTTGAGTATTAAAACAAGGGCAATCATAGAAGATTGGAAATACATGGGAATGTTTTGTTACTTTAAAATAATTTAAACTTACATTTTGAGAAAAGACATTTTCTAAATCTGGACATTTATACATCTGGTGTTTTGTAATTTCTCAGAAAAAGGTTTCAATATTTGAAATTAGACATCTGGCAACCCTAGTAACTAGCTTAAACAGGGCAGAGACAATCAACACTCTATTCCAGATCTGCCCAACAGGAAATACAACCTCCAATGTTGAAGATTTGAGAGTGAGGGTGGGAGTGGGGAGTGTGGGTGTTTGCCCTATACATTGGCGACTTCTTTGGGGGCTCTGAGAGTGGATGGAGCAGGTGAGGAGATGCTGATGAGGAAGGTAGAGGAGGCTGTGGTGGGAGGATCAGATCATCCCTGGAATAAGGCCCATTTTTAGGTTGGCCCAGTTGGCCTGCAATGAACAGACTACAGTAAGGCTCACAAAAAGAAGTGGTTAGTTTAGTTGGCACTAAGAAAAAGACAAAAACTGATTAGGAAAGAAGAGCAGCTCTAATGCGTAAGTAGAAATAATCCACATCCCTGCCTCCAGCCCCTTTTGTTAATCTCCCCATGGTCAAGGTGAAATCAGCAGGCTCCTCTCTCTCCTCTTCTAGTAATCTTTCAGTTCACAGATTGCATGTTCGAGGTTGTTCCTACTTTCACTCCACAAGCTACATTTTAAGGTTTTTTTTTTTTTTTGGCCGGGCGCGGTGGCTCACGCCTGTAATCCCAGCACTTTGGGAGGCCGAGGCGGGTGGATCACGAGGTCCAGAGATCGAGACCATCCTGATCAACATGGTGAAACCCTGTCTCTACTAAAAATACAAAAATTAGCTGGGCATCGTGGCGCGTGCCTGCAGTCCCAGCTACTCGGTAGGCTGAGGCAGGAGAATTGCCTGAACTGGAGTGCAATGGCACGATCTCGGCTCACCGCAACCTCCGCCTCCTGGGTTCAGGCAATTCTCCTGCCTCAGCCTCCTGAGTAGCTGGGACTACAGGCACGCGCTACCGTGCCCAGCTACTGTTTTGTATTTTTAGTAGAGACGGGGTTTCACCATGTTGACCAGGATGGTCTCCATCTCTTGACCTCGTGATTCACCCGCCTCGGCCTACCAAAGTGCTGGGATTACAGGCGTGAGCCACTGCGCCCGGCCTAAGGTTTTTCTTGATATTCATATTTTTGTCTTGTGTAAAAATATTGAGGCCCACATTTGCTAGGCATAGTTGTGTTGCCGAATAAACCTAAAAGTGGGTGCATAAGACCAAAGAATTGATTGATACTCCATGTTAATGTTGGAGAAGTTGCACAGCCTGGGTAGGCAGAGAGTTCAGGCCTCCAGGTGTTTTGCCCAGCTTCCACAATACCCATACCCTGAACGTATCCAGGAGGAACACTGACCATGCTGAGGGTGTTGGTGGGAAAGCTTGCCCCAGGGCCAACTGAGCTCTGTGTACATGTGTGTTTGTGGTATCAGTGTGTGTGTCTAAGGAAGACAGGATGAACAAAGAAGAAAAATCATACTTTAGTTGACAGCAGTGCTGGTCTGCAGCCCAAATGAGATTTGCAGGTAGACCTCCTCAGAGACTCCAGCAAGAACCCCAACAAGAGTGGAAATGAGGCTGCAAAGTAGCCAGGAGGCACCACTGGGCTCTGGCCAAGCCTAAAGGAATCAGAGGATGATTGGGCGTGATGGCTCACACCTGTAATCCCAGCACTTTGGGAGGCTGAGGCAGGTGGGTCACCTGAGGTTGAGACCAGCCTGACCAACATGGAGAAACCCTATCTCTACTGAAAATACAAAAATTATCCAGATGTGGTAGCAAGCACCTGTAATCCCAGATATTGGGAGGCTGAGGCAGGAGAATCGCTTGAATCCACGAGGCAGAGGTTGCAGTGAGCCAAGATCACACAACTGCACTCACAAGAGCAAAACTTCATCTCAAGAAAAAAGAAAGAAAGAGAGAGAGAGAAGGAAGGAAGGAAGGAAGGTAGGTAGGAAGGAAATAAATAAATCAGAGGACAAGGTACAAACAACAGAAGCAGCAGACCTTAGCAGGGCAGCAGCATCCGGGTGGACAAATGACAAGAACATCCAGATCGGGGAGCTACAGGACCTCATGCTTGAGGTCTCTGACCCCATCCATCATGAAATTGCAGTTTCTGGGCAAACAATCCAACTCTCTATATATTCATGTATTCTGATGTCGTCTTAGAGAGGAGCTGGTGGAAGACTGAGAAATCACCACTTTTATCCAGAGAGATGGAACATTAAACAAAGGGATCCTAAATGGTTACATTGGACCAAGGTTTAACCAGATTGGACCTTTATTTATTTATCTCCTTGCTGCTTACTTAGTGGTTAGGTGTCCACAAGGGTATCTGTCCTATTTATGTAAAAATACCAATTTTTAATTTTTACCTATCTGATAAAATTGCAACCACATAATATGTATGTAATTGTGTACATTTTCTGAGTATATGGTACCCCAGGTTATAATCAGCTCAGATATTTAAAGCTGCTGGCTGTCTTGGTACAGGAGAAATAGGGTAGGCACTAACCTCAAAAAGACCTAGACTTGAACCCATCTCCTCTACTCTACTTCCTCCCTGTGGGAACCTGGGCAAGTTACTTAACACCTCTGAGTCATGGTTGTCTGTAAATGGATTTAACATGGCTCATCTAAGAGGGCTGTCCTGAAACTCAAAGTTATCCTTGGCTGGGCACGGTTGCTCTTGCCTATAATCCCAGCACTTTGGGAGGCCAAGGTGGGTGGATCACTTAGGCCCAGGAGTTTGAGACCAGTCTGGGCAACATGGCAAAACCCTGTCTTTGCCAAAAGTACAAAAATTAGCTGGGCATGGTGGTACATGCCTGCAGTCCCAGCTACTCAGGTGGCTGAGGCATTTTAATCTCTTGAACCTGGGAGATGAAGGTTGCAGTGAGACCAGATGGCCCTATTGTACTCCCACCTGGGTGACAGAGTGAGACCCTGTCTCAAAAAAAAAAAAAAAAGTATATATTTTTTTTTGTTGAGTGCCCCGTTCAGGACTTGTCCCTCAGTAAATGCCCCACAAATGTCACTTTTTTTTTTTCCTCACTCTAATTAACTTGTACATCAATAAACAAATGACAAATTGTTTCTTAGCTAACTTAGTTCAGTTAACTTTCAATAAATTGTCTTAGGTATTTGGTGGGATAATCCAAATTAAAGTATTGGCACATTAAGAAGACACCATTTTTTCTTTTATGCCAGTTTCAACTGTAACCTCTAGATGTCTTTGTGAATCTTCCTCTCTATCCAATTATGGCTAAAGGTACAGAAAACTGCTCAGCCATTGGTGTTAATGATTAGTCATAAGAGAGTCTGTATGTGAGAAGAGAGCTCACTTCACTCTGCCCATCCATGTAGCCATCTCCATCCCCCACCGCAGGATGAGGAAAGATATTCCTTGAATTTGACCCTTTAGACTGCGTCTACTCTTGGCCTTAGAGTGTGGGTATAACCCCCATGCAAGGGACTCTGCAGGTGGGGCATCCAAGTCTGCAGGGCTTTCTGATACCCTTAAGGCCTCAGCCAGGATGGCAGCTCAGGGCAAACTCCTGTTTGGAGCTGTCCTGTGGGGCATTTTCCACAAGAAGCTGGTTTTTTTCCATGGGACATGATTTAGCTTGCATGACTGAGCTGGGTAAGAATTAGCCAAGTAAGGGAGGGTTTCTGCCGGATGCATTGGGACAAAATATTGAGCATTTGTTTCAACTAACCCCAACAGCTGAAAGCAGAATAAATGGCCATTGAAAAGGTGAGGGAAATGACTTTAATAAATCGTGGGGGTTTTTTTGTTTGTTTGTTTGTTTTCAGAGAGAGTTTCACTCTTGTCACTCAGGCTAGATTGCAGTAATGTGATCTCCGCTCACTGCAACCTCCCCTCCTGGGTTCAAGTGATTCTCCTGCCTCAGCCTCCTGAGTAGCTAGGATTATAGGCAGTATGCCTGGCTAATTTTTGTATTTTTAGTAGACAGGTTTTTTTTTTTTTTTGAGACAGTGGCTCACTCTGTCACCAGGTTGGAGTGCAGTGGTGTGATCCTGGCTCATTGCAATCTCCACCTCCTGGGTTCAAGCAGTTCTCCTGCCTCAGCCTCCCGAGTAGCTGGGATTACAGGTACCCACCACCATGCCTGGTTAATTTTTGTATTTTTAGTAGAGATGGGGGTTTCACCATGTTGGCCAGGCTGATCTCAAACTCCTGACCTCGTGCCTTCCAAAGTGCTGGGATCACATGTGTGAGCCACCATGCCTGGTGAGATGGGGTTTTGCCATACGGGCTAGGCTGGTCTTAACTCCTAATCACAGGTGATCCACCTGCCTCAGCCTCCTAAAGTGTTGGGATTACAGGCGTAAGCCACTGTGCCCGGCCTGTATGATATTTTTAAACAACATTTTCTACTCCATGACAATAGGATTCTTTTGAATTACATAAAACAGATACAAATGTATGTCCATGAATTGGTGGGTTTGGCCTCTCCCAGGCTACACTTTACGTGGCATAAAAGGCTTCTGGTGAATAACGTGGTATGGGGTGGCAGTGGGTGAGCAAGAACAGGAGAAAAAAAATCTCCCACCCGCAGTCCATTTCTTTCTTTTTTTTTTTTTTGAGATGGAGTTTCGCTCTTGTTACCCAGACGGGAGTGCAATGGCGCAATCTCGGCTCAGCTCACCGCAACCTCCGCCTTCTGGGTTCAAGCAATTCTCCTGCCTCAGCCTCCCGAGTAGCTGGGACTACAGGTGGGCACCACCATGCCCAGCTAATTTTTGTATTTTTATTAGAGATGGGGTTTCACCTTGTTGACCAGGATGGTCTCGATCTCTTGACCTCGTGATCCACCCAGCTTGGCCTCCCAAAGTGCTGGGATTATAGGTGTGAGCCACTGTGCCTGGCCTCCTTTTTTTTTTTTAAAGACAGAATCTCACTCTGTCACCCAGGCTGGAGTGCAGTGGCACAATCTTGGCTCATTGCAACCTTTGCCTCCCGGGTTGAAGTGATTCTCCTGCCTCAGCCCCCTGAGTACCTGGGATTACAGATGTGTGCCACCACATCTGGCACCTTTTGTATTCTTTTTTTTTTTTTTTTTTTGACACGGAGTTTCACTGTTGTTACCCAGACTGGAGTGCAATGGCACGATATCAGCTCACTGCAACCTCCGCCTTCTAGGTTCAAGCAATTCTCCTGCCTCAGCCTCCCGAGTAGCTGGGATTACAGGTGCGCGCCACCATGCCCAGCTAATTTTTGTATTTTTAGTAGAGATGGGGTTTCACCTTGTTGACCAGGATGGTCTCGATCTCTTGACCTCATGATCCACCTGCCACGGCCTCCCAAAGAGCTGGGATTATAGGTGTGAGCCACCGCGCCCGGCCAACTTTTGTATTCTTAGTAGAGATAGGGTTTCACCCCGGTGGCCAGGCTGGTCTCCAACTCCTGACTTCAAGTTATCTGCCCGCCTCAGCCTCCCAAAGTGCTGGGATTACAGGCGGGAGCCACTGCGCCTGGCTTGCAGTTCATTTCATTTTGAAGAGGACAAAACAAGAATCTGCTTTATTTTGGGGTCAGGAGTCTGTACTTTATTCCTGACAAATGACTGAGACAATTTGAGTGGAATATAGTTTGACATTCTACTTTCTGGATTTCCTTTACCTCTTTTTGTCTTTCCTTCGGTCCACTGGAGCTTAGACTGCCCAGTCTCCTTGAGCAACCCTGAGTAGATAGTGATCAAGGCTGCTTCTCCGCATGGAGTTCCCATGCATCTGTTTTGTTCTGCGCTGCTGCTGGTCTTTGGCAGATGGCAGGGATCATGCAGCAGTTGATCAAGGATGAGAATGAGACAGTGTCTGTGTGTTCTGTTATCCTCGGCAGAGGACGATCTCTTTCCCTTGGAGACATGAGTGGAGATACCTCAGGGAGTCTGTTGAGGCAGAGTTACCTGAAGTCAGTCAGAGTATAAGCAGGAAAAAGACAGGACACTTGAAAGCACAGATGAAGTCACAGGACATTAGATCAGGAAGGAGCCCTGGAGCCAAGGGAGGGCCAAACCTGGATCTGAGTCACAGCTGTATTTGGGATGGTTTTTGAGCTTGTATTTGGAGCTTGCTCTCTGTAGGGTGTCCTGTTAATAGGCAACCACATGTCCTAGTCTGCTCAGGATGCTATTGGTTTATGCCTGTTGCCTGGGGCAATTAACAATAGCACCCCATTTATTCTTAGACGTGTTCTCGCTGGGTGCAGTGGCTCATACCTGTAATCCCAGCACTTTGGGAGGCCAAGGTGGGTGGATCATGAGGTCAAGAGATCAAGACCATCCTGGCCAACATGGTACAACCCCATCTCTACTAAAAATATAAAAATTAGCTGGGCATGGTGGCAGGTGCCTGTAATCCTAGCTATTCTGGAGGCTGAGGCAGGAGAATTGCTTGAACCCGGGAGGCAGAGGTTGCAGTGAGCTGAGATCACACCACTGCACTCCAGCCTGGCGACACAGTGAGACTCCATCTCAAAAAAAAAAAAGTGTTCTGATTTGGATGATAGATTATATTGTCACCCTACCTAGTCACTGCACTAGATAGTCTATCAATATCCCAAGAGGATGCTATGCTTGACAGTCCAGTAAACATAAACTTAAAGCAGGACAAAGAAACTAGTCTAAATAGGTCAGGGATTTTATTTGAGAAGCTGTGTGTTTCCTAGTTCTTACTTTGTGTTAAATTTTAATAATATCCATTTTCTTTTGATCCTTACTTCTCTTCTTTCCTTCTAGCTAAGAAAGGTTTTTTTTTTTTTAAATTAACATTATACTGTAAATTGCTTTTTTTTTTTTTTTTTTTGAGATGGAGTTTCAATCTTATTGCCTAGGCTGGAATGCAAGGGCACAATCTTGGCTCACCACAACCTTTGCCTCCTAGGTTCAAGCGATTCTCCCACCTAAGCCTGCCAAGTAGCTGGGATTACAGGCATGCGCCACCACACCCAGCTAATTTTGTATTTTTAGTAGAGATGGGGTTTCACCATGTTGGTCAGGCTGGTCTTGAACTCCCAACCTCAGGTGATCCACCCACCTCAGCCTCCCAATGTTGGGATTACAGGCGTGAGCCACCGCACCCTGCCCACATTTCTTTTTTGTTTTTTCTTCTTTTTTGGTGGGGGGAAGCTGGAGTCTTGCTCTGTCATCCAGGCTGGAGTGCAGTGGTGCGATCTCTGCTCACTGAAACCTCTGTCTCCTAGGTTGAAGTGATTCTCCTGCCTCAGCCTCCAGAGTAGTTGAGATTACAGGTGCATGCCACAATGCCTGGCTAATTTTTTTTGTATTTTTTAGTACAGACGGTGTTTTACCATGTTGGCCAGGCTGTTCTAGAACTCCTGTCCCACCTGCCTCAGCCTCTCAAAGTGCTGGGATTATAGGGGTGAGCTACAGTGCCCAGCCTTATAAATTACTTTTTTTTTTTAAATTAAAAAATATATTTAAGTATTCCTCTGTTAACAGGTTAACAATGTTTGGCCACTACAAATCATGCATATACATATTTGCTTCGTATATACTGCATTTATTTCTGTTTTCTTATATGCCAATGAAGAAATCACAGGTAGAAAAATCGTAAGATTGGTGGGATGATTAAATGAGATAAGGCTTACAAAAGCACATAATACAGCACCTGGTAGAGTAAACATTCAAATAAGCCCTTATTATTATTCAAATAAGCATTATTATTATTACTTAAACATTACTGGTTCCATAAATGACTTTTTCTTGTCTCAGAAAGCCCTCACCTTAGGGCCGTCTGACTAGTGGAAATGGAGCTCTATGCCCTTTCAGGGTCATGGGCAAAGGCAGGGCATGTCTATATAAAATGCCTTCCTGACTGGGTGCAGTGGCTCATGCCTGTAATCCCAACACTTTGGGGTGCCGAGGTAGGCGGATCACCTGAGGTCAGGAGTTCAAGACTAGCCTGGCCAACATCATAAAACCCCATCTCTACTAAAAATACAAAAATTAGCTGGGTGTGGCGGTAGGTGCCTGTAATCCCAGCTACTCGGGAGGATGAGGCAAGAGAATTGCTTGAACCCAGGAGGTGGAGGTTGCAGTGAGCCGAGATCATGCCACTGTACTCCAGCTTGGGTTACAAGAGTGAAACTCCATCTCAAAAAAAAAAAAAAAAGCCTTCCTAAAGCATCACTCAGGACTTCAATGAGGGTTCCAAATAAGAAACCCAAAGTTCTTGTGGTCTATAATCCCTTTCAGCTCCCTGTTATAAAGTGAATATGATTATTTATTCATTTCTGTAGGGGCTAAAACGCCATTTGAAGTTGGCATTGAGGCATTAATTTTTTTCTCATCTCCAAAGCATAAGGTTCCAAAGACCTGCAGAGGTGAGGCTGTGAGAGATGGGAGGATGAGAGAGGCCATTCAAAGGAGAATGAGATGGAAGAAGTGGGCCTGCCACTCTTGGAACATGAGGTTTGTTTGGAGGAACTCCTGTAGAGACTGGAGTGGGAAGTGGCGAGGTGAAGAGCTGCCTCTACTTTTATGTTTTATAATACATTTTTTAGATGTTTCTTCCCAGCCTGAAATTGTCAATATGATTAAGAATCAGCTGTCTGACCTCAAAAGAAGGTGACCAGCTGCCCTTTAAATAAACTGTCTCTGCAGTTGAGGGCATCCAAAAAAAGCCACCTTTATATGGAAAATCAATTTTTCTCTTTGCTGTTTATTTTTTTTCTTAAAAAGCTTTGAACAACACAGCAAAAAGTAAGAAAGGAGGGCTGTGCTCCAGATGTGCAAGGTTTCCTAGAAGAAAAAAGATGTTAAAAGCTTCTTCACCACCTGTCCTGGTGAGACAAAGAGAGGACTTCACATGAAAAAGATAATCAAAGAAAAAAACTCCACTTGTCAGTATTCTTCTCTCTAGTTTTCATTTTAAAGAGGCACATCCTGACAAGCTGTAGAGTCTCTCCACTGACCAAAACCAAAAAACAAGACAAAGTAACTTAAAATAGGGCTGAGTAGAACTGAAGGTTTAAGAAACTATTACAAACAAAGGAAACACGCTAATTCTACCCAACAAAGATACAGGAAACATGTCAGGAGACAGAGGGAAAGAAATAAGACCCACCACCCATTTTACTCTTTGTCTGCTTTCGGAAGACTCACAGAATTTCAAACAAGTAAAAATGAAAATACAGAACATACTTTAACAAACAGATCAGTAGGTGGTTACCATGTGCCTACTTAGAGCGGCCCTTATTTCTCAGGGCCACGAGAGTGACAGCCCGGATGAATTAAGCTCAGAAGCCAGAAGCAAAAATTTCATTTTGGTCTTTAGTCTTATTCTCGTCTCAACCAGAGACTAACGAAAGTAAACCACTTTGAGTTGCAGCAGCTTTCCTTCCTATCTCTGTACTAAAGAGTTGTGAAAGTGCCTATTGGCACATATGAGGAAAAGGAAAAGCAACAAGCCTCATGTGACCACAATGAGGATGTCTGTGGAAAGACTCTTCAGAGGTGGGGGTGTCAGTGCAAGAGAGGAACAGCACACGGGACCCTTAGCCTTACCACTTTCTTTGAAAGGCTATAGAAACTGACTGGTAGGTGCCAGGCATTGTGATAGCTGCCATATATATATTCCTTAAAATAGCCCAATGAAGTAGAAATTTGTATTTCTGTTTCACACAAGAAGAACCCAGTTCCAGGTATCAAAGTCAAAGTCTCATATATATATATATATATATATTTTTTTTCAAGATGGAGTCTTGCTTTGTCACCCAGGCTGGAGTGCAGTGGCGCAATCTTGGCTCACTGCAACCTCCGCCTCCCAGGTTTAAGTGATTCTCCTGCCTCAGCCTAGGGAGTAGCTGGGATTACAGGCATGCACGAACCACACCTGGCTAATTTTTGTATTCTTAGTACAGACGGGGTTTCAACATGTTAGCCAGGCTGGTCTCAAACTCCTGACCTTATGATCTGCCCATCTTGGCCTCCCAAAGTGCTGGGATTACAGGTGTGAGCCACCGCTCCCAGCAAAGTCATATATTCTAAATAGAGGTGGGCCAATATTTGAACAAAGATTGGAGAAGAACCAATGTATTTGCTGTGCTGTGAGCAAGCATATTTGCTCTGAAATTTGAACTGAGAGGCAGTTCTGGAATGTTCTGCAGACTGGGGGCCAGAATTGGTACCCTGGCAAACCAGAGCCACAGGCATGATGGTATAGTAGCCAAGGAATCAGCTCCCTGTGGCAGGAATGAAGCACATGCAGAGAGAAGCGATCAGGAGTCAACGTGGACTCGCGTTTGTGCAACATTTAAAGCTACAGATAGGCCAGGTGCAGTGGCTCACGTCTATAATCCCAGCACTCTGAGAGGCCGAGGCAGGTGGATCGCTTGATCTTAAGAGTCAGAGACCACCTGGGCAATATGGCCAAATCCTGTCTCTACAAAAAATACAAAAATTAGCTGGGTGTGGTGGTGCGTGCCTCTATATCCAGTTACTTGGGAGGCTGAGGTGGGATGGCTGCTTGAGCTGGGGAGATGGATGCTGCAGTGAACCAAGATGACACCACTGTACTCCTGCCTGAGGCACAGAGGGAGACCCTGTCTCAAAAAAATTAAAAAGTTAAAATAAAAAAATAAAGCTGCAGATGATGCCTGAACCTCTCCCAAGCCCACCGGTTGGAAATCATCAGGAACTCAGACCAGAGCTAAGAATACTGAGCTAACATGAGTAGATTTTGTTCCTTGAAATCTTAAAGTGTCTTTGACCTACCCCAGACCCCTTGTCCTTTCTACTATAGCTCATTGCCTTAGGTAAGCATAGAAATACAGTAATTAAGGCCGGGCGCAGTGGCTCACGCCTGTAATCCCAGCACTTTGGGAGGCCGAGGTGGGTTGATCACGAGGTCAAGAGATCGAGACCATCCTGGTCAATGAGGTGAAACCCCGTCTCTACTAAAAATACAAAAATTAGCTGGGCATGGTGGTGCGCGCCTGTAGTCCCAGCTACTCGGTAGGCTGAGGCAGGAGAATTGCTTGAACCCAGAAGGCGGAGGTTGCAGTGAGCCGAGATCGTGCCATTGCACTCCAGTCTGGGTAACAACAGCGAAACTCCGTCTCAAAAAAAAAAAAAAAGAAATATAGTAATTAATTCAGGAAAAAGGTAACAAAAAGAAGTAAAATACAAAGAAGAAATGTGATCTGACGGCTAAAAGCATCCCCTCAACTCAGCTAATCACCACTTTCGTGGTTATTTTTGTTTAACACTATCAGAGTTTACTGAAAAAAATATGGAATCTAATTTCTTGAATATTTGCAAAGAAGACCTACCAGAATGATTCCAGTGCCAATGCTTCTGCCTGAAACTCAATGAGTGTGTCTTTCTTTTTTTTCTTTTTCTTTTTTGAGACAGAGTCTTGCTCTGTTGCCCAGGCTGGAGTACAGTGGCATGATCTTGGCTCACTGTAACCTCTGACTCCTGGTTCAAGTAATTCTCCTGCCTTAGCCTTCCAAGTGGCTGGAATTACAGGCATGTACCACCACGCCAGGCTAATTTTTGTATTCTTAGCAGAGATGGGGTTTCACCATATTGGCCAGGCCTGTCTTGAACCCTTGACCTTGTGATCCTCCCGCCTTAGCCTCCCAAAGTGCTGGGATTACAGACATGAGCCACTGCGCCGGGCTGAGTGTCTTTCAAGTCCCAGTCCAAGGACGTTACTAAAACTGCCTTTGCAAAAATTATAAATGAGAAAATCATGACTAACCTAACTGACTCCATTTTGCGTCTAACCTCCAAGCTGACTTTGTTCATTCCTAGGCGTGGTCCCAACTAACTTTGGGAGAAATTTAGTTTACAGTTTAGCTCTGAAACCAAGACAATAACAGCACTTTTGCAAAACAAACCCCCTTCCTGCCTGGGGACTAGACTGCTTTTTTGGAAGTAGCAAATTAGCTACAGCAATTATGGTTTAGGAGTCATGCAGCTGGAAGCTGCAAGATTCTGAACCTCCTCAAATTGTTCCTAGGGATAGCATCACTATTGTAAAACCTAAGATCAGTGCTTGCCATACTTTGCAGACCCTACACTTGATAGATCAGCTGGCACCACCCAGACGGATAAACTGGCTCATCCTGTCTTGTGGCCTCCACCCAGGAACTGACTCAGCGCAAGAGAACAGTTTCAACTCCCTATGATTTCATCTCTGACCTGACCAGTCAGCAGCTCCCCACTCTCCAACCCTCTACCCACCAAATTATCCTCAAAAACCCTGATTCCCAAGTTTTCAGGGAGACTGATTTGAGTACTAATAAAACTCCAGTCTCCCATATAGCCGGCTCTGCGTGAATTAAACTCTGTCTTTATTGCCATTTCTCTGTCTTGATATATCGGCTCTGTCTCGGCAGCGGGCAAGGTGAACCCGTTGGGCAGCTACGTTATTTGTTAAATGCCATAGCAAGTTCCTTGCTGGACGTGCAAGTTCGACCTCCTGGCTCCGGTGAAAGGAGACATATACCTGGCTTATTCTAAATTATACTAATTCCACACATCACCAGAAGAAAATTATTTGTGATGGCGAAACTTTTTTACTTACCTATAACCTTCTAAGGAGGATGCACCTTAATGAGAAACCTTGTTTTGCTGAGTGAGGTAAAGGGGAAGAGGAGCAAGGAGAGACCTAAATTGTTTTGCACAAGAAAAGAGATGTGGGGGAGGAGAAAGGCTAGAGTGGTTTTCAACCTTAATTTCCCATTAGAATCTCCTGGGGAGTTTTTAAAACGGGGAAACCTGAGTTTCACTTTCAGCAATTCAGATTCTATTAGTCTGGATGGGCCCCACCTGGGTACTTTGAGAACCTGTGGTAAACAGAGAGGAGGACTTGGTGCTTGGTGTTTTCTATTGAAATTGCTGTGCCATATAACATCTGTCTTTCTGGAATACTCCTCAGAAATCTAGACTAATCATTAACACTTTGGAAATTTTCTTTTTTTTTAAAATGTATGTTTGGCCTCAAAGTGGCTGTGGAGGGTAAAGTGTGCTCATGGTCTTGGTGGCTCTGGGGCAAAACATTTTATAACTGCAAAGAAGCAAAGGGTGGAGCAGGGTTAGAAGCTCATGAGTGAACATATTAGCGATTTTGCCCCTTTTATTGCTTCTATCAAATAAAAAAATTTTGAGGTACAGAAGGATTTTTCTTGGTGGGATACAAGTATAGCACTCATATTCTAAACAAGGTATTCTAAATAAAATGAAATAAAATAAAACACAGCAAAGCCAACATCAACAGAAGATTACCCTTTCTTTTTGACCCATACTTTGTCTTAGACATGAGAGGACTCAAGGGATGAATGTGTGGTTTGTAAATTTCCCAGACCTTTGTTTCTCTGGCCTTGAGATATGTTACTGCCCTTCTGCAGAAAGTGGAGATGAAGTGACAAGCAGTGGAACAAAAAAGGATGACTAGACTAGTACAAGACAGCCCTCCTCTACTCCCATTGGGCTCACAGGTGAGGGATCCTTCAGCTTTTTATTTTTTGAGATGGAGTTTCTCTCTTGATGCCCAGGCTGGAGTGTAGTGGCATGATCTCGGCTCACTGCAACCTGTCTCCCAAGTTCAAGTGATTCTCCTGCCTCGGCCTCCTGAGTAGCTGCGACTACAGGCATCTGCCACCACACCCGCCTAATTTTTTGTATTTTTAGTAGAGACAGGGTTTCACCATGGTGGTGAGGCTGGTCTGGAACTCCTGACCACAGGTGATCCGCCCACCTTGGCCTCCCAAATTGCTGTGATTAAAGGTGTGAGCCACCATGCCCTGCCATCTTTCAGTTTTTAAAGATAAAGAGGCCAGGCCATAGGAAGGGTAAGTCAGTTCATTCTGCCATCCTCCTGGAATGCTGACAAAGTACTGTTAGTAGGGCAAGTTGAAAACCTCGAATTTAGTGGTGATTGATCTCAATCAATTTTTGGTGTTTTGTTAGATGCTTGATAGTTATACTAATGGAGGATAATGGCACATCCACTTATTAAAAATATTATTTATATGACACTTTTTCTATGCCAGGCACTGTACTAACCACTGAAGAGAAAATAGTTCTCACCCTCTGGTCTATTTGATTGTTCCCAGGCTTCATTCCTTAAGAAAATGTTCAGTTGTAATTTTCAGAACAAACTGTTTACAACTGAGTTTGTTCTGTTACTTAAGAACTGGTATAGAGACACTGATCTAGAGGAATAGCTGCATTCAAGACCCTTACTCCTCTTTGCCACCCCATCTTTCCCCTTATGGGTCCAGGAATATAGCACTTCACTGAGTATGCAAAATAAAGCTAAGGTTTTCCTGTTTGGAGTACTGAATCTAGGATTCATAATATAATTTTTTTATCTTGAAGAAGACTTTAAGTCATAATCCGTTCTCCTTAGCAGTCAAAACAAAATTAAAATCACCCCATAGAGTTAACAAAGTTCATGCTAATATTATTATAGACTGTAAAATTTGTATCAGTCACATTACTGTTCTCACTTGTGGCCTATAATATATGTAAATAATAATAAAAAAAAAGAAAAACAGATTCTACTGCTTAAAGTAAAGGAATACTAACAAATCAAAGCAAGGCATATCCAGAAAATCCAATTTGCGAATTCCTAGGCTCCACAACTAACACTGAGCCAAAGAGGTCAACATCATAACTCAACATGCTACAGAGGTAGCCATGTTCATCTCTGGGAAGGGTCCATGGGTATGGGTGCCAGGAAAAGAGGGCCTGAGGTTAGACAGAATAGCAATTATAATCCTTTATCGAAGCAAACAGAATCCAGGTCTGCTTTTCCAAACTCAACCTATCAAAGTCGGATTTGTCCTGTCATTTTTTTTCAAGAACATTGTCTAGGATGGTGGCTTGTTTATTTATGTCTTAGATTTGTGGGTTGACTTTCCTCCAGAAGGCCTCTCTGCTAAAATTTAAACATGGTTTTTAAATCTCTTCTTCCTGTCATTGTCACCCAGCTCAAAAGAGAGAAAGAGAGCCGTGTGGTCCTGCTGTGCAATAATAATGGAGTGTTTGCAAACAAACCCATTTGACACATGCATTTATGCTTACATATTAAAACATCTTTTTTTGGGGGGGAGAGGAAAGATTGACAACAATTTTCTGTTAGACATAATGTGCTCTTATTCTGTATTGTCTTTTTCTGTTTGCTCCCTACTCAGCCTGGGAGTAGATTATTTTCCTTTCTTGTCACCTGTGTTTCTTCCTGAGCCTTTCCAGCTTCTCACCTGGGCTGCTTTTCATTTCTTTAAACAACTCATAAATTTAACCTCCTCTGGTCACAATTTTGAAGTCACAATCTAAATGTTTTTGTCAGCTCAATAAGCTCTCTTCATTTGCATAATAAAATAAAGATGATTAACAGACACTGGGAAGACAGTGCTGTATCTTGGCAAGACAGATCGGGCTTTTCTCAAAGGTATCAAGAAATTCTGAAAAGAAAAGACACTACAGAACTGTCCTTTTTTTTTTTAGTATTGGTAATAGGATGGCTAAGGGTATTCTACTTATGTGTGTGTGTCTATGCATGGTTGTGAGCCCAGGGAGAGCCAGCAGTAAGGGGCCCTATATGGCGGTGACTGGATTCTTTCCTACCCTGTGGAAATTGCAGCCAATAGGACTCTTCCTTTATGACAATTTCCTACTCCTCTTTAAAGAGGTCAGACTGGCCAGGCGCAGTGGCTCAAGCCTGTAATCCCAGCACTTTGGGAGGCCGAGGTAGGTGGATGATCACAAGGTCAAGAGATTGAGACCATCCTGGTCAACATGGTGAAACCCTGTCTCTACTAAAAATACAAAAAATTAGCTGGGCATGGTGGTGTGTGCCTGTAATCCCAGCTACTCAGGAGGCTGAGGCAGGAGAATTGCCTGAACCCAGGAGGCGGAGGTTGTGGTGAGCCGAGATCGCACCATTGCACTCCAGCCTGGGTAACAAGAGTGAAACTCTGCCTCAAAAAAAAAAAAATAATAAAATAAAAAATAAATAAAGAGGTCAGACTTAGACTTCAGAATGTTCTGTTGTTGGGTCACCTAGCCACAGATTAAACAGTATGGTATGCATGCTCATGATTGGGAAATAATTGGTCATTACACTGCCTGATGATGAGCTCCTCCTGTCATTACTAGTGTAGCATGAGATTCTAAGGGTGTTGGGAAACTCCAGCATGGAGACACCTGCCTTGTGAAAATGTCACATCTTACTGAGCCTAGATTGGAAGCCTGGGCCATTCAGGCTCTGCAAGCCTTTTTGCACAGAGCCTTAAATGGCTCTCCTGGCAGGAGATACATTCAGGCTGAATCTGAAAGTGGGCAAAATTGGCAGAAGATAGAAAAAATAGAGTCACCAGAAGCTGATTCATTTTTTTTTTTTTTTCTGAGTCAGAGTTTTGTTCTTGTTGCCCAGGCTGTAGTGCCAAGGCACGATCTAACCTCGCTTGCCAAGTTCAAACACTTTCCTGCCTCAGCCTCCAGAGCAGCTGAGATAACTGGCATGCACCACCATGCCTGGCTAATTTTGTATTTTTAGTAGAGACGGGGTTTCTCCATGTTGGTCAGGTTGGTCTCAAACTCCCAACCTCAGGTGATCCTCCCTCCTCGGCCTCCCAAAGTGATGGGGTTACAGGCGTAAGCCACCACGCCTGGCGATGATTCTTCAATGAAAGGATTATTGGACCTCTGGAATATGTTTTGTCTTCATATCCCTAGGGCCTAGCATAATGCCTGCATGTAATAAATACTTAAGAAATGTTGTCTGAATGATTAAATGAATTTGAATGGATGTATTAAATGGCACTCCCAATGAAGACAGATGGCTCGAATGCCTCATTGTGCAAAGATGGAATCCAAAGTCCACTGGATTAAGAGAGAATCCAAAGTCTCACTTATCCATCCATCCATTTGACCAATGTTACTGAGCATCTCCTATGTGTTCCTTAGCACTCTCTCTGAAATTATCTGGTTCATTTAGACTTCTTACCCCCACCTAGCTGGGCCCTAGAATGTAAGTTCCTTGAGGGCAGTGAGCTTCCTGTCCTTGTGGCTATATCTTTAGCACGTAGAGCAGAGTTTTAGGAACAGGGAGAGGTCCTCAAAAGGTGATAGACTAAATTTTCTGCCAGCTAGTATTGTCTTATTTGTAAATGGCTCCAAATTGTTCCTTGTATTAAAACCCACTGGTGGCTGGGGTATGTGGCTCTTGTGTTGGGCTTGAGATCTTCCCCTGTCAAGGGTCACTTGCTCACCTACTGATCAGCCTCTGCTGTTACCCCAGACCATCTGCATCTTTCCCCAGCTCAGAGCTGATATACAAAATCCAGAGTTTTTCCATATTTTCTAAAAGTTCAGTTTTTTTTTTTTTTGAGATGGAGTTTCACTCTTGTTACCCAGGCTGGAGTGCAATGGTGCGATCTCGGCTCACCGCAACCTCCGCCTCCTGGGTTCAGGCAATTCTCCTGCCTCAGCCTCCTGAGTAGCTGGGATTACAGGCATATGCCACCATGCCCAGCTAATTTTTTGTATTTTTAGTAGAGACGGTGTTTCACCATGTTGACCAGGATGGTCTTGATCTCTTGACCTCGTGATCCACCCGCCTCAGCCTCCCAAAGTACTGGGATTACAGGCTCGAGCCACCGCGCCCAGCCAAAAATTCAGTTTTTTAAGAATAGTGTTTGCTATTCCTTTGTTTCGGTCATTTCTATTCTTAATGTATTTCATAAAATCCAAAGAATGCTGGAGGTTGAAAGTGCAACTTTCCTCTGGCAGGAAAATGTTTAATACCTTTGGCAAAACTGTTTTCTCGGTGCTGCTGGGATAGGATGGGTCTCATAAACCTCCCAGACTTCAGGCTAGAAAAGAGTAACTCCTAGACTAAAGACAGCCTGCAAGAATTTCCCCAGCTTCCTGCAGCATCCTTTATTCTGCTTTTGCTTCTTGAGTCCCTATTCTGAAACTTACTTTCTGCTACAGAGGGGAAGAAGCCAAGAGGAAGAAAGATATTTGCATAGAACTCCACAGTTTACAAAGCTTTTTCATATGTTATCTTTAAAAAATCCTTGCCGTTAAACTGTGAAATGTGTGCTATCTGTGTTTAGAGATGAGGAAATCGAGGCTTAGAGAGGTTAAATAACACGCTAACAAGGAATCGAAGTGTCGTTCCAACCCAAATCTCCCAAATATGAACCTTACATGTTTTTCTACTCCCAAACCATGTCACAAATGAGCCTCTGAAGTTTGCTGGGTTTTTGTTTCCTGGTTGCTTCTCTGTGGATGCTGTGGTTTGCCAAACTTGCCCTCTCCTCTATGTATTTGCTGTCACTTATATTCATCCCTATTCACATCTGAGCTCATACAAGACAGTGGAAGATACTGGTAAGAGTGGGATCTGAAGTCACACTGTCTGAGTCTAAATCTTGATTCTGCCATTTACTCTCTGTCAGACCTTGGATGGTGGTTTAACCTCTCAGTTCTTATTTATCTTATCTGTATGATGGGGTAATTACAATGCTTATCTTCAAGGGCTGGCGAAGAAAGAGTGTAAATATCTAATTCCTTAAAGAGTATTCGGTTTGTTGTGATTCCCTCCCAATTTAGCACATTACCCATCTCACCTTTCACCCCCAAATCACCTATTGATCATCCTGGGGATTCCAACCATCCACCCCTTCCCAGAGAGAGGAAAATGAAAGGAAGGAAAAAAAGAGAGGAGAAGAAAGGAAAATCATGGGGCAAATGAAGAAAAGTGTCAGATGCAGAGAAAACATAAGACAGCCAGCTGAAAGGAAAGGAGAAGGAATATTAAAATAAATGTACAAATGTTGTTCTGTGGAAGGTTGGGGAAAAGAGAGAAATAGCTAAAAATGGCACTGCCTGTCCTGGCAGACATGTCCTGGCTCAGAAGGATCTGCTCTGAATCCAGGAACCGGCAGAGGAGCGTGGAACCCAACTCAGCAACTCTGCGGGAGGAGAGGAAACGATGAGAAGAGCTGGCTTGGAAAGGAAGGAGGAAGGATGACAGGAATTGTCTCTGTATAAATCCAAGTGGCAGTTGGGATGTATTTACGTTTTAAGAAATTATTTTTTTTTTTTAAAAAAAAGGACAACAAGCTTTTTATACACTTTTTGCTTAGCAACAAGAGCCACCAAAGGCATGTGTTCAGTCAAGATGTCAGTTGCTCAGCTCAAAATATTAAGTGAAACACTGATGACAATTACATAGCACTGAGACTTTTTGTCTGCCAAAGTGTGCCTTTCAATGCACAACAAAGTGGGTCAAAAGTTTGTTTTGTTATTTTATCATTTCTTTTTATCTTAGACTTTTGATGTTTTCTTTTCCGTAGGTGAAATGGTTGCCAAGTTTGGCAGGGATGATTTGAGGACAGGGAACTTCGATAACTCAGACATCGATTTCTGGATGGCCAAGGAAGGGAAAGACTCCCCTGAACTTCTTTCTGTCATAGACATTCACTCACTCAACAAACATTTTCTAAGCTTCTGCTATGCGCTGGACCTTCTGGTAGATGTCGGGAATAAAGTTGTGAGCAAGACAAATACTGACCATGATCTTATGATAAGATTCTTGGCCCCTACTCAAGTCTGTTTACCTGGACAACATCTCCTGTTCAAAATCTCTCTTCCAATCACAGAAAAGGTACACCTCCTAAGACTTCCCCGCCAGGCTCTACTATGAGAAATGAACACTGATTACCAGTGGATGTTGATAGATTATGAGGTGTTCATGGCAAAGAACAGCTATGTAAGTAATCTCCTTGTGGGTCCTTGTACCTGGAATATATAAAAGTATACACCTGGAAATATAAACTTTAACCTACAGGACCAAATTCCTGCTTGTGGGATTTCAAGTGGACACACGCTTTTATTTACGTGGCCCTCCCAGGGGATACCTATATTTTGATGGTTATAATGCAAGTTGAGGGAGCATTTATTGAATGTTTACCAAGTACCAACGATTGTGCTAAGCATTTTAAATGAATAAACTCATTTAATCTTTAAATCATATAAGGTTTGAAGACCTGTAATGGATCTGAGATTTTGCTCTATTTCCGAGCTTCTGGATGCTGGCAGAAGACATTAGACTCCTGGGTCAGAGGCAAAGACATTATTACTCATGGCTCAGTGTGAGTATCAGTCCATTTGTACAGGTTCCTCTGGCCTGAAGTTTCAAGGGGTACCAGCAAATGGTGGATTGTACTCCAGAAGAACTCTAAGCTTAAAAACCCTGAATCTTTTATAATGGGCAGAAAGCATGCCTGCCCTTTGCTCTGGAGGGAGACATCATTTCTATATTTCAAGGCTACTTGCTGTACAAAATCCTTGAGAAGATAGTTTGGAACAAAGAGGCCTCAGTGTCTCACAAGACATGTAGAAATTTGAGAGACTTATGGAAGATGATCTCTCTGAATAGATACTGTGAATACTCCCTTTAGAGACACAGTCCCACTCTGTCGCCCAGGCTGGAGTGCAGTGGCATGATCTCAGCTTACTGCAACCTCCACCTACTGAGTTTAAGTGAGTCTCATGCCTCAGCCTCCCCAGTAGCTGGGATTACAGGCATGTGCCATGATGCCTGGCTAATTTTTATATTGTTAGAAGAGACAACGTTTCACCATGTTGACCAGGCTTGTCTCAAACTCCTAACCTCAGGTGATTCACCTGCTTCGGCCTCTCAAAGTGCTGGGATTACAGGTGTGAGCCCCTGCACCAGGCCTATTGCTTTTTTTTTTTCCCCCAAATGAATAGGTCTTTTATTGCATCATTTAAATATCACAAGTAGGTCTTAGCTATGATAGGCATCTTGTTTCTGTAGCTGGGCAACTCTAAGGTCTTACTCATCAGCCTGCTGTCTTTTCTGTTGTGAATAGTGCTGCTATTAATGTATGAGTGCATATGTTTTTCTGGTAGAATGATTTATTTTTCTTCAGACATATAATCCCGTTGCTGTGTTGAGTAGTGGTTTTACTAAATTCATTGAGAAATAAAACTGCTTTCCACAGTGGCTGAATGCTTACATTCCCACCAATAGCATATAAGTGCTCTTTTTTCTCCACAGCCTCGCCAGCATCTGTTATTTTTTTGCTTTTAAATTGTAGCCATTCTGTCACAGGTGAGGTATCTCATTGTGGTTTTGATTTGCATTTCTCTGATGATTAGTAATGGTGAACATTTTTTCATATGTTTGTTGGCTGCTTGGATGTCTTTTGAAAATTTTCTATATATATCTTTTTTTTTTAGATGGAGTTTCACTCTTTTTGCCCAGGCTGGAGTGCAATGGCGCCATCTAGGCTCACTGCAAGCTCCACGTCCTGAGTTCCAGTGACTCCCCCGCCTGAACCTCTGGAGTAGATGGGATTATAGACATGTGCCATCAGGCCTGGCTAATTATTTTGTATTTTTAGTAGAGACAGGGTTTCACCATGTTGGCCAGGCTGGTCTCAAACTCCTAACCTCAGGGGATCCACCTGCCTTGGCCTCCCAAAATGCTGGGATTACAGGCGTGAGCCACCATGCTCAGCCCTGTTTATATCTTTTGCCCACTTTTTAATGGTGTTATGTGGTTTTTGCTTGTTGAGTTGTTTAAGTTCCTTATAGATTCTGCATACTAAACCTTTGTTGGATGGATAGTTTGCAAATATTTTCTCTCATTCCGTAGGTTGCCTGTTTACTCCGTTACGCTTGCTGTGATACATATATGTATATGGCAAATCTAAATAGCATAATCCAATCCATTGTTATACTAAGATACTTTATGCTTTGTTCTCCAACTCCAAATTGGCTTCTTAGCCAAGTGGAAATGCTATGAAAGGTGGAATACAAGAAGACAAAGAGCAGTGAACTCCCCTGGATCTGACTTGCCAGTAGTGAGCTGTGTAAACTAAGCCAGATGCTTGCTTTTAGTTGCAGTTTCCTGGTCTCTTAATAGGTCAGAAAGCATGATATATGTATTTCTTCTACTAGTGCTACTTGGAATATGATTCTGATCTAGTGAATGCTATTGAGAAGCCAGTACTTAGAACCAAGTTGTACACTCTTTGTGTTTGTATTTACTTTAGTCAGACAGTCGTGGGATTGCATCCTAACTCTGCTGGTTGTGTGACTTTGGGGTAAGTGGCTTAATCTCTTTGAGGTTCTATAAAATTGATATGACAACACTCTCTTTTCCCTAAGTATTTCTACACACTCAAGTCTCTCTCTCTCTCTTTTTTTTTTTTTTGAGACGGAGTCTCACTCTGTTGCTCAGGCTGGGATACAGTGGCACAATCTCAGTTCACTGCAACCTCTGCCTCCCCGGTTCAAGTGATTCTTCTGCCTCAGCGGATTACGGGCGCCTGCCACCACACCCAGCTAAGTTTTGTATTTTTAGTAGAGATGAGGTTTCATGGTGTTGACCAGGCTGGTCTTGAATTCGTGATCTCATGTTCCTCCCACCTGGACCTCCCAAAGTGCTGGGATTACAAACACGAGCCACCACGATTGGCCAACAACCCTGCTTTGACCTCACATTCCTGTTGTCATCACCATTGCTCTCTCTCTCTCTTTCTCTCTTTTTTTTTTTTTTTTTTTTTGAGATGGAGTCTCGCTCTTTCACCCAGGCTGGAGTGAGTGGTGTGATCTTGGCTCACTGCAACCTCCGCCCCCTTGGGTTTAAGCAATTCTCCTGCCTCAGCCTCCCAAGTAGCTGGGATTTCAGGCACCTGCCACCATGCCCAGCTAATTTTTGTATTTTTAGTAGAGACAGGGGTTTCACCATGTTGGCCAGGCTTGTCTCGAACTCCCGACCTCAGGTGATACACCCGTGTCAGCCTCCCAAAGTGCTGGTAGTAGGCGTGAGCCACCGTGCCCAGCCAATAATCTTTTCTGCTTTTCTTTCAGAGCAAACTTCCTAAGAACTGTTTGCACTATTGTCTCTACTTTGCCATCTTCCTTTGACCCTATAGCAATGTGATTTTTCTCTTATTACTTTCACTGAATCTTTTCACCAAGATAACTAATGACTGGCTTCTTGCTAAATCCAAAGAACATTTCTCCACTGTTTCTCAGCAAAATTCAACATCGTCAACAACTCTCTCCTCGAAACACCCTTTTTCTTTGGTTTCCAAGAATTTATTTTCTACCTCTTTTCCTCTTTTTTTCTCTGTTTCTTTTGGAGCCTGTCTTCTGTTTACCCCTTACATATGTGGTTGTCCTGTAAGGTTTTATTCTAGATTCTCTCTTTCTCTACAAAATCTTTTGGATATCTTATATATTTTGATGTCTTCAAGTATCACCTACCATGTATGCTAATGACTCTGGAATTTTTTTTTTTTTTTTCTTTTTTCAGACAGGGTCTTGCTCTGTCACTAGGCTGGAGTGCAGTGGCATGATCTCAGCTCATTGCAACCCCCACCTCCCGGGTTCAGACAATTCTCCTGCCTCAGCCTCTCGAGTAGCTGGAATTACTGGCTTGTGCCACCATGCCCAGCTAATTTTTGTATTTTTAGTAGAGATGGGGTTTCACCATGTTGGCTAGGATGGCCTCGATCTCTTGACCTTGTGATCCGCCTGCCTCGGCCTCCCAAAGTGCTGGGATTACAGGCATGAACCACGGTGCCTGGCCTGACTCCTGAATCTTTGTCTTTAGCTCACAGTACTTTCTAAGCTTCATATCCTCATACACAACTGCACTCTATTTCTACTAAATTGTCTTATAGGCATGCCCCATAACATGTTCAAAATAAAACTCATGATCTTTCTGCCCATATTAATGCTCTTATATTGGTGAAGGAGCCACTATCCACCTGGGCGTTATCCTTTCCTTTCCCCTACCCTCGTGCCTCATATTCAATCAAGGAGGTCTTGCTGATTCCAGCTTTCACATATCTCTTGAATCCATCCATCTTCTCCATCTCAATGGCCACTTTCTGATTCAGACCACCATCGTCTCTCATCTCGATGACTGCAACATTCTCCACATCGATCTCATTGATCAGTCTTGCTGCCATTCTTCACACCACAGCTGAACTGATCACATCATTTTCCTGACTACAATCTTGCAACAGCTTTACACTGCCTTCCAGCTAATGTTCAGACTCTTGGCAATAACTTATAAGACGCTTTGTGATGTGGACTCTGCTCACCTCCTCAGCCTCATATTTCTCTCCTCTCACTGTTCTGTCACCATACATTTCATGCTCCATTGAAACACAGCACTTTCCAGTCCCTCAGATGAGCCATGCTCTCCCACCCTGGGCCTGTAGGTACATGTTATCCTCTTAGCTAGAAAAGTCCTCTCCAAGCTCTTCGCAGGTCTACATCTATATCATCACCTCCAACAAGACTTTCCTGATCCACAACGCTCCTGCTGGATGGATCAGGACATATTCCCTCCATGTCCCCCTCTGTGTTCACCCTATCATCACATTTGGGACATTGTACTATCAGTATTGCTCACTGCACTGACTTCTGTGAAGGCAAAGGCCCTGTCCATTTCACAGGTATTCCTTGTACTTAGCAGAGCCTGACACATAGTGAGAACACACTCCACAAATGTCTGCTGACTAAGCATATGTACAGAAGTCACCCATTAGCTTGTTTAATATGCTAATTTCTGCACGGTCACTAGAATAATAGAATAGCAGAGTATTTCAAATATTGGGATTTTAATAGGACAGTAGAATAGGACAGTAAGCCAGTTGGTTTCTGTCTGTGTTCAGAAGCCCTGTGGGTTGACAGAGGAACTTGGGGATTCTCATGATGAGAGCGGAGGCTGTAGAAGGAGAGAGCAGAATGGTAACGGAAGCCCACTGGACAGGTCCTGGGGTCTGTAACATGGCTTTAACCAGAACAGTTCAAAATTGTTTTGTTTCATGCACTGGAATGCCATTTTATATTTCACATGCAAAAAAAAAATGAATGATAAAGGAGACAAAAAGAAAACAAAGCCCTGATCTAAGTAGGCTATCAAAACGGGTCTTCTAAAATGGTGCTGCAGTTAAGTCAAAAACACTGACAAATGGAGGCAGATATTGTGGTCGCTATAACACAGCATATACTGACATTACCCAAGACATGTAGAGTACTCTTGAAGACTGTCCTAGTACAAGGGCATGTACTCATAAGTTTACGTTGTTTGTTAAATCAATTAAGTTAAATGAAACTATCAACTGTCTTTTCTTTTTTTTTTGAGATGGACCCTCGCTCTGTCACCCAGGCTGGAGTGCAGTGACACGATCTCTGCTCACTGCAACCTCTGCCTCCCAGGTTCAAGCAATTCTCTGCCTCAGTTTCCCAAGCAGCTGGGATTACAGGCTCCTGCCACCACATCCAGCTAATTTCTGTATTTTTAGTAGAGACAAGGCTTCACTATCTTGGCCAGGCTGGTCTCAAACTCCTGACCTCATGATCCTCGCACCTCAGCCTCCCAAAGTGTTGGGATTACAGGCGTGGGCCACCAAGCCCAGCCCCAATTGGCATTTTATTATGCGAAACACTGTGGAAATTATTTAAAATCATCCTGTGCCTTTCTATTTCTCTTCTGTATATTCCTATTGTTTTAGAAGAGTGTACCTGCATACAATAGGACTTTTTGCTGAGTAGACAAAGAGAAACATATATAATCAGACTTTCAAAAATTAAATTAAACCCAGCAGTGGGAATTTACAATGCTAGCCTGCTGCCTCTACCGATGCATGGGCAGAGTGTGGACTAGCATTCACACTTTCTAGTTCCCTAGTGGAATGCCACCCATGATGTCATGTCCCACCTTTCTAATGCTGGAGATGGTAAGGTGTTGGACAAAAAGATTGCTATTGGAAGAGAAGGCTTAGGGGTTAAATATTCTCTATCATTTATTAAAAAATATTTATTTAGAGTCAAGAGCCTGCCAAATTTCCAGTGTTTGGAGGCACATAAGTGGAAACAATACACAAGGTCTCTGCTGTTACAAAGCTGATATTGTGATGGGGAAGAGAGATATTAAATGAGTAAATAGAAAACAAGATAATTCTGAGAAGTGATGAGCTGCGTGAAGCCAGTAGAATGATAATGTGTTGGATGCGGATACTGTGGGAGGGTGTCAGAGGAGGGGATCTGCTCTAGCCAGGTGGCCTCTGGGCTGAGCAATCTGGGCAAGAACTAGCCTTGTGAGGGGGTAAGGGAAGGGCCTTCCCCCTGAGGGAGCAGTAAGGGCAAATTTTCATCTTGTGCCTTTCCCACTGGGTCCTCAAGTAGCCAGAGCCTGAGCAGTAAGGAAAGTGCTAAGCTTCCCCAGGTGACTCCAAGGCCCATGGCCGGGTGGTTTATTAGGAAGGCCCAAAACAGTGTGCCTACATATAAGGGGACATCAAAGAAAAATCAGTGAGGAAGGGGAGAGAAGAGTCACATGCATTCTTTTATAAGAAGTTATATGCTTGGATAAAATGACTATTTAGTTTTTTTCTTAAGATTTAAAAGAAGGTACTCTTAAAACTGGATGTGAAATCAAAAATAAAAAATGGCCCTCAATTTTAAGGGGATTTAATTGAAGCTTGCGTTCATCCTTCTTGGCCACTAGAGAGCAGTATTGCCTATCAAATGCACCACAAGGCCCGTGCTGTAGGTTGAGATTTAGAGGGAGAAAATCAGTGCCACAGGTAAATCTCTTTTCCATCTTGATTTCCCACTCCTCCCCTCACCTTCTCATAATTCCACCCCTTAACTCCCTACTGTTTCCCTATCATACACATAATCTCAGTGTTCTGGATAAGCCTAGTGGTTAGAGAAAAATCTATTGATTTTTTAGGAAAAGATAAAATAATCACATTTAACCATGTTGGAAGTATTTTTACTCTTCCTTCAGCTGTGGACTCTCAGTGGCCAACAACCCAGGTCTAGGTAGCCTTTGGGGCACTGTTTGGTTCCTTTTGCCCAGCTCTTCAGAATTAGACCCATTATTTGGGGGATCAGGTTCATATTTTTAGCCTGGAGAGCAAGGAGTGTCGTTCCTTCCATGTGTTGTTAGATTGACTGTCCGCTGGTAGGTTGGTGGCTGCAGAGGCCTCTCTGCCTGACTCGGCCTCAGT
Organism: Callithrix jacchus; assembly: GCF_049354715.1. Classification (NCBI taxonomy): domain Eukaryota; kingdom Metazoa; phylum Chordata; class Mammalia; order Primates; family Cebidae; genus Callithrix; species Callithrix jacchus. The sequence goes on along the minus strand of NC_133509.1, from coordinate 51,810,646 downwards.
GGGAGAGCCAGGACCTTGCTTCCTATTTCCTCAGCAGCCCATGCTCCTGCCTACTGAGTGCAAGTCTTGTGTTCTATGTGCCGGGGCCTTTTATGAAACAGTATGCAAAAGAATGGATTCACAAGAGGAGAAAGAGACAGAATTTTATCCATAGCCATAATTTTAGCCATAGCCACATAGCCACACAGGCAGAGCAAATGAAAGACTTTCAAATATGGTATAAGAATAAATGCCAAAAAAGGTAGGAATTGATAATATGGTCCCTCCTTTCTTCCATAGAAGGATTTGACCCATGCGACAGCAAAAATACACATAAAAAAACACATGCTGCTTGGAACATGGAGTAATTTATTCATCCAAATTATATTTACTGCCCTATTTTCTTTCTTTCTTTCCTTTTTTTAAATTAGAGATGGGGTTTCACCATGTTGATCAGGCTGGTCTCAAACTCCTGACCTTGTGATCCGCCTGCCTCGGCCTCCGAAAGTGCTGGGATTACAGGTGTGAGCCACCATATCCAGCCATTTACTACCCTCCTTTCATGTGCTGGAGCTAGAACATAGACGCTGCTTCTTTGCAGCTTCAATGCAGAATTGAGTAAGGTTACAAATGAGATCAGAAATCACACAAGAAAGTGTGTGTGTGGGTGTGTGTGTGTCAGAGGTGGTTCAGAGCTGGAAGGAAACTTAAAATCATCATCTCCATTATTATTATTATTACTATTATTTGAGACAGAGTCTTGCTCTGTTGCCAGGCTAGAGTGCTGTGATGCGATCTCTGCTCACTGCAACCTCCACCTCCTGGGTTCAAGTGATTCTCTTGCCTCAGCCTCCCAGGTAGCTGGACTACATGTGTGCGCCACCATGTTCAGCTAATTTTTGTATTTTTAGTAGAGATGGTGTTTCACCATGTTGGCCAGGTCTCGATCTCTTGACCTTGTGATCCACCTGCCTTGGCCTTCCAAAGTGCTGGGATTACAGGTGTGAGCCACTGTGCTTGGCCCTCCAATATTCTTTATTTTATATATGAGGAAACAGTGGCTCAGAAATATTGTCACTGATCCAGAGATAAATCAATTTTTTCATTTGAGCATGAAAATTTGCTCTGAGGAAATAGGAAAATATCTATTATCTGGGTTTCCTGGATTTTGGTGCTTGATTAAGAGAGAATAGTTAAGGAAAGGAGATTTCTTTGAGGGGATGCTAATTTATTGAAACAATGTTCATATGCATCCTTATATCATAGATATGAAGAGACAATGAAACATTCTTAATATGACTATATAAAATCATTAGCCCTTCATGAAATTGAGCTATATAGTATTGTGTTGTATTTTAGTGAAGGAATTTCTGTATGGGTTTAAACTACTGCACAGTTCAAGATTGTGTAACTTTGTTTAATCTAACTTGACAAAAGAATGTAACTCTTTTAAAGTTCCAGCATTGAGCACCTGGTCAGCCAATATGATGACTGAAACTCTCAGATGAAACCACTGCCCCCACCTGGCTGTCTGGTTCAGTCAGCTCCTTTTTAAATAGCATGCTTTGGGGCCTAAATTATCTGTATAGTTGTCTCAATAGAAGGGAATGCTGGTAAGAAAAAGAAACAGGGATGTTTGAATATGTTGTTTCTTACTTTTATTAGAACATAAACTCCTAGAGCTGAAATTGTATCTTGGATTTTTGGTTCTGCTGGTAGCACACTGTGCTCAATAAAAATTAATCCATCAATCGACAGGACAGAAAATCCCATCCTGCCAGAAGCAGTACCTCCTGTTTGCCCCATACAAAGCCAATAAGAAATGGAGACAGAAACTAAGGAAAGCAGCAAAAATTAATTTAAAAATCTCCTAAAACATCAACTAGAAAATGTAACTGGAAAAAAGCAGGTAACAGTGGAAAACCACTACCCAATTCCGTTTTCCCCTTGACACACTCTTTCCACTTACCTTCAGTGTACTAACAGTCTGACCGCAGAGTGGCATCTTGGGCTGCCCACATTTCCTGATCAGGGGGAAGCCTCCCGCCTTCCTAACAACTCACCCAGAGGGCACTCACTGTGGCACTCATGGCAGTCTTGCCATCTACCTACACTACATCAGGGCACCAGCTCCTGAGTTTTCCTTGCTCAACTTTGCTCGATCAGAAAACAAAGAGGACAATTCATCTGGGAAGGGATAAATAGGCAGCTGGCAAGAGAGCCAGCTAGCTACTGCTGATAAGTTGCCCATGCTGGAGTGCAATGTGGAGGGTGGCTGTGGGAAGGAAAGCAAGACAGGCAAATTGGGAATTCTTTCTGTCATGAACCCTCTTAAGAATTGATTAAAAGCAACCAAGGCTTTCTCCAGAATACAAACATATGTATATATGCACACAATTTTGCATTCATTTCATGAATCCCCACCTCACTTACACACAAACATACCTCTTGTTCTAAAAACATAAACTCTAGAAGCTATAAGCTTCCAAAGCTTACTAACCAAGAAATTCTGAAAAAGTTTTTAATCATGGCAACTGTTCAATATTAAGGATTACCAGCTGTAGTCTTAATATGTTTCCAATATAATCAGTTTCAAAAGCAATTTCTAAAACACTAAACATGGTCAAAATGGACACTTATGATAAAAATACTTGTTATCAAAGTTTCTTCTCATGTTGCAAAGCACACTGTATTTGAAGTTTTTACATATGCATTTACCTAAAACTAATTTTTTATATGAAATTTTGCTCTTGTTGCCCATGCTGGAGTGCAATGACTTGACTTCGGCTCACTGCAACCTCCACCTCCCGGGTTCAAGCTATTCTCTTGCCTCAGCCTCCCAAGTAGCTGGGATTACAGGCACCTGCCACCACACGTGGCTAATATTTTGTATTTTTAGTACAGATGGGGTTTCACCATTTTGGCCAGGCTGGTCTTTAACTCCTGACATCAGGTAATCCACCCACCTCGGCCTCCCAAAGTGCTGGGATTACAGGTGTTAGCCACGGTGCCTGGCCTATTAATTTTGTTTAAAAGAAAAAAAGACCTCCAAATCTTGGATGACAGTTGGGCAGGGGGGATGTCAGATCACCTGATATTTGACTATTCGGGGCTCTTTTGGGGAAATAAAAAACACAAAAGTAAACAAAACAGTTTTGTCCATCTACCACGCTCATACATTCTGTGTCCTGAAAGGAGGGGGAACATCTCCAAGTTCAACTAAGAGTATGCTGACTGCAGGCCGGGCACGGTGGCTCAGGCCTGTAATCCCAGCCCTTTGGGAGGCTGAGGTGGGCAGACTGCTTGAGTTCAGGAGCTTAAGACCAGCATGGGCAATACAGCAAGACCCGTCTCTTAAAAACAAAAATGCTAACTGCAAATTGCACATTCTGCAAATGGTTCAGTGTAGGAACAGAAGGCTCTTTCTGATCTCTTCTTGAAGGTAAGTCCTGGGCCTTTGACATACCTTCTTTTTGAAGACCATACAGGAAGAGGTTTTCAAACAAGGATGGAGCAAGAGGCCAGCAGCGCTTGGACCACCTGCAGGCAGAGACACAGGAGAAACTCTACCTGCCCTCCATAGCATGTGGGAGAGCAGAATATGCAGAGATAACTGCTGGCAAAGGGAACATGTGGGAGGAAGTAAGGGGAAATCAATAAAACAGGGATAAAAAACTGCTTTCCATGCCATGAAGGAAAATCATGATGAAGGCCCAAGTTAACTCCGAAAATGCTTTCAGGGATCACAGAAATGACACTGTCAAATACATTAGTTTTCTGAAGCCTACAGGCTGAATTTTATTTATTTAAAGTTAACTCCCATTTTAATAAAAAAAAAGATAGCATATTCTACATCAAAGGGAAAAAATCTTTTCCTAATGTATCCATTTCTCTTCTGAACACACGAGCTGCCGCTATATAATGCTTTGTGGTGTTTTCTCAACTGTGCTTGCTTTTCTCTGTATCAGGAAATGCACAATAAACAGGCTCAAGCCTGGGTCTGCTGTTTCTCAATGCCGAACAGGCAATCGTTCCATTGTGTGTGTGTTTTTGAATACATCGTTAGTTTTAACTAAGATCTATATATGTTCCATGAATGATATTTCAAAGCAGGAGAGAAAATGAGGATCAGGCATCACTATGAAATCAGTTCTTGGTAAACTATATAAAAGTGCAAACCATAAGCTGTCAAGAGGATCAGACTGGGGTAGCCTTTGGGGAATGATTCAGGTTTCTGTGGTGACTATTTTGTTCTTTCTGAAAGTTCAGTTGGTGGTTTCCTGGGTCTGATTAAAACTTCACCACCTGGTGAAGATAAGCACTAGCTCTCTACCAGCTTTCTGATATGGTTTTCGTGGCTGTGAGAAGAGACTAGAATTACCATCTTTCTGAATTGCTGGCCTTCTCATTGTTCTCCAAATATACCTTGCTCATTTCTGAGTCTAAGTCCTAGTTAGTTTGAACTAGTTAGTTAGTTCTTCTCTGAGTGTAGAGAAGTCAATTTCCCTTTTTATTTTTTTTGTGAGACAGAGTTTTGCTCTTGTTGCCCAGGCTGGAGTGGAATGGTGTGATCTTGGCTCACTGCAACCTCCGCCTCCGAGGTTCAAGTGATTCTCCTGACTCAGCCTTCCAAGTAGCTGGGATTACTGGCATATGTCACCACGCCCGGCTAATTTTGTATTTTTAGTAGAGACAGAGTTTCTCCATGTTGGTCGGGCCGGTGTTGAACTCCTGAACTTAGGTGATGCTCCCGCCTTGGCCTCCCAAAGTGCTGGGAGTACAGGCATCTGCCACCACACCTGGCCTGAAAAGTCAACTTTAGGGTAAACACAATGGATGAGACCATGGACTTGGCAGTGAGATGGCCTGGATTAACTCCCTTTACTGGCCAATGTCTCAGTTTCCCCATCTGAAAATTGGGATAATATGATTATCTACCCCACAGGGGTGTTAGGAGTAAATAAGTAGTATGTAAAAGTTATTTAGAATAGTACCTGGTATGTAGTGAATTCTTTATTTTAGAGTGTTTGCAATGATTGCTGTAGTTGCTATTTTTCTGGTGACCTCATTACAGTGTTTTTTCTCTGGGGATCTGATCTTGTTCTATATTCTAATATGGCTTAGATGAAGCTGACCTCACCTGCTTCTGTTTTTTTTGAGACAGAGTCTTACTCTGTCGCCCAGGCTGGAATGCAATGGCATGATCTTGGCTCATTGCAACCTTGCCTCCTGGGTTCAAGAAATTCTCTGCCTCAGCCTCCCGAGTAGCTGGGAATACAGGTGCCTGCCACCATGTCAGGCTAATTTTTGTATTTTTAATAGAGTCAGGGTTTTACCATCTTGAGCAGACTGGTCTTGAACTCCTGACCTCAGGATCAGGAATTGATCCACCTGCCTCAGCTTCCCAAAGTGCTGGGATTACAGGCATGAGCTACCACGCCCGGCCACCTGCCTCTGTTCTGTGGGTGGACACGTAGCCCAGACCTGGCCAATCAATGAATTCTATCCTCCAGCTATAGTGATTGCCTCAGGAATAGGAAAATGATATAAATTGGTCCAATCAGGGGAAATCACAGGAGTGTGTTAAAACTGTTGAGAAAGAGAGCTTATCTTTTGTATTGGGGTGGTTAAGGGAGTAGGATGTAAGCCAGAGGATGCGAGAGGCCATTGTGTGCAGTCAGTCAGGCTGAGACTGAAATCAGTGTGGAGGAAAGCAGAGCCAGGTGATAAAGGGAGAAAGAGAAGTCAACTGAAATTGTAGGAGCCCGTTGCTCTGGCCAGGGCCTGAAGCCCTAGGACCACTCTTTCTGCACAAGTCAGTTTGTGTTGGGTTTTTCTCCTTGGCGACACACTCTATCTCCTCATATGCAACCCACCCTTTGAGGCACAGTCCAAAGTTCACCCCTTCTGGAAGTAACACTTCCTTTTCTAAGTTACCAGTGCACCTACACTCTGGGCCATCAATCTCGTGCTTATTATTCACTTTAGAAAATGGACCTTTGCCAACGAGTCATGGCATCTCTTCAGTGCTACAGATTGACTCTGTGTTTTACTGTTTGGTGATCTGCATAGACACTTGCACATCTGGCATTTTACAGCAATCTTGCCAGTATTTATTATTTGAATTCCTTCTATCCTTTCATGTCCATCAGAAGTGGATTATATGCCCCGGTACGCAAAGGAATGTAAGCAAAGGAGCACTTGAAGTAAACTGAAGATGGGGCAAACAAAGTTATATTGTTCATGTAGGTAACTTTCAAGGAAGAGCCCAGCTCCTTGAAATGTGAGAAGCAGCAGTAGGATGTGGACTTGTTTATACTTGTCCCATCAGGTTGTAGGCTTCATAAGAGCAAGGACTAGCTCTATTTTTAAAACACTGTCCTTAGTGTTTGGCTCAGTACGTGGCACATTGTGTATGCTCAATAAATATTTGTTGAGTGAATGTTGCATGTTGCAGTACAGGGGGCTTCCACCAATAACTAATCTTTACCAGCATGTAAAGGAAATGAAGTAAGAAAGGAACTGCTAGTTCTATGAAGCCAACACCTTCTTTCCATTATTCTGAGCTTTTTCTACCATCACCTCATTTCTCCAAATTACAAGAATTAAGGCATTCCCTAGGATGACAGATGAGGTGTAATGACAATAGAATGTTTGGAATTTCCAGGTCTGTAAGAAAATTGGTATGCATTCCAGATCCAACAAGGAAAGGCTTACAATCTGCAGAATGAGTGAGTGGAGGAATATGAAAGTTGAATCACAGGTTTATAAAAAGGCACGGTATTGAAATGTTCATTATATACACAAAAAATTCTGGGTTTGGATCATTCTTATTTTCTTAGGTATCATTATACAGCATTAGTTCTATGGAAGCTTCATGTATTATAAATTGAAGAAAATACATGCCACTTCACTTTTCCTTTAAACTAGCTGATTTTCTCCTATAGAAAGTTATGAAGATATTAGTCATTCCCTTTCCCAACACAATATTTTTATTTTTATTTATTTATTTATTTTAGGGAGAACTTGGAACAATTCTAACAACACAATATTTTTTATTCATCCTTTATTAGTCAGATGTCAAAATTATCATCCTAAAAGCTCATTTTATTAGGTCAATACTCTTGAAAACATTGTTGCTCCTTCACCATAAAATGCAAGCTAAATCAGACAGCCAAGGCCTTCAACAATTTGACCCCAATCTACCTTTTCGTATGTGAACTTTTCCCCTCTCCACCATGCAAGCTTCTAATCCATTTACCTTTGTCTATTTACTGTCTCTCTCACTTGATTCATACCTTTGTTCTTCTGAATCTTTCTGCCTATTCAAACGTGTTTTCTTTCTTTTTCTGAGACGGAGTTTCGCTTTTGTTACCCAGGCTGGAGTGCAATGGCGCGATCTTGGCTCACCACAACCTCCGCCTTCTGGGTTCAAGCAATTCTCCTGCCTCAGCCTCCCGAGTAGCTGGGACTACATGTCCAGCTAATTTTTGTATTTTTAGTAGAGACAGGGTTTCACCATGTTGACCAGGATGGTCTCGATCTCTTGACTTTGTGATCCACCCGCCTCGGCCTCCCAAAGTGCTGGGATTATAGGCGTGAGCCACTGTGCGGGGCCAAATGTGTTTTCTTTTTTTTTTTTTTTTTGAGATGAAGTTTCACTGTTGTTACCCAGACTGGAGTGCAATGGCATGATCTCAGCTCACCGCAACCTCCGCCTTCTGGGTTCAAGCAATTTTCCTGCCTCAGCCTCCCGAGTAGCTGGAACTACAGGTGTGCACCACCATGCCCAGCTAATTTTTGTATTTTTAGTAGAGACGGGGTTTCATCATGTTGACCAGGATGGTCTCGATCTCTTGACCTCGTGATCCACCCATCTCGGCCTCCCAAAGTGCTGGGATTATAGGCATGAGCCACGTGCCTGGCCTCGTGTTTTCTTTTAAGTAACATTTTTTAATCCCTCCAACTGGAGATAGGCTGTAGCACTTATGGCCTCCACCACTAGTTCCTTGTATTGTCTCAGTATTTCATGTGAATGTGTTCTATGTCTTTTACTGTAAACTCTTTAAAGGCAGGGATCACACCTTAGATTTACTGGTATTTTTCTTTCTTTCTTTTCTTTTGAGATGGGGTCTCACTCTGTTGCCCAGGCTGGAATGCAGTGGTGCAATTATGGCTCACTGCAGCCTCAATCTCCCTGGGCTCAGGTGATCCTCCCAACTCAGCCTCCTGAGCAGCTGGGACTACAGGTGTGTTGCAGCATACCCAGCTAATTTTTCTGTATTTTTTGTAGAGATGGGTCTTCAACAGGTTACCCAGGCTGGCCTCGAACTCCTGGGCTGAAGCACTCCACTGCCTCAGCTTCCCAAAGTGCTCAGATTACAGGCGCGAGGCACTGTGCCTGACCCCTCTTAGCATTTTTCTTTTTTTTTTGAGATGGAGTTTCGCTCTTGTTATCCAGGCTGGAGTGCAATGGCGCGATCTCGGCTCACCGCAACCTCCGCCTCCTGGGTTCAGGCAATTCTCCTGCCTCAGCCTCCTGAGTAGCTGGGATTACAGGCACGTGCCACTGTGCCCAGCTAATTTTTTTGTATTTTTAGTAGAGACGGGGTTTCACCATGTTGACCAGGATGGTCTCGATCTGTTGACCATCCTGTTGATCCACCCACCTCGGCCTCCCAAAATGCTGGGATTACAGGCTTGAGCCACCACGCCCGGCCAGCTTTTCTTTACATATAATATAAATTCTTTCGATGGTTATTATGGCATAACTCTGGTAATACACAGCTAAGGATTTTCACTGTTCATGTCTGGGGAGGTTTTGCCCTTTCTGAAGTAGTAATGCCAAAAGTGCAATAAAGTTTTCAAATTTATGAATATCCTTCATGACTGAAGTTAATCAAAACTGCTTTTCAGATTTTCTATTTCACAAAGATCTCAATCAACTGAGAGCTTTGCAAACCAATAAGCAAAAGACAAAATACCTAACAGAAAATTGGGAATGGGATATTTATAACTTAATAAATAGCTACTAAAATACAAAAAGATGCCCATCTTTACTTAAAATTAAAGGTGAGAAAATAAAAAAAGAGATTCCATCTTTCCACTCTGAGACTGATGAAGATTTTTAAAAATTAAAATTGCCAGTTAACAGTGTGGGGAAAGGTGTAGGGAACTAGGAACCTATATACACTGTTGGTGGGAGTACAAATTTGGTATAATGACTTTGGAAGGCTATTTAGCAATATACATGAACATTTTAATTTACCTAATCTGGCCAGGTGCAGTAGTAGCACATGTCTGTAACCCCAGCACTTTGAGAGGCTGAGGCGAGAAGATGACCTGAGGTCAGGTGTTTAAGACCATCCTGGCCAACATGGCAAAACCCCATTTCTATTAAAAAATTCAAAAATTAGCTAGGCGTGGTGACAGTTTCCTGTTATCCCAGCTACTCAGAAGGCTGAGTCAGGGAGAACTGCCTGTCTCAGGAATTGCCTGAACCCAGGAGGTGGAGGTTGCAGTGAGCCGAGATTACACCACTGTACTCCAGCCTGGGAAACAGAGCAAGACTCTATCAAAAATAAATAAATAAATAGATAAATAAAATAAAATAAAATTTACCTAATCTTAGATTAAAGAAGTCTACTTTTTGGAATATATATATATATATATACACACACATATAATTATTTAAATGCACAAATATATGTACATGTAAAAAGATGTCCATTGTAGTATTATATATAATAGCAAAAGACCACCTAATGCTCTTCAGTAGGGGATTAACCTGAGGTTAAGTAGCAAGCTGTGGTGGGACTAGGCTTTGAATCCAGGCAAGCTAAGTCCACATTTATAAATGCAAGGCTTTACTACTGTCAATTGAACTAGGGCCATTTTCTTAGAAGCTCAAAATGCTCTATAAACATTGTTCTGGGTTTTGGTCAGAAGGAAAAGTAGTTAGAAATATGTCATAAACATTACTAAAGTTATTAAACCAGTCAGCAACAGAGACAAGATTAGAATTCCCATGCTCTTGACTCTCAATCTATAAAGCACCCTGCCATTTCTCATCTCAGTTTTGAGTTCATTTATTTAACTTAGTTGCATGTCCGTAAAAAATAAAATGTTCTAATGAATCTTTCAAGGTGTTCTGATAGCTGCTCTGTTTTGAAGTATATCTAATGCATGATTTATACGTTAGATTTATTAAAAACACGTCCATTACTTTGGGGCCTTTGGTGGATTTTTAAAGGAAGAATATGACATGTTCAATGCAGCAGTTAAGATTCTCCATAAATAGGCTGGGTACAGTGGCTCATGGCTGTAATCCCAGCACTTTGGGAGGCTGAGGCGGGTGGATCACAAGGTCAGGAGATTGAGACCAACCTGGCTAACACAGTGAAACCCCGTCTATACTAAAAATACAAAAAATTAGCCATGTATGGTGGCATGTGCCTGTAGTCCCAGCTACTCTGGAGGCTGAGGCAGGAGAATCGCTTGAATCCAAGAGGTGGAGGTTGCAGTGAGCCAAGATCTCACCACTGTACTCCAGCCTGGGCGATAGAGAGAGATTCTGTTTTTTTTTAAAAAAAGATTCTCCATAAAGAGTGGAGGGATAGCCCACCTTTTGATGCCAGATCAGAAAGATGCTCTGAATGGTGGGAGGGTGGGAGGAGAGCGAGGGATGAGGAATTACTTAGTGGGTATAAGGTATACTGTTCAGATGATGGCTACACTAAAAGCCCAGACTTCACCACTATGCAATTTACTCATGTAGCAAAACTGCCTTTATACCCCCTAAATCAGTAATTTAAAACATGCTCTGAGGAGATAAGTAGACTAGACCTCTCTACCTCAAGATGCAGAAACAGAGCTACCACAGTCTTGCTTCCATTCCTTGTGGCTCAAAACTTCAAACTTCTTTTGCAAAGGCAGGCAACTGATTCTTCTCCTGCCTGGCTTGAGTTATTAAACTCCCACTGCATTTGGACAAAATGCGATTCTCAAAATAGGATGCAAACACAAGCGCCAATATGCCTAGTAAACTGAAGGAAGGAAGGAAGGAAGAATGATTGAAAGTACAATGATCTTTCAAAATCAACATTGGGTACAACAGGTTCCTAATTCCTTTTAGAAGTTAGCTCTGGAAGGGGCACTAGATGGATTCGTTTCTAACTCCCTGACTCTGTTTTTTTTTTTTTTGAGACGGAGTTTCGCTCTTATTACCCAAGCTGGAGTGCAATGGCGCGATCTCGGCTCACCGCAACCTCCGCCTCCTGGGTTCAGGCAATTCTCCTGCCTCAGCCTCCTGAGTAGCTGGGATTACAGGCACGCACCACCGTGCCCAGCTAATTTTTTGTATTTTTAGTAGAGACGGGGTTTCACCATGTTGACCAGGATGGTCTCGATCTCTTAACCTCGCGATCCACCCGCCTTGGCCTCCCAAAGTGCTGGGATTACAGGCTTGAGCCACCGCGCCCGGCCCTGACTCTGTTTTTTAATGAAGTTTTAGTACTTGCCAAAAATATTCTAGGGTTTGGAAGACAAAAAGGTAAAAAGGTTGCAAGAGTACAAGATTTCAAGATTCATCTTTGAAAGCCAGGCTAATAGATCAACCTGGATTAGTCTGCCAAAAATATGGAAATATAAAAACATTATAAATTAGTAAGATGTCCGTGGCTATAATCTGTTTGCCTGATGCCAGATGTACTTATAATAGGAAAAACAGGTGGCTTTAAAATAGCTAGAAAATGCTAAGTACTTATATAACACATTTTTTTGTTTTAAGTATCAAATGAGTTGTTTACTTAGAGTTTCCAGTAAAAGAAGTGCCTAAGATTTAACTTGGACCAATGGTAAGTTTTCCCATTTTAGGATTTCAGTGTTCATTTAGGGAACTATAATACCATGTTGTACAAATCCTTTATTAAATCAATGCATTCATTATCTGAAATAAAAGTTTTATTCAAACACTGTATTTTGATAGACTAGACTATTGCACACAGGTAGGAGATAATGGATTGAAGAGAGTGTCCTTGAAGGAGAGGAGCTCACACCTCCTTTCTTACACATTCCCAGGAAACAGTCCATTTCTAACACTATCAGGATTTCAGACTGTGAGCCAGCCCTATGCAGTATAACAAATCAGCACACGAACCAACTAACCATGTAACTAGTGAGAGGAAAAAAATAAAATCACTTCTGTTTAAAATCTCTCAGTGTCATCTTTTAACCTATTTAAGGTGATCAGCTCAGGTGGCTTTATGGCGACCCAGCCATGTGTATGGTAAGGAATCACTAGAAGTCATCATCAAACTTAGTAAATCTGTTTCTGCTCTCTGCAAGCTTTTCTCACCTAGATTGATCTGCCCATCTCTCTTACTGCCCAACAATTAGAAAAAGAGCAGGAAGCACTCTTGGGAGAGAGAGGAGAAAGAATACAAGGACTAATAGGCAGATATGCCCAAACACAACACAGATTCAGAAAAAATGTGTTAACTGGTATTTTTACATTGTTATACAAGAGGGAAATCAAGACTCGTTTAAAAAATGCTCACTTTCTGGGCTGGGCACAGTGGCTCACTCCTGTAATCCCAGCACTTTGGGAGGCCCAGGAGGGTGGCCAAGATGATGAAACCCCATCTCTACTATAAATACAAAAGTCAGCTGGGTGTGGTGGCAGGTGCCTGTAATCCTAGCTACTTGGGAGGGTGAGGCAGAGAATTACTAGAACCTGGGAGGCAGAGGTTGCAGTGAATCCAGATCAAGCCACTGCACTCCAGCCTGGGTGACAGAGCGAGACTCTGTCTCAAAAACAAACAAACAAACAAACAAAAACCTCATTTTCTCATAACTTCCTACAACTTTTCTTTGTGCACTGATAAAGACTTCTCACATTCTTTTGTGTTTTGGATGCTGGAATAATCATCAACAAAGACTAATTTTGATACTGATAATCTCTAAATTCTTCTGGCAAGAGGACATGGTTAATAAAAGTTAAAAATCAATAAAATTGATTCATATATATGTATGTATACATATGTATATGTGTGTGTGTGTGTGTGTGTGTGTGTATAAGGTTTAGAACCAAAAATCAAATACATATTTGTGTACTCTAAGAGAAAACCTTGTTAGTTAAATATTGATGTGAGGGTCTGTCACTTAGTGGCAAACATTCTCCAAATTTCAAATCTTAATCTCTTTCTCAATTGTGGGTTTCTTGCAATCATGTGCTGGATGCATACACTACTACAAAGATCTCTGGGAAATGCTCTTTGGCAGCAGAACTTGGGAATTATGATGAAAAACACTCACTAGCACAAGTTGTGTAAAAAGATGGTGATGCTACTTTCAGAACATTTAATAGCTGTGTGCATTTATTTATACACATAACTGGCATCACCGTATTAATATAAACTGTTTCTATTAAAAGTTGAAGGAAGTGAAAAAGAGAAGAGGGAGAGTCCTAGAGAAAAAAGATAAGCACAGAATCAGCAGCTTCTACCTTCCAAAAACATTTCATAAATCACTCTACCCATCAGGAGGATTTTAAATTTTCCCACTTCATAAAAGGGAAATAATTCTCGAATGGAGAGAAATGACCTTATGATCATGCCATTGCATTATTTCCCCATTTTTCAACACATGAGTAAAGAGGATAAGACATAGCTCCCACCATATGAAGCAAGGCAGCCTTGAGGTTCCACTAGCTTCACATCCAGGTCACAGTCAATGTTGAATCTACTGTGTCTTCCGCTTGCAGCTCAAATGCAGTCACGCAATGCATTGGATTGCATGTGATGGCTTTTTCTGGGTATAGTATCAGAGTGATTTATGAGAAAGGAACAGAAATGGGTTGAATATTGCATTGCACAGTGTCTTCATACTGCCTGAGAATCTCCTGCCCACCCAACTAAAATGCTAACACAGGAACTTTGCGGGACTCTAAAACAGGTCCCAGCCCTACTGTAGTATACATAGTGCTCCCCACTTTGGCTTGGAATTACGATCCTTTTGAAAAGTTAACAACTCACTGTCTTCATATGAAAGGAGCCATTGACATCAATGGGTGCTCTGTGGGCCCTGGGGTCTGAAAATAGGCAGACACACAAGGCAGCAGGTACCGAGTTCCATTCTTTTTTTTTTTTTTTTTTTTAAAGAAAATACTTTATTATGTCACGAAAAAAGGCATCAACTAGATTCATACTTGTTTGAAAAAAAATTGAAAATTTATTAATTAGACAGTATGTGGGCATCCTGTTCCACATGGGAATGAGAAGATGCTATAGGTTCTCTAAGTATTGCACAGTCTGAAAAAATAACAAAAACGGGGAAGGGAAGGAAAAAAAATCACATGATATTGGGAACCTCTCATATTATGAATAATCTACCAAGAAACATTTAAAAAAGAAAACCCTTCGTTTCTCCAGTAGCTTTGAGTTTATAGTTCTTGGAATGACTGTATTCCATTGAAGACATCTCAGTAACAGGAAGCTGTTTTAGCAATCCCATGTGCAAATATTAATAAAAAATATATAAAATAATGCAATTCATCTCTTGCCATCACCCCAGCAATCGTGACATTTCTGAGAACGGTTTTGCTTGAAAATGGGTTAAGCTGTAAGGTTTGCCTGAAGCTCCATCTCTGCAGCCCGTTTGAGTGCAACATCCACTAGAAGCTGAAATCCGCTAAAGTCCTGGTTGAGGTCCGGTGGAGTAGGGGGAGGAGTGTTGAAAAGACCACTCTGTATTTGTAGTTGGTCCAGATTTACACGTGTCCTCTGGGTACATGAGAGAGGAGTCTGTGAAGTTGCTGGCCGCTATCTGCTGTATATCTGTGTTCCGTCCCACACCAGCCGACTGGCAGAGAGAGAAAGGGACATCTTTCAACGCAGTCACAGTGGTATGGCAGATCACTGATGGACGAGCCAAAACTGATCCCGGGGATGATGGCTTAGGAGACAGTGGCCTCCCTAGGGTTGGGTTTGGCCCAGCTGTAGAGGTAGAGGAATGAAACGGGGTCTCCTCTAGAACTGGCATGAAGTTTTTGATGCCCATTACAGACTCCACAGAGCTCGTTTCAGAAATCTTAGCTCCGCGGCGGGAAATTGCGAACTGATTTGGATCTTTGCCATCCTTTCTCAGCATGTCAGGGAGGAGCCTTTGGCGGACGTTGATGAACCATTTACAGACCTGTAGTGTAGACAGGTGTGTTTGCTGGGACAGCAATGCTTTTTCTTGCTCGGAAGGATAGGCATTGTAGTGGTGCTCATACAGCCAACCCCTAAGAATCTGCACAGACTCCTTGGGTAGTTTCCCCTTCTCCTTCTCTTGCTTGAGCCAGCGGATGAAGAAAGGTCCAAGGGAATGTCCATACTGTCCTCATCCTCACTCTCACTGCCAGATGCTGCAACAATACCTTACTTGCATTTCATTCTGGAACTCCCCGCCCAGCGCGAGGCAGGGATGGGGTCTCGAGGGGCCAGGAGCGGGGACCCAGGGGACAAGCCATCGTCTCCTTCAAGGCCCGACTCTCCCGTAACTTGTAGGACGTGTTCCAGCGGTTATTGCTAAACAGGGCGCTCTGATCCCTGGCGCCGGCTCCTTGGGTGGAATTCAAGTGACTTCCTCCCGCCAGGATCTTCTGGCAGCCGGCCGGGGGCTCTCCCTCGCCCAACTCTCTCTCCTCCCTTCTCCGCTCCTTTGTTCCCTGCTCCTGCTAGGCGCACCTCGGCCGCTGTCCCCGATTTCCATTCTTAACTAGGCTGGCATTTGTCCAGTTGAAGTGCCCAATATATTTACCTTTAAATTCCTTACTTAGGCTTTTCATGACTGCAAAAACAAAGTTTTGTTTACAAATTTAGTTTTCCTGTTTTCTCAGTGCTAGGGAAGGAGCACTTTCTCCTCCTTCTACTGACAATAAGGCTCAGCTCTTGACAATTTAAACTCTGTAGGAAACTCTAGAATTTTGATGCATTGTTGTATTCACTCATTAAGGAAGAAGACCCCTCTCCAAAATAAATAGACTTGAGGTCTAGATCACAAAGGCCTGAAGAAGTAAAGTTAGGTGCAGAAGAGCTGTCTTTTGAAGAAGTTCATCATGAAAATAAGCACGGGCACAGAGTGTTGCAGCTTTATTGTGGGGAAGAGACACAATTCAGCCCATAATTATCCATTATCTCCTTTATCCTCAAGGGCTGAATTGTGTCTCTTCCCCACAACCCCATGTCCCAAATTCACATGTTGAAGTCCTAACTCTCATTACCTCAAAATGTGGCTGTACTTGGAGATAGGGCCTTTAAAGAGGCAATTAAGATAAAATAAGGTCATATGAGTGGACCTGAATCTAATATGACTGATATCTTTATAAGAAGAGGAGATCAGGACACAGTTCACACAGTGAGGAGTGACCATGTGACAACACACTGAGAGGAAACCATCTACAAGCCAAGGAGAAAGGCCTCAGAAGAAACCAAACCTGCCAGCGCCTTCATCTTGGACTTCCACCCCCAGAAATGTAAGAAAATAAATTTCTGTTGTTTAAGGCACCCCATCTGTAGTATTTTGTTTTGGCAGTCCTAGCAAATAAATACAGATTTGAAAGTACTGGTAATTTGCGAAGTATTATACAAATGTTAGTTATCATTATCATTATGTGATTATGTTGCACTGTAAAAATGTATTATTCTAAAAGTAAGAGTGAGGGAGGAAGACATGTCATGAAGGAGCTGGAGAGTGAAAAGTGATCTGGACATTCAAAAGCAATGTAGTTCAGTAAAAATGGATTGAATGCTGGGTGTTTGGTTGTAAGTAAGCTGAGTAAAGTATGCATTTTGACCTCTAGCAAATGTCAACACGGTAAGGAAGATGCTGAAAGAAGCTCAGGGAGTGGGGGAAAGGATATGACTTCTTGCTGAGTGTGATGAGTGGAGGTGGGGAAGAGGGAGTTTGCAAAGTTTTCATAAAAAGTAACATTTAAGGTTCAAAAATGAAGACTTTGCCAAGTCAACGAAGTGAGGGCAGAGGAGAAAGCAAGTTCGGCGGCACTGTTCCATGAGTGTGCCATGTTGCTGGGAAGGGCACACACTGTGCTGGCAGGACATGAAACAGAGGGGAGAGTGCTAGGGGATATGGTTGAGAAATGGTTGTCATCAATTTGTGAAGGGCCTCGAAGTTACCATACAGACAATGAAAAAGAAAAGTATATATGCATTTTACGTTCTCAATAGTTCTTTACTTTCCGATTTTATCTGTTTTTTTCACTTTCATCTTCATACCTTTACCCAGACTTCAAGTGCTGGCTCTCCTAGTCTACTGGATTTCCATCAGCTAAATGCTTCTTAAAGTCCATCTTTTCTGATTTCCTATTGAGTCCACTCATGAAAGCTAATCAGTAACCTGAATGTCCTACGGTGTGCAAAGTTTGTCACCAATTTGATGGATCTTTTAGAAAAAGTCATTTTTGCGATTTGTTAAGAACTGACTATAATGGTCTTGTCAGCCAAAGTGTGATGGGGCCAAAACATAGATTAATTGGGAGAATAAAATGTGTCTAAAAGTTGCCATATACCCTGTTGTCTAGTCTGGGCATTCCCTCCCTCTCTGTATCTGAATTAAAATGGCATCCATCAATTATGGAGCACAGCCAAACAGTTAAATACAAGTTATGAAATTAATTGGAAATGCATGCCAATTCTTGGAAAAGTTTCAAGAGAAACCTTTGTTGATTCATGTTTATATATCACAGGGAATAATGAAACTCACATTCATCCTTTACTTAAAGCCTCATCACATCTTCTTAAATAGCTCTAAAAACCTTTGACTATGGTGGGTAAGCTGCAACACTACAGAATATGCATCCGGTGAAAAAATGGGCTGAATGTCTAAAAAGGCAGAACAACTCTTACTACCACATTTTATGCTCCTATGTACCAACTTGTAAATTAGAAGTAAATGTACATGCTTCTGATTTCAAACTTAATTTTCAGTACACTAATAAAACGCTTCCATATTGGCTGAGAGTTGGTTTTTATATTTTTAGAATTTATTCTTCTAATAAATCTAAAAAATTTATTATATAATTTTAGTTATACAGAGGATGTTCTTAGAGTATCAGTATAAATGAAGTGGTTAGGAATGAGAGCTTTGGTGTCAGATTACCCACGTTCAAGTCCTGGTTCTCCAGTTTTTAATGACCTTGTCCATTAAGTCATTTTAATCTCCTTGTACCTTAGAGAATTACCATGAAGATTAAGTAAGGTAATGCAGGTACAGTGCATGCATAGTATAATAGTGGGTAAAACAATGTGCTATATAGAAAAGAAATTATTTTCTGCTAGAAATTGGGTCTCAAAATAGATTTTGGAAGCTCTAGTCTCTTTCCACATGGAATGAAGTGAGTTGACAAGGAAGTTATACAGAACGCCAGATATGACTCCCATCTACAACTATAACTCCTCTGTCAGTGGGCAAGAAGTGAAAATGCTGATATAATTGATAAGTCACAATTGAAGAACAATCAGTTCATTTACAGGTTTCAACAAGTGGCTCAGAAGTTGACTTTTACGCAGCTCTAAGCATGGAGCTAAAAGGTCCGGGGAGTTTGTGTTGACAGAGAGTACTTTTGAACCTTTGAAGCAAAATAGATGTTTATATCTAGGTAGAAAGGTTTATTATGGATCTTACTATTGAACAAAAGAGGTGCAAAGTGTAATATTAAAATACTTAGCCCAGCTTTGCCCCAGGGAGACAAAGACATTTTAGAATGGTGCTGAGAACAGTTAGCGTGAAGAGCTCACTCCTCAAGCAGGGTGATGGAGTTCTTGTTTGTTTATCTAAGTGTTAAACCAGCATGCCACATGGATAATTTCTTCTATGGGTAAATGGTTCACAGATACCAGAAGCAGTGCAGGTGCCATCTTGTCCACCTGTGCTTCCAGCAATGTCTGGAACTCTTATGCAAAAATAGATAAAAGATGAGTGTTCACTGTTGACCTTACACAGATCAGATACACAATCAACAACAAAGTTGATTTCTTTGGGGGTGAGATGTGGATAAAGATTCTCCTACCTTTCTGGGTTCTGACACCCAGCTCCCATTTTGTCTGGTGCTGTCGTATGTTTTGCCTGAGGAATTTTCTATTATCACATCAAGTGGAACTAATGTTAAAATATTTGCCACTTCTTCAATTTTTCTGGTTTTTCATTGTAGCAGAAATTCTGATTGAAATGAAAATGCTTTTCTCTAGCTCTGAAAATGATATTCAGGTTATGTTTATTAAAAATAATACAAAGAAATGGAACTCAAAATAAATATTTAAGATAAAAATCTAACGATGATAAAAATCAGCACTATCAGAAGGCACTTGCTGTTAATTCAATGATGTTAATCAGAGAGGTGAAGCATATGATATGGTACCTTATAAACACGAGGTTGGGGAAAAAGTAAATATTTTTATTAATAAATAATGAAAGCACAAGAAGAAAACAAAATTCTTTTCATAACACCATCCAACTTCTAAGTTCAATAAAAATTTCTCATATGGCAGTTTCCTCTCTAAACTGAGAAATTCTCTTGTAACTAAAACTGCCATGAAGTTGCCACATTAGACTAATGACCTTTAGTTATAATTGGATAATCAAATTTTAAACTGTCAAGAAATGGAACTGAAATTCACGGAATTTGCCAAGAGAATAACTATTTGATATGCATTTGACAATCTGAAAAATACCACTAGCTTAAAAAAAGAGAACCTTCTATTGCATTATCCAAGGGCAAAGCAAGCACTTGCATATTTTTTTAAAAAGCATTTTCCTCCATGATCTCAGGATTAAAAAAATATCTCGGCAACATTTGTTAAATTTGTAATATATTTGCTTCAAGTTTCCTTTGGAGTAAGTTTATTAGAGATGATTTTTCATGAATCCTGTCCTCAGTATAGGTTAATTTACGGGTAACTTCTTATGACATTTAATCACATAATCATAATGTTGCTCGGTCTCCTCTTATTAACAAAGAGTATGGAAGAAACAATTCTTGAACTGGGTGAAATTTGTAATGAATAGGAATTAAACATTTTTAATGTGTGTGAATTAAGAAGACTATCCATTACTGAATTTATTTCACATTGAAATGTTGACCTTAGAGGTGATATTGACAAAAGTGGGGCTGATCAATATTGAACCTTAAGGGTCAAACGACTTCATGTTTGGTGTAATAAGCAACTCAGTTTAGGTATTACAGTGTTTCAGTAAAGTAACAACTATTAAGGGTTAGGTGAGCTTTCCATTATAAACTTTAATTTGGGGAGGCTTGCGTATTTCCAGTCTCCAAAGGAAAGTGATAGTATGATTAAGCAAGATGGTGGCTTGGAAATAAAGAGAAAGGGAGTCATTAAATTTGAATTTGAGGAATTAGATTATTTCCATTTTTCAGATTCAAAACCTATCTTTTCTTACCATCTCCATAGATCTTTAATGAAATCACTAAACCCAGGAAAGTTTGGATGAAAGGTAAATCTCATTTAAAATTTTAAATGGCTGGAAATCTTTGCTTTTGAAAATTATCTGGCACATACAAGAAGCCTATAAATTATAAGTACTACCAAAAGGAGCTCTGTATCAATTCAGCTAGATAGGGTTCAATGAAATATTGTCTACACTTTTCACTTAGTCCCTGTGTAGAATGTTAGCACCACATGGAAATCGTTACTCTTCACTCAAACGTACTTGATTATGTTTGTGTACTCAATTGCTTAAGCTTTCATTTTTCAGCAAATATTACTGTTTATTTAACTAAGAAATAATGCTTTAATTATTTATTTAAAAATTTACTTTGGATACATTGTGATTTGAACTTCAGAAAAAGCAAACAATAAGGTAAATATAATATATACCAAATATTTTATTTAAAAAATGATGAAATAAAAAATAGGTAAGTTCTTAGCAGAAGATATTGCCTGGCTTAGAATTCAACAACATAATTCATTCCCTTATTATTTTGTTAAATTAACATGAAAACATTTAAGATTATATACTTTGGGTTTCATAAAAATTGCATATCTGAGCACAGAGGAGAGGGTCCTAGAGTATTAACTCCAATACTGTCTGTCTAATAAACAAAACTTCTGAATCTTCAAGTCCTTCCTTGGGCAGACACTAAGTGCTCTGCCTTCCTGTGACCCTTCTTTTTGAATTTAGAATGTATAGATACATTCAAACAACAGAAGTGGGCATTGATCAGTCAGGGAAGAAGCCATGCGCTTTCAGTTTCCATTAAACAAAATACTCATTAGTCTTGGCATTTTCCCAAACAGACACAATCAAGGTGTCCATTGAGGGCTCATTGTGCAGTTAAGAAGTTTAAAAAGACTTTCTAGACATCAGCTAGGGACAATTAAGAGATGGGTTAAATTACTTTAGGGTAAGAGGGCCGGAATTACTGGAAACAAAAACATGTAGAAAATAACTGCAAATAGACAAACCATCTTTATCTTTAAGATCAGTTAGATATTCAAAGAGAGAAAGACTGAAGACTGCTCTGCTTAATAATTATTGCCCTCCTTGATGAAATCACAATACACTTTACTATGGTAGTATTCAGGTACGTTAAAACTAAATCATGTCTAGATATGTGGCAGGAAAAAAAAACCCTGATGGAAACCTGTCATCTCAACATAATTGTTCCTATCCTTTATTCAACAAGGAAACTAAGTGCTACTACTACTAACAGGTCATAATAATGTAAGTTAGCTCAGAAATCCATATCCATTAAAACTGTTGAACATGTTTTTTTTTTTTGACACAGAGTTTCGCTCTTGTTACCCAGGCTGGAGTGCAATGGCGCGATCTCGGCTCACTGCAACCTCTGCCTCCTGGGTTCAGGCAATTCTCCTGCCTCAGCCTCCTGAGTAGCAGGGATAACAGGCACGCACCACCATGCCCAGCTAATTTTTTGTGTTTTTAGTAGAGACGGGGTTTCACCATGTTGACCAGGATGGTCTCGATCTGTTGACCTCGTGATTCACCCACCTTGGCCTCCCAAAGTGCTGGGATTACAGGCTTGAGCCACCGTGCCCAGCCTGAAACATGTTTTATGCTAAACATCCACCCCCAGATCCTCCTAGAACAGTTTCTAGAAAAAATTACTGAGAGCAAATACTTGCATGCAGATCACATCAACTGAACTATTTTTCCAAGTGTTTCCTTCTTTCTTTCTTTCATTCATTCTTTCTCTTTCCCCCCCTTTGCCTCTTTCTGCCATCCATCCATCCGACAGTCATTAAGTACTATCTGCCAAGCGCTGTGCCAAATGCAACGGCTATAAGAGTGAGCAAGACAGACAACGCTTATGCATTCATGAAGTTACAGTCTAGCACATACTGCAAAAGCTTTTATATGACCCTCGTTGCTGTTGGTATTAAGACAACACATTTGAGAAATCTTAATTCAAGACTAGTACCATAAGTTAAACTTCAAAAGTCGTTCATGTTACCTGTTCTTCACTCTCTGGGTAGGGGAATGAGAAGCAATGCTTTTCATATCAAAACTTCTCTTATTTTTATTTTTTTGAGATGGAGTCTTGCCCTGTTGCCCAGGCTGGAGTGCAATGGCATGATCTCAGCTCACTGCAGCCTCTGCCTCCCAAGTTCAAGTGCTTCTCCTCCCTCAGCATCCTGAGTAGCTGGGATTACAGGTGCCCACCATCAGGCCTGGCTAATTATTTTTTTGTATTTTCAGTAGAGACAGGGTTTCACCATGTTGGCCAGGCTGGTCTCAAACTCCTGACCTCAAGTGATTTGAGGCAGATCACTTGAGGTCAGGAGTTTGAGACCAGCCGGGCCTCCCAAAGTATGAGGTTTATAGGCATGAGCCACCATGACCAGCAACTTCTCTTGTTTTAAGGAGACATTTATGTTTGAACTCTGGCTGATGCAATCTAGTATACCAGGAAGGTCTAGGAACAAATGTTAAATATAAACTCTTTGTCAAAAAGATGCTGTGGAATCTTTTCACAAGGAGTGTAGGAAAGACTAGGGAAAAGGAAAGAATGTATGCTTAACATGGAACATGAAAACCTCCTTGAGTTTGCCACAATATACTCTCCCTGCTTTTTAAGTCAAAAGCACCATTCTACCAGTATTTAACATGGATCTTTAAATCCCAGAGCTAATAATGCTTCTCAGCTACAGCTGGATGCATCTGACAAGCAGCATGTAGTAGGAAACCTCACAGGGGATAAGGTTCCTAACAGTCAACTAAGAGTTCAAATCCCAAAAGAGATGCCCCTGGAGCGCAAAGCACTTAACCCTTCGACCAGTACCAACATGACTATTCACAAATTATTGATGCTGCTAAATCCCTGGCAGATTGCAGACAGTTCTTGTATCCACTGAAGCTGAAGCATATGGCCACTAATGAGACAGATTTTTAAAAAATACATGTACACATTCAGTCTTTGCTACATGAATGTAAATCCACTGAAATGCTAGAAGGTGATTGAACTGGATGGAACACTGTTAAATACATGCTTAGTCTCATGTTATGGATCATTTCCGTTGACATCTATCTGCATCCTCCATACAGTTTAATTAAAGCTGTCTGGAACAAGTCTGCCCTCTAAATGATCAGCAGTGCAATGAAAAGGTGAAATCTGAGAAGGCTTGAGGCCTTTTGTAAAGCATTCAAATGACTGTCTCTGTGGTTGAGAAGAGCAGCAGAGAAGAAATTTATTTTCAAAATTAACCAGCCATTATGCTTTTTTTTTCTTTTGAAAAAAGACAAAGCTTCTTCTGATGTCATTTTGAAATACCAGAAGCTGAGTTAGTTACACAGATCTTAAGAATTCAAACTGGACCATGTTCTGGTAAAAAATAAACATGCTTTTTGGCTTGAAAACAGTAAATACTGTAGTAAACTTTCTTATTATTTAGTACGTTATTTTGCAAAATAAAACCCCCAAATTGAACTATTTGCCTAAAATAATCCCTTAAGACAATTTTGCAACTAGATGGCAGAAACATCATCTGTTTAAATTGGTTTTATGGTGTACAGAATAATAGCATGACAAGTAGATATTTTCAAACAATTACAATGTTTATTGAATTCTCTGATGTTTCTAGCACTTGTTAAGGTAACAGGGGAAAAAGAATAAAATGTGGATCTAGGGCATAAGAAATGTGAGACATGAAAGACAGAATTTTAAGTTTATTAATTTATATTTATTTTCTGTGGCATTTTTCTTTATTATAATTTTATTTAAATATATGTAGATTAAATTATATTTGTTCTTTATTTTCAGAATTAGTGGTACTTTATAAAAGTATCAAAAAGACTGTGTCATATTTAAATTTTTTCCATTGGTTTTTCCACACAAATCCATCAGTTATGGTGTAGGTGTTTCCTTTTCATTTAATATTTATTGTTTATTTTATTTTATTTTAATTAATTTATTTATTTTTGAGACGGCGTTTCGCTCTTGTTACCCAGACTGGAGTGCAATGGCGCGATCTCGGCTTACCGCAACCTCCGCTTCCTGGGTTCAGGCAATTCTCCTGCCTCAGCCTCCTGAGTAGCTGGGATTACAGGCACGCGCCACCATGCCCAGCTAATTTTTTGTATTTTTAGTAGAGACGGGGTTTCACATGTTGACCAGGATGGTCTTGATCTCTTGACCTCGTGATCCACCCGCCTTGGCCTCCCAAAGTGCTGGGATTACAGGCGTGAGCCACTGCGCCTGGCCGTTAATATTTATTTGATATTTACTTTATATAGAACATTTGATTATACTCTGTGCCTAACACCCACTCCCTGCCACCACAAAACATAGTCTCTCTTTGTCTATTATAACAGGTTCATCCAGCATGGGGAAAACTTAAGAGTAGTGCTAAATCCAAAAAGCATTCTTACATACACTTTGGTTGCCATTCTGGAGTACAGATGATTTTAACCTTGATGTCTCATAGAAATTAGTCAGACCTAGAAAATATTATATTGAAGCAAATAAGCAATATTTATTGGGTGCTTCATGTGCACCGGCACTGTAATAGGATGGGGAATAGGATTCAAGTACCAGCTTCCTCAACAAACTTACAAACTGGGAAGATACACACATTGAAAGTCACCAAGGAATAATGGAGTCAGGTGAGTAAAAACTGGAGTGATGCTGAAAGGCATTTTGAAGAAGACGAAGTTTGAACTGGGCGTTGAAGAATGAGGCCAGATGTCCAGGCCAGAAATATCATAACAGGCACATAGGGGCTGAAGGGCCAGGCACAGAATTGAGAACAGTGTCAGTTGGGATCTAATCAGAACAGAAACTACTTGAGTTTATTTTAAACAGAAGGAATTTAATTCAGGGAATTGACTTTAAAGGTGATTAAAGGCTGAGATGAGGTACAGGAGACATTGTAGCAATTTAGAGATGAGCAACTTCAGGAAGCTGCCAGCAATGCTTTGGTTGCAATGGCAAGGGAGAGTATTAGAGTTTCTGGAGCTCAGAAACTAGGGCCACTTAGAGGATGATGGAACTAGAGAAGGCTTAACCAGTTGGATCTGAAGAAACAGAAAAATAAAAATGCAATTACTTCCAGAGATCTGCATGAAGCAGAGAGAAGGAGAAATAACTTGACTTTTTCCTAGCTGCCACCCCCTAACCTCCCACCAATGTCTCCTATTTGCTAGGCCCAGTCTGAAGTTGACAAGCAGTCTAGGAAAAACATCCTGCAGGGGTCAGCTTCCCTATGAAACAAAACAGAGTAGGGGAAGGTGAGGACTATGTATGACAAAAAGGCTAATAATTAACAAACAAAGGGAGTAATGCAAAATTAGGTAAAATTATTATAGTAGGACCCTTTTATATAATGGGTCATGAATGTTAGGGAGAGGAATTTAAACCAAATAGGCTAGAGAAAGCCATCTTAGGTTTTTGAGAAGGGGGAAGATAGAATGAAATTGAGACTTCAGGAGCATATGGCCAGAGTATGAAAAAAGATTTGAGGCAGGGTGACCAGTCAGGAGGTGGCAACAGATTAAAGATGGCCACAAGCTCCTTGACATTCCTCCCCTTGAAAGGTGGGATGTATTTCCTTTCCACATGAGTCTCAGATGGTCTATGAAAGAAGTGACACTATACCAGTAGCCTTTAAGAGGACTGGCAGATTCTATTTTGGTATCTTGAAGTCCTGAACTGTCATATGAGAAGTCTAACCATCCTGTAGAAAAAGATCATGTGGAGAAGCCCAAAGAATACAGGGCAGGCAAAAGGGCTCAGTGGGATCCAGTTGTCCAGCTGTTGCCCACCAAGGCACGAGACATGTGACTAAAGCTGTCCTAAACCCTCAAGACAGGCCCAGCTACTGGATGAATTCCAATGACTGACTGCTGTTAATGAATCGTTCAGCTGAGCCTTGCCTAAATTTCTGATCCACAAAATGATGAGTTATAATACAATGGTTGTTGTTTAAATTCATTAAGTTTTTGGATATTCTATTATGCAGCAGCATATAACTAGAGTGGAGACCATGCAATAATATGAGCATATCATGATAAATCCGGAAAATTAAAGTTGTAGCAGGCACGGAGAAGAGGTATATTTTTTGGAAGATATTCTGACTTTTTTTTTCTGAAGATGGTCACATAGCAAATATTTTTGACTTTATGAGCCAACATATCTCTGTTGCTACTACTCGACTCAGTCATAAGGCAAAAGAAGCCACAGACAATATGTAAATGAATATGTGTAGCTGAGTTTCAATAAAACCTTACTTACAAAAACAGGCGGCTGACAGCATTGGCAGTGGGACATAGATTGCTGTTCCCTGGTTTATAATGTTTGAAGTAGGGAGGAAAATTCAACTGGGGATATGTTACATCTAGATATAACACACAGGAATGGAGCTTTGTGATGTGTCAGGACGGGAGTATAGACTGAAGAACAGATATTGTGGAAGAGAGACTACAACATTGGTGTTATATCTGTTTAAGGTGACTTCTGCTTTGTTGTTTCTTTTAAGTGATACTGGAGTAGTTGGTAAACACACTAGCAGGCTGAGGAATTACTTTAATCTGTAAGATGGTTCCACTGAGCCAGGGAACCTAAAATATGGAGACAATCAGAGAACAAAATTAAACAGATTTTCAGATACATGTAGGTTTGCTCTCAATGGTTTTCAGATTTGGACAATTTCAACCCTATATATTTTATGAGTAAATTAAACTATTCTAGAACCATTTTTTTTTAGTGTGTGGCTAATACCATGCTAATTGTTAATTTATATCACATTCATGATTTATTTGAACAATTATGCGTTTGGCAATATTTCTTGCTCATATTTGAAGAGTATCTATAACATTAATCTCTAAGTATTTATATCCTAAACTACCCTGAAAAGTCAATGGTTATTTTCCATAATTTATGATATACTGAAGGCATTCTGTCATGCTATTTACTATTAAGTCATGGGAAAAAAAGCATGTCCTTTGAAGAAATAAAAGAAGTAGCTTTTAGCTCTCCTATGTATCTGTTAAGTTTATGGATATTTAGGCTTTATAAAACTTCTATCGGGCAGCTAAACAATTTAGACTCACACAGCATGTAAATTCTATTAAAAAAGGGCTCTTTACCCTTTCACCTATTGCCCTACGAGTGCTTGGCACAGTGGTACAACTATTCAAAACAAACATTAATAGTCTGCTTAAAATCTTTAATGTAAGTAATGCAGGCATGCTAGAGGATTCTAGTGTATACTGAAATGGGTTTTATCCTTTTAAGGAAGAGAATGGCTTGAACAGTTCTGTTGGGGCCAGAAAAAGAGCAACCTGGTTCAGAGGTGAAGGCTTCTTATAGTTCCTGCATTTGGTAAAATACAGACCTTATAGCATTCCCTCATAGACCTATGACCTCACACTCTGGCCTTTAGACTTTTTTCCTCCTTGAGAGTGAAATGGTTACTGAGGTTCTTCTATTAGATATGTTAGCAGTTTCTGTGAAAAAGAGGATTTTAATAATACTAAATTACAAAGAATTATGAGGCAGGGCTTACTCCTAGATACTAAGACAAACTCAGTTGAAGCTGACTGCATAAGCTCCTATGCAGGGCCATCTGTTTAGTTCTAATAGCATTTTCTTTCTTTCTTTCTTTTTTTTTTTAAATCTTTGTAGTTTGGTTTCAAACCCTGTCTGGGACACCTGCTGAATGTGAAATGAGATTGGTGAGTCTCAGTCCATTTGTGGCTGGCTAGAATTTTCCATCTTCCTGTCCAGAAAAATGGTCCATAAGGAAATTAAGTGAAAAGAGTTAGACGTCACACATGGATTCACGTGTAGGTGTACTGAAGGCCTAGATAATCTTCCTGTGTGAAAAGTACAATATAAATTCAACACTGGTTCATTGGTTCATCCACTTCTCTCAGCAGCTCTCTAACACCTGAGGTCTCTGATACCCTGAAGATGATGCAACTTTAGGGACATCTTTTTGCTATTCTAAGCCACTACATAATTTGAGCTGAGATTGTAACATGGTTTGAAATTGGCTGTATTTGCTGCTTCATTTAAACAGGATGGCATATGAAAATAGCGTAAGAGGTACATGTTCTATGCTTTTCTAAATTATGTAAATAGATTCTACATTATGTAAATAGAGATTTAAAGTCTCTCTAAATAATAATTAAAGAATATTCATAGTTTAAGAGTAAACAGATTGGATGCCTTCAGACCATATATTACCCAAGAGAAAAGGCGGACTATCATAATTTATTATAACCCAAGGCAATATTACCCTAAAGTGGTATGAATTTTGATTTCAAAAGTCAATAGGGTCTTTTCCATATAAATTTAAAGCCACCAAAAATTTCACTGCATTTACTAAATACACAATTAGTTTCTTGTTACAGATAATTTCTGTTGATCCAAATCTGGTTTGTCAGCATGGATTAATCAAAATCGTCAGGGATTGAGATCTGCATGGCTCAAGGGATCAGTTTCTGGGCTAGGAGCCCCTCACCCCAGGTCATTGTTTCCAATGCATAAAAAAGTTTCGAAAGGCCTATTTGACAGCTGGTGTGAAACAGACCAGCAATTTCAACTGTCTCCTGTGCAGATTCATTGTCTCTTATACTCAAAGACATTAGCACCTACTGTCTGAAGGTATATGTAAGGTGATAAGTTACTGCACTGTCAGCAACCTTAGTTATTATTCATAGATATGTCCATATTTATAATTTCCTATGGTAAGCAATAGCAGTTGCTATCTTCAAGACCTGCTGTATCTAGTTTTAAAATATTTATCTCTGTATGACATCTTCCTGTGGTTGAGACCAGTTGATCTCTGATAGACCAAGCTATTGTATATTCTTTCCTTTCTAGAACAAACTATAGAAATATTTATTTTCTAGACAGTGTATGTGTGTACATCTCCCTCCTTTGTTTGCCTTTCAGGTCTTCCCTAAAGTGTAGGTAATAAGGTTCTAATCTTTTATCACTACGTAACTTCAGGTCCAGGTCTTCACCAGTCCTATGGCTTCCCTAAAGAAATAGTGTCCTCTGGCAGTTCCTGGGTTAGATGATTGTCCGTCACAGTCTTTAGGAGGCTTTTAACTCCACCTGGGCATCCATAATGATCTATTGGGTAGAACTATGACGTAGAGCAGGTATGCCCTGCTCTACAGCCACATATTTCATCACTCTAGGTCAAAAAAAACCCTTTGATGATCCTCTTCCCTTCAGCCCTCAATCTGTTAAAGCCCTTAATAGCCTTGTTTATTCAAGATGAGTCAGGCAATCTGGTTTTCAAGAGTTTTCTGTTCTAGTCCCATAGATTTTCTTGTCAGGGACCAAACAACCTGTTTCTTTCCTGCCTTTGTAGAAAATTTAATGGATTTTTAATACAATTAGCCGTTCTCTAGTTAAGAAAGAAAAAAATCTGGTTACCCTGAATTAAAGAAAAGAGGGTCTAGCCATGTTGGATTATGTATTAAGTTTTTCTACCCTTTCTTTACTAAGATTTTTTTTTTTGAGACGGAGTTTCGTTCTTGTTACCCAGGTGTACAATAGCTCGATCTTGGCTCACCGCAACCTCCGCCTCCTGGGTTCAAGCAATTCTCCTGCCTCAGCCTCCCGAGTAGCTGGGACTACAGGCGTGCACCACCATGCCCAGCTAATTTTTACATTTTTAGTAGAGATGGGGTTTCACCATGTTGACCAGGATGGTCTCGATCTCTTGACCTTGTGATCCACCCGCCTCGGCCTGCCAAAGTGCTGGGATTATAGGTGTGAGTCACTGCGCCCAGCCTCTAAGATATTTTTAATGTATGGTTCTTCTATGAAACTACATCTAGGAAGCTCAACATAGTGACTGGTGCCTATAGTGACTGTTATATTGTGAATGCAAATTCATTATTTTTATTCACATAAAAAAGGGGGGCAGGTTTGTTTGCTTATGCCTGTAAGCCCAGCCCTTTGGGAGGTCAAGGCAGGCAGACCAGTTGAGGTCAGGAGTTTGAGACCAGCCTGGCCAATATGGAAAAACCCTGACTCTACTAAAGAAACTACAAAAATTAGCCCGGGTATGGTGTCAGGCACCTGTAATCCTGGCTACTCTGAAGGCTGAGGCAGGGTAATCGCTTGAACCTGGTGGGTGGAGGCTGCAGTGAGATGAGATCACGCCACTACACTACAGCCTGGGTGACAGAGAGAGACTCCATCTTGAAAAAGAAAAAAAAAAAAAAAAAAGAATGGGAAGCCTCTAGTGCTTTCTAATTTATTCTCCGAGGGGGCTCATGGTGAACTTTGGATGCTGTATAGTAGACAGTATAGTTCTCTACTACTGGTCCATGTCCATACAATGAAGCCAGCTTGGTAGAATGTCTCAGTTGATAAAGGTCATGCTCACAGGAATTTGTTGCTTTGTTATTAGTTATCCCTATGTCTGTGGCTACTTAATTTCAAGTCCTTTTGCTTTGGGATCAGAAAGGCCATCCCAGTGTCCACACCCTCCTCCAGCTCTGAGCTCTCCCCCTTCCAGGAGCAGCAGGAAATGGTGCAGGCTTTCTCTGCCCAGTCTGGGATGAAGCTGGAATGGTCTCAGAAGTGCCTTCAGGACAATGAGTGGAACTACACCAGAGCTGGTCAGATCTTCACTGTGCTCCAGACCAAGGGCAAGATCCCAGTGGAGGCCTTCAAGCAGATTCCCTGAAAGAAGCCCTTCCATGTCTTCTTTGTCTTCGCTCACATCCTCTTTGTTTCCTCTCTTCACCGGCCGAAGGCCATGCCCAGGAGTGGCGTTGGAGGCCTGGCCGATCAGGAAGCCAAAGTTAACTGGCAGGCTGCAATGCCATAACCACCTCAAGAGCCACTTGCCCTCTGTATTTGCCCCACTCATGATCCCTGTTTATTTTCATAATAAAGAGTGACGTTAGGGAGATCTAATTAAACCAAGAAATTTGCCTTCCTGGATTTCAGATGTCAGGGAAGTAGCCCAAGAGAATTATCTTCCATTTCCAAATTGTGGACCCAAATTGCTCCGAACTGACTTGAGTGCTCCTGGCCATAAGGCTAGAGGTGTGGGAGGAAGGAGGAAGCTCTTCTGGTTTCAGGTAAATGAGTGGAGTTGTCCTAGCTATGTGGTTTCCTTCTCAGTCCAGGGAGGAGAAGACAGACAGTTACTTTCATAGAATGTCTTGGTTGAGGACAAAGAGCTGCTGGATGCACCCAGAGGGGATTTACTATTGTCCTGGAGAAGGCCATCACTAAGTAGAAACACTGAATTCTTTGGAATTTAAATTTTTCCAGTGTCCCGATAGCTTCTTGTATACATTTCAATTACATCATCATAGTGAACTTCAATCTTTTACCAGTTTTCCTTCCCAATGAATAATAAAGACAGTAACTATAGATTATTTATCTTTACAGAACAAGGATAGAATCTGACATATTACCTGCACTCAAGAAATGTGACGAATGAATGCATGGGCGAATCCAGAGAGGAACATGAGATGTTCCTTACTTCTTTTGTATCCTATTCTTTCCTTTTGGTGATGGTGACTTAGAGATGGAATCGTTACGTATCAGTACAGTATAGTTGGTAAGCACTCAAGTGCCATGTGCTTAATTTGAATTCCGATGTTTAGTACATTTTAGTTACGTGATTTTGAACAAGTATACAGATAAATATCTCTATCTGTAAAATCAGTATAATGCTTACTTTATTTGGCTATTGCGAGGATTAAATAACATACAGTTCTTGACACCTATAAATGACATTATTAGTATATCACTGCCATCAAAGTGAGAATATGTCCAGCTTGCTGCTACTGAGTCTTGGTGAGAGGGAGAAATCATTTATAGCATCAAGTAAGAATGCCTGATTTATTGTTTTCGGTAATGCTAAAGAATGGACTAACCCCTAGTTATTGTGTATCCCCCAGGTGATTTGTTTTACCAGGTAAAAATACGTGTCTTCCCTATTCTAATTTCCTCTAGAGAAATAAAATCTAATTATTTAGTCGAGGAAATTCCTTTTTTCTTCTGGGTGGCCAAGGTGTGTGCATGTAGGGGGAGATGAGTAGAGCCTGATAGGAACCATGTTTCAGTGTCCAGCAATCCTGGGGGCACTGAGGGAGAGTGTGAGTGCATAAATATGGAATGCTAACATTCTGAGCAAGCCAGAGAGAATGTACCTAGATTCCAAGTGTGGACTAGAAATGCAAGGGAAAACAGGCACTGGTTAACAGAAAGTTCAGGAAGAATTCTGACATTGGAAAGGTAGATTTCCAATGGAGTGAATATGGATGATGCCTGGAGGAGAGAAAACATCTTAACCTAGAATCTTTGCACACAGCAGCAGAATGGTAGTCTGCTAAATAGTTGAGGTAATGAGTGCCCATAAAACCAATATAAGGTAAGAAAAAATATTTCTGGAAAGATTAGACGATCTCTAGAGTCTAAATTTCCCTGGGGAAATGTAGTTATTTCATATTTACAGGTTTCTTTTCATTAAAAAGAAACATTTACTTAAGTCTATATTTCCTATTTTTCCTTAATTTATTTGCATTTATAACTGTGCTAAAATAAATTGGTAACCCAGCAATACATAGGTACCATTTTTTTTTCTTGCCATTGACCAGTTCTAAATAATCATTAAATAAAAGAACTTCACAAACCCAGACCTTGATTTGAAAGATACCCTGAAGATTTACAACATGCTAAACCAGGGAAAAACTTGGGAGTACTCAGTACAATACATTTTGCTCTCCATCATAATCAGTTTTCCAGCCTCCATGTCGATAAAACTTTTTCTCCTTTTTCACAATGGTTTACAACTGAAATAATTTAATACAACAGTTGTTATATTTTTATTGCAAGCTTATAAAACTGGTACCGTAAGTCTTTTCTATGCAATATATTACCAAAAAGTGACAGTGGAGAAGAGGAACTGATGATTACTAAAACTATAATTCAATCTTCAAGTTCTGAAGATGTCATAAAAACGTCTTCTGCTTTACTTGCATATGGCAGATACTATGAGGATGCCTCAAATGAACTCTCTCTGGATATTCAATCTCTCCTTAGGCATTATTTTATATACAATAAAAAAGGGACTTCACAATGCAAATGCAACTGTGATTCAAGCCCAATAGTTCTTTTGTCAAATAGGATTTTCTTTTATGAAGTTTCGTCTTAGAATTAATTTTGATACCAATTCCTGTCAAGCTGAAATTGAGCTGAACCAAGTGAGTCTATTCCTCTTTGCGCTGACTTGAAGGAAGTGGTAATTGGAAAAAATGCAGAGATTTTGTACTGTGCTAAAGAAAATTTAACTCATCATGCTACATATTGTCAATCTTGTGTAAAGTATATAAATGGTACATAGTAACATTCTATAAATGTCTGTTTTTCATATATTTTAAATCCCCTCTTTACTACTTTTCATCTTATATTAGTCAAAGAAAATTATTTTCTAATTCTGACTAATTGTTGCTATAATCTGAAATGTCTGTGAAAATAAATTACAGATTCCTATAGTGTTTATGATTAACATTTTCCACAAAACTTAGGACACTAGCATGGAAGAAAATGTATTTCATTAGATAAAGAGGATGGATGGTTCGTTACTTGTACATTCTTGCCAACTGTTCTCTTTCAGTGATCTTATCACATCTGTACTAACGTCAGTCTAAAACAAAGAGGCATCAAAGTCCCCAAATCTCTTCTTTGACTGGCCAACATACAATTAATCTACTAATGATGTTGCAAATAAAATTAAAGAATTGTTATCTTTCTATTAACAGAGTTGCTTTGCCTTCTGTATCAATGCACTAAAGCAATGCTTTACAAAATCATTTAAAAATCTTCCTATCATGAGAATAATTAGTTTTTATTGGGAGGTGGAGGAATTGAACTTTCATAATATGGCTGCCTGGTCACATACAGTTGGAACACATACAGTTGGAAAGTAAAATTTTCCATTTATCCCCCAGCCTGAGAGAGTGAAGTTGACACTCTGTGGGTTTCTGCACTTTGTCTCCCAGCCAACGCAGCCCTGGCTGACTCCACAAGGGGTGAAAGCTCACAAACACTATGTGAGTGGTGTTTAATTCTCACCACAACAGAGGCTGCTAATCACATAACATTAGGGTGAATCATAATAATTATAAAAAGCTGAAGAGAGAGATTCAACAATAACATCAGCTCGACCACAGCTGTGATGGTAGTGATGAAAATGTGGTCTTTCACAGCCCATGGTAATGGGTTTGATTGAGACTCTGGAAACCTTTGGTGAAAGATACTTTGCCCCTTCCAGGTTAGCTTTTCTTTCTTTTTTTTTTTTTTTTTTGAGACAAAGTTTCGCTCTTGTTACCCAGGCTGGAGTGCAATGGCGCGATCTTGGCTCACCGCAACCTCTGCCTCCTGGGTTCAGGCAATTCTCCTGCCCCAGTCTCCTGAGTAGCTGGGATTACAGGCACGCGCCACCATGCCCAGCTAATTTTTTGTATTTTTAGTAGAGACGGGGTTTCACCATGTTGACCAGGATGGTCTTAATCTCTTGACTTCGTGATCCACCCGCCTCGGCCTCCCAAAGTGCTGGGAATATAGGCTTGAGCCACCGTGCCCAGCCTCCAGATTAGCTTTTCTAAACTACCTTTATAATAAGTAGAGTAAAAATAACCAATTTTGATAGTTTCTGGTGTTGGAAGGAGCTCAAAACATTCTCCTCTAGCATCCTGAAGTCCTATTCATCTATAGAGTAATAATTTATTTCAGAGTTACTGTTTTCCAGCAGGTCTCAACTTGTACAGCTGTTAGCTTTTGAGTCTTACTGAAATTTTAATTTGTTTGATCTCATTTTACTCTTCTACATATGTAACCCCCTGTAATGGATTTTATTTGCCCTAGGAAAATTTGGAGAACAATAAAGAAGAGCCTATTCTTAGGAGTTTTCAAATTCGAGAAAAATTGCACATTTTAAAATAGGAAAAAGTCAGGCAATGGGTATGAAGTGCAATATAGAAAAACTGATACAGTTAGTCATTACTGATTAGTTTGCTTTTCAAGTTTTGGGGGCAAAGAAGGCTTCATAGTCCCTACTGATTATAGTTTGCTTTCCATATCTTGGGGGCAAAGAAAGCTTCTTAGACTTTCTGTTGTTCATCAAGCTGAAATGCCTTGCAACATTAGTTGCAAGAGAGGCAGAGATATTTAGAAGCCATGAATTACAAGGGGAAGTTGAGCTACCATTAGCCCCAGAGTTAAGTATTAGGATTGGCTTCTAAGTAGCACTGACTAACCTCACTCTTTGAATATACAGAAGATGCAGCATGTTTAAAATAAAAACACAGGACTTCAGCCATATTTATTTATTGATTTATTTACTTGAGACAGAGTCTTGCTCTGCCACCCAGGCTGGAGTGCAGTGGTGCAATCTTGGCTCACTGCAACCTGTGCATCCTGGGTTCAAGCGAGCACCTCCAGCTAATTTTT
Organism: Callithrix jacchus; assembly: GCF_049354715.1. Lineage (NCBI taxonomy): Eukaryota > Metazoa > Chordata > Mammalia > Primates > Cebidae > Callithrix > Callithrix jacchus. The sequence goes on along the minus strand of NC_133509.1, from coordinate 51,774,693 downwards.
GTATTTTCAGTAGAAACGGGGTTTCAACATGTTGACCAGGCTGGTCTCAAACTCCTGACCTCAAATAATCCATTCACCTTGGCCTCCCAAAATGCTGGAATTACAGGTGTGAGCCACCATGTCCAGCCATATTTATAAGTGAATTGTAGCATACTGAATCTTACTAGGAAGTCAAAAAGTAGTCCTAGTTGACAAATAAATGAAGTGATACATGTATTCTATGCAAATGTGCCATAAAACAAAGAGTCTCATATGTTCTAGCTAAGGCATCTGGGTGGTTTTTAAAGAATTTTTTTTCTTCTTAAAATATGATGCAATGATCCAATGTGGTGCTAATTAAGGTGATAAAATCTACAAAGTCTGAGTCATGAAGAAAAAGTTGAAAACTCTGACACAGTTCAATAGAAGAGGCACCAGGTGCTTTTCAAATGCCATGTTATCAAGCCAAGCTGCTATGAGGTTGCATAATTCCAAACTAGGGTCTAGGCAATTTATCCCAGTTGTATACTTGTAGCCCACCTATTCTGGCTGATTTGATATTAGTTTGGCAAGGCAGTTTTTGGGCTAAATAATGCTGGGGCTTATAGCAAGTTCATTTTAAATTTTTGGCAAACATGAAAACATTTATATTCAGAAGTTACATAGTTACTTAGGCAAATGGCTACTTAAATGCATGCATCTTTATTTGATTCCTGAACTACAAGAGGTAACGATGATAATAACCATCATAATGACAAAAACTAATGGTATTGAATACCTACAGGCATTGTATTAGGTATATTGACTGCATTATCTCATTTGATTCTCACAACATCCAGAGGCTGCATTTTGTTGTTATACCTATTTTACAGATGAATAAATTGAGGCTGAGAGAAGTAAAAAAATGGGGCTTTCTGAATTGGGTGGAAATTTGGCCTCTACTGAGTATCAGAAACATTCTGGGATAACAAATGGAATCATCCTGTTCTTCTGTGATTATTGGCTCTTAGCAGCAGTGCGGCTTTAGGAATAAATATAGTGCACGAGTTCTATAAATGTGCCTCTTAATAAGTTAATAAAACAGAGATATTCTCATTGCCTCTCCATCAAAGTTTCAGGGGAAAAATGAGAATATTAAATGCAGTAGGATAGGGAAGATCTGCTCCATTTGCTCTGCAATGATAATCTTTTACAAAAGAGGATTTTTATTATTAATTCTTTGCCTTCTGGGGATATTATAATTTTCTAGAATGTAGAACTGCCTTAAGCACAGTAATTTGCTGAGCTAGACTGAATCTCAAAATGTTTCAAATGAGCTGATAAACAACTGCATAATTAGCCATTATTAGATCAAGTCTGTATGTTACTGATATCCACATGAACAAACCAATGGATAGGCAAATTGTAGATGCAGTTTTAAAAACTAAGAGCCTGTGTTGTATTTTTACATGCTTTGTAACTTGTTCTTTAAAGAATTAAAAACCACATTTCATTTGCCCCTTAAAAAAAGAAATTTAGATTATTCTATCAAATAAATCCTTAGAGACTTAATCATTAAATACATACTGCCCTGTATGAATAATGAAGGATTTGTGTGGTGAATGCAACTCATGCTGTAAAAATGACTAGATGGTGGGATTTTTCTTTTCAGTTAAAACTTGCCTCAAATCTATTGCTTGCATGGGTAATGCTCTTTCATCCTCCTTTTGAGTTTTGGTTTAAGTCCAAAGTATGAAATACATTTGGCCTTGATTATGAAAATAAAAGGTTTTGGATGCTCAACTAAGAAAAGGAAAATGCAGTTGGTTTTTATGCTTAAACGTGCATACCTTATTAAGGGGCTAGCATGAGTACAAAATGTACCCATATTACAATTAAACCTCTCTTTCTTATCATTTTTCAAGAACTTCTCACTGGATCATAAAACACCTGGGCTGGAATTTGTCATGTAGAGTTACAACCTAGGTGTAAGATTTTTGTTTTTTTTTGTTTTAATATTAAAATCAACTCACAACAGTTTTGAGGACCAAATAAAGAAAAGAGAAAGATTTCATTTAAACAAGGTTGTACTTTATGCTCTGAACTCGGAGGTCACAAAGCCAAACAGATAAAAGTACCAGCAGAAAGAGAAGCAGCAGCAATTTTCCTGAAGATTTCTAAATTAGAGAATTCATATTTTATATTAAATGGCTTAGCTGTCCTCCTATTTGGGGGGCAGAAGAGGTATAATTTTTTGAAATTCCTTGCAGATCAATTATTCTGATTTTTGTCGATTAGTATTTCAGATGTCAGAGCATAAACGCTAATTTGAAATTATGCAAGGGGCGTAAGACGATGTGTAAGCCTAGCCAGAGAATCATTTGTCACTACATTAAAAAAACTATTTTGAACTTTGACAACTTTAACACCTCTAAAATTCGAATACCCTTCCTATGCTTCCCATTATCACTGATACTCCATTTGATGCCAACTAATAGCCTATGTAAAATTTTATTGTTGTTGAGCTCAAGTTCTGCCATTATTACAATGATTATTTATCCACAATCTGATTTCTATTTTAGTCTCAGCCTTAATTTATTACAGACCTTGAGTCCCTGTTACTTTTTTTTTTTTTTTTTTTTGTAAAAAGGCATCTATTTGGCTTTTAATACAAAATGACTTAGAGAATGACAGAGAGAAAATATCATACAAGCTAGTTACTTAAAAAAAAATTTTCAACCAACAAATTTGTCACATTGGGCCTGCATTAGAAAACAGAAAACAAATAAAACAGTCCCTGAAATCTGGCAGGTGGTTTTTAGAAGCCATGGGGAGCTTGCCTTAGTCATCCTGGTGAAACGGGACAGAAGTGGTTTTTGGAATACGGCCACCGCCTCCTCTGTTTCTTGCTAGTAATGGTCATCTGAAGGGAGGGTGCTAGCCCGGGCAGCCAACATTTGACGTCACTTATGCAGTCTGAGGTCTTAAACACAAGCAGCCTTGGAATCTTCTATTCCATATCTTCACTGAATCTCTCCCATATACAGTCTCTTGTCACTCGATGCTGAGATAATGATGGGCTCGTCAGGGTGGAAAGCGACTTCATTGATGGAGCCAGCATGGCCAGGCAGCTTATACAATATTCTCCTGCTTGTAGTATCCCACACATACACAAACCTGTCGGCTGAGCAAGCTGCTATTTTACTTCCATCTGGTGACCAAGAACATCTCAGAAGGTTCTTTTCAAAGTTGTGCACATTTCCTTGAAATATCTTTACACACCTCTCTTTGGGGGCAAATGGCCGGACATCCCAGACACGAACTGTATTATCCATTGCATTGGACAAGAGGTAAGAGCCTTCAGAACTTAAACTCAGGCCAGTCACTGAATCTGCATGGCCTCTCATGGTGTAGGTTAGCTTGTTCTGGCGCAGGTCCCAGACCTTGATATCATTGTCTATTCCACCAGAAATAATCTGATCACTTGTGTCATTGAAGGTCACCGCTAGTACCTGGTATGTGTTCTGAAATGTCTGGATGGCTGCTTTCTTCCGGATGTCCCAAAGCTTAACTGTGCCATTGTCACTGCCAGTGCAGACAAGTTGAGGGCCTCTCCTGGCTGGATAACAGGAATTCACAAAGGAAGTATGTCCCTTTAGCCTTTTAACCCTCTCACCTGTTTCGCTATCCCACACAGTCACAGTTTTATCTGTGGAAGCTGAGAAGAGCATACTGCCATCTGTGTTGTAATGCAGTTCCATCACTGCTCCACTGTGTCCCTTCAGTGTGGCATAGTTATCACAGTCACCATAGACATTCCATAACAATATCAGTCGGTCAAATCCTGCAGATGCTAAGGTGGACCCGTTGGGGTGGAACTTGCAGCAGTATACTTCCCCTTTGTGTCCAGAGAGCAGCATGATTGGGGCTTGAAGGGAGGAACACCTTGGAGGTCCCGCTTGCAGCAAAGCTCCCGGTGTCGCCTGCTGCTGCCCGGCTCCAGGGCCCGACCCCGTCGCTCCCAATAGCAACTCATGGCGCTGCCGCTTGACTGGGACCGGCGGCAACTCTGGGCCCTTACGCTTCTGCTGTTCTATCATGGCGGCAACCGGTCCCCTGTTACTCTTTTTATACTTACACTTATTCAACTAGCCCTTTCACTTTATAAATTGGCATTCATCTTACTTGCAATATTTGCATAGTTGCTCAGATATATCATTTATACCCTCAGCGTTAGAGGTATAAGGCCATCTAGGCTCTCAATCCAACAAGGAGTGCCAATTTCTTTTTCTAAAAGTGTCCCAGCTGAACTCAGTCAATGATGAAAAAACAAGACCTTTGATTCGTAAGGTATCAACAATAATTGTGTTGGTGTTTTTTGAAGGCACTGGAAAGGTTTTCAACTATTTTAGAATGTTCTGACTTTGTCAGGAACATTTTGCCTTCATGTATTTGATAGGTAATCTTATCTGTATATTTTGTATCCTTTTGTTCTAAACTCATAAAAATGACACCAGTATTCTACAATGTCCAAGATACCTCATTAGGATTTTATTAATGAGCCTTTTAAAGGCAATCCCTCCCTAAAAGGGAAATTACATTTGGTTCAGAAAAAATGAACTTATACAATTAAAGATCTGAATTGATTTAAGGCTCTGCAGCTGAGAAATTTAAGTAGATTTCAAATTTGGAGCAATATACTGTCATGGTCCCAGAATAAGAATATTATTCCTAATTTGATTATACTTTCACAACGTGTAATGCTACATTTTTCAGAATTAGGTAAATATTATTACAGAAATATGGGTCATTACTTAGTTTCAGTTTTATGCATAAATAAAATGCTAGGGAAAAAGTTTCACTGAATTTTATTTCAATCCATTGTCTCCCCATCTGACATTACTATAAATCCCACTGACATTATAATAAAGTAAACCACAGTTTTGCTATTAATGACACATACAAAACAGCTTGTCTGGCATTTGATTCCTAGAAAACCTTTGAGATCTAAAGTTACACCTCACAAATGCATAACTGTAATGGATACTGAATACTTTGGGTAGGCTTTTGATCTGGAAGGATTCTGAAAAACCTTTATAATGGACAATGTTTGTATTTTTACATTAAAAGACTCATAAAACCAAATGAAAACACATTGACAGTACTATAATCAAAGAAGGAAAAAAGACCTCCAACCATTTAAGTAAGTTGTTTCCTTACAAATGTGGATGGAAAAATACTGCGAAATCAACTGCCAGAATCAAAAGTTAACAGACCATGATTGTAACCATCATTTACTTCTGACTTGTTTAAGGAAATAAGTAAAAAGTACAGGCAAAGGAAATGTGAACCTAAATTCTGATGAACAAATTTCACAATAGATAATTCTGCTTTTGGATTTTTGCCATCAAAATACAGTTAATAATTAAGAATCAGTGGCCATAAATCACCAAGAAAAATCAATGGACAACTTCCAGAAAGAGAGAGAAGAGCACATATGGCTATAGACATCCTGGACTGGAAACAATGGAACTTGTGCAAGATATTTAATCCAGTGAATAAGTTATTTGTTAAATTATTTATTTATTTATTTGAGATGGACCCAGGCTGGAGTGCAATGGCATGATCTTGGCTCACTGCAACTTCTTGTCTGCCGGGTTCAAGTGATTCTCTTATCTCAGCTTCCTGAGTAGCTGGGATTACAGGTGCATGCCACCATGCCTGGATAATTTTTTTTTTTTTTGGTATGTTAGTAAAGACAGGTTTCAGCTGGGCGTGGTGGCTCAAGCCTGTAATCCCAGCACTTTGGGAGGCCGAGGCGGGTGGATCACGAGGTCAAGAGATCGAGACCATCCTGGTAAACATGGTGAAACCCCGTCTCTACCAAAAATACAAAAAAAAAATTAGCTGGGCATGGTGGCACGTGCCTGTAATCCTAGCTACTCAGGAGGCTGAGGCAGAAGAATTGCCTGAACCCAGGAGGCGGAGGTTGCGGTGAGCCGAGATCACGCCATTGCACTCCAGCCTGGGTAACAAGAGCGAAACTCCGTCTCAAAAAAAAAAAAAAAAAAAAGACAGGTTTCACCATATTGCCCAGGCTGGTCTTGAACTCTTCAGCTCAGGCAGTCCACCCACCTTGGCCTTCCAAAGTGCTAGGATTATAGGTGTGACCTACTGCACCCAGCTGTGAATAAGTTATTAAACAGTGAGTGTGAATTTTATTTTAATTATTTTACAAAACCAGTAGTGAGGATAATGATTACTTGCATTTAAGCTTTGGTGCATTATACTAACTGCATTAATACTATAAAAATATTCATGTTGAAGTATGGTGGTTCCAGAAAAAGTTAAACAGAGTTATAGGATCTAGCAGTTCTAGTTTTGAGTATATAAACAAAACAAAAAAAAAAAAAAACAACTGAAAGTAGAAACTTCAACAGATATTTAATTTTTTTTCTGGTTCATTTGACTGGATTCAAAGGAACAGATATTTGTACATCAATAGTAAGATTATTCACAATAGCCAAAAGATAGAAATAACCCAAATGTTCATTGGCAGAGTAACGGATAATCAAAATGTGGTATATACACACAATGGAATATTATACAGCCTTAAAAAGGAATGAAATTCTAATTCATACAATAATAACCTTAAAGGCATTATGCTTAATAAAATATGCCCCACACAAAATGAGAAATATTGTATGATTCTACTTATATGAGGTATGTTGAGTTGCCAAATTCATAGAGACAGCAAGTGGAATAGTGGTTATCAGGAGTTGAGGGGAGGGGAGAACTTGAAGTTATTGTTTATTGGGTATAGAGTTTCAGTCTGGGATGACGACAAAGTTCTGGAGACAGAGAGCAGTGATGGCTGCATGACAATATGAGTGCATTTAATGCCAGTGAATCATACAGTTAAGAATGACTAAAGTTATAAATTTTATCGTATTTCACCAGAGTGAAAATTCACACAAAAAATTCACATTGAGTAAACATTATTTAATATTCAAGCCTTTTAAACAGTATGGTAGAATTATGAAATTTACTAAGATTTGGAGATCTTTGTGAATCCCCAGTTTTATAGGTATGAAAATGTTTGTTCTGACTTGATTCTAACTTCCAGCTTTCTCTCCCTTGTTAGCTCTTTCTCATGCATATCCTACCAACACACAAAACAAATTCGATGTTCACTGACTTTATTTTCCCATAGTATGCACTTATTGCATTGTTTGGGACATGAGAATTTCTCCCTGTAATGGTTTTCTTTTGCTTTGCATAGAAAGTTCTGTGAATTCTTTCATGTGACACATCTGATCTGCCATCAAATTCAACATGCTACTATTTAATCTATTGAAAATTTATGTTTTCAGGCTAAAACAGATTATTTCCCTGAATTACTTTCCTCCATTTTTATTTCTATCAAGAGCTCTAGCAGTTGGCTTTCTTCTTTGAGCCATTTTTTTTTGCCATAAATCATCATGACAGTTACTATGAGAAATAACTAAAAAACAAAGATGAATAGTAATGAAAGTGCTAGATGATAAGATATGAATACTGGACAGTCAGCTAGGTTCATTGGCTGGTTAAACGATGCTTCTTGAAAGTATCTGTGATTCTAACTCTTGCTTTGGGAAAATTACAAATCAGCACTAATATAGGTTCATATTTGCAAAGTTCTAAGAACAGTGTCTGACACAAAGTAAATATATAATTCTTAGTACAAGATACATGTTAGGGGTCTTTAGCATATCAGAATCAATATACAAAGATCATCAGACCTGAAAAATACCAAGCTGAGACTATAGCTGGATAGACATGGAGGAGCTACATCACTAAGATACAAGTTAGGGGGTCTTCTCAACTGGGAATTGAAAGCCTAGATGTAGAGCAAAAAGAGAGAGTATAACAAACAGGGAAAGATTTTAAGTTCACATTTCTGACTGACCTACGAGGTGGATTGTTAACTCTTCTTTTTTTTTTGAGATGGAGTTCCGCTGTTGTTACCCAGACTGGAGTGCAATGGCACGATCTCGGCTCACTGCAACCTCTGCCTTCTGGGTTCAAGCAATTCTCCTGCCTCAGCCTCCCGAGTAGCTGGGACTACAGGCGCGCACCACCATGCCCAGCTAATTTTTGTATTTTTAGTAGAGACGGGGTTTCACCTTGTTGACCAGGATGGTCTTGATCTCTTGACCTCGTGATCCACCCACCTCAGCCTCCCAAAGTGCTGGGATTATAGGCGTGCGCCACCGTGCCCAGCCTAACTTTCTTATGATTAACGTATTCAGGTTCCAAGGCACCCATACTGAGAAACCTGTTTTCAAGTAAGTCTGGGTGAATTGCATAAGATTCAGTCGACCTAGGTTCATTTGATGGATGTCTTAAGCATATGAACATGCTTGAAATTTAGTGTGTTTCTTATAACTGAAGTGTCCTGAAAATGTAAAAATCATTAACATTTAATTTATGATTGCTGAGGATCTATGCATTTTTCCAATAAAAATACTGATAGGATAACAATTGGAAAGTAGCTAGGGGTTTACAGATGCTCTAAAAAAGGATATGAGGAGTTTTTAGAAGCTTTCACAGGAGTTTCTGAAGTCAGTTCTATCTTTTGATGAACCCACATAATTAAGAACTTCCTTGGTAAAAGAACCCACGAACACTTAGGAAGAGTAGAATTTACTAAGTGGGATAACCCTATTTACTTGAAATTGCAACAATGTTATGAGGATTTAGTGATATTTCTCTATCATCCTAGATGATAATTTCTGTGTAAAATTTCTGTGTTTCATTATGCAAATGTACAGTAATTTTGTGTGTGTGTCAACATTCCACAGCTTCAGCTCCCTGAGCTAGTGTCTGTCAAGAATACACGCTCGCCGGGTACGGTGGCTCATGCCTATAATCCCAGCACTTTGGGAGGCCAAGGCGGGTGGATCACGAGGTCAAGAGATCGAGACCATTCTGGTCAACAAGGTGAAACCCCGTCTCTACTAAAAATACAAAAATTAGCTGGGCGTGGTGGTACACGCCTGTAGTCCCAGCTACTCGGGAGGCTGAGGCAGGAGAATTGCTTGAACCCAGAAGGCAGAGGTTGCGGTGAGCCGAGATCGTGCCATTGCACTCCAGTCTGGGTAACAACAGCGAAATTCCGTCTCAAAAAAAAAAAAAAAAAAAAAAAAAAAGAATACATGTTCAGTAAATGCTAGTTGAATGAATACATCAATATATGAACAAACTGACATTTCTCTTTCCTTTATTCATCTCCAAAGCTGACCTATTTGTTCCTTTTGATCTGGCACCAAAAATCTAGGTTTTTTTTCTGAGTGGAATGACCAGTTTCATAGGGGAAAGCTCCGCAGCCAGACAAGCCACACGATAAAACTGGTTAAACTGGAGATAGGAGGAGAAAACACCAAAAGTTGAAATGATGGCATTAAAAAATAACTTTATGCTTTCTCCGCTGAGAGCTTCCAAGATGACAAAGAAAAGAAGGAACAACGGTCGTGCCAAAAAGGGCCGCGGCCATGTTCAGCCTATTCGCTGCATGAATTGTGCCTGATGCGTGCCCAAGGATAAGGCCATTAAGAAATTCGTCATTCGAAACATAGTGGAGGCCGCAGCAGTCAGGGATATTTCTGAAGCGAGCGTCTTTGATGCCCATGTACCTCCCAAGCTCTATGTGAAGCTACATTACTGTGTGAGTTGTGCAATTCACAGCAAAGTGGTCAGGAATCGATCTCGTGAAGCCCGCAAGGACCGAACACCCCCACCCCGATTTAGACCTGCGGGTGCTGCCCCACGACCCCCACCAAAACCCATGTAAGGAGCTGAGTAAAAGACTGAAGATAACTATTCTCTGGAGAAAAATAAAATGGAAATTGTACTTGAAAAAAAAAAAAAACTTTATTAGAAAAGGTAAAATACGCCTTATAGAAGAAAGGCTTCCATGGAAACAAAAAACGAACCTACTGTTCTATCAGCTTTTTCTGTATAAAAATAGATTTAAAATTTATGCTTAGAAAAATGAGTAAGATTGTAGAGATGAAAACATTGCATTTTATATATTTAATTTAAACATTTTAAGAGAGTGAATTAGGGCACTATTTTCCCCTTAAAGAATGTTTCCATTTTTTTTTTTTTAAATTTTTATTGGATTTTAGGTTTTGGGGTACATGAGCAGAGCATGCAAGACAGTCGCGTAGGTACGCACATGGCAGTGTGCTTTGCTTTGCTTCTCCCCTTCACCCACATTTGGCATTTCTCCCCAGGCTATCTCTCCCCACCTCCTCCTCCCACTGGCCCTCCCCTTTTCCCCCCAATAGACCCCAGTGTTTAGTACTCCCCTTTCTGTGTCCATGTGTTCTCATTTTTCATCACCCGCCTATAAGTGAGAATATGCGGTGTTTCATTTTCTGTTGTTGTGTCAGTTTGCTGAGAATGTTTCCATTTTTAGCTTGGGGAAATAGCAGGTTTTCTTGCCACATGGTAAGTGATTCTTATACTATAGCCATTAGAAATTCCCCCATCATCCCGGAGTGGGTTATTATTAATTGAAATAGCTCTTTCAGAGTGATTATTATAAAATATACTACTGCTTTATTTATCTCATGTTAAAAGATCTTTAGAAAGCCTTCTATCATTAATGGACAAATTCCATTTTATACACACATCCATTAGTTGGCAGGAATAATTGTGATCTGATTAAAGTATATTTAAGACAAATTCACATATTAAATGCTTAGTACTGTACATTGTTAAAGACTTATGCCTCCAGACCTAGTATTTTTTTCTTGATAGAAGACAATAAATGAGATCTCAAATAGTGGATGAATCTTCTCTTGTCTAGACTGGAGGAAAAAAGGGCTAAAAAACAAGCATATTGCCTGAGAAATCCTTTCAGAAGGGTGTTCAAGGATCAATGTAGATATTATGAAATAACAAAGTATTACAAATCTCTTTGAGATGGAGGGAAGTTCATTAAAAAGAAAAAAAGTGAGATCAGATCTCAAATGGGTATTTAAGGAAATAAACACGATAAACTATTTCTTATATCTATGAAGTGTTTCTCAGAAAGAGTAAAGCAAATTTGTTATTCTAATAACTATTTCCATGCAATTAAGATCATAAATAGAACTTGTTTTCACAAGGGGCAGTATTGGAGAGGCAAAAAGAGAAATATGCCAGTATTTAGCAAAATGTATGCATTAGATTGTAAACACCTTGAAGGCAGGGGCCTAATTAATTCCACGCCTCATCCTCAGGGCCTAAAATTGATTCTGACAAATGTTATTACTCAATAAATGCTTGCTAAATGAATAATTTAAATGAGCACATGACAGGTTTCCTAATCTCAGTGCAGAATCCACAACCTACAAATATGCTAAATTCCAAAAGCATTTTGAGGCAAATTGCAACTTAAAATACATATCTCCACAGGAAATGATATCATGCATGGTGCCTGGTTGGAAAACCAGCCCATGAAAGTCATTTAATCCACAATGTAGCAGAAACACTACATATCTGAAATGAACAAGTAGCAGAAAAATAATACTGTAGCAATAAAACCAAAGAGAGAAATCATAAAATTAAATAAAAGCTAATTTTTTCTTGTCTCTCTGTGCTTGGAGAGATGTATAGAAATTGTCATGGAGAGGCTTATATTCTCAAGGAATTTTAGAAGCTGATGGATCTTAAAAAATTATGTAGAATTTCCCTTTAAAACATAACTCTATGTGTTCATGATAAAACTATTTGATAATACTATTTTAATGCTTATTAGCAAGATTAAAATGATTTTTTAAAACCCTAAAGTGGAATGGTGAGAAAAGAAACAAGTGAAGAAAAATCAATAACAAAGATGAAAATATTATAAAATGTATTAATCTAGTACTCCCAGTGCTCCAGACACTGAGGATAGATAGAAGAGTGGATAAAAACAGTCCTTGCCCTCAAGAAACTTCAAGCATAGTAAGGGAAGCCAAAATTATAAAACACTAAGTGTAATCGTCATTATAAAGACTACAAAAGAGGTAACTGGGGTATAATGGGGCCAAAAGGAAGCTGGCCAGAGCCTCCTGAGACCGTTGGTGAAGGCTTGTGGTGAATCTTAAAAAAGGAGGAGGTACTTTGTTGGCAGATAGAGTAAGAGCAATTCAGGCTCAGGGAACAGGGTGAGCCTATGAAAGCTTTCTAAGTGCAGAGACCGACTGGGACTTGGGGATGGAGGGGCAGGCCAGGGTTGGAGCAAGAAAGGGTTCTATGGTTCCCTTGGGAAGCATCCTGTCTTAGTCTACAGACCCCTGGAAACTTAGGGGGTTTGAAGCATGGAAATAACATGACCAAGTGGACATTTTAGAAAGGTCACTGACAGCATTATGGAGGATGGATGGTAGGTGTGAAATACTGGTAGCAGAGAAAACCTGTTAAAAAACTTCAAGGGAGCCGGGCGCGGTGGCTCAGGCCTGTAATCCCAGCACTTTGGGAGGCCGAGGCTGGCGGATCATGAGGTCAAGAGATCGAGATCAACCTGGTCAACATGGTGAAACACTGTCTCTACTAAAAATACAAAAAATTAGCTGGGCATGGTGGTGCGTACCTGTAATCCCAGCTACTCAGGAGGCTGAGGCAGGAGAATTGCCTGAACCCAGGAGGCGAAGGTTGCGGTGAGCCAAGATCGCACCATTGCACTCCCGCCTGGGTAACAAGAGCAAAATTCCGTCTCAAAAAAAAAACCAAAACCAAAACCAAAACCAAAAACCAAAAACAACAACAAAAAAACTTCAAGGGAATGAAAGCTGGGAGTAAATAGCAGAGCTAATTATACAGAGAACCAGGAGAGCCATTTGGTCTGTATTCTTCATGAAGAGGCTCAAATTTAGATTTTTGATGTTCTTTTCTACTGAGGTTATCCACATGGTCATTGGGATTCATTGTTAGGATGGAATATTTAAAATATGCTAAAAATATTGTAATCTATCTAGAATCTACAAAGAACTAAAACAAATTTACAAGAAAAAAACAAGCTCATTGAAAAGTGGGTGAAGGATATGAACAGACACTTCACAAAAGAAGACATATATGAGGCCAACAAACATGAAAAAATGCTCAGCATCAGTGGTCATTAAAGAAATGCAAATCAAAACTACATTGAGATACCACCTCACACCAGTTAGAATGGCAATCATTAAAAAATCTGGAGACAACAGATGCTGGAGAGGATGTGGAGAAATAGGAACACTTTTAAACTGTTGGTGGGAGTGTAAATTAGTTCAACCATTGTGGAAGACATGTGGCGATTCCTCAAGGACCTAGAAATAGAAATTCCATTTGACCCAGCAATCCCATTACTGGGTATATAGCCAAAGGATTATAAATCGTTCTACTATAAGGACACATGCATACGAATGTTTCTTACAGCACTGTTTACAATAGCAAAGTCAAAGGCTTGGAACCAGCCCAAATGCCCATCGATGATAGACTGGACAGGGAAAATATGGCACATATACACCATGGAATACTATGCAGCCATAAAAAACGATGAGTTCGTGTCCTTTGTAGGGACACAGATGAACCTGTATACCATCATTCTCAGCAAACTAACACAAGAACAGAAAATCAAACACTGCATGTTCTCACTCATAGGCGGGGGTTGAATAATGAGAACACATGGACAAAGGGAGGGGAGCATCACACACTGGAGTCTGTGGTGGGGAACGAGGGGAGGGATAACATGGGGAGAAATGCCAGATATAGGTGATGGGGAGAAGGCAGCAACCCACACTGTCATGTATGTACCTATTCAACAATCTTGCATGTTCTTCACATGTACTCCAAAACCTTAAATGCAATAAAATATATATTAAAACAAAGAAAAAAAGAAAATAAAATTCCTATAATGGGAAAAAAAGTTGTAATCTTGCTTTAGTATGTTTTTAATACACTGAAAGCCTCAATAATAAAAAGGATCCAACAATGGGGAGGAAATCTCCACCTAACAAGCCTATTACTTTGCTGTGCCTGGTTTGTGCTTACCCTTCTCCTCAAGATAGAGAATGGCAGGACCAGAGAAGAGGTGAAAGCTAGGAAATTTCCATAACTGGCACCAATTTAGGTGTTTGCAGTTGGGTGAGGAGAGTGTATAGCTCTTTACTTACAAGTTTTTGATGTTTGCAAGTGTGGGTGTTTGTAGCTTTGGAGTACCTGAACTGTTACTAAATAATTAATTCTCTCTTTACCTACTTACAATATAGATGAAGGTGCAGGATTTGAAATATTTAGTAAAAGGTATTGTGCTTCTCTAAATTACTCTCAGTTTTCCTGACACAGAAGATTAACTTTGAGAAATGACCCAGGGTTAATTGTTTTTAAACTAAATTATTGAAAGTGGCTCTTTTCTCTCATATTTATGTCTCTGGTACTATACTTTTTAAGAGCTTATAAAAAGCACTATAATCTGCAAAAAATCATTTTGTGGTTGTTGACTACAAAAAGTGAAATTCAATTTTTGCTTCTTAAACATCTTGGATTAGCTACTGTTGAAAGGAGAAGTAGATATGCAGCCAAGTTAGGGGCTATTTATTTCTAGGTAATCACAGCAAAATCACCTTGATGAATACAGTAAGTAAAAATACAGCAGATTTCAAGAGAGTTGAATTTAAAAGTTTTTTAAAAAGCATTCATTCATTAAATGCAATTGGTTACTAGCCTTTTGCTAAATGATTAACATATATCTAAAGTTAATAATTATCTATCAGTCATGAAGGATCTGTATATCACATATCTACAAAAATAAAAACATACCTTCCGGACAAAGTGGCATAGTTGTAAAGCCAAACTTGATTTAAATAATATATCACAATTTAGTCTTGTATGAATTCAGACTGTAAATAAATCTAAATTATTCCCTCTGAATTCAGTTGTCCTTGACATGTAGAAAAACCAGGAAAATATATCTCTTTTCAGAAAGAAAACATTTTTTTTCTTTTAGTGCATGACTAGATCTTTATCCATATGGGAGAAAGCAATAAAAATCATAGAAGTATTACAGTATTAAGATCAAGAGAGAGGGTCTTCATATTTCTAAAGTTAGCCATCTCATACAAGCCAAGGACACAGAAAAGCTCTTTCTCTTTTGGAGTATTTGACTCAATGTTTATATCCAATGCTCTGATCCTTCTGGTAGGGATCAACTCTTTCCTCTTCCTCTTTCTCTGCATTGGACAGTCACTAAACAGCTTGGGCACTGAGGGGACCGAGCAAAAGAAGGCACTGGTTGTATGCTAATTAGTGCTCTGAGATCTGAGAGAATCTAAGCGTCTTTGAGAGAAGTCAGTTTACTCTCTTCTTAATGCAAGGTCAACCTTATCACAGTTCTGGTAGTTGGCACTGAAACATGATTATCTTATGCAGATACAAAGTTGTGCACAACTACTTTTTGGCTGAATGCGTAACTTAAAGATCCTTATTTTAATATTTGAATTTAGATTTGTTTAATGCTAATTATAAGCATGCTTTAGAAAGTTTAAACTGTTTCCCTCATCAGGTATCAGTTTCCTGACCTAGAATTCCTATGAGGAAGATGGCCTAGAACAGTCATCTATGAGGCAAATTCTGATCCTCTTCTAAACATGTTCTCTTCCTTAATGTTTTGATCTCACCAGACGTTGTTTTGGGGGGGGCGGTAATGGTGAGGGAATTGTTCCTGTCAAGTATGCTGCCTTACTTTGCTTTTTTATTTTTTTTATTTTTTTTGTCAAGATAGACTCATAGCTTCCTTGACAGGAACAATGAAGTAACTGGTATTATACTTCCCACTTAATTAATGTGTGACCCAAATTTTGTGCCATAAGTTTTCAATGAGTAGTTTGATTTTTTTTCTGCGCTTTTAAAAAAGTGGGGTCAACATGACTTCTTGTTCAAGTGGACAGAAAACAGAAAGGCCCAGTCCGCAGAACAATTCACACAGAATCTTCTAATACATTCCCTTTAATTGCATTAAACTAAAAGACTCAGAACTTCCAAAATGCTTGTAGTGAAGCAAGTCGTCTCCTGAGTGTAGTTGTAGGCATGTTCTAATACTTCAAGCAGCAGACCTCTCTTCTTTGACTTATTTTCTCATACGACAGTGGTAAACTGAAAACTGACAAAGAAGAATTTGGGGCTTTATGATGAAAATTCTGTAAGATATATTAAACATCTACGCATTATGGT
Organism: Callithrix jacchus; assembly: GCF_049354715.1. Classification (NCBI taxonomy): domain Eukaryota; kingdom Metazoa; phylum Chordata; class Mammalia; order Primates; family Cebidae; genus Callithrix; species Callithrix jacchus. Next base: position 51,758,517 of record NC_133509.1, on the reverse strand, counting down.
GGGAAGGGATCGTTTACTTTTGGACATTCAACTCACTAGGTATTCTAAATGCTAGGTTTCCCATAACACAAAGGCACAGAGGCCAACATGCCAAAAGTAGTGCCATGTTTAAAGATTTCTTCTCATGAGTAGCATTTACTGGCCTCAGCCCATCTTTACATTAAAAAAAAATCTGCTAAGTATAGAGTCTATATTCTAAAGCCTAAGAATTATAAATAAAATCTGAACCATGGAAAACTGAACAACTTTCTAAGATGTTTACCAGAGACATGTGCATTCAGATCTTTCCTCAAATTAGCTCTCTGGCATTGCTTTCTTGCTTTCTAGCATTACTCCAATGCCATATCTGTTTCATGGCTGGGAGGAAGCCAATTTCAAGGATCTATTGCACAAAGAACTATTTACTGAGACATATGTAATGTATTCACTACAAAATAAACAGGAGTAACATGCCTTTAATATAGATTTTGACAATAAGAAATGAGACTAATTTGTCTTTGCACCCTCATGCTCTAGAATACAGTGGCAATATCCTTGCTATTTATGATAGTACAGCGCCTTCCATGGTTTTGGAAGCACATAATTTTCTTAGCTTAGTCTCACATTTCACCTTTACATATGCCTTTGCATTGTCTTCCAAAAGGTAAAAATCTATTACCTTGTAAGTTTTTAAAATGAGAAGGCCTTTTCAAACTAATGCACAAGTTTCCTATGTTCTACCAAATGGTGGCATTATTCTTTCTGCCTGCCAGATTGAAAACTTAGTCATTTTGACTCTTTTCTGTATGTCATAAAATTCTGGCAAGTTCTCTTGAGTCCCTCAAATATAGATTCCACTTTAGTACTTCTATCATTTTTCCTCCTCTAGGGCAGACATTCTCTTTAGTTTGCAGATAAGGACCTGGGAAACTCTTGACATACAGATTCTTGGCCCCAGTCTTAGATTATTTAGTAAGTCTTAGGAAAGGCACAGGAAACTGAATTTTAATAAGTCACTTAAACATGATCTGTGGTCTAGATTTTGAAAAGTTATTCTACTGTATTCTAATCTCTGTTGTATCTTATAAACTATTTCCAAACAAAGCATCCTAGAGATTATATCATACTTATTCACTCATTTATGCCTTCAACTATTTGTTGAACACCTTCTGTGTGTTAGTACTCTCCTAGGTATTGCATTTATAACAGTGACCAAAACAAACATTCCTGACCTCATAGAGTTCATAGTCTGTGTTTCCCCAGGTTTAGAAGAGGCTTCTGTAACTCATCATATTTGATCTACATTCTCAGACTGATGTTAAGATCTTACTAATATGTCTCTTACTACCTTTCAACAAGGATGTTCCTCTCTAGTCAGGTATTTCTTTTACTGTTATTTAGCCTGTTAGTCTCCATACAAAGTCAATCCACCTCTGGTCTTTGGTCTTATTATTCTCCATCAGAAATACTGTCCAGTATTGTGGACAGCGAATAAAGTTGAGAAAGCAAGATTCATTTATTCAATTAAATACACATTTGTTGTGAGCAAAACACTATTCTAGACATATGGAAATTCAGCAGAAAACAACCATACAAACAAAAAACTCCCAGAAATATCAGTTAAATGCAATGTAGGGTGTGACAGTGGTAGTGACCCAGAAGCTACTTCATATAGGGTAGTTAGGGAATACATTGAGGCTGAGAGCTGAATGACAAAGGTAGTGGCTGTGCTAAGAATAGATGCTGGTGAGAATGTCAAGGAAGGGTAAGCCTCGTACACTGTTGGTGAGAATATAATTTAGAAGAGTCATTAGGGAGAACAGTATGAATGTTCCTAAGATAGCTAAAAATAGAACCATTATATGATCCAGCAACCCCACCTGTTGGGTATATATCCAAGAAAGAAAATTGCTATATCAAAGAGATACCTGCACTCCCATGTTTATTATAGCACTATTCACAATAGCCAAGGTGGAATCAATCTAAGTGGATGAACAGATAAAGAAAAAGTGATATGGATATACAATGGAGTACTATTCAGCCATGAAAAATATGGAATTCTGTCATTTACAACAATATGAATGGAACTAGAGGCCATTATCTTAAGTGAAATAAGCCAAACACAGAAAAACAAATATTGCACGTTCTCACTCACGTGTGGGAGCTAAAAAAAAGTCGAAGTGACCAGGCGTGGTGGCTCATGCCTATAATCCCAGGACTTTGGGAAGCCAAGGCAAATGGTTCACCTGAGGTCAGGAGTTCAAGACCAGTGTGGCCAACATGGTGAAACCCTGTCTCTACTAAAAATACAAAAAGATTAGCTGAATGTGGTGGCGGGGCACCTGTAATCCCAGCTACTTGGGATGCTGTGGCAGGGGAATCGCTTGAACCTGAGACGTGGAGGTTGCACTGAGCTGAGAACATGCCACTGCACTCCAGCCTGATTACAAGAGTGAAACTCCATCTCAAAAAAAAAAAAGTTGAACTAATGGAGACACAGAGTAGTGGTTACCAGAGGCTAAAAAGAGTGGTGAGGATGGGGACATAGAAAGGGGATGGCTAATGGGTACAAAAATATAGTTAGATAAAAGGATCTAGTGTTTGGTAATACAATAAGGCAACTATAGTTAATAATTTATTGTATTTTTCAAAATAACTAAAAGAATAGAATTGGAATGTTACACACACACACACACACACACACACACACAAATGCTTGAGGTGATGGCTATCCCAGTTATTCTGATTTGATTATTACACATTATATGATTGCATCAAAACATCACATATATCCCATAAATATGTACAACTAATATGGATCCATAATAATTAAAGATACAAAATTATAATGTAAATGTAAATCAATAAAAAAGGATTCTGCATGTTTTCAATCTTTTCTTCTAAAATATTTTAAATTAGTTATTAAAATTAAAGGGCAAAACAGTATATACATATATAATAATTATTATTATTTTTAGTTGCAGTCTCACTCTGTCACCCAGGCTGGAGTGCAACGGTGTGATCTTTTGGTTCACTGCAACCTCCGCATCCTGGGTTCAAGTAATTCTCCTGCCTCAGCCTCCCGAGTAGCTGGGATTACAGATGCCTGCCACCATGCTCGGCTAATTTTTGTATTTTTAGCAGAAATGGGTTTCACCATATTGGCCAGGCTGGTCTCAAACTCCTGACCTCACTATCCACCCGCCTTGGCCTTCCAAATTGCTGGGATTATAGGCATGAGCCACTGTGCCCGGCCCAAAATGTATTTTAATCAGGGGAAGAGAGACTTATAGGCAGAAGGAATAGCTAGTGCTAAGACTTTCAGATGAAAACGTTTGTAAGAATATGAAGAAAGCTAGTGTGGCTGGTGCACAGTGAGAGATGATAAGGCAGTAAAGGCTAGGATCAAAGAACTCCATGTAGGCCAGACGACACAAGGGCAAGAGTATGGATTTTATTCTAAGTGGAATAAAATGTGACTGGAGGCTTTTAAGCAGGTAGTGATGTGATCTGATTTATGTTTTAACAAAGCTCTTTCTGGCTTCTGTGTGGAAACTACAGACAAGCAAGAAGGAACCAAATAGAAATTACGGTGGCAGCCCAGCTGAATGAAATGGTGGTGTGGGTAGGTAGTAATATGAATGGACTGAAATGGATAGATTAGGCAGATGTTGTGGAAGCAGTGTCAAGGTGCTTGGTGATGGATGGGATGTAGTGAGCGAAATAACTCAAAGGTAATTCTGAAATTTTTCACTTGAGTAATTGACTGGGTGGTCATATCCTTCACCGATGTAGGGAAGACTGGAGAAGGTGCAGATTGGGGTGACAGGGTGAAATCAAAGGTCCAAATCATAGGTGATGTGGCTGAATATATAGCTGCTTGAGTCATACTGTAGAAAGCTTACAAGAAGAAAAAAATAGTGGCAGCTCCTATTACTATTAAGATTATCTAACAGGATATCTGATAAAAATTATATATTGTCGCATTTTCAGAGCTTGAAATATAGGTTCATAAAAATGGGGCAATTTTACTCAGTTAAGAGTTCTATTGATAACAGGCAGTATGTCACAAACAGGATGTATGTAAAGAGGATCATTGTTGTGACAAGGAAGAAAAACTGTTGCTCTTTGTAAGAAAATGTTTCTAGTTTACAATTAATTTTATATCTCTGACTGAATTTCTTCTCCAGTTCCACAAGCCTGATTAATACGAACCCTCCATGTATAATTTAGGAAATCCAGACAGGGGAAAATCACCAAAGAGAATACAAGCGATGGAGAAAATCAATGTGCTTGCCTACTCTGTGTTCACTTATCCTTCATTTTCCACTTCTTTTGTCTTCATAAAAACTTGGCCTCTGAAGCCAAGTGAACCATTGGAATATATATATTTTTTCCTAAAGAAACAAATTTTGGCTCATGTGTATCAATTTCAAAAGTAGCAGCTTTTTTCGTAGATGAGCCATTTTCTAAATAAGTGATTTGGTTTTTTGGTTGGCAAGTTGAGTAATTTTGCCTTTATTGATAGTTGGTATTATCATCAAATAGGAGGCAAATTATTTACTGTGAATGAATTAATATCTCAAAGAACTACAGTTATTTATGCCCTGAGTGATAAGCTTGGGAAGTGTTAATCAGCGTACTGACAGATTTTGTCAGTGAGATCAATTTATCACTGTTGGGAATCTTCCAGGAATGATGGTGGACAGGAAACTACCAGAAGACTGGATTCATTTGTTTACTTGCTCCTTCTTTCTTTTTCATTCTTTCTTCTGTCTCTTCTCTTCCTCTTTCTTTTCCTTCTACAGCATATATTGATGATCTCTTCTGTGCTAAGTGTCAGGGATAACCTTAATAAGACCATATACCCACATATTAACAATCTAGTGGGGAAAATAAATACACGAAACCATCAGACATCAGTAGAGCACAATGTACTGAGTACAACAGTAAAGGCCTATACAATGTTTTAAAGTGCAGATAAGACTCTAATTTGCCCTATGGGGATTAGGAAGGGCGTCACTGAGAAAAATACAAATTTCGTAAGTTGAGAAGGCAGTATTTTAGGCCAAAGACAATCTATGTGCAAAGTCATGCTCTTGTGGAAAAATATGATCCCCACTACCACAACTGCAATACCATGTACTTACTTTATGTCAGGTACCATGTTAGGTGCTTTTCATAAATGAATACATTTAATCATTACAACCACTCTATAAGGTAGGCATTATCCCCCCTACTTTTTATTTTAAGATACAGTTTCACTCTTGTTACCAGCTATTTTTTGTATTTTCAGTAGAGACAGGGTTTCACCATGTTGGCCAGGCAGGTCTTGAACTCCTAACCTCAGGCAATCCACCCACCTCTGCCTCCCAAAGTGCTGGGATTACAGGTGTGAGTCACCGCGCCTCACCTATTCCCTTTTTTTTTTAAAATAAGAAACTGAGTCCCCAAATAGTTAAGGAACTTGTCCCAAAGAAAAATTTTAGGGGGTTGCTTAGAGAGTTGTGACCACTTTGGCAGGTTGGTGTGTAAAGGGTATGGTGGAAAATGTCTACAGATGAGTCTGGAAAGACCATCAGAAGTTTAAGAAAAACTAAAGTATATTACAGGGTAGGGTTTAAGCTCACTCTTAGACAGGACACATTTTTCTGTATCTGTCTCCATCCACTCAGTTTTTGAATATCTGCTACATAAGGAACTTTTAGTACACAAAAATCACATATAAAATGAATAAAAATGAGGGCAAAAGAAGAGAAAAGACAAGAAAATGTAATGGAGTTAGGAATAAGACCAGCTCAGTAGACATAGTGAATCTTGGCAGACACTGGTGCTGTTTTACATCTTTGTGTGGAAGTTGAACCAAATGAAAAGAGAAGGCCAACCTGCCCACTGAGTGAGCTGAAACTGTACCCACTGGAAAGGCCAGGATTTTCTGAAATAATGATTTCTGAAGTCATTTAATCAGATGAATAGTGAATAGAAGTCCTGACATTTTGTTTCTTATGGCACAGTTGATATGATTTTAGCTTGAAAAAGGAAATATAACCAGGCCAGACATGGTGGCTCATGCCTGTGATCCCAGCAGTTTGGGAGGCTGAGGCAGGTGGATCACTTGAGCCCAGGAGTTGGAGACCAGCCTGGCCAACATGGTAAAACCGTGTCTCTACTAAAAATACAAAATTAGCTGGGTGTGGTGATGCAGGCCTGTAATCCCAGCTACTCAGGAGGCTGAGGCAGAGGTTGCAGTGAGCCAAGATCGCACCATTGCACTTCAGCCTGGGTGACAGAATGAGATTCTGTTGAAAAAAAAAAAAGGAGCTAGAACCAGTTGGCTGCCCACCTTAATCAAAACAATCTCAGTAGAGCACTCATGAAATGTCTATTAATAATTCTACTGCTTGAATATCTGCCAAAATAACCTGTGACATTTTACCAGTTTAGCTTTATTTAGTTAAACTTGCCGGTTGGCTTATTATTTTTAAACCCATTAAAATATTCAGACACCTAACAAATATGCTAACTTTGGTTTTGGGAACGTCTGATGTATAGCCCTTCCTTTTGGTAGATTAGTTAGGGGGAATATTGATTATTCAGGCTACTCTTAAATTCATAGGACTCAGGCTGGGCGTGGTGACTCATGTCTGTAATCCCAGCATTTTGGGAGGCCGAGGCTGGTGGATCACTTGAGGTCAGGAGTTCGTGACCAGCCTGGACAGCATGGTAAAACCCTGTCTCTACTAAAAATACAAAAATTAGTCAAGCGTGGTGGCACATGCCAGTAATTCCAGCTACTGGGGAGGCTCAGGCAAGAGAATCACTTGAACCTGGGAGGCAGAGGTGGCAGTGAACGGAGATCACGCCACTGCACTCCAGTCTGGGCAACAGAGTAACACTGTCTAAAAAAAAAAAAAAAACCAGAAAGGTTTACAGGACTTAAACTGCATCAGCCAAACAGTTTCTATTATAAGGGATCTTAATTGAATATATCCAGACATGCTTATAAGAGTATTTAGAAGCTAGTTCAAAAGGAGAGAGGAAAAGAGCCAGAACACAAACGATGGAAAAGTTAACTGCTCTGTTGAAAGATCATCTCAAGCAGTGCCAACTCTAATGTCAGTAATCTGACTCTATTTTTGTGTAAACATTAATGGGGATAGTGTGACAAGAGAGGTCTATGTTTAGTTTGTTTCTTGGATAGTAGTCCACAGAAGCAAAAATTATTTGGCACGTTATCTGAATATGCTCCTGGTAGGTACTTGCATGAAGTGGTAAAAAGTACCATAGTGTGGCGAGAGTCTGTAGGATGATAGCTAGCTCTAAAGGCCACCAGTCCCTTATGAGAAAACTGTCCTGAGGAACAGAAACTAATAATTGGTCAGGCATATAAGTTGTGTATGATTCAAGTAAACTGTCAAGTGGCCCAGTAAATCTATGATTTGGAGGCACAGGAGGTGAGCCTCTCTGAAAATGGAATAAATGACAATCTACTAGAAGGTACTGTGCTCAGAGTCAGTAAAAGTTTACAACATGCCATTAAAGAGGAGGGATCTCAATTCAGAAAAATTACTGAATAGCTCTGAGGGCAACATGTCTTAACTAGGGACTTTATTGGTTTACGTTTTCAATCAGCTGGACAGGATGAGGCCATGACTGGTGAAAGTTGAGGCAGTTAGCTATGTTGTAAGGTTATGAGACCTTGAGTCTCCCTACCTATCAGTGTGTCCCTACAACTTAGTTCATACCTATGTTAACTCTGTCTAGAATCCATGCTTATTGTCTAATGAAACCTAATGGCATATGACATGGCTTTGGCTCTATAGGTCTTTTTAGAACCAAGGTTTTTTCTGAGATAATACAATGTAAAGCTTTAAAAGCTTTAAATTTTATAAGGTCATAGTCTCCTGTTTAGTTTTTCTTTTAAGCTATTCAGCAAATCTGGTCAAACCAGGTACTAGAAAAGTGTAAAGTGGGATTTGCATTTGTTTTGAAATTCATTTTAAATTAAAATTTTTTTCAAGTAAAATTGATGTTAAATTCTGCTGATCTGGGGAAAGGGATTAACTTTAGTTTCAACTTCCAGAGGCAGAGATTCATCTGGTTCTCACTGAATTGAAAGAGATTCAACTGGCCATCAGTGAATGTTGAAAGCCACTCAGTCAGCCATAACTACTTTAAGCTCCCCTCAAACTCCTAGTCCAGTTGTCTATGCTCATAACTCAGACATGTACAGTTATATCTAGGATCACATCTAGGATTCACCCAGGACTAAAGTACTCACTCATCACCCATTTAAAATATCCTTTCTATGAATGATGAGAATCCCAGAAAAATCTGTGGGGCTGGATTCTGGAGAACCATGGGTAAAATTTCTAGATTTCCCAATGTACTGTGATTCAATTTATCAGAAATAATGAATCTGTTGAAGAATTTTCATTTAAATTGACAAATTTATCTCTAATAGCACATCCCATAGTCATTCTATTGGAGACACAATCTTCTTTCTTCACAAATTTCAGGTTGCCACCAATGTTTAGAGGAATTATTTAGCTTCAGGGTAACATATGAACTACTTCCAAATATTTTGTAGACTACTATGCAGATGTAGTACTACACTCATTCACCAAAGCCAGATAGGTGGAATAACATCTTAACAGTCATAGAGCTATCAAAAGACAAGTTATCTCAGAAGGCTTGACCCTCCAACCCCCACTCCAAAAGAAGTTCAATAAGCGTGTGGATGATCATTTGGCAGGAAAGTCATGTGTAGAGAGTACTTGGATCACATGATATGGAGCTCTCCATAGCTAAAAGTTCTAAGAATGAGTATTTTAAAAAATTGTTTTAAACCACTTTGTGGGTTTATCAGCTACATGATAAGATCTGAGGAAGAACTTTTTGTTGGAGGCAAAATATATGCTTATGTTTTACACTTTTAAGTTTTAAAATTGTTGTATTATTTATCACTTTTCAGAAAGCTTACTAAAAATAACTGTAAAAACTTCCTAAGATGTTGAATACTAATAAGGTCATAATTGAAGTTGAAATATTACATTTTTTCTTTTAGACACAACTCCTTGGGTGATATAGAATGCTAAATTTATTTATGTTTTACCTTTTTATTTTGGAAGAGTTACAATTTATAAAAGTTGATAGATTAGTACAAGGAATGCTTATCCATCCATCACCTAGCTTCAGTAATTATTAATTTACAGGGCAGGATTATTAATTTGAAAGGCAGAATAATGACCCCCAACAAAGATGTTCATGTCCTAAACCCTGGAACTTGTTACTATATTAGGTTACACGGCAAATAGAATTAAGTTTGCAGATGGAATTAAGGTTGCTAATCAATTGACCTTGAAAGGGTGAAATTATCCTGATTGTCCAGGTCAGAGCAATCTAATCACATGAGTCCTTATACATATAAGAGAGAGGCAGAAGAGATAGAACCAGAAGGATAGCAATGTGAGAAGGACTTGGCCTGATGTTGATAGCTGAAGATGGAGGAATGAGATCTGAGCCAAGGAATGTGGGTGGCTTTTAAGCTTAAAAAGGCAGGAATATGGATTCTTGTCTAGAACCTCCTAGAGGCATGCAGGCCTGCCAACAGCTTGATTTTAGCTTAGTGAGATGCATTTCAGACTTCTGACCCACAGAACTATATGAAAATAAATGTTTGCTGTTTAAAGCTGTTTATTTTCATAATTTTGTATAGCAGCCATAGAAACCAATTTGCTAAATAAGAAAAAAGAATGTCAAAGTATGAAGAAAATGAAATAATCCTTGAGGATATAGATAAAAATTTCTTTGAGTATGTTTTCAAGTAAAACAAGTATTTACAAACTTAGCAAAGAAAGAGAATGCTGTTATGTGTAGAGATTTAAGTACAATAGAGATATAAGACTGAATACCTATAAACGACATTTTAATATGTGCCACCAAAAGTTAAATAGATATTTAAATTGCTGCTATTATTAATTTTATTAATTATTTAAATGATTCAAACCTATTATTCTGATCTTGAGGTACCATTTTTATTAAATGACTTATCTCCATTTCTTTTTTCTTTTTTTTTTATTACATTTTAGGTTTTGGGGTACATGTGCAGAACATGCAAGATAGTTGCAAAGGTACACACTTGGCAGTGTGATTTGCTGTCTTCCTCCCCTTCACCCACATCTGGCATTTCTCCCCATGCTATCCCTCCCCAGCTTCCCTCCCCTATTCCCCCCAATAGACCCCAGTGTGTAGTGCTCCCCTCCCTGTGTCCATGTGTTCTCATTGTTCATCACCCACCTATGAGTGAGAATATGCAGTATTTCATTTTCTGGCCTTGTGTCAGTTTGCTGAGAATGATGTTCTCCAGATTCATCTTAAATTACAAATTAGATAGTCTAGCTTGTTAAATGTCTATATTATGATTGCTCTTGATGGCTTTTCTTTATATGCTATTTATCATTGAAGTTCAATGAAAAAGCAAATATTGGAGAGTGAAAATTGTATTATTTTATAAAAGCTAGTGAAATTGTTTATACTTATCCGGATATGATACTTTCAATAAAACCAATTAAAGTCTATAATTATTTTTCAAAATCATTCTTTAAATTTCTATTTATATTTACAGGTTTTTTTTTCTGGTCTTGATATGTAAAGTATTTAATTTGAGTTGAAAAACCAAGCAACCAATCACTCAACCAATGGAATGACTCACTCTGCAAACATATCCATAAGTAGAAATAAAAAAATAAAATGAAGTCTGGGTGCCGTGGCTCACACCTGTAACTCTAGCACTTCAGGAGGTCAAGGTGGGAGGATTGCTTGAGCCTGGGAGTTCAAGACCAGCCCTGGCAACACAGACACTCATCTCTACAAAATATATAAATATATATAAATAAATTAGTGTGGTGGCACATGCTGGTAGCCCCAGCTACTAGAGAGGCTGAAGTGGGAGGACTGTGTGAGCCTGGGATTTTGAGGCTACCGTGAGTCATGATTATGCCACTGTATGCCAGCCTTGGTGATAGAGCTAGATCCTGTCTAAAAAAAAAAAAAGAAAAAGAAAAAAGAAACAAAAATGAAGCAATTAAAATTTATAAGCAGTCATTTTTGAAAATCAGTGCAAATGACTTGGATGGAATTTTTCATATATATTTCGAAAAACTCTATAGTGTTAAAATAAAGGGCAAAAGATGCGTGTCTACATTACTGAAGTCATGTATACTAATAGGCCATTCATTTCTTTTATGTTTTAGGCCTTCCTCCTCTAAGATATCAGCTATATGATTCAGAATCTGGAGTGAAGTTTTATTAAATGTTATCATTTGAGGTAGATTCAACCATAGTGTTTGAAATGTGCAGATTCTATTTCTTTGCAAAGTTACAGAAAAAATGTTGTGGCAGCATATATTTGCCTTAAAAATGTAATTTAGAAACACATACCAACAATATTGAGCATATGGCACAAACTTTAACACACAGGCACACACTAAGTGAAAAAATCTCAGGAAAACATATGAGATTTGACCTTCTACTTAATACAATTATTTGCAGAAACTTATTCTTTCAAACACTATGAAAAACCAAAAGGTACAAAAGTGAGGGTCGTCTCTAAAGGTATGATGATTAATTTTATGTGTGATAGTTAATGTTATGTATCAACTAGGCTAGGCTATGGTGCTCAGTTGTTTGGACAAATACAAGTCTAGATGTTGATGTGCTGTATTGATCGTGTTGATGTTTTTAGATATGATTAGCAATTATAATCAGTAGACTTTGAGTAGAGCAGATTATCCTCTATAACGTGAGTGGACCTCATCCAATTAGCTGTCCTTCGGAGAAAAGAATTAAGTTTCCTAAGGAAGGAGCAACTTTGTCTTGGAACTGCAGCATGGAAACACTGCCTGAGTTTCCCACCTGCTAGCCTGCACTACAGATTTTAGACTCAAGACTGCAATATCAACTTTTACCTGAATTTCCAGCCCCTCGGCCTGCCCTACAGATTTCAGACTTTCCAGCCTCCAAAATCATGTGTTTCTCTCTCTGTATCTATGTATAAATATATTTATATCTCTATCTACATATCCCATTGGTTCTGTTTCTCAGGAGAACCCTGACTAATAAAAGCTGTTATTGATTGACCAAACACCTTTCAAATAAAACATTACCTTGATTACTTCTGAAATAAGGTAATTCCATAGTCTCATTGTGGAGACCTTTCAATGCCTTTACTTAAATCAATCCGAAATATTTTGTTCATTTTAACCCTAACTGATAATAACTTTAAAAAAGTTCAAAGGGCTTTATTTTCTCTACCCAACATTCCTGTTCCCTGAGATTCTTTCCCTACCTTTGCCCAGTGTTCACAACTTTCCTATCCAGCCCATGAGTCATCTGTCACATATACTTCATTTTTCTAAATTATAAGATCGATGAAGAGTTTTAGAGACATTCTATATTAGTTTTGATTTAAAAAAAAATTTCTTTCTGTGACCATCACTTCTGTGTTCTCGTGTGGAAGTACTACCCTTGGTGACTGTTTTCTATCATGTTAACAATTTATGTTTAGCCAATAGTTTAAAAAAAGTGTGCTGGCAGAAAAGCTGTGTCTTCATTTTCTTTTTTAGGTTTGGAATAACTAAATTCTGACTCAAACTCTAAAAAGAATTGGAAACACAAGTTAATTAAAAGCCATAGTGTCCGTGGTCAAGAGGTCCACATTCCTACCTAAGCAGACAGCATATTTCAAGATGCTTATTAATACAGGATTTATTCAAAGCAAACTTCAAAACTACAAAACTACTCCTTTGCTGTTGCTTAAGAGAGTGAGTTACCCCTTATCTAATTTATGACTCAGATTATCTTCTTAAACAATGTTACCCATATAAACCTTACTTGAAATCAGTGGTGCTGGCATTCAAACATTTTCCTTATATGGAGTTAACTGTGTCCTCTATCATCTGACTGAACCAACTAAAGTCATTTCTCTTAAAGACATCAACAGCTTAAGGAAAAAACAGTTTTCTCCCTAGGGCTGGGGGAGGACTTTTACTTTGCACTTTAAAATGTTTGCTCTGTACCAAGAAGATATTAGGATCAGTTGACTGACAACAGGAAAAATTTTTCTGGCAGAGAAGGAAGCCAGAGGAGATTCATATGCAGACAAAATTTTAACTATCAGGCTATTTGTATACCCCATGTCTATTCTAATATGCCAAGCTGGGATAAATCAAATGGCTCTAAAAATGGGAGACAAAAATGTGATTTCACAATAATTCTGGAGTTTACAGAATATCCACCTTAAGTGTTTCTTTTTTACAGAGTTATTTATTACTGGGCAAAGCTAAACGGCTATTTTAATACATGCAGTATTCAAAGAAAAAAAATCCCTGAAAACCCTGCATTTAAAAAGTGTTATAAAGATACAACAGTTTTACTGAAGTGCTAGTGTGGGTTTAGAGAGACTAGGACCCACACAGAGATGCCCAAAATCTGTTTGAAACCAGGAGGGAAAGCAGGACAGATGAGCCGTGTAGTGCTTGATGGATGTGATTACTTTCTAGCTGGCCATCCCTCCACAGGAGCGGTCAGGACTGAAGTGTCCTGGCTCACAGTGTGAGGCACATATCTACGCAGCTTGCCTCCATCATGTCCTCAGATCTTTAGGGCTGGTAATCCCTTATGGATGTGGGAGCTGGACTCCAGGCATAAATGCAGAGGACTAAACACACATGAAAGCACCGTTGGGGTGAACATGAAGCAAATACTGTAGAGCCCTCAGGACAGACTCCGGTCAGCCTTTCATAGCAACTTTATAATCATCCAGCTTCCCTTGGTTTCTCCAAGAAAATGTGATCCTTTTGAGAATTAGTAAACAACAGCTTGTAGAAACCATCTTTAATTCCTGCTATAATATATGTTATGAAAATCCCTCAAAGAGTACAGGAGGCCAGGTGCAGTGGCTCCCACCTATAACCCCAGCCCTTTGGGAGGCTGAGGTAGGGGAACTGCCTGAGCCCAGGAGTTCAAGATAAGCCTGGGCAACATAGTAAGAGCCTATCTTTATTAAAAAATAAAACAATTAGCTGGGCATTATGGCTCACCCTGTAGTCTCAGCTTCTTGGGAGGCTGAGGTGGGAGGATTGCTCTAGCCTGAGAGTTGGAGGCTGCAGTGAGCTGTGATTGCTCCTTGGCACTCCAGCCTGAGGGACAAAGTGAGACCCTGTTTCAAAAAAACAAAAAGAAGTGCAAGAAGTACTGATTTCTGAGAGTGAGGAGAGCAGAAGCTGGGCAGACTCTTTTGTTCAACAGTAGCACATTTTTACCATTTACCATTGCCAAAGGCAATATGCCTTTGGGGACCTTACCTGCCCAGTGGGATAAGACTTCCAAATTAAATCTTCCAGCCTAGCTGTCCTCCCCTTGCTGGGGTGAGCCTTGGGCCTTTTTTCTTGCTAAGACATTTCACAGGCAAAATGAGGGGTGTAAATGAAAATTCAAAATCAAGGCACTCAGGATTAATTCAAGGCTTGCAAAACCATCTCAACTAAACTTTAAATAACTAAACAAAACATATTGGGTCAAAATATAAATCGTATCACAGCAATACAAGAGGAATCTGATTCGGTTTTACCCTCATTCTTCCCTGAAAAAGGCTCATTTTGAAGAACCACTGAAGAACAAATTTAACTTAAATTTGATATAGATTGGATCAAGAAAACTAAAGACAATAGCAACAACAAAACAACGTAAAGCTGCCAAACACTGCTAACTATAGGAGAATTAATGTAGCTGAAAATCACTTACTGTATGCAGTTTACAAGATTCTGTTTAAAAAAGCATAAACTATTCAGAAAGACTGAAATCCATTATATTAGTGATATATTTGCCTTAAAGCATTCTGTTTTTTAAATAAAGCTATTTATTTTGAATAAAGCTGTTTTTTAAATTAAAGCTATTTATTAAATATAAATAAAGCTAAAAACAATGCAGAGAGATAGAAATGGATGGATATATAGATAGAAATATTAACATTTATTAAGAGTTTGATAAACTAAGGATTTTTCCAGTTATAATTTTTTTTAGGATTCTTTAATTTATGTTAATTTTTTTCTTATTTTGGGGACCATTTTCCAAAAAGCATTACTTTCTGTTATCTGCAGTAAATGCATAGTATTTTGTGAGAAAGCTATCTTTTGTTAGATACCTTTTTACTTCTTGGGAGGTGTTTTCTCTCCGTCTCTCTTATCTAAAAAATCCAAGTCAATTTATTTCAAATAAGTGGCAATAAATTGAAAATTTTCACAGGTGTTAATCTGGCCTAGGTGTACAATACTAATAAACCAAGAGCTTCAGAAATTGAGTTATTTATTAGTATAGAATAGGACCTGACTAAAATGGTTTACATTTTATTTAAGCACTAAAAAGCCTTTTCTATAATCATAGTATGCTGTTTTTAAGTCTATTTTGGTTTGTCTCTTCCATTTTTTTATCTTGGTATAAACTTTAAATTTTAACTATTCTGATGCGAAGATTTTAGCCAATTTCTAAGTTTGGGTAAATAACACTAACCTTGGAACGATCCAAGATGGCCGATCGCTAACATCCCGGGATTGCAGCTCTCAGGGAAAGCGCAGAGAACTAGAGGACGCCACACTTTCAGACAAATTCTGGTCGCTCATGGAGCAGAAGATCCCCCAGTGGAGGAAACACATGGGTGGCCAGCGCGATTCTTGTGGCCGGCGCAGCGGTTCCTCCGGCACCTCTGTGCAGCAGCTCTCGGAGCAGAGTAAACAGGTTCGGAGGACCCGCACGGGTCCCCAGCAGGACACCAGAGCCCGGCGCAGCGGCTGTGACGGCACCTCAGCGCGGCAGCGCTCGGCGCAGAGTAAATGGGACCGGTTCCCCTTCTGACTGAGGTTTGGAGCCCCAGGAAGGCAGAGTCGCCTACTACGGACACAAGAAGGAAGCCAGACAGGAGAATCCTGGGCAGAAAAGCACCATCAGTTTTAACGCCGCTGCTCTGGCCCTGGGAACTAACAACCTGGACGTCCACTCAAGAGACCTAATCTGAAAGTTGGTAATTTCAAAGACGACAGGAGGATAAATTTACAATGACGGGAAGAAACCAGCGTAAAAAAGCTGAAATACTCAAAGTTAGAACGCCTCTCCCTCTAAAGATGATCACAGTTCCACATCAACAATGGAACAAGGCTTGATGGAGAACGAGCGCATCCTGATGACAGAATCATTCTTCAAGGAATGGATAATAAGAAACTTCTGTGAGTTAAACGAACATGTTGTAGCCCAACGTAAAGAAACTAGGAACTTTAAAAAAAAGTTTGATGAAATCCTATTGAGAATAGACAACTTAGAGAGGAGTATGAGTGAAATAATGGAACTGAAGAATACAATACAGGAACTCCGAGAAGTATGCACAGGTTTAAACACTCGAATTTTTCAAGCAGAATAAGGGATATCAGAGGTCAAAGTCCAACTTAATGAAATAAAACACGAAGAAAAGATTAGAGAAAAAAGGATAAAAAGGAATGAGCAAAGTCTCCAAGAAATGTGGGACTATGTGAAAAGACCAAATTTACGTTTGATAGGTGTACCTGAATGCGACAGAGAGAATGAATCCAAGCTGGAAAATACCCTTCAGGATATTATGCAGGAAAATTTTCCTAAACTAGCAAAGCAGGTCAATATTCAACCCCAGGTAATACAGAGAACACCACAAAGATATTCCTCAAGAAGAGCAACCCCAAGGCACATAATCGTTAGATTCACCAGGGTTGAAATGAAGGAGAAAATACTAAGGGCAGCCAGAGAGAGAGGTCAGGTTACCCACAAAGGCAAGCCTGTCAGACTTACAGCAGATCTCTCAGCAGAAACTCTGCAAGCCAGAAGAGAGTGGGGGCCAATATTCAACATCCTCAAAGAACAGAACCTTCAGCCCAGAATTTCATATCCAGCCAAACTAAGCTTCACAACTGAAGGAAAAATAAAATCTTTTATGAACAAGCAAGTACTCAGAGATTTTATTACCACCAGGCCTGCTTTACAAGAGCTTCTGAAAGAGGCATTACACACAGAAAGAAACAACCGGTATTAGCCTTTCTAAAAATACACCAAAAAGTAAAGAGCACCAATATAAAGAAGAATTTACACCAACGAATGGATAAAACAGCCGGTAAACATCAAATGGCAGTAACCCTAAATATAAATTGACTAAATCCCCCAATCAAAAGACACAGCCAAAACCCAATGGCATGTTACATCCAGACCTGTTTCACATGCAAGGATACACAAAGACTCAAAACAAAGGAATGGAGAAAGATTTACCAACCAAATGGAGAGCAAAAATAAATAATAAATAAATAAAAAGCAGGAGTTGCAATTCTCGTATCGGATAAAATAGATTTTAAAGCAACAGAGATATAGTGGTAAAAGGATCAATGCAACAACAAGAGCTAACGATCCTAATACCCAGATACGAGACTTAGATTCAATGAGACAGAAAATTAATAAGGATATCAAGGACTAGAACTCAGATCCGGAACAAGTAAACTTAATAAATATTTATAGAGCTCTCCACTTCAAATACACAAAATATACATTCTTGTCAATACCACATCACACCTACCCATAAGTTTAAATGAAACATTGATTGGCCATTATTAATACCCAATTTTTTTCAAAATAAAGCAATATTTCCATTTACTCTCCCTCTTTCTCTTCCTCTTTCTTCCTCTCCTTTACTTATTATTTTTTTTCTTTTTCTTTCCTTCTCTCAAAAAAAAAGAAATCAACTTGTAAACCTCTGGATCCAGCTCGGCAATGTCTCTCTCATTGCTTGATTTCCTTCCTTCCCTTCCCTCCCTCCCTCCCTCCCTCCCCGCTTCCTCCCTTCCTTCCTTCCTTCATCCCTTCCTTCCTCCCTACAGTCCTTCTTCCCTCCCTTCCTGCCTTCCCCCCCAAAAAAACACTAACCTTATGATTAATTATAGCTTCATTTCTTTTCTTTTCTAGATTATTCATTAAAATGAGTACTCTGTTTGTCTGAAATATGTTCTTTCTGCAACAAACAGGAATGTATAAAGAAAAAAACCAAAATCATTTATAATCTCACCATCTAGAAAGAGCTTCTTTTTATATTTTGGTGAATTTCTTTCTGGTCTTTTGTGTGCATACATACATTTCCAGGTTACTTATTTTAGATTTCATAGCATAGACATGCTCTTTCATGTTTGGCACTTAACAGAGAGTTTCGTTTTTTACTTTCCTAGTGTCCTTTAACTGAACTTCTTTATATGTGAAGCAATTGTGCTAGAATTTGGAAAGACCAATGACTGACAGTTATTCTTCATTAAAGGATTTAGAATATGGAAATACTGCTGGGGAGCTGGGCTGATACAAACAGTATGAACATTCTGGAGAGTTAGCTCTAGCTAAATTCTTCAAGCTGGCATCCTATTCTAGAAGGCTCACAATAAACTTGCTCAAAAAACAAATGTTCCCTGTTCCTGTCTATGTGGGAGAGATCCCTTGAGTTTGTCAAAATTTTTCTGTCATTTCTCCCTTTGCTGAAATCCAGTCCTGGACACGTAATGGACAATTATTGACTTCACTGGAACACACAGAGATGAAAACAGCTTCAAGTTCTGGGGTGGTGACCTTAGCCAGCTATCAAAGAACAATTTTATTTATGCACTGTGTAAGGATGGATGGAGATATTTCTATTTGTATATGCATACACTTCTCTCTCCATATATCTACATTGTTTTGCAGCACAAAAAAATGCTTCTCTCAAATAGCTTCATTTATAAAATAATGATTTAAAAACAAATAGTATATGAAACATTTAAATTCCCTCTGCAATAGCATTTGTGTAATATTTCATAGATGCATACCCAAATAAACAAAAACCCAAAATGCCAAAGGTAACCACCAAAATGTATAAAGCTTAGACAAATGTAATGGGCTTATAGTTTCTCTCTCTCTCTCTGTGTGTGTGTGTGTGTGTGTGTGTGTACACATGCATGAACACTTTGTTCAAAGATTTACTCATTGAGTATGTATTACTTCAATATCACATTACTTGAATACACTATTACTTTGTGATAGATAAAACAAAGTAAGCCTATGAGGAAGAATTTTAAAAGTCCTCACTACAGTAATTTTTTATTTGCAACTCTTAAAAGTATATTTGACCACAAAACATATTTTAAAAATGTGATATCAAAACCTAAAATTGTCAAGACCATTTCTTTGCTGAATGTTATGGGTTTAGACTCCATATTTTGTTTCAATATTTTGTTTTCTCACCTCCTTATTTCTCTCCTTATAAGAAAAAGAAGATTCCCTTTTTCTCTCCTTCTTATAAATACTAGCACATTCATACCTCTAAACAGTATCTTCTACTTTGGATGTTCTGAGGAGAGGGAGAAGAAAATTGATATGTTTTAACCTTTGCATTATTTCAACATGATCTCATACAGTTCTTTTGAACATTTTTGCCCTATATATTTTCTGTCCTTCTCTTCTCTCTCCCTTTTCCTCTCTTGCCTAGAAAAATCATGTTAATCTGCTATATTGCAGAACTAGCAGTAGTGGTACTACTAAAGGTGAACTTGAAAAATTTTATAACGTTTGTTATCATTGTGTCTTGGCATTGACTTGGCCTGTACGTTATTCATATGCAGCCTCTAAAGTCTTCAGACTTCTTTATTTAAATGGTATTCATTTGTTGAGTATCTACCATGACCTTATCAACCAACATGTCACTAAGCAGCTAATCAGGCTGTTCTGATGTCCTACTATTAATGTTAGTCTATTCGTAAATGTCTTGGGACAATTGTAATTGACTCTAGAAAAATCAAAGTGGGGATGACACTCCTTATTTCTTTTTCTGGAGGAAACACTGGTTAATATATATATTACATATAACAGCATCACATTTATCGAATAAATTAAGTTCTAAAGTGCCAAATATAACTCATTATTGCATCAAGCATGCACTTATATGGTGCATTCTATATGGCAAGCATTTGGTCTAAATGCTTGATATATATTAATTCATTTATTCATCTAACAATTCTATGAATAGGTACAATATTACTCCTGTTTAACAGATGAGGAAATTGAGGAGCAGGGAGGTTACAGAAATTGTCCAAAGTCTTGTAGCTCCTGAGTAGCAAAACTAAGATTTAAAACCAGGCAGGTTACCTTCAGAGGGCTTTCTCAATCACAATGATATCATATTTTATTATATTATCATTATATATTTGATCATTTATTTTTTTAAAATACAGAGAAGTATCCATGCACAGGAAATGTAAAAAAATGGAAGTGATCCAAGATGGCCGATCAATAACAGCTCGGGATTGCAGCTCTCAGTCAAAGCGCAGAGAACTAGAGGACGCCACACTTTCAGACAAATTCTGGTCTCTCATGGAGCAGAAGATCCCCAGTGGAGGAACCACACAGGTTGCCAGAGCGACTCTTGTGGCCAGCGCAGCGGCTTCGCCGGCACCTCCATGAGGCAGCTCTTGGAGCAGAGTAAACAGGGCCGGCTCCCCTTCTGACTGAGGTTTGGAGGACCCACACAGGTCCCCAGCACTATTCCTGAGGCCGGTGCAGCGGCTATGACGGCACCTCAGCGCAGCAGCTCTCGGCGCAGAGTAAACGAGACTGGTTCCCCTTCTGACTGAGGTTTGGAGAGTAAACGAGACTGGTTCCCCTTCTGACCGAGGTTTGGAGCCCGGGGAAGGCAGAGTCGCCCATTACGGACACAAGAAGGAAGCCAGACAGGAGAATCCTGGGCAGAAAAGCACCATCAGTCTTAACGCCGCTGTTCTGGCCCTGGGAACTAACAACTTGGACGTCCAATCAAGAGACCTAATCTGAAAGTTGGTAATTTCAAAGAGGATAAATTTACAATGATGGGAAGAAACCAGCATAAAAAGGTTGAAAATACTCAAAATCACAACGCCTCTCCCTCTAAAGATGATCACAGTTCCACATCAACAATGGAACAAGGCTTGATGGAGAACGAGCGCATCCCAATGACAGAATCACTCTTCAAGGAATGGATAATAAGAAACTTCTGTGAGTTAAAAGAACATGTTGTAGCCCAACATAAAGAAACTAGGAACTTTGAAAAAAGGTTTGATGAAATCCTATTGAGAATAGACAACTTAGAGAGGAATATAAGTGAATTAATGGAACTGAAGAATAAAATACAGGAACTCCGAGAAATATGCGCAGGTTTAAACACTCGAATTGTTCAAGCAGAAGAAAGGATAACAGAGGTCAAAGTCCAATTTAATGATAGAAAACAAGAAGACAAGATTAGAGATAAAAGGATAAAAAGGAATGAGCAAAGTCTCCAAGGAATGTGGGACTATGTGAAAAGACCAAATTTACGTTTGATAGGTGTACCTGAATGCGACAGAGAGAATGAATCCAAGCTGGAAAATACCCTTCAGGATATTATTCAGGAAAATTTTCCTAAACTAGCAAAGCAGGTCAATATTCAACCCCAGGTAATACAGAGAACACCACAAAGATATTCCTCAAGAAGAGCAACCCCAAGGCACATAATCGTTAGATTCACCAGGGTTGAAACAAAGGAGAAAATACTAAGGGCAGCCAGAATGAGAGGTCAGGTTACCCACAAAGGCAAGCCTATCAGACTTACAGCAGATCTCTCAGCAGAAACTCTACAAGCCAGAAGAGAGTGGGGGCCAATATTCAACATCCTCAAAGAACAGAACCTTCAGCCCAGAATTTCATATCCAGCCAAACTAAGCTTCACAACTGAAGGAAAAATAAAATCTTTTATGAACAAGCAAGTACTCAGAGATTTTATTACCACCAGGCCTGCTTTACAAGAGCTTCTGAAAGAGGCATTACACACAGAAAGAAACAACTGGTATTAGCCTTACTAAAAATACACCAAAAAGTAAAGAGCACCAACATAAAGAAGAATTTTCATCAACAAATGGATCAAACAGCCAGTTAACATCAAATGGCGGTAACCCTAAATTTAAATCGACTAAATCCCCCAATCAAAAGACACAGCCAAAACCCAACGGCATGTTACATCCAGACCTGTTTCACATGCAAGGATACACAAAGACTCAAAACAAAGAAATGGAGAAAGATTTACCAACCAAATGGAGAGCAAAAATAAATAATAAATAAATAAAAAGCAGGAGTTGCAATTCTCGTATCAAATAAAATAGATTTTAAAGCAACAAAGGTATAGTGGTAAAAGGATCAATACAACAACAAGAGCTAACGATCCTAACAACCAGATACATAGAGACTTAGATTCAATGAGACAGAAAATTAATAAGGATATCAAGGACTAGAACTCAGATCCGGAACAAGTAAACTTAATAAATATTTATAGAGCTCTCCACTTCTAATACATAAAATATACATTCTTGTCAATACCACATCACACCTACTCATAGGTTTAAATGAAACATTGATTGGCCATTATTAATACCCATTTTTTTTTTCAGTTTATTTCCGTTCACCCTCCCTCTCTCTCTTCCTCTTTCTTTCTCTCCTTTACTCATTTTTTTTTCTTTCCTTCTCTCAGAAAAAGAAATCAACTTGTAAACCTCTAGATCCAGGTCGGCAATGTCTCTCTCATTGCTTGAATTCCTTCCTTCCCTTCCCTCCCTCCGTCCCCCCCTTCCTCCCTTCCTCCCTTCATCTCTTCCTTCCTCCCTTCATCTCTTCCTTCCTCCCTCCCTTCTTCCTTCCCTCCCTTCCTGCCTTCCTCCCTTCCTTCTTCCCTCCCCCACAAAAAATAAAAATAAATATAAAAGAACTTCTGCCTTTAGGGTTCTTCAATCTAGTCAGAAAGAGTAAACAATATAAAATTGTAAACAATACTAGGCAGCAGAAGCAGTGACAAAGGAGTCATTCAGACGAGTTTTCTAGGATTTTTAAGGTGGCCTGGTCAGTGATAGCAGGGGAAATTTGGAAAGGCTTCATATATCTGGACTTGTGAAAGATTTGAACCAAGGATCAAGATGCTTTTTAAGATCTTTTAAAAAAATTCAACTGAAATATGGATAGCTAAAAATGTATCTCAAACTCACTAAGACAGATGGTCTGAAATAATTTGAATCATCTGTGGGTAGAGTGAGCACTTGATTAAACCCCAGCAGGTGAGTGAGAATTACTAATATAAAACAACGGAATTTAAAACACAATTATTATGCCATTAATATCGAAGAACTAGAGTGATCAGATAATTCAGAAAACACTTGCCTTGATGCCTTTAAAAGTGGGACATGGAACGCCTTGGGCTGCAAACAATTAGTCCTGCATGTCAGAAGCTTGGGAGTGACAAGACCCTTTGACAGCTCTGACGATGAACCAGTGCCCAGGAGAACAGCAATCTAGAAACTGACTTGATTTGATACTTCCTTTTGCTTAAAGCAACCATCATATCAGTGATCTATAGTACTCCAGGGTTATATTATCTACAATTACTGTAATGCAATTGTTTCAGACGAAATAATGGGTAAGTTAAATAACAAGACCAATGGCACCTCAGGATAAATAAGAATATAGGAAAATTTAATTGTTAAAAATCCTGTATATCTATTTCTGCCACTTCTTTTAAGTTAACAGTAAAATTATTTCATTTTTCTTCCATTTACCTCACAAGCCATAAGTCTCTACTATAGTTTGGCTCCCTATTATAGCTAATTATAGTTTATTCTATAAATTTCATATTTACAGGGAACATTGTGTATCAGTTTCTTAACATTATTGTCTTTTGTAGAATGTGTTTAGCTTTACATATAACTTGAATGTATACATTATTTCAATGGATCCTAATAATCTGGTATTATTATTTTCTCTCTAGTATTTCTACCATCCACTTAAGTTATTAAAAATCAGAATTCTAAGTTTTTTTGATTCTTTCCTTTTCTTTTCTTTGTTTTTTTTTTTTTTGAGATGGAGTTTTGCTTTCCCTGCCCAGGCTGCAGTGCAATGGCGTGATCTCAGCTTACCTCAACCTTTGCCTCCCAGGTTCAAGCAATTCTTCTGATTCAGCCTCCTGAGTAGCTGGGACTACAGGTCCCTGACACGACACCCGGCTAATTTTGTATTTTTAATAGAGACAGCGTTTCTCTATGTTGGTTAGGCTGGTCTGGAATTCCCTACCTCAGGTGATCTGCCTGCCTCGGCCTCCCAAAGTGGTGGGATTACAGGCACGAGCCACTGTGCCCAGCCTTTCCTTTTTTTCCTCCTCATATTTAGTCAACACATGTTCTTCACTGTACTTCTTAAATATTTTATAAATGTGTATAGTTCATAAAGGCAAATTATTTCTATGGACCTGGAGGCATATATATTCCTGCTGAAACTAGAACCCAGGCCTTTTGATTCTTGGTTCAGCCCTTTATTTGATTTATGATATTTTCAGGGTAGGGACTTTCCTTTTAACGCAAATCTGTACTTTCTCAATAAGTAACTACAGAGTAAAAAATAATAAACATAAAACTCTCTGCAAACATTAAAAAAAGGCACAGAAATACTAAATACTATTAATGTGCATAAAACACTATTAACGTTACCTATGACACTTGACTCTGAATTTATTATTCTTATGCTTCACTAAAGAATGTTTTGCTGAATGTCCTCCTGGTCAATGTCTCTACCTGTGCTGTGGATCTTAACTGCTTTTGCTCCCTCCCAAGTCCTGCTCAGGCAATATTTCCTTCTTCCCAGTATCTAACTTCTCCATCCCCCTTCTCTCCTCCCTTGCTCTTTCCCTTCACCCTGTAACTATCCTTATATTTCTTCCAACTTAAGAAACAAAGAAAAGCAAACACACACACACACACACACAAACCCCACAACTGAACTAAACGGAAGAAAACTATTTTCCTTGTCACTTCCTCTCACCCCACAACTACCACCAAGTCTTCAAGCTACTGACAGACCTGACCCCCATGGGCCTTCCTCACTGCCTGACCACCATGTACTCCTCAACCCACAGTCACTTCTGCCCTGGCTATCACCATGGCTACCATCTTTGTTTTGCAAAGCCAGTGTACACTTTTCTATGATTTTGCTGAGCCTTTTATAGAATTTGACACAACTGACCATTCATTTATTTAATGAACAATTAATCAGTTATTTCTATGGGCCAGGCATTGTGCTACGGAACTAGCATCACTTTAGCATTCTGCAATAGACTGCAACTAGAGTCAATAGTTCACAGGCTATGACTGCACTAGAGTTGCACAAAAGAATTAGCATTAAAGTTAGGGTCTTCTCACTAAGTTAAATAACAGTGAGTATGCAGTGAATGCAGAAATATTTTTATTATGTGTATCCATTCAAGTTAACTACATATGCGACCCCATGCTTGTTCTGCTTCCCAGCCCACATATTTCTTGAATGCAGAATACCTGCATTGGCTTTCTCTGAGAAGAATGAGGATCTGGTCCACTGGGAGTCTTATGACTTTTTAATCTTATGTCATCAACCGTTTTACATAAGGGATCAGCAAATTGGAAGTTGGAAAGATTTTTGCAAATGGAGGCAATGTAAATGTTATTTTCAATTGAGCCTGATGTCCACCTTTAAAAATCAGATTACTCTTTCAGAGGTGTCAGAGAGAGAGAACGACAGATCAGAGTTGTAACTGGAGAATAAAATAAAGAACATATTTCTTATCAGATGGTGCAATTTAGTAAAGGTAAAAACAAAGGAGGGGCTTGAGAATAATAATAAAGTTCCTTAGCCATTCGAACTGGTGGTAGACAATAAGAATTTATATGAACCCATTTAAGAATCTCATTTGGTTTCCAAACAGTATCTGCCAATAGTGATGTACAGAACAACTTCACAGCTGTTATTCATAATAAGCCCTTATAAATATAAGAAAACTATTTGGCCATGGATCATGGGAGTTTTAAACAAATATATGTCTGGAAGGCAGAGCTTGTGTTATAAATTTTATGCAAGGCCCTCAGAAATCTACTTCAGTAAACAGAAAATATAGCCATTACTCCTACCTAAATGTGCAAACTTGTGGTGAAGAACACATGCTACAGCTTTTACATTGGAAATAATCATATTCATGCAAAGTAATAAAAATAACCACAAAGATTCAGGCTCAAGTGTTTCTCTACAACATATATATGTAAATAATAACAAAGATTTAGATGCTCCTCGAAAGAATCATAGAGATGTTAAAAGATGATGATGCCAAAAATTCCAGTTTCCTTTAAGAGTCAAAATAAAAACAAAGGCTTTTTTTTTTTCTGTTTTACATTTCTGGCTCCAAATGATGATGTTTCTTTAAGGTTTTGGAGACATTCAGAACATAAATTTAATGGCTATATCTTTCATCAGTTTATTTTTCAATTATCTTGTATCTCTCCTGCTTCAGCAACCCCACAAAAAGAAAAAGAAAATAAAGCAAACATTTGAATGTAATAAGACAGGAAGAAGTAAAACATGTAGGTAACTAGATTGAGTTACTCAACTTTAACCCCAGGGAAGTGGGTTTTAGTAACCAAAATTTCTAGTAATTCATATTATGATTTATTTTAAGCTTCTGGATCTATGTTTTTCTTTTAGCTTAAATTACAGCATTGTTTGTAAAACTACAGTCTACAGAATTGTTTTTACAATGTAACGTGCATTCAAAACACCTGGGGATCATATTGGAATGAAGATTCTGACTCAGTGGGACTATCCTGTGGACTAAGAGTCTTTATTTTTAACAAATTCTCGGGTGACATTGATGTCTCTGTTCCATGAACCACATTTTGAGTAGCGGGCATCTGGATTTGAGAATATAGCAGATCCTCAAATAACATAGTTGTGTTTAACATTGATGAGAAAAAAACAAATCAATCCCAATCTGGGGCCATCATCTGTGTGGCATTTCCATATTCTCCTCATGTCTGCATGGGTTTTCTCTTAATATTCTAGTTCCTCCCACATCCCAGCGATGTGCACATTAGGTGAACTGGTGTGTCTAAATGGTTCCAGTCTGAGTGAGTGTGGGTGTGGGTTTGAGTGCACAACTGTCCAATATGGGTACCTGCCTTGTGTCCTGAGCTACTGGGTTGTGTTCTGGGCCACCCTTGACCCTCAGTTAGAATAAGAGAACTGGAAAAGGAAAGAGTGAATGAATACAAATTACTATAAAATAAAAATGTGTAAAGTCTATGCTAATCATACAAATGATAATAAGTGACACAGAATGAAATGCTCAGCAAGTCCACATTTGTTATTGTTCGTTTTTGAATGTGTGGTTGTGGTTGAAGTGTTCCTTACAATTTTCACTATGAAAACATTTATTTCTTGATTTAATCCACCATGACTACATCTGGTGTCACTCACTGAGTCATCAAAAATTAAGTAAATAACTATCTCACTTGTTTTTATTCCTCTTTCTTAAGTGTACATATAGCTCACATTTATTTCAATATTTAAGATTAGATGTGTTTTTAGTCTTTATTTAGAAGTTTGCTAATGTTTTTGTGACCAGAAGTATGTCTAGGAACTTAATTCTTATTTATATCAATCAGCCTATGGTAAAATTAGTTTTCTTATATATCGTTTCACATAAAGTTGCAGTTTCCATGAGCCTAGTGACAATGCTAAGTGAGGACTCGCTGTATCAGTTCCTTGAGATGCCTCAAGAGTTCTGTGGCTGGTATTAATAAGTTAGGAACCACTGAATACTGTATTACCCTCTTGGAGAGTCACATATTAAAAAAACCTCTGAAAATCTTAAGGTTTGAGACACTGGCCCAAAGAAGAGTACACCCTAATTAGACCATTACTCCAAAAACTATTTCCTCAGAAAAATGATTATATTGCATTTGTTTGTTTTTTTATTTTTTATTTTTTTCAGATGGAGTTTCACTCTTGTTGCCCAGGCTGGAGTGTAATGGCATGATCCTGGCTCACTGCAACCTCTGCCTCCCAGGTTAAAGTGATTCTCCTGCCTCAACCTCCCAAGTAGCTGGGACTACAGGCATGTGCCACCACACCTGGCTAATTTTGTATTTTTACTAATGACGAGGTTTCACCATGTTACCTAGGCTAGTCTCAAACTTTTGACGTTGGATGATCCACCTGCCCTGACTTCCAAAAGTGCTGGGATTACAGGCATGAGCCACCATGCCTGGCCAGATTGTATTTCATTTTTGAGATGAGAGAAAGAAGTTAGAAATAATGGGCTTTGTTGTACTTAGTGGGAAGAGTATACTTTTCCTCTAGAAGGTAAATGAACTCTTCTGAGATTTAGCTAGGGCTGGGCAGCAGAACGTGACAACAGTGGTATGTTTCTTTCAAAACTACAAAAAATACTATGATATAGGAGTTGGCAAACTACAGCCCTTGTGGTAAGTTTTTGTATGAAGCGAAGAAAGGTTTTTATATTTTTTAATGGCGGAAAAATATCAAAAGAATTATATTTTATGATGTGAAAATTATGTAAAATTAAAATTTTAGTGTTTAAAAATAAAGATTTATTGAAACACAGCTCCACCCATTTATTTACAGATTGTATATGGTTGCTGTCACTATACAAAAAAGAAGTGAGTAGCTGCTGAGACTATGGCTCACAAAATCACAAGTATTTACTATTTGGCCCAGAAGAAAAACATCTGCTAACTTCTGCCATAATGGACATAGAAACATAAATTTATAAAGATAAAATATATAGTATTTTATATTTTATTTTCCCTCCTATTTAAAAAAAATATAAATAGCTTATTACCTAAGAATCAGTATTGGACCCTATATTTTGTTTAGTGAGGGTGTTGAACTAAAAAAAAATGCATAGGTGGTTAGGTGGTATTTGTATTTAACTATTCTGCAAGGCTTAATTAGGACCTCAGGAACTTAGGCCTCTATATTGTTTTTATAATTAGGTCATCCTTCCTAGAAGCACG
The DNA here is from genome assembly GCF_049354715.1 of Callithrix jacchus. NCBI lineage: Eukaryota > Metazoa > Chordata > Mammalia > Primates > Cebidae > Callithrix > Callithrix jacchus. The sequence continues at coordinate 51,729,577 of NC_133509.1, read as the reverse complement.
GAGCTTGTGAAATGAAAGATCTTTGGTTCTGCAGAACATCATAATGAATTTACTATGTAAGTTTGACCCTAGGATTTGTGAAGAGCAGAAGAGCTCTGTAAAAGAAAGGAACAAAAATCTGCACAGTCCTAGAGGAAGAGAAAGAGAGAGAACAGAGAGGGAGAGAAGAAATGAACAAATCTGAGGAAGAGCATAGGTAACGTAACATGAACCCCTTCAAGAGAGCCCCTCAAAACATTCCAAAAGTCTGCAAATGACAAGAAGGCTTAATGTAGGGGATTTTGTTGTGAAAATCTGGAAAGGGTGGAGTTTAACATTTGGAGTGAGTAATAGCTTGAACCCAAAAGATAAAGAAAACCAAGGAAATTCACAGAAAAATTGAGGAAGGCACAAGGATTTCAAAAGCTCAATAATTGAGTAGTTCATACTTGAGTGGTTCATCTTACCTAGACCTCCAGAGAGAAGAAGGTAGCATGTGATATGTGACTTATATAATCAATAAATGTTTGTCGAAAGTTACAATGAGATAGAAGGAATAGTTTTTGGGGTTCTAATGCACAGTAGGGTGAAGCTGGTTACCAGTAGAGTATATTACAAAACAGCTAGAAAAGGGTTTTTAATGTTTTCACCATAAATAAATGATAAATGTGTGAGGTGATGGATATGCTAAACCCTGATTTGACCATTAGGCAACATATACATGTCAAAACATCAAATTTTAGGCCATAAATATGTACAATTACAATGTGTTAATTAAAAATAAAATAAACAAATATTTGTTGAATGGTTCAATGACACAAGTTACTTAACTTTGTTATGTTTCATTTCCTCTTCCAGAAAATGGGGACAAGAAAATCTACCTCTCGTTGCTGTGAGGATTAAATTCATTATGCATGCAGCCCTGCATCTGGCATGAAATAGGGCCTCAACCAATAGTAATTATTGTTCCCATTACTTTTGTTTCATCATTTTAAGCAGACTATCAGGCACATGGCAGGTGCTCAGATAGCATTTTTTGATTATGTAATAGGAAAATTTTCTCTCCATGACAAATGTGAACCCAGTATGAAACCATGTGTACCTTTTAAATACTGCTATACTTTTACATTTTGATTATGACTGAAAGGAACACTAATAAGACAAATTGCCTAAACTGTTATAAAATTGGGATGATTGTAGTGGCAAGTTCCTTTTACTCACAGTAGCCTTAACATTATCAAGCCTATGAGGCCCTGGAGATGCACTGGCCCTACACTGTTGTATGATGTCACACAGAAATATCAGAGCCTGTAGATGATTATGATCAAACACTCATAAGTTTGATTGAGACAAAGAGGCAAAGAGGATAGCAAAAAATATGTGCTCCTTATAGAAAAAAATGTGAGTAAGGGAGCCACATGAGGAAAATGCCCTTTTTCCCTCAGAGCATTTTGGAAAACAGAATGTTCTACAACTAGCTGCCTCTTCCTTTCACATTTGAAGGTAGGACAAATTCAGAAAGGAAAATGGATCTTTGTCTCTGTCCTATGACCTTCAGCAGAGGTTAATTGAGATGGAAAAGAAAAAGCACCAGATCTTCTCCTGCACAATTACAGCACACATCTCCCAATCTTTTTGCATCATTATAACGTGTTAGAGCTAACCATAAAAAAGGACTGGATTTATGAAACTCCTCATAACTCAAACAAGAGCCAGAGAACTATAAAAGTTTGAATCCAGATTTTCTTTTACATTGTGTGTGTGTGTAGTATGGTTTCTGAAGCATGTTCAATTACATTATCTCATTTGATTCTCATAACAACTCTACGAAGCAGGCAGGCATAATTGCCCTCCATTTTATAGGGAAGCACATTGAAACTTTGAGAGATTAAGGGTTTCACCCAGTTTCAAATGATTAGAAAGTACCAGAGACGGAACTAGGTCTTTCAGTTCTTTGTCCACTGTTCTTTCTACCCCATCACACTGCTCTGGTCCATGAACCCCAAGGTGAAGGGCAAAGGGAGACTACGCATCTCCAGGCCTTGCATTGTGCTAGCCACAGGCTTGGCTGTCCTTATGTGAAACACATGCCAAGATGACATTTATCATGTTTGAATGTGTATGTAAAAGTGACACTCAGCTTGAGGGAGACTGGGTTACATTCATGAAAAAGATAACCACAGATAAGTTCAATCTCATCTTAATTGTGTTCTTTCATGAGAAAGGCATGATTTTATGAGACATTATTATTATTACTTTGAATCATATTATATTTCTTTCACTAAAAATAAAGTAGACCACTATTTTTTAAATGTTTATATTTTCTAGGCATAGTTTGAAATATCTGAAATGAAATTTATCTATTACAATCTTATCTTTTTTAGTTATACAGAGCAAACCAGGTTTCTGACCAAGGTACCCTCCACAGATTACACTGAAACATTTTATCTTCTTTCACCTCTGATGAAATTCACATTTGAGAAATTATGGGAACCCTGAATACTTGATGGTCTTCCTTTTTTATAAAAACCCAGTCTAGACTTAAGGAAAACCATAATATATTTTTCTATTAAATATGAAATATATGATATATATTTTTACAATTAGAATATACAAAAATTGGTTTGTGATACTGAAGTTTTATACTTGTTTGTGTCATATGTTGCACAAAAGAAAGCAGAACATATGAATGGACAAATTGCATAAGATTTGGGAAGCGATTTTTAAGAGGATAATAAACATTTCAAAGCATAAACTAAATGTTTCTTTTCTAAACATCTGGAATGTTACATTTAAATCCTCTTATTTGAAATAGTATGATATGAAAAAAGAGTTTAATAAATAAATATCTTTTTTTGTAGTTTAAGATTAAAACGCCACTATTGGACCTTCAACACTTTAAAATTTGCTCCAAACACCTTTCAACCTCTGTGTGTGGAGTGGCGGTGGTAAGGCAGGTAGAGGATGGAAAGGATATGGAAAAGGATGGGGCACACTTATTTGAGGGGAATCCCAAGGTGGACCTAAAGACTAGAGAATGCAAATTCATTCTGGCTGTCTGAGAAAGGCTCTGTTTTTGCCTTTGATTCAATTTGATGACATAGATTTTTTTTGTCTTGATCTGATTATTCTCTCTTTCCTTTGCCCCAACAATTGCTATTTGACATCTAATGCACAGGAAAGACCCAGTGTGCCATGAATAGAGAAACAGGTATAGGTGCTCTGTGTTTACGGAAACTAGCTGTTGACCTGCACATTTATGGGAGTTGTCTGTCACTGAGTTAGAACTTTCTGAGCACCACAGCTTAGACATTACATCCAGTTTACACGACCTGAATCTGTAGATTTTCTTTTAACTAATTTTGGAGATTTTACAACATTATCTTCTGAAGTACTTGATAGACACTACTATAATTTTGGATTTGTAAATTGATTTTTGAATAACCAGATTCACTACACAATCTGTTTCATTGGATAGGACTGAGGCTGAGGAGGGTGAATGCAGATTTTTGGGCCTTAAAAATATCAGAGAATGTTTCTGATTGTCTTCTTTTATAATACTATAAACTTTTTAGTTAGGGGTTGCTCTAGTTTTTCTGTTTCTGTGTATAAACCTTTCAAATTAATGAAGAGAATCAAGTTGTTTCCCAAAAATATACTTGACATCACTGTATACCACATCAAATTCAGAACTTCATAAATAACTTACAGGTTTTCTTGCATTTTTAAGATCATGTAACACAGTTATCTCTAATCTTGGCTTCATGAATGATAGACACTATTTTCAAAATTTAATGTGTATGTGTAAAATCTTTGGGGGGGAGTTGTCATAGCCTTTATTAGATTCTTAAAGAGGTCCATGAGCACCTCTATCCCCCAGAAATTAAGGCCCCTCTATGGTAAATAAGCAGACAAGTTTACATGAGACTATTAAAACAGAAGGTCTCAGAGACTAGGCTGTGGTACTTTGTCCGCTCACTTCTGGCATCTTCTTTCTATCCTGCCCACATACCTAGTGTTGAGGCTCCCTCTTGCTCTTATGCTCCTATGCATGTACAATCAAGTTAATAATGAGAGACACAGAGGATGGATGCTTCTACTGCATTTCTACTCTTTAATTATGAATATCATATCGACCCTGAATCTTAGTGACCATTTCTGTTCTGTAAACAAATTGGACAATGAAGAAAGGAATTAAAAATGTTCTTCTTCATTCTCCCTCTTAAACTAAGAGCTTAGAGAAAGAAAGGCTTGCTTTTAAATTTTAGGCTGAATAGGGAGCAATCAAATGTCAAAGGCATATACTAAGAAGGACTCCAAAACAAGCCAGCCAAAAAAAAAAAAGTCCTTTTCAGATCTTCTAGATTTATATTCTCTTTTCTTTCTTTTTGAAACAAAGTCTCACTCTGTTGCCCAAGCTAGAGTGCAATGGCATGATCTCATCTCATTGCAACCTCCATCTCCTGGGTTCAAGCGACTCTCCTGCCTCAGCCTCTTGAGAGTAGCTGGGACTAGAGGCACACATCACCATGCCCAACTGATTTTTGTATTTTTAGTAGAGATGGGGTTTCATTATGTTGACCAGGCTGGTCTTGAACTCCTGAACTCGTGATCAGCCCACCTTGGCCTCCCAAAGTGCTGGGATTACAGGTGTGAGTCACTGTGCCTGGCCTATAGTCTCTTTTCTTTTTAGTATTAAAAATGCTTTCATTTTCAGTCTTAGAATCCCTGGGTAATACTTAAATACTACCATATTCCAACCAGGCAGGAGAAGGGAAGAGACTTCTGCCATTGCCTAGGCTCCTATTGTGATGCCTTCCTGTCTTCTGCATTTCTGTAGTGCCCTATTCTTTATTGTGTGCTCCTATTTTGCATCCTGGTCCCTTTCTCAAGGAAGTGGTAGGGCAGAAATGAGAAAAAGAAGTGTGAGAACAAAAGGCTACCTCTCGAATGAACTAAGATTTTTATTTTTATACCTTGTTTGGCTATATAAGCATTTAGGAGGGATTTATCAGTATTTGCATTGCTATCTTCATCAATAAAATTAAATTTGCTAATGGTTTCATGGAATTAGGGAATTATATGCACTCAGCAAATGTAATATTATTCATTTTAAACAAACTCCCTTTTATGAATAAGTATTTTTCTAAACATTCTTACAGCAAGTTGTTTTGAAACTCAAAAGTGCCAATGTTAATAACATCCATAATTATTTCTCTACAGCTTATGCTGTTATATAAGAAAAACTAGAAAAACTGGTAGAAAGGATTTTAAAAAGAGTCCTCAACTTGAATTAAGTAAGTGAGAGATAGAACAAATTATAGTACTTATGCTGGGAAAGCTATTTTTCAGCTTTTGAATTTTTTAGTTATGGCATGACTAAGAAAAAATTGAACGCCTACATACCAGCATACACAATGTGTTTTAGTTACAGAAATTGGTTTTAACAAAAGAATACTGGAAATAATAAAACAGGAAAAAAAAACAACAACAAAAAACTCTTCTGTCTTGTTACTTCTGACTTCACCTCTGACTTTACTCACCTAGAAAAACCCTAATCCTCTTTAAAAATCCAACCCTCCACCTACTATCTGCCTGCACCAAATAGTAAAGTTGGCTAGGCAAAAACATAGGCTAAGTTCATTTTAAATAGAGAAACACTCATTGGTCTCATCTTAAATTTATACTCACTGACCTAAATGGGGCTTCAGCCGTCCCACTCTATTTATGTAGTCAATGTATACTATTATTTTTCTAAGCTGGTGTTTCACACCCATACCCTTTCTTTTTTCCTCCAACTTCCAACATTTCTCTCTACTCCTCACTCTCAGCTTGCCTCTTATTCCAATACAAGATTGAGAAATCAGAAGAGAATTACTTTATTTTCCCACTATAAAATCTACCCCCGTGTACTCTGTGTTTTCTTCCTTTATGATGGGAACCATGTTCCTATGTAGGACCAACTCCTCTACTTATGCAATGCATCTCACTCCTTCTGGACCATTCACTCCTATAGCTATTCTTTCTCTTATACCTTCAGTTTGTACTGAATCAGCGTAAGTGCAGGCTACAGTATCTCTCATTTAAAAAATACTCTTCTCTAAGACATACAAGTGGCCAAGAAACAAAAAAATGCTAGTTATCGCTAACCATCAGAGTAATAGTATCAAAAGCACAAAGAGATACTATCTCACAGCAGTCAGAATAGCTTCTATTGAAAAGTAAAAAAAATAACAGGTGTTGGGGGAGCTGCAGAGAAAAGGAAACACTTATACACTTGTTGGTGGGGATGTAAATTGGTTCAGCTACTGTGGAAAGCAGTTTGGAGGTTTCTCAAAGAACTTAGAACCACTATTTGACTCAGCAATCCCATTATTGCATATATATCCAAAGGAAAATAAATCATTCTACCAAAAAGACACATGCTCATCACAGCACTCTTCACAATTAAAAAAAAAAAAAAACACATGGATTCAGCCTGGAGCCCGTCAGTGGTGGACTGGATAGAGAAAATGTGATAAGTAAACACCATGGAATACTACACAGTCATAAAAAAGAAAAAGTCACATCCTTTGCAACAACATGGATGCAGCTGGAGGCCATTATCCTAAGCAAACTAATGTAGAAACAGAAAACCAAATACTTCATGTTCTCATTTATAAGAAGGAGCTAAACATTGAGTACACATGGACATAAAGATGGAAACCATAGACTGGAGAATGCAAGAGGGGAGAAGAAGTGGGGGAAGATTTGAAAAACTGTGTATTGGGTACTATGCCCACTCCCTGGGTTCAATCATACTCAACATCATGCAATATACCTTTGTAACAAATGCACACATGTATCCACTGCATTTAAACTAAAAGTTGAAAAAAATTCTTCTCTAGACCACACATCCCAATTATTGTCCTATTTCTTCTCTCTACCTTGCAGTACAACAAAACCTTCAAAAGGCTTCCATGTCTAGGCTTTCCATATCTACCTCTTAACTTACTTTTCTTTCTAGCCACTCCATTCAGGCTGTCTTCTCCATTTTTCCACAGAAACCATTCTCATCAGGATCCGCAGCATTCTCCTTCTAGCTACAACCCATAATCAATTCTTTTTTTTTTTCCTCTTATCAACTTTATTTTAGGTTTGGGGGCACATTTGTGGGTTTGTTACATGGTTAAATTGCATGTTGCTGGGGTGTGGTGTACAGATGATTTTGTCACCACCTGGGTGTCCAATAGGTAGTTTTTTTACCCTCACCCTCCTCTCACCCAACTCCCTCAAGTAGGCCTCCATGTCTATGGTTTCCATCTTTGTGTTCATGTGTGCTCAATATTTAGCTTTCACTTACAAGTGAGAATCTGTGGTATTTGGGTTTCTGTTCTGTGTTAATTCGCTTAGGATCAGAGGCCAGTTCTTAGTTCTTATTTGACCCATCAACAGCATTTGACACAATTAAGCTTCCTCTCTCTCTCAGCGCATTATTTTTTCTTTGGTTTCTGAGACACATGCTCTGCTAGTATTCTTGTTGCCTTAGGAACTTCTTCTTAGTGTCCTTACTAAATCCACCAACTCTTTCAGTCCTTGGCATTTTTCTTCCTCCTTCAACTTCCTAGGTATTCATATCCCTTTTGTGGTTTTAAATCTTTATGTGATGCCTTCCAGATTTATACTTCCCACCTCAAACTCTCCCTGAGCTCCACACTCCTGTATTTAACTATTCATGTTTACTTGAGTGACTGACAGACATACCTGCATCTGCAGTTAATAAAAGCAGAAAAATGACCAAAATCATATCTCCCTGTTATGGATAGACTGTGTCTCCCCCAAATTCATATGTTGAAATGCTAATCTCCAATATGTTAGTATTTGGAGATGGAAATTTTGGGAGGTAATTAGGGTTAGATGAGGTCATAGAGTGAGGGCCTGGTCTGATGGGATCAGTATCCTTTTAGATGAGACACCAAGAGCTAGCTCGCTAGCTCTCTCTCTCTTTCTCTCTCTCTATCTCACTTTCTCTCTCTGCCATGTGAAAACAGAGAGAGATACCAGCAAGACAGTCCTCAACAGGTGCCAAATCAACCAGCATCTTGATATGGGACTTCCCAGCCTCTAGAACTGTGAGAAATAAATTTCTGTTGTTTAAGCATCCAGTTGCTGGTATTTTGTTACAGCAGCCCAAACTGACTGATACACTCCTCTTTGCCTTCCAAACTGCTCCTCCCCAGCTTACCCCATTTTGATAAGTGGCACCAGTATTTCTGCACTTGCTCTGGCTAAAGGGCCAGAACCCATCCTTGATTTTCTTTCCCACATTCCTCATCCAAATTCATCAAAAATCCTATCAAGTCTTCAATATATATCCTGCATCTTGATTATTTCTTGCCACCTCAACTACTACTAATGTAGCCCAAGACATGTACATTGTTGGCATAAACTACAGTACAGTCTTCTAATGGATCCCCTTGCTTCCACTCTTTAGTATGCCCAACCCTATTTCCTACATAATATTCTCCACACAGCAGCCAAGATATTTTACAAAGGTGTGTCAGAAAATGCTACTTTCCCTGCCTGAACTAGTTCATGGCATCCCAGGACATTCAGAATAAAATCCAGCTGCCTACGTGGCATCTCAAATGTTCTCCATCATCTGGCCACTGTTTATATCTCCATCCTTCCAATTTTTTGTTTATTTTCTCTGTTCTAGCTGCATTTGCTGCTTCTAAGCATGTTCATTGCATTCTTGCCTCAAAGCCTTGCAGCAGCTAGTTAGTTCTTCTGAAACACTCTACTCTCAGAGCTTGGTGAGACTCATTCCCCTACTTCATCTAGGTCTCTGTATGAATGTGGCTTCCTCACAATGGCCTTTCTTAGACATTTTATCTAAAATAGTGAATACCTTGTTTTTATCTCCCCCTTACCCTGCTTTTTTCTCTTCACAGCACTCACAGTGTTTTTTAATCAATTCTCTTCCATCAGAATGTAAACTCCATCAAGACATGTTTGTCTTTACCACCGAACCCACACTGCTAACAAGAGCCCCTACCCAAGAGTAGACCCTCTCTAGATATGCATTGAATAAATAAGCAGTTTTCAAATGCTTTTCTAAAAACGTAGAAATTGCTATTTATAAATTTTAAGGTCTAAAATCTGATTTCAAAAATGTGTTCTCCTTTGAATGAGGGGAAGTGAGGGACCCCCACAAGCAAATGGTCACAACATGCAGACCCTGTAAATAGATTTCAAGGCAAAGATAGAGGAGTCAGCAAGGCTTACAAACATGCTTACTACCGTGGTGAAAGAGTGAGGAAAATGGAGAAAACACAATTGCATTTGCTTTTTGGATCCTTGGTGAGCAGAAAGATGAAAGACATTGGTTCTACTCTGCCAACTATTATCTTCTGACCCCCGCATCTTTTGAGCTAGAGATATCACATGCTATTTGTGCTTTGCTGGAGTTTGTACTGAGACTGCTACTGACCCCAGAAAACAAGAGTAGTTTGTTCTCTTCCTTTTAGTTTTTAAACTTCCATAGAGCCTGAGTTTTACTGCCATTTATCTATCCTCCTACTGAATTCCAATACTGATTCCCCGTTCCAACACTTATATTGACCTGAAGTGAAATCATGCAACATTCCCTAAAATGCAACCTGTTATTTTTCTTACCTGGCCTTTATAGCCTAAAATTATTATAATGCCATCCTGAAACACAACAGTAAGATATATTTAAAATATTAATCTGAAGAAACAATCAGGACTTTTCATTTGGCTGTGAAAATGTACTAATGCAAATAGAACAAGCTAATGCATATTTGATTTAATAAGCAGTGGATCTAAAAGTTATACTAAGTAGTTTATCCAATCACAGCCTCAAATACATCTCTGGGCACTCACTGGATATAATTGGGAATAAGAATAAAAGGGCAAGCACAAAAATTTACATCTAAATTCGTCAGCAATTTAAATGAGCCACCCCTTTGTGGACTGCGTTGGTCATGATATTGCTCATCACTACCTTGTAATGACATGCTAGGACAAATGCTCAGAACAACAAATTCTTTCCATGGTTGCTTGGTTGGCCTTGAGGAGCAAAAGGCAACTGGATTTATTTTGTTCTGGCAGTAGCTCAGTGGGAGCATAAACTAGCAATGCTAGGGAGCAGAGGGTCTACAAAGAAAAGGAAGTTCTACCCATATACCTAAACCCTCAAATACCAGCTGCACTTAAACCAGAAGGAATGCGAGTGGTAAACATTAACATTTTCAAAGAATTGTCTAATATTCACGGTAGAATCTATAAAAGGTGACTTTGAATAATCACTTCCCAGCAAACTGTAAAAGTTTTATAAAATATGCTGCAAAAATGACTCACAGTAGATGTAATTACTGCGCAACCTTGGAAACTGATGTAAAAAATTCAGCTGCCAGCATGTTAACGGCCACCTAATATATGGGTTGTTTGATTGGACTCTTTGGGCAAAACTGCAAAATTCCTAACCCATTGCTGCTATATATTTTATCAGGGCCAAATTTAGCTACTTCCATTTTTTAAAATGCCATTTTAGACATCACGGTGAATCAAGTCAGTGTTGCTTAATTGCTTGCATACATTACAATCTAATCCATTTCCCCAAACACTAATTTAACCAGTTATTATTTATTTTTATTTTTTTGGAGCAGTGGCAGAGCTCTAATGCCTGAACTATGAAACTTGGCAAAATCACTGCTTTCTTAAAAAAAAAACTGTTAAGTACCAGCAGTGAAATTTTCTCCTTTATGCAGTCAGCAACTGTTTGTTTATTTTTTAATGTATTCAATCTAAATTAACAGTTTGCTATAAAAGTATTTTATTGCCCATATTCTGTTTTGAGTTGTAATAATATAGTGTTTCTGTAGGTGGAAAAATAAGCCAAATTTTAGAAGGGTCCCTTGCCATATTTTTACCCTACACTTCTGGCTTGGTGGGAATGATCAGGTATACTGTCAGTTTAACAGTGAATGTCAACCAAATATGTCAACTTTTGAGAGATGTTCTCATCTTATGAAATGTTCACTCTATAATCATTGCCATTCTTTGGACTTATGGGCTGTCACTTTTGGAAGATTACATGTAAATTGATTTTTTTTTGCAAAATTGATTCTATGTTAATGCCACTACAGGTGTTTGCTAGTTAAATGACCTTACTAATGAATCTTTTAGGAAAGAGACCATCCCCCCTATTTTGTAATAGAATAATAAATTCACTTCTCCCCTTAAGCTTACCTGTTTGGTAAACTTACATATATAACATTTTCTCCAAAGTGAGGCTTATCCCAACCATGGGTAAAAGACTGGATGATAAGAATTGCTCTACTGGCCTTCTTCTAGATTAATATTTAGGACTATTAGGATCACCCAAATACAGTAGCCACCACACAAAGTGAGTTGAGCTCTCAGTCTGACACCTTCATTGCACACCCTCTATTTATTCTAAGACTTAAATTGCAAGCAGGCAGGGATTTTGTCTTATTAATCTATGTGCCCCAATGAATATCTGTCAGATTGAATTCTCAGTTTTGTACAGTTGAAATAATGTCTCATCTTATTCTACGGTTCACTTTGGTGGAAGATTTTGATTTACTTACAGAGAACTAAAATTAATTTTAAAGAAACATTTTAAAAATCCATATAAAAATTTGCTGAAGAGGAGGTTTGGTGGTGAAGCTTTCAAATATATCAATAACAATAAGAGCTGTCTGTTTTTTACATTTCCAAATTCCGTAACTATAGGTGTTGAAACTCAAATTATTCTACATAATTAATTTCAGTTCTATATAAATATACTTGTAGATACCGTATGAAGCTGAATTTTTCAGCACTCAATTTAGTCTCTTTGGAAGATTAGAATATTTTGTTCCTAGTGTGGTGAACTGGGCAAATGCTGAGCCCAGAAGTTATTTCAACTGCAAACACTACTTAAACCTTTAATTAGTTTAAACATGTTTTCTTAAGTCATTGTGATCAGTAATTAGAAGACCCTGTCTACTTTGCCAGTTAATCTTAGTACATAATTCTGAACAACCTAAATTACAGGATGGCAATTTTGCTTCAGAAGCTATAGAGTATACAAGATTTAGAAAATTTTGAATTGTCTAGAAACTCCCAGCTATCAATACAATTCGAAATGCCTATGAAGTTTTAACTGTTATACATAGTATCAGTTAATTTGGGGGCAGCTTTCTTATGGTAACTAAAAAGATTGAATTACCTAACATACATGCTACACTTGGTGACAGTGCAGAGCATTCTTTCACTTTTGAAACTGATGGGTTTCAGGATATGATATGCCAAACTATGGTACCTTGGCATATTGAATTTTTTAAGCTGAAGGAATTTGAGAAACTATAGGAAGTTCTCTCTGGCCTTTTCTGTCCTTCTCTCGTGAAGCAGGTTATACGCCTCTCATACAGGAGGTACCCTCCTTCAACCCTGAGTAAAGGAGCATTCTGACCTCTGAATATGGGACACTGAGGGGAATCAGAACTAACAGGCCTTCCTAGTCTTCCCCTTCATTTATTATACTTATCTTCTTTGTCCTAACCCATTTTTCCATGACTTTCCACTTTTCATCAAACCTAGCATAAAAATCGTCAGATTTAACCATTTCTTTGGGTCTTCATTTCCTTATGAAGCCTCCTGTGTCACAAAAAACTTATGTTAAATAAATTTATATGCCTTTTTCCTATTAATCTCCTAAATTAAAGGAGCCCCATTCAAGAACTAAGACGGGTAGAAGGAAAAAGATGTTTTCCCTCTCCTGTAATACTAAGAGTTAAGAATAATTTTTCCAGCTCAAAAACATGAACCATAGAAGTACAAGATCCTGTTTTGGCCTCCATTAATGTTTTATAGACAGTTAATAGATAATAAAGATACTATCAGTGTAGTAAGAATGCAAAAGAAACTACATACATTTCATTCAGAGTTCTTTTAAAAAGTGAGTACTTGTAATGCTAAGGATTAAAATAAAAAGGATGATGAAAAAATGTCAAATTGCAGAACTCTTTCTGAAGGAGACCCCATCATCAGCCTGCTACTGAGATGAGGCATTGGTCAATCTTCTCTGGTAAGGGAGGTGGGGCATGCTGGAGGGAGAAAATCCTATCATTCTGAAGCAGCAGGGAAGAGGAGTTTAAGAGAGAGAAGACATTGCAAGAGGCAACAGGAAAGACTGTGATTAAAGAAGTCATTTTCTGGTAGAAGTACTGAAGGACCAGAAGAATTTAGAGTGTCAATGCAAGCAAATTCTCTTTAACGACCTCTGCCTCACTATATATCCAGATTAGGGAAATCTATGTAAACAATCAACAATAAAACTAGACATAGTTTTAAATTATCCTTTAAAATTTGGGGGCAAACAAAAGCCTGTTTATTAAAGAATATGGTAAAGATTGAAAACACAGTTTTATCCTTTTTAAAACCACCGAAGACTCAGAAGAATAACAAAAAGAGCAACAGCAACAACTTGGATTGGTACAATTCCTAGCAATGAACAAAAATGCCTTCACATAGATGGTCTCAATTGATTACTATAATTACCCTACATGTGAACAAGGCTAGCTAGCACTTCCATTTTATGGAAAGGACATTGAGGCTTTGAATCGATTGTCAGTTGTTTTCAAAAACATATGTTACTCTCTCTCAATTAAAAATATTTTTTGACCAAATTAAAAAAGAACCACATTCATAGAGCTAGAATATTCATTGGCAATAGCCTGTAAATGTTATACTGCAAATTACATGGTATTCTGTTCCACACAGAGATTTCGTGTCTCTTTAAAAAAAAAAAGAAAAAAAAACAAAACAAAATACCTGACCACCTGCTTCAATATCAGACATCTGGCAACGTGTAAGGTTAGATAAGATAGTTTAATAGAAAGAACCATTTATATATGGCAAATAATGATCTCTAACTCAGCCTTGCTTCAAATTTAGAACACTCTGAAGTAACCTACAATGTCTCCATAAACCTAAGAAGTCAACTTCTCTAGTCCTCTCTCTTCCTGATAGCTTTCTGAACTTCACCAACTATCGAAATTGTGATGGGATTGTGGATAAGGGAAAGTTATGAGGACTGCCAAGTGTAATAGTGCTCTTTATTTACCGCAAGGTACTCGTTTCCTCATACTTTCAGATGCCACGCTAAGTTCATCCTGAATGATTGTATTTTGGCCCTGTGGATCTAGTTTAATTCTGGTCCTGGAGATTACATGAGAAGTAAGCCCTCTATTAGCTTACTGAATAACATTGGAATATTTAAAGTATGTCTGAGACAGAAAAGACTTAACAAAGTTTATTAAAACTCTTCTTAGTGCTTTTTCACTCACTGACTAGACAATGTTTATTACATTCAAGGAACTGTAGTAGGCAGGGAAAATGCATGAAATAAAATTTTAATACTGATAATTTTTAAAAGGTTTTATTTATAATTAAAAAAATTCTATGGCTGAAACCTTTGACTTCCAGTGTTTACACTTGGAACATAGAAAGTGGCCTATATTTTATTTTCTCCTGAGCTAAATGATATTGCCTTGAAAAGAGAAGAGAATATCTTAATCACAAACTTTATAAAAAGATTGCTTGACTGCTACTATATGAGCTTTCAGTATATTGTGTCTAGGAATATGCATGTAGTACTATTTCAAGTCCTCTTTACAGATAATTTAATGCTACCTCTAAATTTAATGCCTATTGCCTTTTCACCAGAACGCAGTTTTTACTGATGATAATGATGATGGTCATTAGGGCCTTGGAGACTTTTAAAAGGATCCAAGGATGAATGAATAAATAAAAACCATGATGACTCATTCTGCACTGAATGCCATTAGTATAACACACAGCTCAGCACAGTTCCTCTTCCCCACGAAGCTGCACTATTTAAATGTATGTTAAAAATTTTTTAAACAAAATGAGTATGATTTATTCAGAGAATAATATGAGACTGTGGAACGTCAGCAGCTAAGCAGGCAAGATGCAAAAAGGAAATACATTTTACCAGGCTGATATTTTCTCTAATACTACTCCTAGTAGAACAACAATCAGGTTCTGTCAGGCTCTGTGTTCATTCCTTCCTTCCTGCATGAGAGGAGCTTATTTCTGTCACATTTTCATTGCTTTATTTTATAATGTTTTAAATGTATTAGAGACTTTCCAGTTGAATTTCCTTCTAGTATTGTTTCAGGCTAAGTGAAGGAAAAATAAATGCTGGGATCAGCAGCATAGATCAGAGCACCATGTTTTATATTAATTAAATTAATATGGTTTAGTCAATGTTTCATATTCATATTCATGAAAATGTGAATGTGTAGACACTGCCCTTAAAAATGAGTATACAAGTATACAGAGATATGCTCTGAATTATTTGTTTTGTGAAGACATATGTATCATTTCCCCAAAACTAAAGCTGCCACAGGATGGTGCATTATAAGCTATTATGGGGCATTTTATTTCATGAAGGATTAAACCACGGAAAATCCCAAGGCTGTAAAAAGATTTATGTTAATTAGGCACTGAATTTACGAGTATAGTCTCTGTTTTTCCCTTTATGAGCTGATTTCAAAGTCATTGATAGGCTTTCTCATGACTTACATGGTACACAACCACTTCTCTATTTTCCATACACCTATTTTCTTTCTTCTTGCAGTAGACAGTAGAGCAGTGAAAAGGACACTGAACCAGAACTCAGATAACAAAGATTCTCTACCTTACCATCCATGAAGGAGCCAGGTGACTGATCTTGGAATCAACCAGATGCATCTATGCCTTGCTCCCGCTTCCGTGCAGTGTAAAGATAATAATACCACAGTGTTGGTGGGACATAACTTTTATTACGTTGTTTTGCCTGCAAAGAAACAATCAATCACCAAAATTCCTAAAGAGTAAATGTTAGTTCTAGAAATGTTTTTGCTTTAAACAAATTAAGTATATCAAAATCTGTATTAAAACAAAAAGATAAATGAGCAGGCAGTTATTCATTTGGCTTTAGAAATATCTGATGTAGGAAATGCATTTTAAAAGCTAACTTCCATAAAATGTTCAAAGTAAAATTTAATTTGCAAATATTGAATTCAAATGCACCTATAGCAAGGTCTGACATACAACTGCATTTTAAAACCCACTGAGAGGCTTCACATGCAATTTAGGCTAATTTGATAAAGGAATAGTACATCAAATTGGAATTGATTGTTCTGAATCAACTGTCAGTCAGTGTCATTTACATGAAGGTGGTCCAATAAAAATCAAAACTTTCATTGGCCTGGGAAGACTGAGAACTTTCTATTGCTGCTTAAATGGGAAATTAACCAGTTGGTCAGCAAAATGTTCTGACTCTTGAGCCTGACTTGCATGATGAGAATGAAACGTGTCTCTTGGTTCCGACCCTTTTTTGGTAGCTCTAGCTACACAGTAAAATATGCCAAGAGCACACTGTAGTGTTTCTGTCTCTTAGAACTATGAATCAAAGCCCTTTCTGTAAAATATTCCTGGAACATAAATGGTGGAGCTTCCCTCTGAGTCAGAGTTAGTGTGGGGGATGACATTTTCACTTTCACTTATGTGTGTGGAGCATGAAGCCAGATTTACACTGGGGTTGGTTTAAATTCCGTAAGTCATCTCTAAAGAATAGTGTTCATGGTACTATGTACACAAACCTATTCACTAATATGCACTGCATAATGTGTGCAGCATTATATGTTAAACATGGTTTGGAATATAATAAAGAGGGTTACAGAGTAGGAAAAATGCATTGCTTTAAACTCTGGAATCACTCATAGAGTAGTAAGAGGTTCACACAGAAAATATAAAAGAACTGAGAACAACAGTGGGAAGAGTGGATTCCTATCTCTCATCCTATACTCTCATTGACTGGATAGGGGCAAAAGTCTCCCATGTTGCTTATGTTATTCTCTCTCTCTGATGAACATATATGATGTTGCTCCACAATCTGTACTTTCCCTTCACCCGTCTAATGGTCCTCTTACCTGGTTGCAGAACTGTTGTCTTTTGAAATAAAATATTCTAAAACACAATAATTTAGCTTGGTGAATTTTAGGTTCTTCCCCCTTCTTGTACAAATACAGTTATCATGTCCTGTAGAGTCCTATGTACAACAGTTCAGGAGGTAGAAGGTGACATTCATTGCAAAGAGATGAGGACTGATGCACAAGAAACAGAACTGGATGCCACAACTTCACATTCCATTTGA
Organism: Callithrix jacchus; assembly: GCF_049354715.1. Taxonomy (NCBI): domain Eukaryota; kingdom Metazoa; phylum Chordata; class Mammalia; order Primates; family Cebidae; genus Callithrix; species Callithrix jacchus. Next base: position 51,712,365 of record NC_133509.1, on the reverse strand, counting down.
AAATCCTTAGCTTTCGTCTTCAAAGCAAAATTCTTCCTTTTAAATGGTTCTTCTGCCACTGCAGTGACGTGCTACTTGGCTGCAGCATCTCTGGGAAGACTAGGAATTACCACCACCATCAGGATACTCCTACCTGTGCCATTGTATCACACTTGTGGTTTTCCTAGAAATAAAAGACAGCAATCTGGATGTTGATGTCAGAATGGATCTGCAAGTATTCCATTCCAGAAACCTTATTATGTTTACATATATATACAATATGTACATATTTAGTAAATTAAAAATTATGTAGTAAATGAAAATAGGTTGAAACAAATAAAGTAGTTCCGTTAATTAGCTCTTAATAATTGTTGTCCATAATTGCCAATATAAACTAGGGGTTATGTATGTTTGCATTCTGAATAGTTCTTGTATCTTTATTCTAATATCTTTTGTAGAACCAAGCAAGATAAAATATAAGAAATTATATATGTTTGAAAATATATGTGGGTATATACAAGTTGAGTGTTCCTTATCAGTAATGCTAGGGAATTTAAATGCTTCAGCCATTGGATATTTCTGGATTTTGGAATACTTGGGAATACTTAGAATACTTTGGAATACTTGGGATGGGACCGAAATATAAACACAAAATTCATTTATGCTTCATATATACATTACACATATAGACTGAAGATAGTATTTTATAATATTTTTAATAATTTTGTGCATGAAACAAGGTTTGTGTACACTGAACCACCAGAAAGTAAAGCTGTTACTATCTCAGCCACCTATGCAGACAATCTGTGGTTGTTTGACACCACTATCATTTCTGACTCTGAATTTATATGCCACTGATAAGCAATCATTTTCTTACACTTATTTACTGTTATGAAAAAGGGTGTTTAGGGTAACTTGTAGTATAATGTTGGTGTTCAAAAAGTTTTGAATTTTGGAGCATGTTGGATTTTAAATTAGGGATGCTCAATCTGTATGTTCAATTCAATATATTACTTTAGCACTTGCATGTCATGTAGCTCTAAGTGCAAAACTATTTAAGTGTCTCACCTATACAGATACACTCATAATTAATTCCTAAAGCATACAGAGCATCATTTGTGGTAACTTAGTCTGTGGCACCATTCTTTCCATTGATTAGTCACAATTCAGGATAATTATAATAACTCAACTCTCAGAAACAATTTACTCTTTGTAAACCTTTGCATTTAAAAAAAAAATTTGAGATGGGCGTCTCACTATGTTGGCAAGGCTGGAGCACAGTGGCTATTCACAGGCACAATCATAGTGCACTGCAGTCTTGAACTCCTGGGCTCAAGCGATCCTCCTGCCTCAGCCTCCCATGTAGCTGGGTCTACAGGTATGAACCACCATGCCCTTCTACCTTTGCATTTCATAAAGGCTTTTATATGAAAAGTGGTCCTCCTGCTTCAGCCTTCTGAGTAGCTGGGACTATAGGTCTGAGCCACCATGTCCTGCTACCTTTCCATTTCATAAAGACTTTTATAAGAAACAATAATACTTTTATATTATAATTGCAATTTATTTTGAATGTATGAAAATATTGCTTCTAACTTCTATAATAGGTACTTAGATTTGTTTCATCCAATAGCTGTAATGGACTTAGTCTGGGTCTCAATCTGTCCCAGATTTCTGGGATCAGTACAGAAACTAGGGCTATTTCAACAAGATACTTTAAACAACCTAGCATGTCCAAAAGTAAACTTGTCACCTTCCTTACGAAACATATCTTTTTCATGTTGGGAAATAACAACTATCCACTCAGTTGTCCGAAGCTATAGAACTGGGTCTTACCTTTGTCTCTTTTGTCTTACTTAGCTCCTTTTTTTCACCTCATTCCAGGCAGCCAACAAATCTTATCATTTCTAATACCTTAAAACCACTTAAATATGCCTATTTCTCTCTGTTGCTTTACTTTTTCCTTAACGTAGGCCACTGTCATTTGTATGCTGCTTTGATTTCTGTAAAGCCTCCTAACAGCAAAGCCTCCTCAACTCCAGTTTTCTTCTTCAATCCATCTGGCACACTTCAGCCAGAATAATCTTTTCCTAAAATATGCCTTTTTTTTCAAGCTCCTGCATGCTTAAAATTATTCAATGGATTCTTGTCTAATGTCCATACTTCTCAGCATGACTCATCAGGCCTTTCAGAATTTGTCCTGTATTTACTTCAACCAGCTCTGCATGCCCCACCCCTCACTCATTGCTGGGGCCATGTAGAATCAACAACAATTCTTTCAACTACCTCTTCTCTAACCTTAATTTTGGAAATCTCTGGTCCCTTGATACAGAAGGTCCTACTCCAAGTCTCCTTGGCTCAATCATGTCAATATTTCCAGAGGTTAGACTTATCTTTCACTGGGGAAGTCTTTCCTGACCATCCCTTGGTCTCCTAACTGTACTGTGTATGTATGCTCCATGACATCTATTCAGCATTCAACAAATATGTCATGTGTTTTCCCTATGCCAGGTGCAGGTTTAGGTGTTTATGATATCTAACTGAATAGAACCATGAAAATCCTCGCCTCAATGGAGCTTGCATTCTACCAGTGTTGTGTCAGTTTATCTCACTATTGTCCTTACTCCCTATTCCTCACTAGATAAAGGCAGTTACTCTCCTGAGATTATTGTATTATCATGATTGGTACAATGTACAACCAGTAAATATTCACTTAAAGAATGAATAAACTGATAAAATGGGAATCAAAGAAATGCTAACATACTATAATTCTTTTATATTAGATCATTATAATTATTTTGAAACCAGGGAAAACTTGCTTAGAAGTGAAAGAATTTAAGCCTTTTATATTAGTTGGGAACTTGATGAGTAGGCATATGAATATATCTTCAAAATTATGTGTTACCCTTTCTCCCTCTAAATCTGCTTTCAATCAATGAGTCCTTTTATAACCTCTTTTAATATCTAGGCCAGTCTGCCCATTTCTGACCACCTGAATCTATAACAGAAAAATCAGTATCAGCAATGGAGAAGTCAGGATCAGGGACAGAAAAACTAGATGGTCCTCTGAAACAAAAATGAAATGAACACTACAATTGAATATACACTTTCTATAGGCTTGAGGTTACTTTGAGAGAAAGATGTTTTTCTTGCAAACCTAACAGCCATACTAAATTCCTAAACTGTGTTTCAGAATTTAAGTAAAAATCTAGAAGACAAGGAAAGTGTTTTTTATATTTTGAAAGCTCCTTGATTTCCTTTTTCTCTAGAGAAAAAGGAGACAGCAGTAATATTTGGTTTTCAAAAGAATACATCAGATGGACTTGAAAATTCAGGAGCTAATTACTTTTAAGATGATCTCAGGAAAAATTAAGGTTACATATAGAGGTGGGGTGTCTAATATCATTATGATTCCACAATTCCTTTGCAAAACAAGTATAATTTATATGTAATTTAAAAAATATGTATATTTCTTAACCACCTTCTAAACATACTCATCTTTATTTTAACATCTATTTATATTTGCATCCTCTTAGATACCTTATACTTAATATATCTACGCTATTCTTCTTCAAAGCACTGTTGGTTGTTTTGTAGAGATCACAAGTCCACTTGATATTAGTGACTTATACTTTCCTCTGCTTTGTGAGTGTCGGTAATAGCCTTTTTGTATACCAATTTGCTTACACTGCAGTTTATTCTGGTAATACTGTACGTTGCCTGACCTCTGAATGGAAAAATAATAACAAGCTAAAGCAGTCATTTTACCTGAAGTCGATAAGGCCATAACACTCACCCTGCTTTCAATTCACATGCTCAATTTTCATCCACTCACTCTCGACTTTGAGAGGAAGGAATAATGACAGGTTACAGGCACTTTATTTCAAAATTCACTCACAAAGTTATTGACAAGCATTTTTCACAGAAACAGCTCTTCTCTCTGACCCTCATGAGCTGTTTACATGAAAAATGTTCTTCCTTGTAGATTAATGAGAGTGGAACCTAATTCCATACCAAACATGTAACAATTGCCTTAGCATCTCTGATTTTGATATGGGAACAAAAGTAGGGATAATATGCCTCAAATTGCAGTCACTTCAGTCATAATAAAATCTCAGAGAGTACTGTTTGCTTTCAACTTTCATTAGGTAAGCTGGGGCTGTTATTAAGGTACCAACACATAAATGTTATATTAGCACTTAGCAGAAGCATGGCATTCTCCTCCAGGAGATAAATTCTACCCTTGTCAATAGAATTCCGCACCAAATGCAGTAAAGAGTTTGAAAAGATGAACTAGTGAAGCTTTGCACAAGAAAAAGAAATTCCTTGTTCATTCAAGCTTAAAGGCCATTTTGTTGGCCCAAGGTTCTAGGGTACTGTTTAGAAAATAAGTCTAAGAGAAACTCTCTCAGGTCAAGTCAAACATGGAGACAAACCTTCAGACATGTTCTCTTTGTCTGAAGTTGTTAAATCAGTTACTTTAAATTTCTGTGTGTCTTCAAATGGCATTTCAACTGTGAAGAGATAACAATTTAAGGTTAAGATGGAGTTTATTTCCAGACTTCAAATGATAAACATTTTGTGTGAATCACTGTATATACAATACCCACACATTTTATTTTATTTTTTTTAGAATGCTAAACGCTTTCAAAATGTAAGGTATTGTGTAGACTGTTGTGATGGAGCTGTTGAAATTAAATCTTTGTTTATCTTGACTCTTATCACCACGTCTTTCAGATACTTTTAAAATAACTATCTCCAATTTAAGGCTAAGGACAGTGCTGCCCCACTTAACAATATGAGGGCTATTTAATCTAAAATGGAAGAAAAGGAAGGAATTGGGGCATCCAAGAGCTTGGCTTTTGATAAGCCTAACTTCTCCATCTTTTATCTTTACTCCTAGCTTGTCAGAGTTCTTTATCATGCCATCATTTGATAGTTGTAAGGTCTTTTAATGAATCTATTGTCATTCAGATTATTTAATAGCCTTAATTGCACAAAATTATCTATTTTAACTACCATAATAACAGTTAGACCATAATGTTTTTCAGGTGACATGCGAAATATCGAAAACACTAATGTTTCTCTGCATTTCTAAGACATATGATTAGAAACAGCAGCATATGGCATCTGATTCTATCTAAAGATGCTGGTGAAGACCCCTTAGCTTAAAGTTATATTCATAGAGTTCGATGTATTTGTATTTGCCAATGAATGCTACTATTCCACAAAACTAGGAAATAGTCATTCATCCTTTCCCACAAGGTAAATCTGTTCCCATCTACATTTCCTCATATCCCTTGCATTCTGGTAATCTGAAAATGGCCTAAAAATGCTTACTGTGGCTAGACCTATAGAGAAAAGAGGTGTTAATACACTTTTCTGAGACTTCGAAGTCATGGATTTAGCAGATGTTGACAGTAACGAAGTTTAAAAAAGCTAATTAATTTGGGCCATGTGTGGTGGCTCAGGCCTGTAATCTCAACACTTTGGGAGGTCAAGGCAGGGGGATGACTTGAGACCAGGAGGTTGAGACCAGCCTGGGCAACATAGTGAGATCCCCCCTCTCTAGAGAAAAAAAAAATAATAATTAGCTGAGCATGATGGTGTGCACTTGTAGTCCCAGCTACTGAGAAGGCTGAGGTGGGAGGATCGCTCAAGCCCAGGAATTTGAGGCTACAATGACCTATGATTGCATTACTGAACTCCAGCCTGGATGACAAAGTAAGATCCCATCTCTAAAAAAAAAAAATCATCATCATCAATTTTCTAAAATTGACACTTTGTAATTCTACCTACTTATGGGATATAATTTGCGTCAAATGCTCTACCACTGAGCTATACTCCTGCACCTACGGGGTATAACTTGATGTTTCAATACATATATATGCTGTATGAAGATCAGACCAGGGTATTGAGCAGTACCATTATCTTGTGCATTTATAATTTTTTGTGGTATAAACAAGTTTTAAAATGATATTTTTATTATATAATATCTACATGAACAAAACAGACAATTACTTTACAAGACTAAATTAAAACAACTTTTAGGCCAGGTGTAGTGTCTCGTGCCTATAATCTCAGCACTTTAAGAGGCCAAGTGGGCAGATCCCAATGTCAGGATTTCAAAACCAGCATGACCAACATGGTAAAACTCTGTCTCTACTAAAAATAGAAAAATTAGCAGGGTGTGGTGGTGGGCACCTGTAATCCCAACTACTCAGGAAACTGAGGCAGGAGAATTGCTTGAACCTGGGAGGCAGAGGTTGCAGCGAGCCGAGATTGAAGCACTGAACTCCAGCTTGCACAACAGAGCAAGACTCTGTCTCAAAAAAAAAACAAAAATCAAAAACAACAACAAAAACTTTTATTCCACAAACAATTCTTCAAAAAACATCTTTTTGGGTTTTATATACTGTATTAGACTGTTCTCACACTGCTAACAAACATATACCTGAGACTGGATAATTTATAAAGTCAAGAGGTTTAATTGACTCACAGTTCCACATGGCTGAGAATCTATCACAGTCCACCTTACAATCATGACAGAAGGCAAATGAGGAGCAAAGTCACGTCTTACATGGTGGCAGGCAAGAGAGGGTGTGTTTAGGGAAAATCTCCTTTATAAAACCATCAGATCTTGTGAGACATATTCACTACCACAAGAACAGCATGGGAAAGACCTGCCCCCATGATACAGTTACCTCTCACCAGGTCCCTCCCATGACACATGGGAATTATGGGAGCTATAATTCAAGATGAGATTTGGGAGGGGGCATAGCCAAACCATATCATATACTAACAGTTTCATATACTGGAAAATATTATATACAGAAGTTTTTTTTTGGCTTCAAGAATTAGAAAGGCTTTTTCTGTGTTATATGTATAATTAAAAATTAAATATATGGTCAGAGCCAGAAGCTTCTCAACTCTGTCATTAAGTGCAAATCCAAAGACACATTTTAGAGGTATCAGGGGCCTACCATTTAACTGAAGCAAATGCTCAACTGTATTTGAATAACAGAATACATTGAACATATTTTTGTATCCTAAGCAGCTAGTATAGTACCTTGGACCCAATAAGTGCTCAACAATTGTGTTATGCTAACATTTTTCTGAAGGAAAATTTATATCAAATTTTCAAATGCTTACTCAATTTGTCCCTTATAATTCAAGTTTAAAAATTTATTCTAAGAAAATAATTGGGAGGGGACTCAAGATGGCGCTGTGAGAACAACCCAGGATTGGAGCTTGCATTGTGTCCGCGGAGAGGTGAGTCTGAGCTGCATTTCCTGACTGATCTTTGTTGCCCACGGAATGGGGAAATTCCCAAGTGAAGAGGAGACGCGGGATGCCAGGCAGAACCTCCGCCTGGCGAAGCTGGCAGTCGGGGTGGCGGCGGCCGGCCTTGCCCAGCGCTCCCCACAGGGCACGCTTGTCCGGGAGCCCTGTTGAACCGGCAACCGGAGACGTGAGAGGGCTGGACTTGAGACTGAGCTAGACTTGGACAGTGGGCCAGCCCAGGGGATTGCAGAGACAGAGCGTTAGGGGTGGCCTAGTGGGATGAACAAAACCGCGATTTCAAACAAGCCCCGTGCAGACGGCCCGAGACGCTCTGTGGGGGAGGGGCATCCACCATTACCGAGGCAACCCGCTCCAACTGAGATACACGCCCATTGCTGACGCAGCCAGCCGTTGCTGAGGCAACCCGTCCCTACTGAGATACATCCCCACTGCTGACGCAGCCTGCCGTTGCCGAGGCAACCCGCTACAACAGAGAGACTCCACCGCAGGGTGTGGCGGAGAACACAGCAGAACAGCGGAGCCAGGGCGAGCCTCACGACAGCAGGGCAGAGCCTCGGCAGGCAAACAGTGGCTAGTCTGCATCCTAGCTGGGCAGGACCTCAACGGACATCCAAAAATAAAGCCCAAACCCCTCAACACAGAGCATTTGAGAAAAAAAAAAGGGTTTTTTAAATGAGCTCTGTTGCAGCAGAATCAAACATAGCAGCCTAACAGCCCTGAATGAACAACAGAGCTCACAGCTCAGCAATTAAGCCCCTATAAAGTATAAACTGTCTCCTCAAGCAGCTCCCTGACCCCTCTATATCCAAAAGACTGATATTAGGCAGGCATCATCCTGGGACAAAGATAGCAGAAAAAGAAACTGGTAGCATCCCTCGCTGTGCCACAGCAGCTAGAGGTGCACCCCAGACAAGCAGGGTCTGGAGCGAACCTCAGCAGTCATACAGCGAAGGGGCTAGACTGGTAGAAGAAAAACCAAGCAACAGAAATACTTCATCATCAACATTCTGGGTGTCCACTCAGAGACCCAATCGAAAAGTCAGCAACTACGCAGACGACCAGCGGACAAATCCACAAAGATGGGAAGAAACCAGCTCAAAAAGGAGGAAAACACCCGAAACCAGAACACCTCGCCTCCTAGAAAGGACCAAAACTCCTCCCCAACAAGGGAACAAAGCTGGACGGAGAATGACTGTGACGAAATGACGAAATTAGACTTCAGAAGATGGATAATGAGAAACTTTCGTGAGCTAAAAGATCATGTATTAAATCAATGCAAAGAAACTAAGAACCTTGAAAAAAGATTTGAAAAAAGATTCGAGGAAATGATAACAAGAATGGATAACTTAGAGAGGAATATGAATGAATTAAAGGAGCTGAAAAACACAATACGAGAACTTTGCGAAGCATGCACAAGTTTCAATAGCCGAATCGACCAAGCAGAAGAAAGAATATCTGAAGTCGAAGACCAACTCAATGAAATAAAATGAGAAACCAAGATTAGAGAAAAAAGCACAAAAAGGAATGAACAAAGTCTCCAAGAAATGTGGGATTATGTGAAAAGACCTAACCTATGTTTGATAGGTGTACCAGAAGGGGACAAAGAGAATGAATCCAAGCTGGAAAATACTCTTCAGGACATCATCCAGGAAAACTTCCCCCACCTAGCAAGACAGGCCAACACTCAATTGCAGGAAATACAGAGAACACCACAAAGATATTCCGCAAGAAGAGCAACCCCAAGGCACATAATCGTTAGATTCAACAGGGTTGAAATAAAGGAGAGAATACTAAGGGCAGCCAGAGAGAAAGGTTGGGTCACCCACAAAGGGAAGACCATCAGACTCACAGCAGATCTCTCGGCAGAAACACTACAAGCCAGAAGAGAGTGGGGGCCAATATTCAACATTCTTAAAGAAAAGAACTTACAACCCAGAATTTCATATCCAGCCAAACTGAGCTTCAGAAGTGAAGGAAAAATAAAATCCTTTGCGAACAAGCAAGTACTCAGAGATTTTGTCACCACCAGGCCTGCTTTACAAGAACTCCTAAAAGAGGCACTACACATAGAAAGGAACAACCAGTACCAGCCATTCCAAAATCACACTGAATGCTAAAGAGCATCAACATAATGAAGAATCTACAACAACTAACAGGCAAAACAGCCACTTAGCATCAATATGGCAGTATCAAATTCACACATAACAATATTAACCCTAAATGTAAATGGACTAAATGCACCAATCAAAAGACACAGACGGGCAAATTGGATAAAAATCCAAAACCCATCAGTGTGCTGTATACAGGAAACCCATCTCACATGCAAGGATACACAAAGGCTCAAAATAAAGGGTTGGAGGAATATTTACCAAGCAAACGGAAAGCAAAAAAAAAGCAGGAATTGCAATTCTCATCTCTGATAAAATAGACTTTAAAGCAACAAAGATCAAAAGAGACAAAGAAGACCATCACATAATGGTAAAAGGATCGATACAACAAGAAGAGCTAACAATCCTAAACATATATGGACCCAATGCAGGAGCACCCAGATACATAAGGCAAGTTCTTAACGATTTACAAAAGGACTTAGACTCCCACACAATAATAGTGGGAGACTTTAACACTCCACTGTCAATACTAGACAGATAAACCAGACAGAAAATCAACAAGGATATCCAGGGCTTGAACTCAGACCTGGAACAAGCAAACCTGATAGACATTTACAGAACTCTCCACCCCAAATCCACAGAATACACATTCTTCTCAGCACCACATCACACCTACTCTAAAATTGATCACATAATTGGAAGTAAAGCACTGCTCAACAAATGCAAAACAACTGAAATCATTACAAACAGCCTCTCAGACCATAGTGCAATCAAGTTAGAACTCAGAATTCAGAAACCAACCCAGAACCGCACAGCTTCATGGAAACTGAACAACTGGCTCTTGAATGTTGACTGGGTAAACAATGAAATGAAGGCAGAAATAAAGAAGTTCTTCGAAAGCAATGAGAACGAAGACACAATGTGACAGAACCTCTGGGACACATTTAAAGCAGTCTCTAGAGGAAAGTATATAGCAATAAGTGCCCATATGAGGAGAATGGAGAGATCCAAAATTGACACCCTATCGTCAAAATTGAAAGAGCTAGAGGAGCAAGATCAAAAAAACTCAAAACCCAGCAGAAGACAACAAATAACTAAGATCAGAGCTGAGCTGAAGGAGATTGAGACACGAAAAACCCGTCAAAAAATCAATAAATCCAAGAGCTAGTTTTTTGAAAAGATCAACAAAATAGACAGACCACTAGCCAGATTGATTAAAAAGAAAAGAGAGAACAACCAAATAGATGCAATAAAAAATGATAAAGGGGAAATCACCACAGATTCCACAGAAATTCAGACCATCATCAGAGAATATTACAAACAACTCTATGCGCATAAACTAGTAAACCTGGAAGAAATGGATAAATTCCTGGACTCCTGTGTCCTCCCAAGCCTAAACCAGGAGGAAGCTGAAACTATGAATAGACCAATAACAAGGTCAGAAGTCGAGGCAGCAATTAAGAGCCTACCACACAAAAAAAGTCCAGGTCCAGACGGGTTCACAGCCGAATTCTACCAGACACACAAAGAGGAGCTGGTACCATTCCTTCTAAAACTATTTCAAACAATCCAAAAAGAGGGAATCCTTCCCAAATCATTTTATGAGACCAACATCATCCTGATACCAAAACCCGGCAGAGACCCAACAAGAAAAGAAAACTTCAGGCCAATATCCATGATGAACATAGATGCAAAAATCTTCAATAAAATATTGGCAAGCCGATTGCAACAGCAAATCAAAAAACTTATTCATCATGATCAAGTAGTATTCATCCCAGGGATGCAAGGCTGGTTCAACATACGCAAGTCTATCAACGTAATTCACCACATAAACAGAACCAAAAACAAAAACCACATGATTATCTCAATTGACGCAGAGAAGGCATTTGACAAAATTCAACAGCCCTTTATGCTAAAAACCCTCAATAAACTCGGTATCGATGGAACGTATCTCAAAGTAATAAAAGCTATTTATGACAAACCAACAGCCAATATCATACTGAATGGGCAAAAACTGGAAGCATTCTCTTTGAAATCAGGCACTAGACAAGGATGCCCTCTTTCACCACTCCTATTCAATATAGTACTGGAAGTTCTAGCCAGAGCAATCAGGCAAGAAAAAGAAATAAAGGGTATTCAAATAGGAAAGGTGGAAGCCAAATTGTCTCTATTTGCAGACGACATGATAGTATACCTAGAAGACCCCAGCGCCTCAGCCTAAAAACTCCTGAAACTGATAAGCAACTTCAGCAAAGTCTCAGGATATAAAATCAATGTGCAAAAATCACAAGCATTCGTCTACACCAATAACAGACTTAAAGAAAGCCAAATCAAGAACAAACTGCCATTCTCAATTGCTACAAAAAGAATAAAATACTTTGGAATACAACTCACAAGGAACGTAAGAGACCTCTTCAAGGAGAACTACAAACCACTGCTCAATGAAATCAGAGAGGACACAAACAGATGGAGAAACATTCCATGTTCATGGTTAGGAAGAAATAATATCGTGAAAATGGCTATACTGCCCAAAGTAATTTACAGAATCAACGCTATCCCCATCAAGCTACCATTGACTTTCTTCACAGAACTGGAAAAAACCACCTTGAACTTCATATGGAACCAAAAGAGAGCCCGCATAGCCAAGTCAATTCTAAGCAAAAAGAACACAGCGGGGGGCATCACACTACCAGATTTCAAACTACACTACAAGGCTACAGTAATCAAAACAGCATGGTACTGGTACCAAAACAGAGATATAGACCAATGGAACAAAACAGAGGCACCGGAGGCAACACAACATACATACAACTATACAATCTTTGATAAACCTGACAAAAACCAGCAATGGGGAAAGGATTCCCTGTTTAACAAATGGTGTTGGGAAAACTGGCTAGCCATGTGCAGAAAGCAGAAACTGGACCCCTTCCTGACACCTTACACTAAAATTAACTCCAGATGGATCAAAGACTTAAACATAAGACCTGGCACCATAAAAACCCTAGAAGGAAATCTAGGCAAAACTATCCAGGACATAGGAGTAGGCAAGGACTTTATGAACAAAATACCAAAAGCATTGGCAACAAAAGCCAAAATAGACAAATGGGACCTAATGAAACTCCACAGCTTCTGCACGGCAAAAGAAACAGTCACTAGAGTGGATTGGCAACCAACAGAATGGGAAAAAATTTTCGCAGTCTACCCATCTGACAAAGGGCTGATATCCAGAATTTACAAAGAACTCAAACAGATTTACAGGAAAAAAACAAACAAGCCCATTCAAAAGTGGGCAAAGGATATGAACAGATACTTTACGAAAGAAGACATATATGAGGCCAACAATCATATGAAAAAATGCTCATCGTCACTGGTCATCAGAGAGATGCAAATCAAATCCACATTGAGATACCATCTCACGCCAGTTAGAATGGCGATCATTAAAAAATCTGGAGACAACAGATGCTGGAGAGGATGTGGAGAAAAAGGAACACTTCTACACTGTTGGTGGGAGTGTAAATTAGTTCAACCATTGTGGAAGACAGTGTGGCGATTCCTCAAGGCCTTAGAAATAGAAATTCCATTTGATCCAGCAACCCCGTTACTGGGTATATATCCAAAAGACTATAAATCATTCTACTATAAGGACACATGTACACGAATGTTCATTGCAGCACTGTTTACAATAGCAAAGACCTGGAATCAACCCAAATGCCCACTGATAATAGACTGGATTGGAAAAATGTGGCACATATACACCATGGAATATTATGCAGCAATCAGAAATGATGAGTTTGTGTCGTTTGTAGGGACATGGATGAATCTGGAGAACATCATCCTCAGCAAACTGACACAAGAACAGAAGATGAAACACCGCATATTCTCACTCATAGGTGGGTGATGAAAAATGAGAACACATGGACACAGAAAGAGGAGTACTAAACACTGGGGTCTATTGGGGGGAAAAGGGGAGGGCCAGTGGGAGGGGGAGGAGGGGAGGGATAGCCTGGGGAGAAATGCCAAATGTGGGTGAAGGGGAGAAGAAAGCAAAGCACACTGCCATGTGTGTACCTATGCAACTGTCTTGCATGCTCTGCTCATGTACCCCAAAACCTAAAATCCAATAAAAAATTAAAAAAAAAAAAAAAAAAAAAAGAAAATAATTGGAGATGTCCACAAGAAAATAAGTGGAACTATATAGGAACTATCTCTGTAAACATATAAGGATAGTTTTATAACTAATGTTTATCTTGATAAACAGTCATAAAATAACTAATGTAGATAATAGCAAAAATTGTTAATAACCAAAATATCAAAAAATAGTCAAACATATTATATTACATAACAAAATACTGTTCACCTATAAAAATCCATATATTCATTTAAAGAACATTTAACTGTCAGGAAAAGTAAAACATTATATGGGAGAAAAGACAGTTCAAAGACTAGAAGCCTTTAAATATATATATAAAACGTGTACATGTATATTCACATAAATGTGCATACAGATATGAATGAGATAGGAAATATTACCTGTTATGAGGATAATACATATGTTTCTTGCAAGCCCCTGCTGGCTTGTAAAGACAGGGGATGCTAGGATGGGCCCTTTGTTTACTGAATGGGCAGATTTTTGTGAGAATAAGATGAGAAGATGGGAGACAGGAGCAGCTCTATGCTGGGAGTTGAAACAGCTGGTGTTTAATAGAAAGTAGGTGCATGGCAAAGAACAGAAGTTGAATAGAAATTTTCTACTGTTTTGCTGTGTAGTATGTATTGTATTTCGTCTCCTTTGCCTCCTTCTGAAAATGTCAGCAAAATTTTTGTTTTTCTCTTGCACTTGTAAAGATAGATTTGTTTTGAGGAGGGGTGAAACAACTTGCATTCAGGGGCAAAAAGCAAGGCTGTCTCTGGGACCCAATCCTATCTGTGATCTAATGAAATAAAATGCATAAAAATATTAAACATTCATTAGCTTAGAGAGAGAAGTAAGTGACTGTCATTTCCCTCTTTGTACTATAATAGATTTTTCCAAATTTCTGCCACGAATACACACTACTATACTCTGAAAACAAGTGATTTAAAAAAATAAATTGATGTCAAATAAATGAATAAGTAAATAAATCAACTTGATAATTAAAAATGGCATTGTAGAGAAGAAGTATATCCTCACTAATTTACACTAATTGCACTAATTTACACTGGGTAAAAGGAAAGTCAGTGTCTTCCTTCAGTTTTGGTTGCTCCTTGAAACAAGAAACTTAGTTTTAAAACACACACACACATTTGCCCAGTGAGTTTCACAATGCCTAGTTAATCAAAAAATGCCTACTTTGGTTTCTTGCCCAGGCTGGCATATGATCATGGCTCACTATAGCCTTGACCTCCAGGGCTCAAGTGATCCTTCCACGTCAGCCTCCCAAGTGGCTGAAACTACCGATGTGTGCAACCATTTTAAACTAACTTTTCTTTCTTTTTTTCTCTCCCTCTTTCATTCTCTCTCTTTTTCTTTCCTTCCTTCCTTCCTTCTTTCCTCCCACCCTCCCTCCCTCTTTCTCTCTCTCTCTCTTTCCTTCCTTCCTTCCTTCCTTCCTTCCTTCCTTCCTTCCTTCCTTCCCTCCCTCCTTCCTTCCTCGCTCCCTCCCTCCCTCCCTCCCTCCCTCCTTTCTCTCTCTCTCTCTCTCTCTCTGTCTTGCTTGGTAGAGACAGGGATCTTACCATGCTGCCCAGGCTGCAAAAAGGTCTTTAACTCCTGGACTCAAGAGATCACGCCAGTTAGAAAGACAATCATTAAAAAATCTGGAGACAACAGATACTGGAGAGGATGTGGTGAAATAGGAACACTTTTACACTGCTGGTGGGAGTGTACATTAGTTCAACCATTGTGGAAGACAGTGTGGCGCTTCCTCAAGGACCTAGAAATACAAATTCCATTTGACCTAGCAATCTCATTACTGGTATATGCCCGAAGGATTATAAATCGTTCTATTATAAAGACACATGCACATGTATGTTCATAGTGGCACTGTTTACAATAGCAAAGACTTGGAACCAACCCAAATGCCTATCAACGATAGACTGGACAAGGAAAATGTGGCACATATACACCATGGAATACTATGCAGACATAAAAAATGATGAGTTTGTGTCCTTTGTAGGGACATGGATAAATCTGGAAACCATTATTCTCAGCAAAGTGACACAAGAACAGAAAATCAAACACCACATGTTCTCACTCACAGGCGGGTGTTGAACAGTGAGAACACATGGACACAGGGAGGGGAGCATCACACACTGGGGTCTGTTGCAGGGGACTAGGGGAGGGATAGCAGGGGGTAGGGAGGTTGGGGAGGGATAATACGGGGAGAAGTGCCAGATGTATGTGACGGGGGGATGGAGACAGCAAACCACATTGCTATGTGTGTACCTATGCAACAATCCTACATAATCTGCACATGTACCCCAGAACCTAAAGTACAGTTAAACAAAAAAAGAGATCCTCTCTTCTCAGCCTCTCAAAGTGCTGGGATTACAGGCATAAGACACCATGCCTGGCCTACTTTAGTTTCTTGAAAAAAATGTAATATCTTGTCATTTAAAATCAATATTTTAATAAACAATTTTAATATACATTTCTTTTGGTCAAAGTGAAGTAGGCATTGAAAGCAATTTTTAAAATTTTGTTTTTATCTATTTTCCATTAAAAAAGGCAGTATAAAAATATGCATTTAAGCAAATAACGAATGTAGATGTGATGACACTAGTCACTACTCCCACTGATTAAGGGCACTGATACTAGTCAGACAACTAAGGCTTAAAATATGGCTCCACCACTAACTGGCTTTGTGCTCTTATGGCAGTCATTTAACTTTTTAATTTTCTCATTTGTAAAATGGGGATAGCACTAATTCCCATCTCAGGGTTGTTAAGATAATAATAACATTTTGTAGTATTTACAAATTTGTCTAGATAACCACCTTATATGTGGGTACTGACACATTATTTATGCCCGCGTTTACATTTGTGTTAGTGCCAGCAAGCACCTAAATATTCTTTCTCATTTGCTTCCCCCTGGAAGCTTCAGAAAACTTTTCATTTTATTTTAGTTAAGATATTCATTTGGTGCCAACATATGTAAATGGAGACACTAAATATTGCATTAATTGTCCCTGTGTTCACTATTCTTGCCCTTAGATTCTCCTGTCAGCTTTTTAGTAAAAATTCACCATTATCTTTTAATAGTTTAATAGAATATGACTTTAGTTCCCTGACTTATTTAATAAATTGAGATTATGACTGACATCATGAAATAATATTACAGAGTGTTATTTACTACTTTAATTGTCTTACATGATTAGAAATAGAGCTTAAGTTTACTTAATACATAAACAATGCCCTCATCCCAAATACAGGCCAAATGTTACCATGACATGCTGAGCAAAAGGTTTTACAGTGGTTCACATAGAAATAGTGGAAGAAATGAGTCATATTGTGACATTTTGTAGTTTAGCTATACCAGCCAGAAAAGAAGTCACACTATAGGAGTCAGCACTTACTTGGTAAGGAGAAGTATCATGAAACCTATTTTTGTAAATATTAATTAGCAGAAGCTCATTAGCAGTGTGTAGAAGTAAATGTATAATATATCTTTGTTTAATGATATTTCTTTATCAATGTTGTAAAGAAGATTCTTAAAGTAATTTTTTTTCTAAATAAAGATGTATATATTTGTGACTCAAAATAATTATAGCATGTGTCACAATCAAGTAATATTTTTAATTATAGTTGTATTGGTTTTGTAGGCTTGTTTTTATTTGTTTTGATTGTGTAGCTGTATAAAAGCTATAGATAAAGGAATTCATAGCTAGTTTTATAGTTTTACATGTACAACTATAATAACATTATAAGGAAATAATGCTCACCAAAACTGAACATCTTTAAGAATTTTCTTTTTTTTTTACTCTTAAGTACAAAAAGACTGAGAAACGCTATACTAGAGTAAACTGCTTTCCTTGCAGGGTGTTTCAAACTATATTATTACCAAAAGTAATATGCAATTCTGGCTGAAAATTTAATACGTTTAGTTTCTACTGAAGAACTGGGATAGGTTTGTGAGCTTAATTATTATTGACAAGGGTGATGATGATAATGGTGAGGATTAAATCTAAACATGATATTCCTACTTCCCCTCAATAGCATGTTCATGATTCATACTTACCTACTGACAATTTTCATCCAGTTATGATAAATAACATGCCTTTACAAATTTTCATTGTAAATGAACAACACTTATCTGATTATTTTAGAAAGTTGAAGTGAGGAACAAAGGAATGTATGAAAATTGTTAAAGAGCAAAATTCTATGGCTACACAAATGATATTATTTCATTGTGAATGATCTCAGATAATAAATAATCTCATTTACTCAGAGTTTTGTTTTTGTGTAGGTGGTCAGGTATAGGTTATAAAAAATCGGGTATAGAAAGGTCATTATTTCTTGCCTATAATAATATAACATTACTGTAACCTGATTGTTTTTAGAAGCTGCATATCTCTAAAACTTTAGCACCATTCAGAGGATCAATGAAGCTTTCAAAGCAAAAAATACTATTTCCTTTCTTTGATAAATATAAAGCATATTGGTGTAGATGGCACGATGCAAAACAAAGACTACAACTCCTGAAGCTGTAGCCCACATTACAGAAAGAACTGAAACTGAGAACTCTTTTACCACCTGAGCTTCTGCCCTTGAATTGATATTAAGTAACCATATCACTCATTATAGCCTTTAATCTCCCTTGCTGATACCTTTTAATTTTTAAACAGCCCTGCTTTACAAATCATATCCTCTTTCATGTGTTCTCCCAGCTAAAAAATTAATTCTGCAAGCAAAATATCTAAACAGTAAGCATAAAAAGAATGAAACAGGTTAAAGCTCATTAGCAGCAGGGAGCAGATGTAGTAAAACTCTGCCAGTTCCTCTACATTTCCTTCTCAGCAGGGACTGGGCACCAAGCTGTGAGTTAGTTCTATAGCACAATGCTTGGCTGCTGTTTCAGCAATTGCGCTTCTATTGCTTCAAGTATAATACTAAGAATTCACTTTGATTTTTGATTTTTCTTTACAATAATAGTGTCTAAAAGGACCCTGCAGAGCTAAAGGATAATGTTAAGCACCAAGTGCCAGCTAATCAGGAGACTATAAAAATGTAATTGATAAGAAAATAAGTATAGATTATAAAATCAGTGTATCTTTAAAAATATTAACCTCTTGACAAACAGAGGCTTGAATTCTGGATGAAATCAATAATTGCTCAAGTTAAACTTCCTTGATATATCATGCAATAATATCTAATATTCAGTAGCATGATTGTTAACACAACAGATAAAAGATACTGTGCAAAGATCAAAGACAGACTGATTATGATGTCAAAATAAAAGCAAATGAATTCTGTTATAAAAAACATAATTTCAAATTATTAGGCTAGGATTTCCTCTTTCATGTACAATGTTAAAACAAACCATCTTTGGGAAGACAGTAATTTCAACCAAGTTAAGATACCTATACATATGAATATTAGCAAAGCTTTATTAAAACATTCTTTTGTAAACATTAAAATCCATTTCTAGGGCTAAAAGTAGAACTTAGATGATAGAAAACAGTTGGAGATGATCATCAGTATGAATTCACCTGCCAGACTGTTTGTCCATGACAGATTTCTAGGACATAATTTATTCAGAAACATGAAAATGGACTATAAAATCAAATTTATGGTGTTTCCAACAAATCAGACTGCAACAGATGTAACAATCAATAAATTTATCCGCTTATTCTTACAACTTTGTAAATTACTCTTAAAGCTGATGCTACGTGTTTATTTGCTGTGTTTGTGTAGATTTAGTTTTGCAATGGCTTCATTCAGCCAAGTTTGATAGACAGGATGCTTTTAGAAGAATGACATTAACAGTGTTCCAAGAAAGCTACTCTAAATCCTTCAAAGAAAGAAAAAGAAACTCCTTAGAAGTGCAATTACTGGGAGAGTGGGAATGCATATTCTGAGCATTCTGAGCTTCTAAAATAAACTCATAAACCTCCCACTGAAAAGTAATAGGATTGGCCTCAAAGCCTGGAGCAGAGCTAAACCTACAATTAGGGGTTAACTTCCCCATTTCATGAAAATTCAAATAGCAAGGTCAAGAGGATCATTATAAAGTGAAGAAGTTGACCTAAAAAAAAGTTCACCTATATACTAAGGTTGATTGATTGCTCTGAATTGCTTGACCCATTTTTTTTCACTGCAAAAGGAGGAAAATTGGGTTTTCTGACGTGTCTCCTCTAAAGCAAACATTATTGTGTGTCTTCAGATGTAACTAGGTCCCAAGAGCTTATATCAATTAATGTCTTTAGAAGCTTGAGTTAATTTTTCAAACTCAACAGGTTATAGGTAACATTGAAAGTCATGCTACTAATCATCTAGGACTTGTGTGTCCTCGAAGTATACACAAGTCAATGGGTCATTTTGTAGTGTCAGCATTTTACTATGCAATTTCAATGGCTCTAAAGACAACTGAACTCTCTTAGCAAACTCTAGCAGAGATCATATGGCTTTAAAGATTTTCCCAAAGTTTTTCACCAGAACTATGAAACTGAAAACTTCCTGTGAATTCTAGTTTTATGTTTAATTAGAAATTGACTAAGAAGAATAGACTTAAATTGAAAGTGAAGATATATATGTAGAAAAATTGACCAAAAATATAGCTCCAATGTGGAAAAAAAACCTCAATCCGTAACAAATGACTTAAAAAAATAGTGCTGTCTAGTATTTTATAGGTACATAAAACACGGGCAACCACTGACATTATATCTACCTTTTGGAATAATTTCATCTGGGTTGCCTGCCATCCAAACTGCGTATCAAGTGACAAGAAAAGAGTAATAACTACAAAGTCCTTGAAAACAGCCAGACCACCAGGATTGCAGGGGGAGTAATCAAAACACAATTCTGCTAACTGATCAGGTATGAGGAAGAGACAACAGCAGGATACTCAACAAGCTGGAGTATAGTGTCCTGAAATGTAACATTTCCAAATAGGGAGGACAGAGAAAGCCTTTAGATTACTATTGAAGCAATATGGAATTAACTGTAGATGACTATGACATTAGGTGGCAGAGCAGCCTGGTATGTAGCTACAAGAAACAGAGTTGTTTTTCAGTAAAAAAATTTCAGGCTGATAACTGCTTGGAAGGTACAGCTGCAAATAGCAATGGACTTTTCAGACAGTAGCTGCTACCAAATAAATGACAATTTTCACGTGGAAATTTCTGAGTGTAGAAGGTATTAGAAATCATAGAATTATAGAATGGACAAAGTCATAAATATCATCTGTCCAATTCACTCATTTTATACAAAGGAAACAAAGTTTCAGAAATGTGTGTCTTGCTCACCAGTCAGAAGCAGAGTTTGCATTTGAATCCATGTCTCTGGATCTTTTCTTGCCGTATACCCTACTATAACACATTGTAGAAGCATAATTTTAAAAATATATAGATGCGACCTCTTACATTGGAAGGAAGCTTGCAGCAACTCCTTTAAATCTTCAAAGAAAATCAGGGGAGGGGGTAGTACGTAAAGTGTGAAATCTATGAACTCAAAACCTTTAAGTGATTATTAAACATAGGACCCTCATGATATCTTTAAATTTCTAATCCAGTTGTATAATTTTAGTCCATCACAAAAACCTATTGTGAAATTGAAGGGAATTCAGAGGTCATCTCCTTCAATCCTTTTGTTTTAAGGTTTAGGAGGGCTCTTAACTAATTTCCACGTAAGTAGCCCTCAGCTCCTGCTCTCTCTGTAAACACTTTCACCGATATGGCAGGATGAATGATTTAGACTACTAGCTCTTCTCCAGAATTTCCACCACTCTGCTTCTACCAGCTGAATTATGAATTTACAAATCACTAGTTGTCTTTATTTCAAACATGAATATGCTAGATGCAGTTGTTATGTACTTTCTATTAAGTATTACACAAGCCTATGGAATATGAATGTGAAACAAAATACACTTGTTTCTATAAAGCCCAAGTTGAGTATTTTGGATAGGCTTTACAAAAGTGAGTTTTTTTAAAAAACATTCTGTCCATGTTAGCAAGGATGTGAAGAAATTGGAGGAACCCCTTTTCCCTTTGGTAGAAATGCAAAATGGTGCAGTCCTATGGAAAACAATATGAAGATTCCTCAAAAAATTAAAAATAGAAATAAAAGATAATTTTGGCTTAAAATGTAAAGAATAGGTATGACAATTTAATCACTTTTATTATAATCAAGCTGTTCATTCAGTTCAGTAAGTATTTCTTAGGGCCTGCTTTGTATTAGGTACCATGAGAGGCATCTTATTACATAATGTAGAAGGAACATGAAATTTGAAGTAAGACCTGGTCTCAAAGCCTGGCTCTACTTTTAATATCTACCTCATTAAGTTGCCTAGAAGATTTAATACTAGGGTACCTTACCCATGGTAGGTGCTCAATAAATATCAGTTTCCCCAAATATATAATCACATTGAATCATCATGACAACTGACAAGTGGGCACTATTATCCTCATTTTGTAATCATATAGCTAATAATTTGGGAACTAATACACAAATCCTAGACTAAAGCCTGTGCTCTTTCCACTACAGGATATTATCTCATGATGGCATAATTTTTCATAGTATTCCATTCTGAATGATTTAGCCAGGTTGAGTTGCAAATATACCAGTAATAGCTGAATGGATTAATATAACTACTCAGCATGAACTAGACAGAATTTTTTAGTAGTAATCGTTTATATGTTGGGGAATACCTGTCAAATACAATTGCTTAGACTTTACTAGTGTTTATGCCCAGCTCCTTTTTTTGTCTAATTGCTCAAGGAGCTGCTTTTATTATAATGATTTTTGATTTATTATATTTTATAATATAAGGACTAGTCACACAAAGTAATTGCATTAGAAGTTTAAAAGGAGGGAATGGCAAGGGAACAATCCTAATTTTTATCGATTAGAATTAGAATTCAGGCCGGTAGCAATGGCTCATGCCTGTAATCCCAGCACTTTGGGAGGCTGAGGCAGGCAGATCACTTGAGTCCAGGAGTTCAAGACCAGCCTGGGCAACATGGTGAAACTCTGTCTCTACAAAAAATACAAAAATTGACCAGATGTGGTGGTGTTACACAGTAGGTATTTAATCAGAATGAGCATGGAAGGAGAGGGCATCCTCCTGCATAGGAATGTCCGGTGACCATCAGGTGATGGTCAAGCAGCTGTTAACTGCCTCTAAAATAATAATTGGTCACTGATGGTGCCAGGGAAAGGTGCTCTCCCAGTAGAGAGAAACACCTGGACCTAGTGATTAGCAGCTTCCTCATAGATCTCAGGAGTTGAGTGAGTGGGCTCACCCATGCATACTAAGAGGCAAAATGGTGGATGAGCTTCCTCTAGGAACATTGGACTGGTAAGGGAAAAATGCCTCCAGTGAGCATGTGTACAACTCCAGTAAACACACTGTGCATGCTCACTTCTCAAGTGCTAGCAGGCCACTGTGCATGTAGACAGCTCACCCCAAAGGGAAGAATCAGGAGAGAAGAAATGCAAGACCCTGGAAGTATGCCAACATATAAAACCCCAAATCAGAGGTCAAACAGCACACTTGATCTCTCAAGTTGTCAGTGTGGCCCTCTTCCAAATGTACTTGACTTCCTTTCATTCCTGCTCTACAGTGTTTTAATAAACTTTCACTTATGCTCTAAAACTTGCCTTCTTTCCCTCAGTTGAATTCTTTTTCCTGGGGAGGCAAGAATTGAAGTTGTTGCAGACCTGTATGGATCCACTGCTGCTGCTAACATACTTGGGTACTACATGACTCAGATACATTTCACTGTTAACAGTGGTTCATACCTGAAGTCCCAGCTACTCAGGAGGCTGAAGCAGAAGGATCACTTGAACCCAGGAAGTAGAGATTGGCCACTGCACTCCAGACTGGGTGATAGAGTAAGATCCTGCCTCAAAAAAAAAAAAAAAAAAAGAATCCATGATTTCTGTTCACTCTGATTTTAGAAGAACTATTACCCTGGTATTTGAAGCATTAAAAGCCTGATGAAAATAGCAAAGTACTATTGTTAGTGTCATTTCGAGTTCGAAGATCATCATGATGGCTGGAGAAGATAGAAGCTGAATAAGAAGTGAATGGTGATGCTCTTTTAACTTCGAGTGTGTTTCCCAAGCAATGAGATTAACACTTCTAATTGTTACTTCAAAAATTGCATTCAAATGACTTGGCATTATTAAATAGCTTTATGCTACAAGTTAGTTTTTCTATCACTATCTCATGTTTGTACCACAAAGGTATTTCTCTTGGTGTACTTTATCCCATTTTTCTTATATTCCTTTAGCTTCTGGAAGATAAAATTATCTAATGTAAAGCAAACTAAATAGGTAACTTGTCATATTATTTGCTTTTAAGTTCTTAGGCTTCCATTACATGTTTTCTGCCTTGCCTCAATCTCTCTACCCTTTCTCTTGCTATATTTTTTCCAATGCAAACTCCATATCAGAGAGTCTTCCTCAAATATAATGCAATTTCACCTTTTATTTTTACCTTATAAGATCCATTATATGATTTAAGACCCAGGAAAATCCAAACCTGGAATTATCATCTAAACCTGGAATTCTCTCTCCCTGATTTCACTTTTCTATTGAATTTATTAAGTATTGATTATAATTTATACTAAATTATATTTGCAAATTCTTTGAAGGCACCTTTGTAATTATAGGGAAGTATAAATGTTCCCTCTGAAAGTTCGAGTCTAAGTCTTCTGAACTTAATTGGGTATGAACAGAGTAATGAAGGAAAAGCCATGACAAATTTGTTAATGTTTTGCAGGAGCCATACAAAATATAAAAACTCAAAGAAGGGGCAGATGGTTGAAGCTTAAATACCCTTTTTATTGGGGGCTGCAGGCAATTTTAGAGGGCTAGTAAATGATTTTTAGGGGAAATCAATAGACTTAGGAAGCAGACATTATCTAATAATTTAGTCTCTGTAATTTGAAGAAACCCAAGAGACAGACAATATCTTATAAAAAAGTTTGTCTAGGTGTGGTTACATTTCTCAGTCTTCTTTTCTGTAATAGATAATAAAATTTCAAAGAGGATATGGAAGGCAATTGTGTTCCCTTTGGCAGTTCTGGTCTTAAGATACTGAAAATAGGAGAAGATTATGTAACCGCCCAGTGGGTTCTCCTTGCCTGCTGCCTAAACAGAGCTGATTTATCAAGACAGGAGCCTTGCAGTAGCAAAAGAGTTTAATTCATGCAGAGCCAGCTGTTTGGAAGACTGGAGTTTTATTACTACTCAAATCGGTCTCCGCTGCGGTTATTAAGGATAAGTTGTGGGTATGGGGTCAGAAAGTAGGAAGTATTGATTGGTTGGGTCAAAGATGAAATCACAGGGAGTTGAAGTGGCTTATTCTTACTGTCTTCTGTTCCTGAGTGGGACTGCAGAACTGGCTGAGCCAGATTGCTTGTCCAGGTGGTGTCTGCTGGTGCTCTGGAACGCAGGGTCTTCAAGGTGATCTTAAGTTCTATGACAGTGATGTTATCCCCAAGAGCAGTTTAGGGTGGTTCAGAATCTTGCAGCCTCTGGCTGCATGACTCCTAAACCATAACTTCTAGTCTTGTAGCTAATTTGTTAGTACTTCAAAGGTAGACTGGTCCCCAGGCAAGAAGGGTATTTATTTTGGGCAAGGACAGTTACCATCTTTGTTTCAAAGTTAACCTACAAACCAAATTCCTCCCGAAGTTAGTTCAGTTTTCACCCACGAATGAACAGACAGCGTGGAGGTTAGAAACAAGATGGAGTCAGTTAGGTCAGATCTCTCCCACTGTAATAATTTCCTCAGTTATCATTTTTGCAAAGGAGTTTTCAATCAGACTAAAATTTCACCTTGCACTGGAGTGTGGGGAGAGACAAGAGAGGTCAGAAAGGTTTTGATTCTGAGGCAGCTTCTGAGGCCTTCCTAGTTTAAGGAAGTGCTCAGCATGCCAAATTGCCATACTTTTAGGGTATCATTTTCTAAATCCCAACAATCTCTCTTAAATATAGTTTGGTCTACATTTTGATGAATTTCAAGATGAACCATCAATCAATGTTTAATGAAGCAAATAACAGACAGAAATACAGATTCAATGTAATATGCCACATTTCATTGTATGTCAAAGGCATTTTATATCAAACTGATATATACCTCTAGGTATAGCCCTCTTGTCATAAAATCTACTAAGGCCTCCCTGAGGCAATAGTCTTCTCTTTCTGTTCTGCTTTCAAGACCATGTCCTTTAAGTATCATCTTCAGAAAGAAGAATGAAGCATCATTCTACTCAAATGGTGATTCAAGCAACCATCATATTTGGAGACCTTTTGTGTTTTAGACATTGTGTTTGTCATTTCAAAAGCCTATGAACATCTGTATTTCACAAATAATACAGTCAAAGACTAGAGTGCTTAAGTAACTTGCTCAGGATGACTCAGGGCAGAGCAGGGATAAGAACGAAAGTTTACCTCAAGTCAAAGTCTGTACCTTTCCCCTATGAAGCCTTCCCTGACACTCTCCCCACTGCTGACATTGAAACCAGCACAATTGTTCAATAAAAATATTACTGTTTTTTGAATAAACATAGAGATTGAGTCTCCCAGACCTAAAACTTGAAACTTACACTTGTCTCATCTGAATTCCTTCCTCAGAAAAACAACCCTCAGACAAGTGACTGAACCTCACCAGACTACCACATTCAGACAATCTCAGTAATGATATACTAGACCCCTCATTCATCATGATTGCTTCCTTACCTCTCCCTAATTCCTTCCCACATGTAGCTATATCTCTACCCCCACTATATAAACCTCCCAATTTTAGTCACTTGAGAGTCAGATTTGAGACTTAACTCCTGTGCTCCTCAGCTGCAGCACTTCAATAAAGCCTTCTTCCTTGGAAATACTTGTTGTCTCAGTGATTGGCTTTCTGTGCAGCAAGCAACAGGACCTAGAGCAAACCCTTGGCATTTCAGTAACATGATCATTGTGATCTCTGATAAAGCCAGTAGGAATCATTTACATAACTGATGTATGCCCTGCCTTGTTCCAGAAAGTATTTAAGATGGGTAAAATGTGATCATGTTTTTTATTGTAATGCAAAAAAAAGGGTTGTATAGTTTCAGTTTAAATCCTAGGACTCCTACTTGACAGCTCTGAGAAACCTGTTTTCTCAGGAATAATAGTACCTAACATGTAAAACTTCTGGCACTGTAGCTGGTACACAGTAAAGAACATAAATATTACTTATTTCTTTATTCTACCTTATCCTTTGACCCTAACTTGCTTCTTTTTAGGTGGTAGTCCAATTTGAAAGAAGAATATCTCTATTTTTTCCCCACTGAAAGTTACATTAGTATTTACCCATCATTTTCTTTATGTGTGAACAATACTCTAAGTTTTAAGAAAGCCCTTCAGTAAACACATCCACTTTGCTACAGAGGATGCAGTCATATAATTTGGGATTAAGAATGAGCATTGATCTTTATAGAATTCATTGCTACTTGGTGTATAACAAGATAGAGATAATGAAATGACACTATTTGATGAGAATATTGAATTTGAAAATTTACAGCAACACTATACAATTTGTATGCATCTATAAACATCAATATCATTCATTTATTTATTTCTAAAACATTTATTGAGCCCCCACTATTTGCCAAGGCACCATGCCACAAACTTATGTGATGATAAGGGATGAACATAAGGCAGACAAGGTTGTTTCCTTCTAGAAATTGCCAATCTTGGAGGGAAAAGAAAGGAAAGATGTAGAAGTGAGGAGATAAAGACATAAACTAATGCTTGTAACTCAGAGTGATACATGCTACAATGAATTATGTTCAAAGTTCTAACATAGCAAAGAGAATGCTTCACACATTTATAATATTAATTCTTACCTTCCATCTCAAAATTAATATGAATACTAAGAGTAAATAAAATCTATGTTGAGATAATATACTTCTAATCTCTATCATTAATATCTGAATACTGAAATTTGTATGTGAAATAACGTCACTGAGATTAAATTTTTTTTCAGATCTCTCCCTTTTAAGAACAATGCAAAGACAGAGAGATAGGGACATTAATTAAATCTGGATTTGATTTCAACTTTACAAAAAAGAATGGTAGTTTTTCATTTAACAAAGAAAATAATATCAACAGACATGCAAACTTAAAGATAATTAATATTTAGATATTGTTTAACTTCCATAATTATTTAATAATTTATTGTATATAAATTCAGTCTCACATTTTTCTCTCCATCTTATTTTTGACTGTCATTTATTAATCTAAATGATCATGGCAGTTATTCTCTGGCAGTAATAAAGGTAGTTGCATGGAAAGAACAGGAAGAAAGTGTTTTTAATACGATCCCTTCCAAGAAGGACCACCAATATATATGTATTTCTCAACAAACGGTTTTGGTTTGGAAATCACCGCTAGAGAATTAGCACAGGGGCTTTGAAATGTATTAGGATAATTTATTCCATGTCATGGATGATGAAGAAAATATCAAGAAAGGTTAAATAATTAGTCAATAATAAACCAACATGTAACTGAGACAATGACATCCATTTGTGGACAGGACTTTCAAGAAGGGAAGACAGAACACAAGAAAGCATATTGTGAAAATGATAAACCACCAAGGGGGAAAAGGAAACAAATATACATGGTTCAAACAAGCTCTCAGAAAATGGTATGCCACAGTGCTTCCTTCTAACTCTTATTCTGATGTTTAGTTTTCATCAGGAGTCTAAATTATAATTGACTTTTGCTCAGAGCACCTAATATAACGCTGTTCAAATGAAGACTCTGATGCCAGTCAAAGAAGATGACAAGAAAACCTTGTTAAAAATACTCATTTACTTGTTAACAGAGTTTTTCTGTACACTTTTTAATGCTGCCCTCTAGGATTCATTTTTATTTATTTCCTCCTAAGGTTCCATATCTTTTATGACAGTCTTCTCATTCATGTTGCCCAGAAAGGAAAGAGCCTGGGGTTTCCTGACATCGCTGCTTTAAAGATACGCTCTATTCCACAGTTTCAAGCAAAAGTCAAAGGAAAAGATAATATATGAATACAGGGAGACCTGAAGCTTGACAGAGAGTCTTCCTTTTTCCAGAGAGAGACAGAACACCCCTTCCTCATTAGGAGTAAAAGCCCAGAAGTCACAAGCTGACATCAGCCCTTGAAACCCCAGGCTTCTTTGAGTCATCAGAGCACACAATAGCTCCACAGCGTCTGAAAGCAAGAAAACGTCTCATACTCAATAATAACCTATTATTTTCTGGTCATCTTTTTGTTTTAACACAGTGCACAGCATGTGCTTCTGTAGTCAAATCTTTCAAATCAGTTATGTA
Organism: Callithrix jacchus; assembly: GCF_049354715.1. Lineage (NCBI taxonomy): Eukaryota > Metazoa > Chordata > Mammalia > Primates > Cebidae > Callithrix > Callithrix jacchus. The sequence goes on along the minus strand of NC_133509.1, from coordinate 51,683,485 downwards.
ACTACATACAGGATTTTAAAATACATTGATTGCAGATCCCATGAAAAGTAAGTAATGGCTAGTACTAACTACATCACAGGCATTGTATGATGGGTTTCACTTGCATGATCTCATTTAAACCTCACAGCAACACTATGCTGAAGCATCATTTAAAACACATTTTTATTGATTCATATTAGATGTACATATATTCAGCCAACATGTGATAATTTAATACATTCATATAATCAAATTAGGGTAATTGGGATCTTGATTACCTTAAATATTTTGTTTATGGTAGGAACATTTGAATTATTTTCTTTTAGCTATTTTGAAATGTACAATTAGTTAATGTTAACTATAGTCACCCTATTGATCTATTGAACACCAGGTCTCATTCTATCTAAGTGTATATTTGCACCCGTTAATTAACCTCTCTTTACCCACCTAGTTCTCCACACCCTTCCTGGCCTCTGGTAACCACCAATCTACTGTCCATCCTCAGAAAATCCACTTTTTTAGTTCTTGCATATGAATGAGAACATCTGATATTTGTCTTTCTGTGCCTGGCTTGTTTTACTTAATACAATGACTTTCAGTTCCATCCATGTGGCTACAAATGACAGGATTTCACTTTTTTTCATTGTGTACATGTAGCACATTTTCTTTGTTCATTCATCCATTGATGAACACTGGTTGATTTCATATTTTGGCTATTGTGAATAACAAGCACTTAACAGTGATTAATGTAACCATTTTATAAAAGAGGAAATTGAGGCTTAGAAGGAAAAAGTCAAAAGTTCGGGTGAAAAGATACCAAAGGTCTTGCGATCATTGAATCCACATTTAAAGCAGAAGGTCAACATGTGATAATCAAATGAATCATTGAATTCACATTTAAAGCAGAAGGTCAACATGTGATAATCAAATGCTTGTGATTCAAGCATGGAAGACAAGGGAATTTACAAAGAGCAGGTTAAAATGCTCATTTACCTTCATATACTGCCTTAAGTCTACAGATCCAGGTTCTTAGAAGGAGTCGTGAGCAAGTCTGATATTCAGTTAGTATTTACAGGTAAGGCTCCACAGACTGTTAAAGTATTTAAAAGCTGTCCTCCAGGTTGGTAAAAGTGCCCTGGCCATGCTACCTTTACACCCAAGATCCCTTGGTATAGCAACTAAAAGGTTTATGACAAGTTCCAGGACACTGCTTTGCTCTAACTGGTTGATGCTGAAGGTAGTCAGCTCCCTAAAACCCTACCTTCCTGGACACTACTAGTGGCTCCCACAGAGATCTCCACCTACTGGTTGGTCTTTGTCTCTTCTGTAGCTATTTATTGGAATTTCAGCTTCCATGGGAATGTGGCTCTAAGAGAGTCAGGGAGAGACAAAAGAACTTGCAAGTGTGGGCTGGTTGGTGGGTCACAGATAGGGTGCTGTAGTAGATGATATATATTTAAACTGTTGAGACCAGAAGAGAAATGCAAGTCTTGATAAAATGAGGTATTCCTCATTTAGTAAAATAGCGTACTCAATCATGTTTATAATGGGATCCATTGCAAAAAGACAAATCGCTCTTGAAATGCAAACATAAAACTTAACGTAAATTAGTAAAAAACAGTTCTCAGGTATTAACGATAACATTATACTATGCTAAATAGATCATAAGATAAAATGATCACTAGTGAAAAGAGGTTGTGTCAGAAAATCTGCCACTTCTAGTGAAGAGATAAAAAATCTCTAAAGGTTTGGCAACTTGTCATTTTTAAAATCAATAATAATCATTTATCTAAGAACTAGGGAATCCTTGATAGAGGTGCCAGATTTAATTATGTGGACAAAGGCATTAAACTGGGCAGAGTTCTGATTACCCACTAGCTGGAACTCAGCTTCACACTTGCCTCAGCTGTTTTGTGGGAGGAGATGGGTTTTGCGGTAAGTATGCTGGGAGAAAAAATGACAAGGGCTTGAGAGTAAGGTATGAGTGCAAACTTATCCAATTTTTGGTAGCTGATCCACAGAATAAACTTGTAACAATCTATGAATTCTTTGACTCTGAAATTTGATGGTGGCTTTCTGCCACATTTGAGCTTGCTTTATAAGGCACTTGACAATGTGTTGAAAAGAGGTTTGCCAAGTTATTTGTGTCCTTGTCTTTTTTTCCACACCACCAGCAAGAAAGTTCCTTCAGGGTGAGGATAGCACTGGCACATAAGTATCCAATGAATGGACTTTAATTTATAACTCCAAGCAACTAAGTTATAAGCAGAGTTCTGGGAAACTGTATTCAAGTAAAATGATTGTTACTCAAAACTATTACCATCTTTAAATGGATACCTTTTAAAATCCAACAATCTCTTTGGGATTCTCAAATAAATTATACATTATTTTCATACTTTTACATTTTTTGAAATTATACAATGAACTTACAGATTTGTTACTACTGAGGGTTAAATACCCAAACAAAGAATTCTGGACCGAGTCATAATGATTCTTGTGAACACTGTCCTGTAAAATACAATGTATGTTAGCACACAAATTCACAGTAGAGCTTTGTAATCTTTAATGTAATAAAATGCAACTAAAAACTCATATGACTGGAAGAATATTGCTGTCTACTATTGAAATGGATCATTTAAAAAATCGAAACTAATTGCCGAAGAGGGAAATCCACAATAAAAATGGCAGCAGTAAAAGGAAAAAGCAGCTTTCATAAAGAATGTCAACATTGCCTTTCATACGGATGCTTCTGCTAAAATATGTTAATCTGATCATTTTGATTTACTAGTTTTGCTTAGTATTTACAAAAGGCCAATCATGTAGAATTTTACATCTTGTAGTAGACATTCCATGGCTTTTTAGTATAATCCCCTGCCTCCTCAAAAAAGAAAAAAATCTGATTAATGGCTATGGCCAGGGATACGAGTGCTATAAAAATGAGACAGACAGTAACACACTTCTTTTGTAAAGTGCAACTACAGCTTCAAAGGGTGGCAATGAATCTTATTTTACACATGGAATATGTATATGTACCTGAAATATATTCTATCTATTGCTTTAGGATTTCTAGGTATGTCAGAAAGTTTTTGAATTAAGTCACATTATCAGGCAGTTGTTTTGTTTCACCCCCCTAGAAACAATTTTCCTGAACTACTCTTGGGCATTGGTCTGAGAAATAACCACATAATGCTCTGAGTGAAGAGTAAAGATGGTGAAGAGTCAAGTGGCTTCCTAAGAATGCAAACAAGGGATTTTTTTTCCTGAAATTTCAGCACCATACATTCATTCTGGAAATAGTTATTAAGTCCCTAGGAATAGCTGGGCTTCTACTGAGCAACCAGTTTGTTTTTCTCTCATGGACATTACAGATTTTGTCACTGACTGCATTTCCCTTTTTGCGTAGATGACTAGAACGCTCAGAGCCAAATGTGACTAGGACATAAGACCTCATGGCACATATTTTAGATAAAAAAAAAAAGAAAACAAGCAGAACTAATCTCAATCCCTGCTGGCTTTATTTTATTGCAATTTAACAAACATTTAGTCAGTATGCAATATGAGCCAGGTGCTCTAGTTCTTTTTTTTTCTAATTTTTCCATTTAATAAAAACAAAACTTTTATATTTTATTCACTTTTCTAAGCTATCAAATAAAGAATACTAGGCTTCTAATTTTTAAGGCTACAGATTGCAGTCATAAGACCATACTTCTCCAAACTAGAGAATTAACTTGCCTCAATTTCTGGCAAGAAAGATGGTTTTCTATAAATTCCAATCACATCATATGGTTTGGTGCAAAATGAACTATCTATATGCATGAAGCTAATTGCTTAATAGCCCTACTAACATATGCTTTCTGGAAAAAATATATACACATACAGACAACAAATGTAATTGGTGGAATCCTTGCTTAAAGGTCTCTGGAGTCTTAGCAGAAAGTTGTAAGTAAACCAAGAAACTTGCATATAAAATTATTCATTTATTCTACTCTTCGAGTCAAGTGTAAGACAGTACTATTCATCTTGGAAAGCAATCTGGCTATTCTTTCCTTTAAAAGCAATTTCAACTGGTGAAAAAATATGAAATGTACTAAGTTTTTCTTAAAAGATACCAAAGGTGCCTCTTTATATATTTTGAAAGTAATAGCATAAGAGGCCCAAAAGTCTTTATCTGAAAAATCATCATGCAAGAAAGTTGCCTAATCAAAAGTGATTCTTAGAAGCTGAATACAGGTAATGTCTTACTATAAGTACAGCCAGGATGTGATTATAAAAGTGATTTATAAAAGTACAGCCAGGATGTGATTATAAATGCATTCCTACATATAGTAACACTTCAAATACTTTTAACTACAGGAATCATTTAAAAAATAATTTGTTGGCTTCTTCTTTTTTTTTTTTGAGACAGAGTTTTGTTCACTCTTATTGCCCAGACTGGAGTACAATGGTATAATCTCAGCTCACTGCAACCTCTGCCTCCCAGGTTCAAGAGATTCTTCTGCCTCAGCTTCCCGAATAGCTGGGATTACAGGCACATGCCACCATGTCTAGCTAATTTTTGTATTTTTATTAGAAACAGGGGTTTCACCATGTTGGCTAGGCTGGTCTTGAACTTCTGAGTTCAGGTGAGCCACATGCCTCAGCTTCCCCAAAGTGCTGTGATTACAGGCATGAGCCACCATGCCCAGCCACTTTGGTGTCTTCTTGACAGAATGATGTCATTAAATTTAATGCTGTAGTTTAAAAAGTCCATAAGAAGCTCAGTCAGAAATCAAGATTAATCATTTCACTTATAAAGTAATTGTCTCTCTCATAGTTTCATGGAAAAAGCAATGAATCTTGTATAATGGAAGTGAGAATGTCAATCATTTCTGTACCCCAAATAAATACCTTACACAGTACCAAGAAATTAAGAATTCAGTAGATGGCATTGATTGAGCAAAAAATTAATGAAACAATCCAAGACTGTTAGAGGTAGAAGATATTTATATATTTTTTAAGAAAAAAATTGAAACTACAGTTGATTTAACTGCTATGCATTTTAACATCTGGCTGAGAAAAACAGTAAGGACTAGAATCCAAATTTCCTGACTTCTAGAATAATTCTTTTTTATATCATTATGCTATTTAAAAATGTAAATCTTCTGCACATGTACCCCCAAACCTAAAATGCAATAAAAAAAAGAAATAGTTTATGACACTAAAGCAAAAAAAAAAAAAAAAAAAAGGCATTTTAGAGATCTTGCCATGGCAAAGGATTATAAATAAAACAAGAAAACAAGTCTTACACACACACAAAAAAGGGTAAATCAAAGGTGACATATTATCAAGGTTTTACCTAGAGATTGCTTATGTCATTAAAAAAAAGAATGAGATATTCTTGTTTTATGTTATAAAACAAAATGGCTTTTAGGGGGAAAAATACCTCTCTGAACAGAACAAGGCAATACTGTTGTCCTGAAAGAGAATAAGAGAGCACATATGTAATGAAAGAAAGAAAATAAAATACACCTCTCAAGATGAGTACCCCAGGACTTAAAGAGCATCTAAAATTGTGATGCCATTACAGTGCAGATCCCAGGGAGTTGCTATTAATGCAAAAAGGCTCTCCAAGAATTAAAACTTGAGCTCTGCAAGGTAGAGATACAGTACAGTGGTCTCTCCTTTCCCATGGAGGAAGCCGTTGTGGCCTCTTCCAAAGAAATAAGAAATAATAATAAAAGAAATAAGCCGTCTCGAACAAAATTGGCTTGGGTTCTCCATCTGCAATCCAAATGCCCAGAAATTCTATAGAAAACAGAGAAAGAAAGATGAGAGAGGGTTTGGAACAATATGAGGTGGTGGTATCATTTAAGGGAGATTTGTCTCCAAACAAAAGTTCCCCAGGAAGATTACAGAGTTCTGGGCAAAATGGAATTCTGGCAAAATGGAAGGTGGTGAGATGTTTCTTTGGTCTTTTCAAATCTTGCTTTTTGCACAGTAATAAAAGCAGGAACATTTTGAATTGGTGTACATTAGATACTAAAGTACTGTAACTCCCTTTTTTGGATTGTATCCTAAAAAAAATAACTGACATAAAAAAGATTATTTGAAAGAATCATTTCATCAATGTTCTTTGAAAATAGGCTTGTTTTACATTAATTAATTTGTTTTTCTTTAGTCAAATATTTACTGCCTGCCTACTATGTGTTAGGTATTGTGCTAGGTATTGTGAAAGACAATGGTGAGTATTGATTGCTGTGTGCTCCCTGCTTCTAGCTTTCATTCTAATTATAAATCATAAAGGAAAAAGAAAAGGAAAGCCTTCCCATTTTGAAGGTTAAATACAACATCCGTGCATCTGTTCATAGATTAAAAAAAGGAAAAATAATAAAATTTAAAATGACAAAATTGTATCATTTTGAAGCAAGCCTGCAACTGTTTTACCCTAAAAAATATTTAATATTTGGTGTGTACTTGGATAACATGATGGTTGCTTTAAGGACCAAAGAGAGTAACTTATTTTTCTGATTGTGGAATATATTAAAATTAAAGAAAAGAGCTATAAATTATAAAAATATATAAAGAAGAAAACTAAAATTACCTGCAATTATACCAATAATTTCTCTCTTTTTTACCATTTCTATCATTTTGGTGTAATACTTACCAGTTGATTTTCCTTGCACACATGTATACACACATATTTTATACCTGACTAGGTTCATACTGTATAAATATTTTCATATTTTTTCTATTTCATGAGCATTTCTATTTAAATTCTTCAAAAATTATACTTGATGTCTGAATTTCACTGTATCACTCTTTTTTTCTCTCCAAATTCTAGCCAAATCTTGTATTACCCTTCACTGGATAATCTACCCTATCTCTATTACTGGAATATTCTTTTGTCATATTTGGTTCATAGAAATGCTGGGGTTAGTTTTATGTTAATTCATTCCATTCTATTGATCTATGTATGAATTCTACGTGCAGTGGTACCATGCCATATTAAATATTGTAGTGTAAGAACATATTTTCATATTTAATAAATCCTATTCCCCTTTATCATGTTTTAAAAATTACCTTTTGCTATTCTGAATCCTAACCATTTAAAAAGTTCTTTCATGTTTTTAAAATAATCCCACTAGAATTTTGCCTGATATACTAAAGTCATACCTGTACATTAATTGCTATTTTTACAAAATTCCCATTTAGAAGCATAATTCTTGACATTTATCATTTTGCATGTTGCTCAGTAAAGTTTTATAATTCCTTCCAGACAAGAGTCTTGTGCAATTCTTATTCAGGATATTACCAGATATCTTATAATTGAGATTATTACACAAATCAAGATAGTGATAAATTTAAAATTTAAAATACATTATATATTTTCTATCCTGCCATTTTAATTAATTATTTTCAGTCCAAGTGGTTTTTTAGTTGATTCATCTTGTTTTTTCCATGTTGAAATGCATTCATGTAAGGTAGGACCCTGAAACTGTCCTAGAGAAACTCTTATGTCAGTCCATTCCCATTATCTCAACTTATCATATTCTTCTGAAATAGAGTGAGTAAGCCCTGATTATATGTTTCATAAAAATGAGAATTTGCTTTCCTTTTTTTGTAACACATCTTTTGTAAGTTCATTGCACTACTGAATTGTCTAGAACTTCCAGAATAATCTTAAATTATAGTACTATTGCTATGCATTCTTGCCTCATTCCAGATGTTGATGTAGACTTTCTCTGCTATTTACAATATAGTGGCTGTTTTCTAGGCACGTTTAAAAGCCTTCATCATGTATAAACAATGAATAGTAACTGTATTAATCCACTCCCAATGGTATTGAGAAGAACAAGGATGGTGGCTATACAGCAGAACTTCCATGTTACCACAGAGAGTTTACCAAATGGAAGGCCTCAGCTACTTTAATAATTCTTAGAGTAAGCAACAACTTTTGTTTCCTGAAGTAACTGCTGTATTTATTGGAATGTTCAAAACAAGTTTCCATTCTACAATGTGCTCAAAAATAAATTTCCACTTGGGGAGAAGCCTGCAACTGGATTAGAAAATGTATTATTTTAGCTTACTACATCTGTAACATTGACCCAACTTATCATATTTTTCCAAGACAATGTAATCTAGCCCTGAGCAGCCACCGGGTATGTTTTAGCTTTAAAGCAGTTTCTGAATATCATTTAGAGCTCAATGAATTTTACTGACACTGCATTCTTTTGTACATATCTTTCTCTAAGATGAGGTGATACCACCCAATCAAATATAATTTTTAAATGGGTTTTCAGTAGCTGGTCATTCAGTGACAGGCCAGTTTTTGTACAGAGGCTGATCTAGTTTAGCAATTATTATTTTTTAAACATGAGAGGAGACACAACCAGCACACAGAAATAATTTATTTTCTCTTGCTTTTAACAAAGTCAATGTCCTGAGAAGGAGAAAGGTGCTAACATACCTGAGCACTTCAGTGAGAAAGATGGAAAATCACTTAAAGTGCTCAAATAAAAAGACTGCTTCAGGGAAAAAGGAGTCTAAAAAAAATCTGTTGTGGTAGATAGCTCTGTCAGGTAATTCTTTCCCATGCCTATGGGCAAATAAATATAATTTTTCTCCACCTTCCACCATGGGAATAAAAAGGAAGCATTAAGAGTTTTTAAAAGTTATACATATATATAGATATAACTATCTGATTTTCTATAGATAAATATTGTTGATAGTATCTCATATATCTTAAATGTCTTATTGTTTGATTCAAATGTCTTATTTTCTAAAATTCATTTGAGCAATTTGTGTTCTTTTCTGCCAAACATTTCATTAGATTCACAAATTGAACAATATAACATCTTTAAACAAAGAGTGGTAATCTTTTTCAATTCTACTGTGGAATGATATATTTTGAAAAATAAATTTATTTATAAGCACTTCTAGGGTGTCACTATTCTCCATTTGACCCACATTAAATATTCTCTTTACAATTGCTATGAATGAAACATATCACTCTGAGATGAAAGATCCAATGCTACCTAGTCATATGAATGCACATATGTTCTCAACATTGGTCACAAGTAAACTGTATTTTAATAATTCAAATTATTGCAAATTCAAAACAATACATAGCTAAGAAATAAATGTCATAAACCTGATATGCAGAAGAAATAAACAGCAACCTGCATATTTTAGCTATTAAGTTTATAATGGAGTCCCACATGATTCACAATGATATTTTTCAAAACTGAGTTTCTCTTAGTAACATAACCAAATATATTAATTAATCTGTAGGAAAGCACTGACAATGCAATCTAGGGCATAGCATTTTGATAATGTAACAGCAAAAATTTTTGTTAATGTCAGCCATCAATTTTTTCTTTTAAAATTCGACTTTTTCATTAATAGTCAAACTCTTGAGTACTGTTTTGGTGGAGATCTTACATTATGTTTTCAAAAAGGAGGCCTGTTTTCAATTAACAGCTCCTTGACAAGGTATGACAATATTGTACATCTAAATTTTTATTTATTTTTCTCTTTCATTGTTAGCAATCCTCTAAACTTGAAAACACTTTTTCTTCTCTCTGATTTTACATTTGGCAAACATCAATCTTTCCTGTACTTACGTGCACCGTAGTTGACAGGCTGCTTTTGTTAAAGAATGTCAGTGAATGCACTGCCTAAATATGCCAAAATTTATTTTTTATTCAGCAGCATGATAAATTACTATCATCCTGTCTTCAGAAATTAAGACTTGGAAAAAAATCTGTTTCAGATAAATTTGATTAAAGTCCAAATGACTCAGGGATAAATTTAGAAATTTATTATTGAGCATTCGCTTATTATTTTCCCTGTAAGCATATGACATCTTTAAAAAGATTAGCTGGATAAATATTCTAATGCTCTTAAAATATAAAGAAAATTTGCTTTCACCCATGACTTTGTTATCTAAAATGTAATTTTAATATTCTTAGTTTGTCTTTAAAAATTTTGAAGGCCATATAGAATTCTAATAACAGAAATTAAATGCTGAGATGTACTTTTTATGGCTTATTTTTAGAAACATAGATAGTTTTTTGGGGAAGAAGATGGGTTATGCCTAAAACTCTGGATAAAAACTTTCATGAGAAGAATGGTGAAAGGAGTAACTGTATCACTATAAATGTAATCAGACTCCTCAATTCTAGAGACTTTTTCTTTTTTCCATAAAAGAAGTGATAAAACTTTATCTAAAACATATAAAATAAAAATAATAAGAGTAATAAAGTCTTCCTAAAACAATCACAACATAACCACATTGAAGAGTTGTCTGTGAGAAAGTCTTCTTGTTTGGTTATCCAAAGTAATAGCTGTATTTGTGTCTGTCTGCATTTTGCTGTCTCTCAGTGTATAAGTGAGTACCGAGGGAGGAGGGACAAATGAAGAGAGAGAAACACAGATAACGAGAAATTGAGAAAAGATCAGGGAAGGTTAAGGGCTGCAAATGTAGATACAAAGTTCAGAGTAAAAATTCTTCCTGAATTCTATTGAAAAGCACCCATATATGTGATTCCATAAATAAAGGACATAAAAGCCTTTATTAACCACAAAATACATATGTCTTTTATATTACTTAGACTTTGATTTTTAAAAAAAATACACGTAGAATGTTTCAAATTCCATACCAATTCAATGAATGCTGGTCTTTTTCTTGGTTTATTATTGGTCCTGAGAATTCTATCAGAATATTCTCTATGCCATTTTAATCACTGAAGTAGCCACAGAGTTTTGAAAGCATATGGAGTCATCAGGGTGTATTTGATCCATTTCTTCTTGCCAAGGCAGTAGGAACGCAACTACTGGTATATTGCCCTAAATCATACAGTAGAGTCTATCTTGAATGGGATATGTTTACATAGGTCTAAGTTACTTTATCCTCTTGGCCCACTGAACACTATATTTTTAATTCAATAAAGCTTGGCCAACTTATTCTTTCCATACAATTTACATAGCTTATTTTTATAAGAACCTTTTAAAAAGAATGATCTCATCAAAATTTAGTATAAAGTTTTTATTTGATTAGTGGGATCACAATACTATTTTGAAAGCATATAACTAAATTTTTATATTTCCAGTTGTCTTTTTGGATGTATACTATTCCACTTTAATTCTCAGTATAGCAATCAACCTTGAGTTTCTGCTATGTGCAAGACAGTGCGCTAGAATAAATACTGAGAATTGAGTGGTGTCAGTTATTAATGAAGGTAACAACAAATTTAAAACTACATGTAAAAACCTTTAGTTTCTATGCCTTTGTAATATTTTTACAATAACAAATCTACAATTTAAAAATTAATTCCACTGTCAGGCAATATGTACTGATTCTTGGTTTGGAAAAAATGAGCACTACCATTAAATAATTTATATTGCTTTCTAAATAAAATAGCAAGCAACCTTGAGGCACTATCACAGAGCTCCTAGCAGTCTTTAAATACATACCAGACTTCAATAACAGATTTGGTATTATCTAAGAAATAAAGCAATGGCAATAGAAGTTTTAGAATTACTAAAACTATCATTTTTAACTTTGCAATTGTAAAAATACGGCATGGCTATATGTTTTCAGTATGCACTTAAACAATACAAAAATATATACAATAAAAAGTGAAGTCCTCTGGATTTTGTTTATTTTTACTTGTGTGAATATGATTTTGGAATAATGCCAAATATTTTCAGAGGATGGTACATTAAGGATATCATACCAGCATTAATCGTTCTTCAAATGACTGAATTTCAAATTGAGAAAATAAAATTTGATTAGAACCTGAATCACATAATTATGTCCTTATGTCCATAGTTTAATTGGAACATAATTTTAGGAAATCTATTGAGAGTAGAAACTTAAGCAAGAGGCACATGTAAAGAGACCTAAGACTGCTCTTTCCCTCTTTGCCTCCTGCAGAACAAAGGAGATAATGACGGGGAAAAGCTATGGAATCTTTGCTTCTGTCACTTCAGAGATCCTTTCTTGAACTTAGTATCTGCTCGAAATATTTTTTTTACTTTAAAATACTCAAGACCAAAGTGATAGCTTGGTCAGAATTCAGATAAGTAAACACAAAGCCTTGAAAGAGAAATACCCATCACATATTAGTTGAAAGATAATTAATGCTACAATTCAGACACTGATATGATTAAATGGATACATGGTAACTAAATTAAATTATTTTATTTGCCAATTACTTTAGAAGCTAAAGGTATTAAAATTCAGAATTCAGAGTCCCTGTAATATTATTATACAATAAATATTTGGAATATTTCCATTTATCAATAATGCCATCTGTCCTATCCAATACAAATGGACTACAACCCATGAGGCTCCTTTCCCATTTGATTACTCTGATGAATGAGGTATAACAACTCATAAAAACATCATATCATATGACACTGTCATTAAAAAGATATGGAAAAAGGAGAAACACAAGATAATACTTAAGTTGAAAATGGTGTCAATTTAGTAAAGTTTTTTTTTTTTTTAAATAGAATCTCTCTGTTGCCTAGGCTGGAGTGCAGAGGTGCGATCATAGCTCATTGCAGCTGTGACCTCCTAGGCTCACGTGATCCTCCCACCTCAGCCTCCCAAGTAGCAGGGACTACAGGTGTATGCCACCATGCCCAGCTAATTTTTTTATCTTTTTGTAGAGACAGGGTCTTGCTATGTTGCCAGGGCTGGTCTCGAGCTCCTGGGCTCAAGGGATCCTCCCACCTGGCCTCCCAAAGTGTTGGAATTAAAGGCGTGAGCCATCATGCCCAGCCTCAATTAGTAAAGTTATAACAACCAACAATATGATCCTAAAAAGTATATTAATGTTGAATAATATTGTGTCAGTCCTGTACTCTCTTAGCACCTTCAAAGAAAACCAAAGAACCAAAATATTCCTTGGAAGAGTATAATGGCTTATTATGATATGTTTAGATTGCTATAATAATCATCCCAATAAGAATATACTCAAATATCCTTTTAGGTAGGGGTAATTGTATTAAAAACACTTTTCTCTCACTTCACAGAAAATTATAAAATGATAATTTAACATCTAATAGCAAGTTGTTTTTAAAGCAAAATTAGATACATTCTTTATACCTTGTAATACAGTCTATAGATTTCAACTGAGCAAAATGATCTTTCCCAAACTAATTTCCTTCTTAGCTATAAATGTATTTTCTTAAAATAATGACAGATGATGATTCTGTAGAAAATTACTATAAGAAGTGTCTAAATTGACATTAACTAAGCTGGAAATTAAATACCACTAACTGGAATTCTCAAATTTTCTTTTTGATGTGGTAATTTACAATACACTTAGTTATAAGATGAGTATAGTTGGCATGCCTCGAAATTATCTTTATTTTTCAAGCTCTATTACAATGACCAGAATTTGTTTTGCCTACTAGACTTACTGAAAATATTCTATAAACTGTTTACTTGGTGAAACTCATATTAAATTGGGATCCACATCTGTAGACAAACGAGAAGAAATACATTATGAATAAATATATTTACTCTATAGTAAGACTTAAGTTTAGCTTAAATAATTTGAAATTTTATATCATTTCATTTTTAGCTTACATTGAATACCAAACAAAGTCCCTGGAGGTGGTGGGGGGAGATTCTGTGAAATAACTCAATTCCAAATGTGTCAGCCACAGCAAAAATAAATTAAAATAAAGCACAAATCCAGAAAATATTTTCCCTACCAATTGAAGAAAGCAGCATTTACAACAATTCCACAGACCCCAGGAGTCATTGGAAAAGACTCTCAGATATGCAAGCAAGCCTTAGATACAATCAGATTTATTAAAACCACAAGTGTCATAACCAAAGTAAGAGGCAGCTAGGGCTGACTGCTTGCAAACTCTACCTTGTTAGCAGGTGCGGCATCTAGAAGGCTCATTCAGGAAAACCAGGGTACTAACTCCAAATAAGGTTTGCCAAATCTGCAAGAGGCAGCATGACCTCATATTCCCTTCTGATCAAAAGAAACGCTAGCACTTCTACAAATGTGAAAGCACATAATTTAGAGAAATGTGTTTGCGCCACTGATTCTTATCTGTTACTATGACACTCCTACATGATTTTAATTGTATCTTTACAATATATTTTAATATCTGGTAGTGTAAGACTTTCTTATTCTTCCTCCTCTCTTCCCCCATGTCCGTCTTATTTCTTCTTCTTTTGGCAAAAACTTTTAGGCTATTTTTGCCAGCTTTATTCTTTTTATATCCACTTCAGAATAATTTTGTTAAGTGTATTCCATGGGAGACTTGATTCTAATAAAGATAAATTTATTTTAAAAACAAAATTGTAGAAAATAGGTATCTTCACATTATTTTAAATCAGAAACAAGGTATATCTTTTCACTTTTTAAAAGTTTCATCCTTCCGGAAAGATTTCTGGTTTTCTTTATAGCAGTCTCAAAATTTCACATAGTTTTCATGCTACTGTGCACGTGGTTTTTTTCTCCACTAGATTTTTTAAGTTTGTTACTGCTGATAGGAGGTAAAAGATTTTCATTATATTTCTGTTTTACCTAGCAATCTTATTTAACTCACATTAAATTTGCTCATAGTTCATGTGTCATGGGTTTACTAGTTAGATAATATTATCTGCAAATAATGATTGTATTGCCAATGCAGTTCTTAACCTCAACAAAGAACAGATTTTTGTTTCTTCTAGAGTATATTCTAATCATCAACTTACTTGGTTATTTAATTTAAAAGTCTTACTTTCTGATGATGCAACAGTATAAATTGTGGTATAATCTAAAGTCAATGTATTTCAGAAACCACTTTTGATATGTATGGGATAACCAAAAGTTCCAACCCCAAACCAGGTTACAGATATTGTATGAAAACAATAAAAACTCAGTTAATAGTTTAGAAGAACGGAAAGATGTGAGCCTTTTTAACTGCTCTTGGAGAAATAAGGTGAATTTTAGCCCAAGTGAATAAAATATCAGAAAAATTACCCCTGCACCAGAAAGTAGAATGTGATACTTGGCCAGAAATATTTTTAAATAGTATATTTTAACAGTTTCTAAAAACTTTAAGCTGCTTTTAAAGAACTCTTAACTTTTTGCCTTAGGGAATTAAGATAAAGTTAGTGATGACTATGACTTTCTATTTAGCAATTTTCTTTTTCAATTGTGCACAGCCAATTATGAGGTAGAACATAACAGCCGAATCAAACCTTATTATTTCAGATTCAGTTTAAACCCTTATAAAGTGCACTGAGACTTCATATTGTCTGAATAAAACTTTTGCACATATTACTCTTTGGTAGGCTAGAAATAAAATAGATACTGTAGGTACCTTTTAATGGGTCTTTAAGTTCTACCAGTTATCCCAGGCAGCGGCAATGAGCTGGCTGTTCATTACATAACAGTGGGCCATGATCTTGTGCTGAAGTCTGGTGCCTCCATGTATAACTTCCGGGATTTTCAGGGTATGGCTTAAGGACACAGTAGCTTTTGTTTGTATTCCACCACCAGCAAATTTCACTGTGCAAGGTACCAGGGCAATTTGCCCAGTGAGATACAGAACTTCTCCAACCTAAAATGGCAAAGGGAAATTAAGGACTGAAATAAGAAAACACTACTCTCTTTATTCAAGCTACTTCCCAAGTTCTTAATTAACTGGACAAATGATGATAATATCTATTTTGGCAGGTTATTGTGGGAATAAGATGTATATAAAATATCTACTATATAGAGTTCAGAGTCAGAGCAGGAAATAAAAATGTAGCAATTTATTATTATATTATTAGCCATCATTATCATTTCTGAATTAAGACTTTCCCCTAGTATAACAAAGTTGACTGAGTTTACTTATGGACCAATAATTAACCACTGTCTTTGTTTTAGAGGGCAAAAATTAATACAAGGATGAATAGTCATACACTACTTCGTATGTCATACACTATTTTAAATAGTGTACAACAGTCATGCACTATTTTAAATAGTGTACAACAGTCATGCACTATTTTAAGACCCAGTCATATGCTGGGCCTTAAAGGAGTTAGTTCTGAGTATATGTAATTAACACTTTTATAATATCATAACAAATGCCCCAATTAATTGGGCAAAGATATCACTAGGATATTATTTATCCTTGAGGAACATTTAAAATAGGACTAGGAGAAAGATGTTTCAAGTCTGTGTGTTCCTCAAGGGTGGCAATGTATTTATGGGATGAGGGCTGTGGGTTTCAGGTCACAAAAGCAAGATTTCAAATGTCATTAAAGTTGAAAATGTGTCCTTAAAGTTGAAAATGAATTTGCATCTTATCATTTCACAGACTAATGCCATTGAAATTTTGGCTCCTAAGGACATAGATAGATCACTTTTTTTTTTTTTTTTTTTTGCAAATCAGCCTCTATAATTGGACATAAGTGATATGAGACCTTTTTACAAAGCATCTGCTACTTTTTCTGTTGAGATGTTTACTAGATCTTGCTCCAAAAAAGCAAGGAAATAATAAAGGCTCTACTCTTTTCTGATTTTTATAAAAATTTTGTGATAAATCCCTAAGTTTTTTTTCCCACTATTAGAAAGAATAAACACATGAACTATTTAGTATATATAGATCCCAAATACAGAGTGGTGGTGAATAAAAACTTTTTTCCTTCCCTATTCCCAGAATGTGTAAATTATTTAATAGAGACTTTGTTAAACTTTTACCACAACTAAAAATTCCTCAGTATTAAAGCTCAGTGAAAAGAAATCTCAGGGCCCGAAGACAAGGAAATCAAACCATGTGACAGTCCCATATGCAACTCCAAATCTGTCCTCATAACTGTCTGTAGAGCTCACAAAGGAGTCACACATGTAGCTATTGGAAGAATATCTTACACAATTTGGCACACAAGTTCTAAGATTAGCAGCTGAAGAGGGGGAGGAGGAAGAGAGGAGCATAATACATTAACTGACACCCATCCACTATCTTTCTAAATTGTTTGGAATGTTAAAAATATTGTTTTGATCAATCTATATATACATCCTCAAATTTGAAAGAGAAATTCAAAGCATGTTGTGGTTGAAAGAACAAATGGTTTTTAAAAAAACACTATGAAATATATGTCACTGAACAAGGGAGTCCAGCCAGCTCCCAAGTGGCATGTTAACATGATGAAAAGCAAATCCAGGATGCTGTGAATCAAAGAGGCATGGGTTTATTTTTAAAAAGGCCTGTGTCTCCCCACTCTGTTTGCCAAGTACAATTTTCTATGGAGTAACCCAGCATCCAAAATAGGTAAGCATTTAAGTGTTCCAGCGATTACCTGCCCAACACTTGACCACCTCCTTCCCTTATAAGGCCTTCGGCTCTACACATATCATCCATGTTAATTACCAGACAAACAGAAGAGCTGTTCAACTAGTTCACTTCCCCTATTCTTGAACAGATTGTTTGAGACATAATATGAATACTAATTAATGATAAAATATCTGTGAGTGTTTTGAAATATGGACGAAGATAGCACTTTTAAAAAGGCGCCCAGATAGATCTTGTGCAACAAGCCCCACTGGTCATACGAAGGGTCAGGCTACAGCTCGGAGATTTGAGAGCAAAACTGGCAGAGTTTTTGGCTCCAATTCAGTGGGAAACTGTGGACCACTTTTTTTTTTTTTTTTCTGGAGGAGGGGATTTACTTTCTTGTTAACCTTATCCCTCTGTTAAACTGGAAGAGTTTAGAATGAAAACTCTTCACAGACAAATGGAGAGAAAAACAGAATTTTGTTAGAGGTCAACTTGACTAGATGAAGGAGTGAGACTTCAACATGTTCGATCCAGGATTATGGGTCTATGCTCTGCAGCAAAAGGAAACAAGCAGGTTAGGGTTGATCTAATGCTGAGAATGCTGAGTGCATAGGACCAATTCAGGCTCTGTGATGCAAGGGGAAGGGGAAAGGTCACTTAAAAGATAATGATCCCTCTTCCATTCAACCACCCTTTTACAAATAGTTTGCTTAGTCTCAGAGAAGTATACCCACAGCGATACAAAAAATATACTTTTTGTTAAAGAACAAAGCATATTATTAGGTTGGATTATAAAGACAAATGAAATAGTATTTTTTATAATAAGAATCTAAGCCATTGCCAAATTGTGTTGTCTCCTTTCCTTCTAAAACTGAATATTGTATTTTCTTCTTGAAACCTTTAAAACTGGCTCCATCTTATCTCAGAAACTTTACTCCATTAATAAAATAGGCTTTGTATTTTCCTTCAATTTTGATATCTAATGTAAATTCTTAAATAGTGTTTTTTAATTCTTCTGACTTCAGTAATTACAATTTGTTCTAATGCCAAAAAAGAGAAGATTATTTAAAATTAAACTTAAAAACAAAAAACAAAATAATTTATATTTGACATTAGAGTTGTTTTTGCATTGAATTTTAACAATGAATGTGTAAAATATTAAAAAATTCATTTGTCTCACTCAAAGAACTGAAAATGTCTCATGAAAATCTGATTTGGGAAAGAAAGTTAGCCACAGTCTGCATTTCATGTATAGCTAGTCGTTATCTGTCTGAAGTAAGGCCTAGAACTCTTACACTTCCCTGTAATTAGATGATTCTTTCTAAGACTGATTCAAGGTTTGCCATGTTCCAACCTTTCCTGAGGGCAGGAGAAATGATCGCTTATTTGCATTTCAAAGGTTTTCTTTGCATTCAACTAAATTTAGAAAAAAGAGATGTCAACATCAAATGTCAAATGAGATACCGTTAAAAGTAGTTGCCTAAGGTGACAGCAAATTAAGTTCATAAATAAAGTAGGAAAAAGCATAATAAAGATAATTCATTGTGGATATGAACTTTTGTTATAATACACATTTTTATGCTTATTTACACTTATTTGTATTTCTTTTCATATATATTAATCTTTCCCCCACTTGCCCACTAGACCTGATGTTAGTATTTTAAGGAAAGGCTTTTCTTAACTATTTGGAAAAAAGAGGTAGAAAAATGCCTTCTAAGTTAACTGGGAAAACATACACAATGTCCTGGACAGGTCTTTTCCTCCTGATTGGTGAACCCTTAACTTGAGACTTAATATTTCTGGGTCTTGCTTTCCCAAAGCCATCTTACCTGGACCCCCATTTACATTACAAAAAGATCCAAAGTCAACCGGAAAGCACCCACTGCCACCCCCAGGCCCTGTGCTTAAGGTCCAAACCTAGGCAGTGCTTACCTATCCAACATGCTGAAATAGACAGCAAAGCTTAAGGAAGAGAGAGGCTATGTCTTCTAATTCTTCTGGGTGTCTCAAATATCCTCATGTTGATGTTACATTGTTCATTCAATACTACAGGAGATAGTGTCCTCAGAAGTGACAGCTAGTAAAGTGATTTTCACAGGGTTACACTGAATTTACTAAGAGCATTCACAATGCCACTAGAACTGGTTTTCACCAGTTTGGAGAGCAGAATGAAAGTTGAAACAGAGATGACACACAGAATCATTAGAAGCACTAAGTATATAAGGAAAGATTTTCCTCCTTCTCATGTTTGTATGTTGCTCAGGCCCAAAACCTTTGAATCTTCCTCCAATCCTTTCTTTTGATTACTCCCCACATTCTGTCTGCCAGAAATGTTCTACTTTCAACGTATATCCAGAATCCAACCACTTCTTTCTCATGTTAAGTGATCCAAGTCACTATCATTTTTCATCTGGATTATAGATACAACTTTTTTTTTTTTTGAGACGGAGCTTCACTCTTGTTGCCCAGGCTGGAGTGCAGTGGCACGATCTAGGCTCACTGCAACCTCTGCCTCCTGGGTTCAAGTGATTCTCCTGCTTCAGCCTCCCAAGAAACTGGGATTACAGGTGTCACCACCACACCAGGCTAATTTTTTGTATTTTTAGTAGAGACGGAGTTTCACCATGTTGGCCAGGCTGGTCTTGAACTCCTGACCTCAGTTGATCCACCTACCTTTGCCTCACAAAGTGTTATTACAGGTGTGAGCCACCACACCCAGCCCTGGATACAACTTCTTAATTGGTCCATTTGCTTCTACTCTTGCAAGAGTCTATGCTCAACCCAGCACCTGAGTGACCCTAGTAACAATGAAAGTCAGATCAGGCCAGCCCTCTGCTCCACCGTGAATTGCATTTGTGAATTATCATATCACCATCTTATACACTAATTCACCAAAGAGATTACCATTAATGCCTTTTTACGGAATGTTTGTGAAGCATCGTGAGAGAAGAAGAACAGCTCACTTACCTACCAAGTGGGAAAGTGCACAAGATACTTTCTGTACCACTTGCCCACTTGGTAGAGATTGTCAAAGTCAAGAGTCCCTAACAAATATTTATATATCTTATCTTTAATTTGAATGTATGAACAGATGATTGTCTAGATTTCAGAGTAATATATGATTCATAAAAGTATGCAATACCAGAACACATAGATTTAACACAGAATAAGGAAGTACATATAATCTAAACTATTTATTTTGGTGGAAAATATTTTTTTTAGAGACAGGGTGTCACTCAGTTGCACAGGCTGGATTACAGTGGTGTGATCATAGCTCACTGCAGCATTGAACTCCTGGGTTCTTACTCTCGTCTCAGCCTCCCATGTAGCTGGGATCACAGATACGCATCACCACACCCAACTAATTTTTAGAAACATTTTTTATAGAGGTGGAGTCTCACTTTGTTGACCAGGCTGGTCTTAAACTCCTGGCTTCAAGTAATCCTCCTGCCTTGGATTACAGGTGCTAGCCACTGTACCCAGCTGAAGATCCTTAACAACAACAGCTAATGTTGCCATTTATGGCTAATGAGCCATGATGATATCAACAGCTAATGAGCCATGATGATATGCCATTTAATGTGCTAGGCATTTTACCTGCATAATTTCATTTGATTCTCACAAGTCCACTGGTAGGCACTATTATTATATCTATTTTAATGATAAGTGCACTGGAACTTGGAGAAGTCAAGTAAATCACTCAAGGTTACACAGCTGGGACATGGCAAA
The DNA here is from genome assembly GCF_049354715.1 of Callithrix jacchus. Lineage (NCBI taxonomy): Eukaryota > Metazoa > Chordata > Mammalia > Primates > Cebidae > Callithrix > Callithrix jacchus. The sequence goes on along the minus strand of NC_133509.1, from coordinate 51,662,509 downwards.
TCTGAGACACACGTATAGAAATGTATGATGTCAATGCCCATGCAGTCTTTTTTTTTTTTTTTTTTTTGAGATGGAGTTTTGCTCTTGTTACCCTGGCTGGAGTGCAATGGCGCGATCTCGGCTCACTGCAACCTCCGCCTCCTGGGTTCAGGCAATTCTCCTACCTCAGCCTCCTGAGTAGCTGGGATTACAGGCACGCGCCACCTTGCCCAGCTAATTTTTTGTATTTTTAGTAGAAGACGGGGGTTTCACCATGTTGACCAGGATGGTCTCGATCTCTTGACCTCGTGATCCACCCGCCTTGGCCTCCCAAAGTGCTGGGATTACAGGCTTGAGCCACCGCGCCCGGCCGCCCATGCAGTCTTAACTGCTAAGTCATATTACCTTTAATTTCCCTGATCATTTTTCTTATCTTTGGCTCTAGTGCTTCAGCCAATACTGGATATGAAATTTTCTGTACATTTAGTACAGTTTCAGTATGTTAAATAGCCTTTCCAAAATTCTAAAAATAATGCAAAGTTAGAGTCAGTTGAGTGTGGTAGATAGAGCTTGATCTTTAGAGCCAGCAAGACCTGAGTTGTGGGCCTTTGGACAGGTTACCCTGTGAAACCAGTTTTCTTATCTGTGAAATGACAATTATGCCATGTATCTGTATATAGAATGCTCAGTATTTTGTAGGCAATATATCAATAGTCACTATCAATCTCTAATGCTGAATCGTTTGAAAACTGTACAATCTCAAAAATAACGCAAATATTTTAATAGCATATAGATTTCTTTTTTTTATATACTTAGTAGCTTAATTATTCATAAATTAAAATAGTAATTTTGTCTTCAACTCTGATTCTCACTTTATTTTCATATTCAATGCTATTGGTTTAGTCATATGACTAAATTAAAACATTGCTTCTTACAATAGTCTGTACATTACTAATGAATAATTTAATACTAGTAAGAGATTAATGAATTCTTAAATTATAACAAATTACTATTCTATCACAGGTTACACTTATATGTAGCATAAAGCTAATTATGGTCATTTACTTAGTCAGTACATTTTTACCAAGTGCCTATATGTGCCAAACACTGAACTATTTGCTAGATATTTAATATGAAAACACACCATCTCTACTCTGAAGAAATTATAGCCTAGCAGGAAGACATTCATGCCAAGAGGACCATTGAATCATTTGGAAAGCCAGTTAAAAGATACTATAATTGATCAATCAAAAACAAGTTGCTGAACTGGGGCAATGGCAGTGGGTTGAAATAGAGGGGGCATTGAATCTACTGACAATATTCAGTAAGTAGAACTGATGGAATGTGATTCGAGATGAGATGCATATTTGGGGAGGGCAGAATATAAAGGAAAGGATCTAAGCTGACTCATGGGCTTGTATTTGATCTAGAGGTACAAGTTGTAAAAATGATGTGCTATACAAAAGTATTTTTTCCTTAAAATCTAACTCATGGAATCATCAGTCATATTTAAATCAATAACAGAAAATGTAAGTGATAATAATTTTAAGTTTAAGTAGAGAAGGACAAAAAAATTAAAAAAATAAAATGCTAACAAATGTATCAAGTTACATCACTGCCATATAAATTATCATCATAATGCTTTATTATGATAAAAATCACTGGAACTATATGCAAAAATTTTAGATTACTGCTTTATGAATAATCTTGCATTTTCAATTCTCATTTGATTGATAGCAAATATCCAATCTCCCATGTCAGCAGTGGGTATTTAGAAGACATACCAATGTCCTTATTAAGGTGAGACTCAAATATGCTTCTAACCATTAACTTTGAGACTGGTGTCCCAGAGCCATTTCAGCAACTGTGTGTCCAGCTTGCTACAATTACAGCAAAGCCACATAGCAGGAGAAAAGTTTATATTGCAAAGGGATATACAGTTCTTTCTTGGTATCCATGGGGGATTCAGGATCTCCCTTGAATACCAGAATCTGAGAATGTTCATGTTCCTGATATAAAATGGCATACAAAATTTTTTTCAAATATTTCCAGTCCTTGGTTGGTCGAATCCACAGATGCGGAACCCACAGATACAGGGGGCCAACTCTAGTCATTGGATCGATCTGCTCTTTAAAAAGCTATTTAGAGTTTCAAGTGCAATCTGCTTGCTGAACAAAAATCCTCAGACACAATCAACCACAGGATTTCAACCAAACCTCAAGTATTTTACAAAGAAATAATATAGTATTTGTTCAAAGAGAATGAAACACCTGTTTCTAAGGGTGATTTAAGTCAATAAGTAATAAGCTAAATCTTTGTTAGGAATGCATTCTGGTGTCTGAATGACTGTTGCCCTTTCAGAGGGCAAAGTGCACAAAAGATTCAGTGACCTTCTGACTTGACAGTCAAATAACTACCATTACATTCAGTCAATGTAAGTAAGCATGGCTGACAATTTGCTAATTGGCCGCCTGTGGTCAGTCAAGGGTACTTTTGACCTTAATGAGAAGCTAATCAATTAATACTTAGGGCAATAAAGACTTCTTACTGATTAAGTAAGACAGAAATCATCTTTTTCTAACAGGATTAATTCTACAAAGTGACCAACTTTTTATTTAATATATGGTCATCCTGTCTTTTTTGAACTCTCTTATTTAGCTAACACGGTAAAACTGAATTATGGACGGTGAAATCTTTTGTTCAACTATGCTCCAAGCTTTTTTTTTTTTAAAACAAGCAGTGTAATTCAGATACTAAAATGAGAACGTCTGGTGTTTATTTGAATTATATGATAATCAACTGAACCTGATATGATCATGGAATTGAAAAACATGTATGTTTTCTTAAACCAAAATAGTCCATATTGAAATCGTTAAAAAATAATGAAAATCACTAGAATTGTTTTTAAATCAGGGTCTCTTTTCTGGCCACTACTAAGATGATAGTAGCTAGGATTCCAGAGGCATACAGTTTTCTTTTTAATAGTAAAGAAAGATGATACTATTGTCTCCCATGAAGATATTTTTTAAATGCTCTTAAAATAGAAATTTCTTTATGTTACAAGAGCAACTGTCATTTTAAGTCACAAAGCATAGTCTTCTCTTCTGTAGTGTGGTTGATATAAAGCAGCATCCTTTTATGTGTTCTGTAGACTAGGTAAACAGCCTTTATGCAGAAATGCAGCCATAATTTGTAGGAACTTCCAGAATTACTTTCTGTTTACAATGCATAATATCTGACTTGGCAAAGGAATAAATTTATCATTTTAGGTTAAAAATTTATCATTTAGACACAGTGACTAAAAATTTATAATTCTCTGAGATAAGTTTTCCTCTTTAAGGCTTTGCAATTCATTTGGCTCAGATGATACTTTAGAAAATGCATGTATTTTATATAGGAGAGCAGATATGGTTCCTTTAAAAAACAGTTGAAAAGCAACAGCTGTGTATCTGCAATAACTGTTTCATGACACTTTTAATACAGATAAATATGCAAATATGTCATACTATTTTTAATACACCATTTTCACACAGCATAGTGACTGAAAACAGAGCAAACATTCTGTGTATTTAGATTCATAATGAGAAATACACACCACTCAAAACTGGAATTATTGTCATGTTGTAGCAAGTAATAAAAAATATGTTTTTGGATGGTAAATAAAACAGTGCTAAGTCATAACAAGAACACTGACAAAGTCCAGGGAGTAGCTGTTCAGCTTCTACTACCATGTCATCAATATTATTTAAAAAACTACAAAGCACTGCTCAGATTCTTCTGCTGATGGGATAATACATGTTAATATCACAAACAATAGGTAATTTTATCTAGATTCTAGTTTCTGAAGACAGGGTTTCACAATTTAGATAAGTAATTCAAGTAGTTAAATCAACTTACATTTTTTAGTAGAATCATATGAGATATCCATAATGGAGTTAGAATTAAGTCCCATGGATTCAACCGAACCTCACTATGCTAAGCTTTCTTTTAATATTGCCCACAGCGACTTTTTCCATATTTATTATGAAAAATGTCAAATACAAAGCAGAGTATAATCGGGGACATCCACATACACCTCCACCATTAACATTTTACTATACTTGTGATATCATATATCTGTCTACTATATTTTTTTCTTTTAGATTTTGTTTTTTTTAAAAAAAGCCTATTTTGGGAGGGCAGTTTTAGGTTTACAGAAAAGTTGAGTAGAAAATACCAAAGGGTTCCACATCACCTCCCAACCCCTCCCCATAGTTTCCTCTATTAACATCTTGGATTAGTGTGGTACATTTGTTACAACTGATGAGTGTCTTAGTCCGTTTTGTGCTGCTATAACAGAATACTACAGACTGAGTAATTTATTAAGAATAGAAATGATTTGGCTTACAGTTTTGGAGGCTGAAAAGTCCTCTATAAAGATGCCACCATCTGGCGAGAGCCTTTTTGCTGCATCATAACACGGTGGGAGGCGTTGTATTGTGAAAGGGCCAAGAGAGGGTGTAAGGGCAAAGAGGCAGGAGACAGGAGTGAACAAGAGTGGGATAAACCCACTCCTGCAATAATAGCATTAGTTCATTCATGAGGGTGGAGGCATCAAAGTCGAATTAATGATTAAATATCCTACCTCCCAAAACTGTTGCAATGGCAATTAAATTTCAACATGACTCTGGAAAGGACAACCATTCAAAACATAGCATTCTACCCATCTACACAAGGAGCAATATTGAAAAAAAAATTTTTTTTTGAAGTATTCCATTCCCAGCCTTTCAAAATTTTTTTTTTTTTTTATTGAGAAGCAGACTGCTGCACAGTGACTGAAGGCCACCCAATGGGCACTTACACATTGTACTCCAAAAGACACAGGATGTTTTGCTAATAAAAACCAGTGGGAACAGGGATTCCTCTGGGCAGCTTCCAACCTCATTCCTTTCAGAGATGGAGAAATCTCCCATTTTCCTGATGGCAGCTGTGGTTTACTAGAGATAGAGCCCCTCAGGGGTGCCTTCCTGTTTCTTATAAAGAACATTTTCTTCAGATTTTTTGAAGTCTTCATTTGTTACTTTCATTCTATGTTCTCTTAAGGCCATCAGATGAGCTTCTGTACAGATTGCCTTGATGTCAGTACCAGAGAGGTCATCTTTAGCCATGATCAAGTCGTTCAGGGTTACATCATCGGCCAGTGTCATCCTGCTTGTGTGAATCTGAAAGATGTGCTTCTTAGTCTATTCATCAGGCAGGGGGAACTTGATCTTCCTGTCAATGTGGCCTGGTCTGATAAGTGCTGGATCAAAAGTTTCTACTCGGTTTGTGACCATGATAACTTTCACATCTCCCCTAGAATCAAATCCATCCAACTGGTTCAACAGTTCCAACATTGTTCGCTGAATTTCTCTCTCACCACCAGAATTTGAGTCATATCTTTTTGTCCCAATGGTGTCAATTTCATCAATAAACACAATGGCCGGTGCATGTTCTTCAGCATCTCAAAACAGTTCCCATATGAGTTTGGGCTCATCACCTAGGTACTTCTGAATAAGTTCAGAGCCAACCACTCTCAAAAAAGTGGCTGAGGTTAGATTTGCTACTGCTTTGGCTAACAAGGTTTTACCTGTGTCAGGTGGACCATAGAGAATGACCCCCTTAGGAAGCTTTATACCCATCTCTTCATAATATTCAGAGTGGGTGAGAGGAAGCTCCACAGATTCCTTAATTTCCTGAATTTGGTTGTCCAACCCCCAATATCGGCACAGGTCTCCTGGGGGGCCTTTGCCACCTTCATCACTGTGACCCGGGGATTTGTGTCAGCCATCAGCACCCCTATCACAGCATGCACCTTGTAGTTGAGCAGGACTGAGCAGCCAGGTTCCAGCAGACCCTTGTCTACAAATGACAGAATGCTGATGTAGTATTCTGAGTCCACAGACGTAGACACGATGGCATGATTGTCATTGATGATCTCTTCCAAGGTTCCTACTGACATCGGGGTGCCCCTCAGATCATCCATTTTTGATCTTTCCTCCTCTTGCTTTTCTTCTAATGGTTTCATTTGTTCCTGATTTCTAATGAATTCTTCCTCCATAAGAAGGTAGTCTTCAATTCTCTCTAATTTCAGTAATTTCAACCGGCACTGAATGTGAAGTGTCACCAGTGGCGATTTGCTGGCAGCATCTGGTCCCTTTGTTTTCTTCTTCTTTTTCCCCACTCTAGTTGGTACAGGAGGTTCATATTTCTTTTTCTTGTCCTTGTCATCCTTCTTGCCACCTCCAGAACCATGACCACCACTTTGACTTTGACCCGTCTTGCCTTGGCCTCAAAATTTATACATTGTTTCCATCTCAGTGGCTCCCAAAGTCTTAACTCCTTCCAGCATCAACTCAAAAGTCTAAGTCCAAAGTCTCATCTAAATCATCTATGGGTGAGACTTAAGGTACAATTCATAATAAGGTAAATTCCTCTCTGGCTGTGAGCCCATGAAATCAAAACATGTTACATGCTTCCAAAATACCAAGGTGGAACAGGTAAAAGATGAACATTCTTATTCCAAAAGGGGGAAGAAATAAACAACATTAAATGATAAGGCTCCAGAATAATCTTTCTGGACTCCATGTCCTGCCTCCTGAACACACTAGGGTGGGGGTTGGGCCCCCTAGGCCTCAGACAGCCCACCTCTATGGCTTTGCTGGGCTCTGCTCATGTAGCTGCTATCACAAGTTGAATTCCTGGGGCTACAGAACCACCTACTGGTGGTTCTATAGTTCTTGGGCTTTAGGGGTGGCCATACCCCCATGGCTCCACTAAGAATTTCCCTGGTGGGAACTCTGCAGTGGCTCCACTCCTGTGACAATTCTCAGTCTGGGCCTCAGGGGTCTCTGAGGTATCCTTTGAAAAATAGATGAAGGCCACCACAGTACCAAGGTCATGCACTCTGTGTCTGCAGAGTTATCACCACGTAGACACCAAGGTGAATGGGTCTATAATGTTCCTGAGAGAGGCGGCAGGACCACTGGTTTTGCTCTTAAGGTCCTAGATGGGAAAGACAGCCTGGAAGATCTCCTCAATGCCTTTGGGTTGTTCTCTCATTGTCTTGATGAATAGCATTTGTCTTCCTTCTATCCATACTAATCCCATTATCAAAGGGTACCTTGGCTACCACCTTGGTATTCTCTCCCAAGCAAGCTTTTTAATGTTTTATATGGCCAGGCTTCAAATTTTCCAAGTGGTTGCATTCTGCTTTCTTTTAAATTAATTATAAATTCCATCTTTAAATCACTTCTCTTTTCTGACATTTTACTATGCTCAGTTGAAAGAAGCCATGCAGCACCCTCAATATTTTGCTTAGAAATTTCTTTCATCAGATATCCTGGTTCATGGCTCTTAAATTCTGCCTTCCATAAAGCCCTGGGCCATGGACACAATTCAGCCAAGTTCTTTGCCACTTATAATAAGGACATAAGGATGGCCTTAACTCTAGTTTCCAATACCTTGTTTCTCATTTCTGAGAGTTTATTAGAATTGCTATTACTGTTCACATTTCTATCTATATTCTGATCATGAACAGTTAAATAACCTCTAAGAAGTTTCAGACTTCACCACAGCTCTCTTCTGAGCTATTAAAAAGCAATTCACCAGAATTACCAGTAAGGCTCAACTCTTGACAACATAGGCTTTTTCCAGCATTCACTTCAAAACTGTTCTACCTACTACCCATTATTCAGTTCCAAAGCCACATTCACATTTTCAGGTATCTGTTATGTGAACCAAAAGTATTTGAGACAGATCTCTATCAATTTAGAAAATTTATTTTGTCAAGGTTAAGGACATGCCTGTGGCACAGTCTCAGGAGGTCCTGATGACACGTGCCCAAGGTGGTTAGGATACAGCTTGGTTTTATACATTTTAGGGAGACATGAGACATAGATCAATACATGTAAAATGTACATTGGTTTAGTCTGGAAAGGTGGGACAACTTGAAAGGGGGGCTTTCAGGGCATAGGTAGATAAAAAAATGGTTGCATTCTTTTGAGTTTTTGATTAGCCTTTCTCTGAATATATAATTCACATGTGAAGTGGTGTACAGAAATAGTCACTTATGTCTTAGTCTGGCTCAGTGAATCTACATTTTGACATAAACAGTAGAGCAGAGGAAGCAATCAGAGATGCATTTGTCTCAGGTGAACAGAGGGATAACTTTGAGTTCTATCCTTTGTCCTGTACCTGTGAAGATAAGCTATTATTTTACTTAGCCAGGGTGAAATTCAACTGTTTCAGGGGAAAAATCTTGAGGCCCCCAAGGAAGTTCCTTGTGGGCAAATTGTGAGGGAGGTTAGTAGCTTTTTAATTCTTGTAGCTATCTTATTTAGGAATCAAATGGGAGGCTATTTGCCTCAGGCAGTTCCCAGCTTGACTCTTCCCTTTGGCTTAGTGATTTTGGGATCCCAAGACTTATTTCCTTTCACAGTTCTAACAACTCTCCACTCTCTAATACCACTTTTCTTAGTCTGCTTTGTGCTGCTACAATGGAGTTCTTGACTGGGTAATTCATAATGAATGGAAATTTATTTTATAAATAAAAATTTATTTATAGAAAATAAATTTTCCATAATAAATGGAAATTTATTACAGTTTTGAAGGCCAGGAAGTCTAAGATTAAGAAGCCAGAATCTGGGGGAAGGACTCAAGATGGCGCTGTGAGAACAACCCAGGATTGGAGCTCTCGTTGAATCCGCAGAGAGATGAGTTGGAGCTGCATTTCCAGACTAATCTTTGTTGCCCATGGAACGGGGAAATTCCCAAGTGAAGAGGAGACATGGGACGCCAGGCAGTACTTCTGCCTGGCGAAGCCGGCAGCCGGGGTGGCAGCGGCCGGCCCTGCCCAGCGCTCCCCACAGGGCGTGCTTGTCCGTGTGCCCTGTTGAACCAGCAACCTGAGACTTGAGAGGGCTGGACTTGAGACTGAGCAAGACTTGGACAGTGGGCCAGCCCAGGGGATTGCAGGGACAGAGTGGTTGGGGTGGCCCAGTGGGACGAACAAAACCGCGATTTCAAACGATCCCCATTCAGACGGCCTGAGACTCTCTGTGGGGGAGGAACGTCCACCATTACCGAGGCAACCCGCCCCAAATGAGATACATGCCCATTGCTGACGCAGCCAGCCGTTGCCGAGGCAACCCGTCCCTACTGAGATACACGCCCACTGCTGATGCAGCCTGCCATTGCCAAGGCAACCCGCTACAACAGAGAGACTCTGCCGCAGGGCATAGCAGAGAACACAGCAGAACAGAGCCTGCACACCAGGGTGAACCACACAACAGCAGGGCGGAGCCTCGGCAGGCAAACAGTGACTAGTCTGCCTCCTAGCTGGGCAGGACCTCAATGGACATCCAAAAATAAAGCCCAAACCCCCAACACAGAGCATTTGAGAGAAAAAAAGGTTTTTTTTTAATGAGCTCCGTTGCAGCAGAATCAAACATAGCAGCCTAACAGCCCTGAATGAACAACAGAGCTCAAAGCTCAGCAATTGAGCTCCTATAAAGTACAGATGGTCTCCTTAAGCAGCTACCCGACCCCTCTATATCCAAAAGACTGACATTTGGCAGGCATCATCCTGGGACAAAGACAGCAGAAAAAGAAACTGGTAGCATCCCTCGCTGTGCCACAGCTGCTAGAGGTGCACCCCAGACAAGCAGGGCCTGGAGCGGACCTCAGCAGTCATACAGCGAAGGGGCTAGACTGGTAGAAGGAAAACCAAGTAACAGAAATACTTCATCATCAACAATCTGGGTGTCCACTCAAAGACCCAGTCGAAAAGTCAGCAACTACGCAGACGACAAGCGGATAAATCCACAAAGATGGGAAGAAACCAGCGCAAAAAGGAAGAAAACACCCAAAACCAGAACACCTCGCCTCCTAGAAAGGACCAAAACTCCTCACCAGCAAGGGAACAAAGCTGGATGGAGAATGACTGTGACGAAATGACGGAATTAGACTTCAGAAGGTGGATAATGAGAAACTTATGTGAGCTAAAAGAACATGTATTAAATCAATGCAAAGAAACTAAGAAACTTGAAAAAAGATATGAGGAAATGATAACAAGAATCGATAACTTAGAGAGGAATATGAATGAATTGAAGGAGCTGAAAAACACAATATGAGAACTTCACGAAGCATGCACAAGTTTCAATAGCTGAATTGACCAAGCAGAAGAAAGAATATCTGAAGTCGAAGACCAACTCAATGAAATAAAATGAGAAACCAAGATCAGAGAAAAAAGCGCAAAAAGGAATGAACAAAGTCTCCAAGGAATGTGGGACTATGTGAAAAGACCTAACCTACGTTTGATAGGTGTACCAGAAGGGGACAAAGAAAATGAATCCAAGCTGGAAAATACTCTTCAGGACATCAACCAGGAAAATTTCCCCCACCTAGCAAGACAGGCCAACACTCAAATGCAGGAAATACAGAGAACACCACAAAGATATTCCGCAAGAAGAGCAACCCCAAGGCACATAATCATCAGATTCAACAAGGTTGAAATAAAGGAGAGAATACTAAGGGCAGCCAGAGAGAAAGGTCGGGTCACCCACAAAGGGAAGACCATCAGACTCACAGCAGATCTCTCGGAAGAAACACTACAAGCCAGAAGAGAGTGGGGGCCAATATTCAACATTCTTAAAGAAAAGAACTTTCAACCCAGAATTTCATATCCACCCAAACTGAGCTTCAGAAGTGAAGGAAAAATAAAATCCTTTGCGAACAAGCAAGTACTCAGAGATTTTGTCACCACCAGGCCTGCTTTACAAGAGATCCTAAAAGAGGCACTACAAATAGAAAGGAACAACCAGTACCAGCCATTCCAAAATCACACTAAATGCTAAAGAGCATCAACATAATGAAGAATCTACAACAACTAACAGGCAAAACAGCCACTTAGCATCAAAATGGCAGTATCAAATTCACACATAACAATATTAACCCTAAATGTAAATGGACTAAATGCACCAATCAAAAGACACAGATGGGCAAATTGGATAAAAAGCCAAAACCCATCAGTGTGCTGTATCCAGAAAACCAATCTCACATGCAAGGATACACAAAGGCTCAACATAAAGGGATGGAGAAAGATTTACCAAGCAAACAGAGAACAAAAAAAAGCAGGAGTTGCAATTCTCATCTCTGATAAAATAGACTGTAAAGCAACAAAGATCAAAAGAGACAAAGAAGGACATTACATAATGGTAAAAGGATCGATACAACAAGAAGAACTAATGATCCTAAACATATATGGAACCAATACAGGAGCACCCAGACACATAAGGCAAGTTCTTAATGACTTACAAAAGGACTTAGACTCCCACACAATAATAGTGGGAGACTTTAACACTCCACTGTCAATATTAGACAGATCAACCAGACAGAAAATCAACAAGGATATCTAGGGCTTGAACTCAGACCTGGAGCAAGCAAACCTGATAGACATTTACAAAACTCTCCTCCCCAAATCCACAGAATACACATTCTTCTCAGCACCACATCACACCTACTCTAAAATTGACCACATAATTGGAAGTAAAGCACTGCTCAGCAAATGCAAAACGACTGAACTCATAACAAACAGCCTCTCAGACCATAGTGCAATCAAGTTAGAACTCAGAATTCAGAAACCAACACAGAACCGCACAGCTTCATGGAAACTGAACAACTGGCTCTTGAATGTTGACTGGGTAAACAATGAAATGAAGGCAGAAATAAAGAAGTTCTTCAAAACCAATGAGAACAAAGACACAACATGCCAGAACCTCTGGGACACATTTAAAGCAGTCTATAGAGGAAGGTATATAGCAATAAGTGCCCATATGAGGAGAATGGAGAGATCCAAAATTGACACCCTATCGTCAAAATTGAAAGAGCTAGAGGAGCAAGATCAAAAAAACTCAAAACCCAGCAGAAGACAACAAATAACTAAGATCAGAGCTGAACTGAAGAAGATTGAGACACGAAAAACCCTTCAAAAAATCAATAAATCCAAGAGCTGGTTTTTTGAAAAGATCAACAAAATAGAGAGACCACTAGCCAGACTGATTAAAAATAAAAGAGAGAACAACCAAATAGATGCAATAAAAAATGATAAAGGGGAAATCACCACAGATTCCACAGAAATTCAAACCATCATCAGAGAATATTACAAACAACTCTATGCACATAAACTAGTAAACCTGGAAGAAATGGATAAATTCCTGGACTCCTGTGTCCTCCCAAGCCTAAACCAGGAGGAAGCTGAAACTATGAATAGACCAATAACAAGGTCAGAAGTCGAGGCAGCAATTAAGAGCCTACCACACAAAAAAAGTCCAGGTCCAGACGGGTTCACAGCCGAATTCTACCAGACACACAAAGAGGAGCTGGTACCATTCCTTCTAAAACTATTCCAAACAATCCAAAAAGAGGGAATCCCTCCCAAATCATTTTACGAGACCAACATCATTCTGATACCAAAACCCGGCAGAGACCCAACAAGAAAAGAAAACTTCAGGCCAATATCCATGATGAACATAGCTGCAAAAATCTTCAATAAAATATTGGCAAGCCGATTGCAACAGCAAATCAAAAAACTTATTCACCATGATCAAGTAGGATTCATCCTGGGGATGCAAGGCTGGTTCAACATATGCAAGTCTATCAACGTAATTCACCACATAAACAGAACCAAAAACAAAAACCACATGATTATTTCAATTGACGCAGAGAAGTCATTTGACAAAATTCAACAGCCCTTTATGCTAAAAACCCTCAATAAACTCGGTATCGATGGAATGTATCTCAAAGTAATAAAAGCTATTTATGACAAACCAACAGCCAATATCATACTGAATGGGCAAAAACTGGAAGAATTCCCTTTGAAATCTGGCACTAGACAAGGATGCCCTCTTTCACCACTCCTATTCAATATAGTACTGGAAGTTCTAGCCAGAGCAATCAGGCAAGAAAAAGAAATAAAGGGTATTCAAATAGGAAAGGTGGAAGCCAAATTGTCTCTTTGCAGACGACATGATAGTATACCTAGAAGACCCCATCACCTCTGCCCAAAAACTCCTGAAACTGATAAGCAACTTCAGCAAAGTCTCAGGATATAAAATCAATGTGCAAAAATCACAAGCATTTGTCTACACCAATAACAGACTTAAAGAAAGCCAAATCAAGAACGAACTGCCATTCACAATTGCTACAAAAAGAATAAAATACCTAGGAATACAACTCACAAGGAACGTAAGGGACCTCTTCAAGGAGAACTACAAACCACTGCTCAACGAAATCAGAGAGGACACAAACAGATGGAGAAACATTCCATGTTCATGGTTAGGAAGAATTAATGTCGTGAAAATGGCTATACTGCCCAAAGTAATTTACAGAATCAATGCTATCCCCATCAAGCTACCACTGACTTTCTTCACAGAACTGGAAAAAACCACCATGAACTTCATATGGAACCAAAAGAGAGCCCGCATAGCCAAGTCAATTCTAAGCAAAAAGAACACAGCGGGGGACATCACACTACCTGATTTCAAACTACACTACACGGCTACAGTAATCAAAACAGCATGGTACTGGTACCAAAACAGAGATATAGAGCAATGGAACAAAACAGAGGCACCGGAGGCAACACAACCTATCTACAACTATACAATCTTTGATAAACCTGACAAAAACAAGCAATGGGGAAAGGATTCCCTGTTTAATAAATGGTGTTGGGAAAACTGGCTAGCCATGTGCAGAAAGCAGAAACTGGACCCCTTCCTGACACCTTACACTAAATTTAACTCCAGATGGATTAAAGACTTAAACATAAGACCAGGCACGATAAAAACCCTAGAAGGAAATCTAGGCAAAACTATCCAGGACATAGGAGTAGGCAAGGACTTTATGAACAAAACACCAAAAGCATTGGCAACAAAAGCCAAAATAGACAAATGGGACCTAATGAAACTCCACAGCTTCTGCACGGCAAACGAAACAGTCACTAGAGTGGATCGGCAACCAACAGAATGGGAAAAAATTTTTGCAGTTTACCCATCTGACAAAGGGCTGATATCCAGAATTTACAAAGAACTCAAACGGATTTACAGGAAAAAAACAAACAAGCCCATTCAAAAGTGGGCAAAGGATATGAACAGACACTTTACAAAAGAAGACATATATGAGGCCAACAATCATATGAAAAAATGCTCATCGTCACTGGTCATCAGAGAGATGCAAATCAAAACCACATTGAGATACCATCTCACGCCAGTTAGAATGGCGATCATTAAAAAATCTGGAGACAACAGATGCTGGAGAGGATGTGGAGAAAAAGGAACACTTTTACACTGTTGGTGGGAGTGTAAATTACTTCAACCATTGTGGAAGACAGTGTGGCGATTCCTCAAGGCCTTAGAAATAGAAATTCCATTTGACCCAGCAATCCCAATTCTGGGTATATATCCAAAAGACTATAAATCGTTCTACTATAAGGACACATGTACACGAATGTTCATTGCAGCACTGTTTACAATAGCAAAGACCTGGAATCAACCAAAATGCCCATTGATAATAGACTGGATTGGAAAAATGTGGCACATATACACCATGGAATATTATGCAGCAATCAGAAATGATGAGTTTGTATCATTTGTAGGGACATGGATGAATCTGGAGAACGTCATCCTCAGCAAACTGACACAAGAACAGAAAATGAAACACCGCATATTCTCACTCATAGGTGGGTGATGAAAAATGAGAACACATGGACACAGAAAGGGGAGTACTAAACACTGGGGTCTACTGGGGGGAAAAGGGGAGGGCCAGTGGGAGAGGGAGGTGGGGAGGGATAGCCTGGGGAGAAATGCCAAATGTGGGTGAAGGGGAGAAGAAAGCAAAGCACACTGCCATGTGTGTACCTACGCAACTGTCTTGCATGCTCTGCTCATGTACCCCAAAACCTAAAATTCAATAAAAAATTAAAAAAAAAAAAAAAGAAGCCAGAATCTTACAAGGGCCTTCTTGTTGCATCATCCTCCCACTGACATTATACTAGCACCTCCCAATGACATCATAGCAATTAAATTTGTCATAATTTTGGAGGGGACAAACATTTAAAGTATAGCAATGAACCAATATTTATAAATTATTATTAAAGTCTATAGTTTATATTTTCGCTCTTTGTGTTGAATTTTCTGTGAGTTTTAACTAATGCATAATGAAATGTACCCACCATTACAGTTTCTTAAAGAGTAGCATCACTGCCCTAAAAATCCCCTGTGCTCCACCTATTCATTCCTCAATCTTTCCTCTGGAACTCCTGGCAACCACTTATTTCTTTACTGTCTCCATAGTTTTATCTCTTTTCCGAATATAGCATGTAGCCTTTTCAGAGAATCTTCTTTTAATTAGCAATATGCACTTAAGGCACATCCAGGCTTTTTGTGGCTTGATTTTAGTTTTTAAAAAAATTTTTTGAAATGAAGTCTTGCTCTGTCACCCAGGCTGGAGTGCAGTGGTGCGATCTCAGCTCACTGCAACCTCCTCCTCCTGGGTTCAGCCTAAAAAGTAGCTAGTATTACAGGTGCCCACCACCACACCTGGCTAATTTTTGTATTTCATCATGTTGTCCAGGCTGGTCTTGAATTCCTGACCTCAAGTGGTTTGCCCACCTTGGTCTTCCAAAGTGCTGGGATTACAGGCATGAGCCACCATACTTGGCCTGATTTCAGTTTTGAATAATATTCCACTGGATAGATGTCCTAAAGTTTGTTCATCCTCTCATCTAATGAAGGGCATCTTGCTTGCTTAAAGCTGCTATAAACATTCATGTATTGAGTTTCTTTAATAAGTGTACGTTTCAACTCATTTGGGTAAATACCAAGGAACACAGTTACTGTATCTTATGTTAAGAATGTATTCAGTATTGTATAAAAGTGCTAAACTGTCTTCCAAAGTGGCTGTACTGTTTTGCATTCCTACCAGCAATAAATGAGAGTTCCTCTTATTCCATAGTCTCACCAGCACGTGGTATTGTCATTGTTTTGAATTTTGCTGTTCTAATAGGTGTGCAGTGGATTTAATACATTTTAAAGACACTTTGTACTTTGAAGTAAATTAGTATTTACAGAAAATTTACAAAGATAACAAAGAATTCCTATATGCCACTCAACCAATCTCCCCAATGTTAACATCTTAAATTATTGTGGTATACTTGTCAAAACTAAGATACAAACATTGATAAATTGCTAGTCACTAAACTCCAGACTTTATTCATATTTCATCAGTATTTCATCAGTAATGTCTCCCTTTTGTTTCAGAGACCCATCCAGGATAACACATTGCATTCAGCCATATGCCTCCTTAGTTTTCTCTGGTCTATGACAGTTTCTCAGTCTTGCCTCATTTTCCATTACCTTGACAGTTTTAAGGTGCATTGGTGGGGAATTTTGTCTCTCAATCTGAGTTTTTCTAATGTTTACTCAGGATTAGATCAGAATTACAGGATTTGGGTAACAATACCACAGAGGTGAAATGTCCTCATCACATCATATAATGGGGTACATGCAATAAAAGTAACCTATTACTGGTGATGTTAATCTTGATCATTTGATTAAGGTGCTGTTTATTAGATTTGTTTACCTTAATGATGCTATTCCTCTCTTTTCATTCTCTGTTATTTGGAAGGAAGTCACTAAATCCAACCAATACTTGATGGTAGGGGATTATTTATATCTGTATAAAGTTATGTATATGTATTTTATACTTTAAATTTTGTTGCTAAAATTGTTATAGCTTTGGCCATTGGAGACATGATCAGGATGGCTTTCTGTCTACTTGATATGTCTCTAGCCTTTTATTTTTTTGAGTACTTCCTTATTTTCAGACACTATAACATACTTCAGGCTCATATGGTATCCTCTCTACCCCAGATATAGAATCAGCCATTTCTTCAAACAGTCCAAGTTTTTCCTATTAGGGTTTGGTGTTTTGAAACAAAGTCCAGGTACTAGGTGTGATTGCTGTCACTGGTATGTTACCACAATGATTTACATACCTTTGAACTAAAATTATAACATTAGGAGGTATAATTTGAAAATTTGACTCTTCTTAAATTTAAATACCTGAGAAGAGTTAGGTCACAAAAGTATCTTCAATTGTTCTATCTAGTAGCTTAGAAAAATCATACTATGGTCAAAAATATTTTTATTTGTGATTTTAACCTATTTCATTTGGACCTAAAATTGAAATACTCTTAAAAATAATCTTAAAAATTATTTACTGCTGGGCAGGTGGCATGTGCCTATAGTAGCAGCTACTTGGGAGGCTGAGGGAGGACTGCTTGAGTCCAGGTATTTGAGGCCATAGTGTGCAATGATAACTCCTGTGAATAGTCACTGCATTCCAGCCTGGGCAATACAGCAAGATCTCATCTGAAAAAAATATATAATAAAAATAGTATTATAGAAATAACTGAAGCATCAGGAAATAGCTGTAAACACTCATGTATCTATTCAGTTTTCTGTAATCTGGAACATTAGTGCATATAAGTGTAGTATGGTGGTAATTTTATTTTTTCAGCTAAAATACTTTGTCTCTTGGTATAATTCTCTGAACTGTTTTTCCTTTTATGCCAATAAATGCCTTTACTCAGTCTTTACATTCTTAAGGTAACAAAAATTAATTCACTAGTTAGGTGATATTTGGGAGTGGTAATAGAGAAAAGTTTCCATACACATTTAAAAAAAAAATAGGTAAAGAAAAGTGCAGCACAACTATAGTTGCATGGAAAGCCTCATTGGTACAAGTAAAAAAGTCGTATCATCATCAAAATGGTCTCATGTTTGGTGGGAAAATCTGTCTTTCTACTGAAGAAATTTGGGGTGCATTTATAATAGCTACAGAGAAAATTAAATACCTAGGAATTAATTGAAGAAGTGAAAGATCTCTACAATGAAAACTATAAAACACTGATGAAAGAAATTGACAAGGTCACACAAAATGTAAAGATATTCCAGGTTCATGGACTGGAAGAATCAATATAGTTAAAATGTTCAGACTACTCAAAGGAATCTACAGATTGAATGAAATGCTGATCAAAATGCCAATTTTGTCTGCTTTTGGTATCAGGGTAATATTGGCCCACAGAATGAGTTTGGAAGTATTCCCTCCTCATGTATTTTTTGGAATACTTTAGGATTAGTACTAGTTCTTTAAGTGTGTGGTAGAAATCAGCAGTGAAGCCACTAGGTTCTGGGCTTTTTTTTAATGGAAGACTTTTGATTACGGTTTTGATCTCATTACTTGTTATAGGTCTGCTCAGGTTTTGGATTTCTTCCTGTTTCAATCTTCGTAGGTTGTATGTGCTGGAAATTTGTCCATTTCTTTTAGATTTTCCAATTTATTGGCATAGTGGCTCACAGAAGCCACTAATGAACATTTCAATTTCTGCAATATCAGTTATAACACCTTCATTTTCATCTCTGATTTTATTTGGCTCTTCTCTTTTTTTTCTTAGTCTGACTAAAGGTTTGTCAATTTTACTTTTCAAAAAAATCAACTTTTTGTTTAATTGATCTTTTGTTTTATTTTCTTCATTTCAAATTCATTTATTTCTGCTCTGGTCTTTATTATTATTTCTTTTCTTTTACTAATTTTGGTTTTGGTTTGCTCTTGCTTTTCTAGTTTTTTAAGATACATTGTTAGGTTATTTATTTGAAGTTTCTCTTCTTTTTTAATGTAGGCATTTATAGATATAAACTGTTCTCTTAGTACCAATTTTGCTGTATCCACAAGATTTTGGTATGATGTGTTTCAATTACCATTTGTTTCAAAAAATTTTTTCAATTTTCTTCTTAATTTCTTTATTGACTTATTGGTCATTTGTGAGCTTATTATTAAATTTTCATGTATTTGTATAGTTCCCCAAATTCCCTGTTATTGACTTCTAGTTTTATTCCATTGTGGTCACAGAAGATACTTGATATTATTTCAACTTATTTATTTATTTTTATTGCATATTAGGTTTTGGGGTACATGTGCAGAACATGCAAGACAGTTGCATAGGTACACACATGGCCGTGTGCTTTGCTGCCTTCCTCCCCTTCACCCACATTTGGCATTTCTCCCCAGGCTATCCCTCCCCAGTGCCCCCCCCGCTGTCCCTCCCCTAATCTCCCCAATAGACACCAGTGTGTAGTACTCCTTTCCCTGTGTCCGTGTGTTCTCATTCTTCATCACCCGACTATGAGTGAGAATATGTGGTATTTCATTTTCTGTTCTTGTGTCAATTTGCTGAGAATGATGTTCTCCAGATTCATCCATGTCCCTACAAAGGACACGAAGTCATCATTTCTGATTGCTGCATAATATTCCATGGTGTATATGTGCCACATTTTCCCAGTCCAGTTTATCATCGATGGGTATTTGGGTTGCTTCCAGGTCTTTGCTATTGTAAACATATTTCAACTTTTTGAATGTTTTAAGACTTATTTTATAACATAACATACGGTTTATTCTTTTTTTTTGTTTGTTTCTGTTTTTCTTCTTTTTTTTTAAATTTTTTATTGGATTTTAGGTTTTGGGGTACATGAGCAGAGCATGTAAGACAGTTGCGTAGGAACACACATGGCAGTGTGCTTTTCTTTCCTTCTCCCCTTCACCCACATTTGGCATTTCTCCCCAGGCTATCCCTCCCCACCTCCCCCTCCCACTGGCCCTCCCCTTTCCCCCCCAATAGACCCCAGTGTTTAGTACTCCCCTTTCTGTGTCCATGTGTTCTCATTTTTCATCACCCACCTATGAGTGAGAATATGCGGTGTTTCATTTTCTGTTCTTGTGTCAGTTTGCTGAGGATGACGTTCTCCAGATTCATCCATGTCCCTACAAATGACACAAACTCATCATTTCTGATTGCTGCATAATATTCCATGGTGTATATGTGCCACATTTTTCCAATCCAGTCTATTATCAATGGGCATTTTGGTTGATTCCAGGTCTTTGCTATTGTAAACAGTGCTGCAATGAACATTCGTGTACATGTGTCCTTATAGTAGAACGATTTATAGTCTTTTGGATATATACCCAGAATTGGGATTGCTGGGTCAAATGGAATTTCTATTTCTAAGGCCTTGAGGAATCGCCACACTGTCTTCCACAATGGTTGAAGTAATTTACACTCCCACCAACAGTGTAAAAGTGTTCCTTTTTCTCCACATCCTCTCCAGCATCTGTTGTCTCCAGATTTTTTAATGATCGCCATTCTAACTGGCGTGAGATGGTATCTCAATGTGGTTTTGATTTGCATCTCTCTGATGACCAGTGACGATGAGCATTTTTTCATATGATTGTTGGCCTCATATATGTCTTCTTTTGTAAAGTGTCTGTTCATATCCTTTGCCCACTTTTGAATGGGCTTGTTTGTTTTTTTCCTGTAAATCCGTTTGAGTTCTTTGTAAATTCTGGATATCAGCCCTTTGTCAGATGGGTAAACTGCAAAAATTTTTTCCCATTCTGTTGGTTGCCGATCCACTCTAGTGACTGTTTCGTTTGCCGTGCAGAAGCTGTGGAGTTTCATTAGGTCCCATTTGTCTATTTTGGCTTTTGTTGCCAATGCTTTTGGTGTTTTGTTCATAAAGTCCTTGCCTACTCCTATGTCCTGGATAGTTTTGCCTAGATTTCCTTCTAGGGTTTTTATCGTGCCTGGTCTTATGTTTAAGTCTTTAATCCATCTGGAGTTAAATTTAGTGTAAGGTGTCAGGAAGGGGTCCAGTTTCTGCTTTCTGCACATGGCTAGCCAGTTTTCCCAACACCATTTATTAAACAGGGAATCCTTTCCCCATTGCTTGTTTTTGTCAGGTTTATCAAAGATTGTATAGTTGTAGATAGGTTGTGTTGCCTCCGGTGCCTCTGTTTTGTTCCATTGCTCTATATCTCTGTTTTGGTACCAGTACCATGCTGTTTTGATTACTGTAGCCGTGTAGTGTAGTTTGAAATCCGGTAGTGTGATGCCCCCCGCTGTGTTCTTTTTGCTTAGAATTGACTTGGCTATGCGGGCTCTCTTTTGGTTCCATATGAAGTTCATGGTGGTTTTTTCCAGTTCTGTGAAGAAAGTCAATGGTAGCTTGATGGGGATAGCATTGATTCTGTAAATTACTTTGGGCAGTATAGCCATTTTCACGACATTAATTCTTCCTAACCATGAACATGGAATGTTTCTCCATCTGTTTGTGTCCTCTCTGATTTCGTTGAGCAGTGGTTTGTAGTTCTCCTTGAAGAGGTCCCTTACGTTCCTTGTGAGTTGTATTCCTAGGTATTTTATTCTTTTTGTAGCAATTGTGAATGGCAGTTCGTTCTTGATTTGGCTTTCTTTAAGTCTGTTATTGGTGTAGACAAATGCTTGTGATTTTTGCACATTGATTTTATATCCTGAGATTTTGCTGAAGTTGCTTATCAGTTTCAGGAGTTTTTGGGCTGAGGTGATGGGGTCTTCTAGGTATACTATCATGTCGTCTGCAAAGAGACAATTTGGCTTCCACCTTTCCTATTTGAATACCCTTTATTTCTTTTTCTTGCCTGATTGCTCTGGCTAGAACTTCCAGTACTATATTGAATAGGAGTGGTGAAAGAGGGCATCCTTGTCTAGTGCCAGATTTCAAAGGGAATGCTTTCAGTTTTTGCCCATTCAGTATGATATTGGCTGTTGGTTTGTCATAAATAGCTTTTATTACTTTGAGATACATTCCATTGATACCGAGTTTATTGAGGGTTTTTAGCATAAAGGGCTGTTGAATTTTGTCAAATGCCTTCTCTGCGTCAATTGAGATAATCATGTGGTTTTTGTTTTTGGTTCTGTTTATGTGGTGAATTACATTGATAGACTTGCGTATGTTGAACCAGCCTTGCATCCCCAGGATGAATCCTACTTTATCATGGTGAATAAGTTTTTTGATTTGCTGTTGCATTCGGCTTGCCAATATTTTATTGAAGATTTTTGCATCTATGTTCATCATGGATATTGGCCTGAAGTTTTCTTTTCTTGTTGGGTCTCTGCCGGGTTTTGGTATCAGAATGATGTTGGTCTCATAAAATGATTTGGGAGGGATTCCCTCTTTTTGGATTGTTTGGAATAGTTTTAGAAGGAATGGTACCAGCTCCTCTTTGTGTGTCTGGTAGAATTCGGCTGTGAACCCGTCTGGACCTGGACTTTTTTTGTGTGGTAGGCTCTTAATTGCTGCCTCGACTTCTGACCTTGTTATTGGTCTATTTATAGTTTCAGCTTCCTCCTGGTTTAGGCTTGGGAGGACACAGGAGTCCAGGAATTTATCCATTTCTTCCAGGTTTACTAGTTTATGTGCATAGAGTTGTTTGTAATATTCTCTGATGATGGTTTGAATTTCTGTGGAATCTGTGGTGATTTCCCCTTTATCATTTTTTATTGCATCTATTTGGTTGTTCTCTCTTTTATTTTTAATCAATCTGGCTAGTGGTCTCTCTATTTTGTTGATCTTTTCAAAAAACCAGCTCTTGGATTTATTGATTTTTTGAAGGGTTTTTCGTGTCTCAATCTTCTTCAGTTCAGCTCTGATCTTAGTTATTTGTTGTCTTCTGCTGGGTTTTGAGTTTTTTTGATCTTGCTCCTCTAGCTCTTTCAATTTTGACGATAGGGTGTCAATTTTGGATCCCTCCATTCTCCTCATATGGGCACTTATTGCTATATACTTTCCTCTAGAGACTGGTTTATTCTTTAGAAAGATCCATATTCTAAAGAAAATAATGTACATTCTGCAGTCATCGAATGAAATGTTCTGTAAATATGTATTAGATCCATTTGGTCTATAGTGTAGATCAACACTGTTTGTATAAATAGACAAAAAGAAAACGAATAAAGAACCTGTACTTAAAATAGTTCAAAAGTGCCACCCACTTTTTAACTTTTTATTATTACTGTTTATATGTTGCTGCACTGTCCATGTCTTGAGAAGTCATTGTAGTTATTATTTTAGGTTGATTCATTGTTCAGTCTTTCTATGTAGGATAAGAGGGGTTTACACATCACAGTTACAGTTATATTCTGTGTACTTACTGTTATAAGTGAGGTGGTTTTTGTTTTGTTTTGAGACAGGGTTTTTTCTGTCACCCAGGCTGCAGTGCAGTGGTGCGATCTCAGCTCACCACAGCCTTGACCCCCTGAGCTCAAGGAATTCTCCCACCTCAGCCTCCAAGTTGCTGGGACCACAGACTTATGCCTAGCTCATTTTTGTATTTTTATAGAGACAGGGTTTCAGCATGTTGCCCAGGCTGAACCACTGAGTTTTATACCATCAGACTATTTCTTATTGATCATTAATATCCTTTTGTTTCTGATTGAAATACTCCTTTTAGCATTTCTTGTAGAACAGGTCTTGTGTTGATGAAATTCCTCATCTCTTGTTTGCCTGGAAAAGTCTTTATCTCTCTTTCATGTTTGAAGAATAATTTTGTTGTATATACTATTTCAGGGCAAAAGTTTTTAGCACTTCAAATATGTCATGCCACTCTCTCCTGGCCTGTAAGGTTTCACTGGAAAGTCTACTGCTAGGCATATTAGAGCTCCATTGTATGCTTTTTATTTCTTTTCTCTTGCTACTTCTAGGATCTTTTCTTTATCCTTGACCTTTGAGAGTCTGATTATTAAATGCCTTGAGGTAGTCCTCCTTGGGTTAACTCTTCTGGGTGTTCTGTAACCTTCTTGTACTTGGATATTGATATATTTCTCTATGCTAGAAAAATTCTCTGTTATTGTCCCCTTGAATAGTCTATCCCTATTGGTTTCCCCACCTCCTCTTCAAGGCCAATTACTCTTAAATTTGCTGTTTTAAGGCTGTTTTCTAGATCTTGTAGCTTTGCTTGTTTTTTTTTTCTTTTGTCTTTTCTATCTATTTTCAAATAGCCCATCTTCAAGTTCACTAATTCTTTCTTCTGCTTGATCAATTCTGATATTAAATGACTCAGATGTATTCTTCAGTATGCCAATTGCATTTTCAACTCTAGAATTCTGCTTGATTCTTTTTAATTATTTCAATATATTTGTTAAATTTAGCTAATAGAATTCTGAATACCTTCTCTGTGACATCTGGAATTTCTTTGAGTTTCTTCAAGACAGCTATTTTGAATTTTCTGTCTGAAGAGTCAGATATCTCTGTTTCTCTAGGATTGATTCCTGCTGTTTTATTTACCAGGAGGTCATGTTTTCCTGGATCATCTTGATACTTAGAGATGTTCCTCTATGTCTGGGCATTGAAGAATTATTTATTACAGTCTTCACAGTCCAGGCTTGTTTGTATCCATAGTTCTTTAGAAGGCTTTCCAGATATTTGAAAGGTCCTGGGTGTTGTGATCTAAGCTGTATCTGCTTAGTAGGCACCCCCAGCTCAGTAAACTGTGGCTCTTTCAGACTTATAGAGGTACTGCCTTGATTGGACAAGATCCAGAAGAATTCCCTGGATTACCAGAAAAGATTTTTTGCTTTCTTCCCTTACTTTCTCCAAAACAAACTGAGTCTCTTCCTCTCTGTTTTCAGCTACCTGGAGCTGGGGATGGAGTGACACAAGAATCTTTGTGGCCACTGAGGGAACGTATTCTCTTCCCGGGTCCACAAGGGGGTGTGGTTTCAAAGGCAAGAATTTCCCAGTGCCATACCTCCACCTACGTCTCCATCCTGGAGCTTAGAGGTCTTTAACTTTTGTGCACACAGGAAGATAGACTGCCCAGGTGAGCTTCCTTTGTCTAGAAAGACTGTGAGAAGCTAAGGGAGGACTATGGGCCAAAATAACAAATCAGATATCAGAAATCAAAGAACAATTACTCCAGCGGAAGTTTAAAGGAACTCCTTTCATAGGACAGAAAATTTGAATGGGGCAGGAATATCTCCCAGGTTAAAAGTCCCCTTCTCCCACATCTGGGCGGACTTCATTTCTGGATCCCCTCTCATGACAGTGTGAGAACTCACTCTCTCTCTGTATTTCTTTCTCCTTTATTTTTTTTATCTCTCTGCCTAAATAAATAACTTTCTACAAAACTCTTTGGGGTCTGATATTTACTTAAGCCCACTGCATCTGGCGGGGTCCTCTTTCCCATTCTTCGGTGAATGAGGGACCAAGGGCCTAGAAGAACACATCCATCCTACTGGGGACCTGAGCCCATTGTCTGCAATTCGGTCATAGCCACTATCCCTGGGACTGTACTGGGTCAGACCTGAAGCCAGCACAGCACTGAGTCTTACCCAGGCCTACCGTAACCACACCCTGGCTATCACTTATCGTCACTCAGAGCCCTGGGGCTCTACAATCAGCAGGTGGCAAAGCCAACCAGGCACATGTCCTTTTCTTCTGGGTAGCAAGTTCCCCCAGGCCCCAGGCAGGTCCAGAGGTGCCACCTGGGAGCCAGGAACTACTGTCAAAAACCTTAGAAACATACCTGGTGTTCTACTGTATTGCAGCTGAGCAGGCACTCAAATCACAAGACACAGTCTTTTCACTCTTCCCCTTTCGGCAGGCAGAGGAGCCTCACCCTGTGGCCACCACTACGTCAGGCCCACAGGGAATACTGCCAGGCTACCACCAATGTTCCCTTAAGGCCCAAGGGCTCTTCAGTTAGTGTGTGGTGAATGCTGCCTGCCCTAGGACTCACCTTTCAGGAGAGTGGGCTCTCCTTCTGGCCCAGGGAAGGTCCAAAAATGCCATCCAATATTCAAGTCCTGGAGTTGGGAACCCCAAGAGCCTGGCTGGTGCTCTACCCCACTGTGGCCAAGCCGGGACCCAAGGTGCAAGACAAAGTCCCAATTTTATCAAAGAGAAGAAGTCTTGCCCTGTAGTCACCACAACTGGGAATGTGCTGAGTCTCACCTGAAGCCAGCAAGTCTCAGAATCTCACCCAAGGACCTCAACATAGTACCTGGTATTGCTGCTGGTTATTCAGGTCTCAAGGGCTCTTCAGTTAGCAGGTAATGAAGCCTGCCAGGACTGAGCCCTTCCCTTTAAAGCAGCAGATTCCCTTATGTCCTAAGGCGTGTCTAGAAATGTCCTGAAGCTAGGGCCTGAAAAGGGAGCTTCATGACTCTGAATGGTGCCCTATCCTGCTGTGGCAGAGCTGGTATCAAAGATACAAAACAATGTCCTCCCCACTTTTCCACCTCCTTTCCTTAAGTGGAAGGAAAAGGTCTCTATTCGAGCCGTGAGTTGTGCAACCTGGGGATAGGGGGAGGGTGATGTCAGTACTCCCTTAGCTGTCCCAGTTGGTATCTCAGTAGGTCACAAGTCCCCTCCAGTCCACTGTCTGTGGGCTCAGTTCAGCACTAGGACTCACCTAGGTTTTACAGTCCTTGTGGCCTAGACTGTCTTTCTAGGGTATTCGGAGCCCCAGAGCAGTGTAGACTGTGGTGATAAGGCTTGAGAGAAGTGAAGTTCCAATCAGTGGGATCTGCAATTCCCCTTTAACCAGAGCTTGTTTAAATGTTCCCTTCTTGGGTGGCTGTCAGCTGAGTTTGGTCTGGTTTTGCTTTTTGCTGTAACAATGGCAGCACTGAGTTCAATACCTTACAGTTGCTGGCTCTCTCTCTCCTCAGGGAACAGGAATATTCTCTGCACCATGTTGCTGCTTCCACGGAATAAAAGACGGGTGGCATGGGTCATCCAAGACTATTTCTTCTACCTCTTCAGTGCCTCTTCCAGTGATATGGAGTTAAAACCAGGTACTGTGAGTTCTCATACGATTTTTGGTTCAGATAAAGGTGCTTTTTTGTGGTAGAAAGTTGTTAAATTGATGTTCTTATGGGAGGAGGGTGGATGATCAGTGGAGCCTTCTTTTCTGTCATCTTGCTCCACCAATCTCTGTAATCAGAGCTCTTGTATTAGTCCACTTTGTATTGCTATTAAGGAATACTTGAGGCTGGGTAATTTATGAATAAGAGATTTATTTAGCTCACAGTTCTGGAGGCTGTACAGGAAGCATGGTACCAGCAAAGGCTTGGCTTCTGGTGAGGCCTCAGGAAATTTTTACTTACGGTGGAAGGGAAGAGGACCCAGCATGTCACATGGTGAGAGAGGGAGCAAGAGTGAGGGAGGAGGTGCCAAGGTCTCTCAAACAATTCAATCTCATGATCTCACAGGATCAAATAGAGTGAAAACTCACTCATTACCATGGGTATGGCACCAAGCCATTCATGAGATCTGCCCCCAAGACCCAAACACTCTCCACTAAACTCTACCTCAAATATTGGGGATCACTTTTCAACATGAAATTGGAGGGGATAAGCATCCAAAGTGTATCAGTATTACCTGGAGTGAACTGGAAAGACAGGAGGTTGCAATAAGAGTGAAGTGCTCAAAATTAGATAATGGAGGGATTGCTGTTATTGGTAATGACAAGGCTCAGTGCATAGGCTCAGTATATGACCAAGACATTTAGTGCCTTTAGATGAAAAAGAGTAGGTCAAGTGTTGGAAAGACAGCCTTGTCTACCTTGGAAGGATATTGTGATCACCAAGAATTGACACAGAACCTGGACTTAAAATATTCAAGGCAAGAAGGGAAACAGTCCAAGATTCTATAGATAACTAAAATAGGAACTTCCACAACACTTTTCTTCTATCAGATTTGCAAAAATAAAAAAGATTGATAGGTTCTAGTATTTGCCAAGCATGGGAAGAATATGGAATACCATTTTTACAGGCAATCTAGCAATATTTATCTTAATTCTCATACTCAGCAATTCTATTATGGAAAACTTATTCTACAAAAATAGTTGCACAAGAATGCAAAGACATTTGTACAAGAATGTTCAACTGCAGAAATGCTTACAATAGTAAAATACTAAAAAGAATCTTGATATTCATCAACAGACAATTAGTGAAATAAAGTATACACCTATCAATGAAAACTCATGCAACCACAAAAAAGAATGAAGGGACTGGGTGTGGTGGCCTGTAATCCCAGCACTTTGGGAGGTCTAGGTGGGTGGATCACTTGAGGTCAGGAATTCTAGACCAGTTTGGCCAACATGGTGAAACCCTGTCTCTACTAAAAATACAAAAAATAGGTGGGCATGGTGGTACATGCCTGTAATCTCAGTTACTTGGGAGGCTGAGGCAGGAGAATCGGTTGAACCTGAGAGGTGGAGGTTGCAGTCAGCCAAGATTGTGCCACTGAATTCCAGCTTGGGTAATAAGAGCAAAACTCAACCTCAAAAAATAAAAAAACAGAATGAAGGGATACTACATGTACAGACATAAAACAATGTCCATTGTATTTTATTAAGTGTGGGACTAAAGATATAAAATGGCACAAACTCTTTTTGTTGTTAAAAAAAATTAAAATCTTGGATTTTATAGGCTTTATTTCTTATAAAATAAGAAAAATTTAAGCATACTGTTACAAAATCAAGAAAATAAAACTAGTTGTGCATAACCAATCATTAAGACTTTGTCGGGGCTTTGTGCAATGCTCCAGTGGCCTCAAGTACCCTCGTTCCTGCCCTGGAAACAGCTGAAGAATAAAGACAGCAGGAATTTGAAGTTCACTTCAAGCTGAACACTAACTTCCCTCATAGACAAGTCAAAGGTCTTGGGCGTAGGTCTGGCACTATGTCCTCTCTGACTCACCTCACCCCTCATCACTCTCCACACTCCAGCCACTAGCCTTTTTCCTCTGTTCTCTAATGTACTAAATTGATTCCTACTTCTAGCAGTTGTGCTTAATATTTTCATGGTCTTTAATGCAGATCTTTGCATGGCTGGCTTCTTGCCACTCAAAATCACCCTTCAGATAAACGCTCTGCTTCCCTGATTTTAAATTCATTGTTTTATTTACTTTATAGTATTATTACTCTCAAAAGATATCTTGTTTATTTTTTTGCCTGTTTCTTATTGTATATGGCCCCCAACTCCCAACAGAGGAACCTGCTATGTTCAGTTCACTACTGTACTTCTAATACTCAGAAAAGTACCTGGTATATATGGGGTACTTACTATTTATTGAGTGAATGAATTAAGAAAGGGCTAGAAGATAGTCATACATCTAAGTAACTAAGCCTGATTCCTCTGGCTTGCCCAAGATTGAGATTGTAGCAAATTCTTGAGACATCTAATTTAAAAAGCTGCATTTAATGACAAACTTCGGTTCCAACAGAGTAAGTATGACAGTAAGATTTCTTTTGTTTGTTTGCAGATGTAGGGTGATAAGGCAATGGTGGTGGTGGTGGTATATCCCATGATACCACAGCCTAGCTTCTGAGAATTCTTTATTTCTCCTTATACTCAAACCAACTCTGCTAATTCCAATTGGGTTCACAAGTCAGCTCAAACATTGCCATGTCTACAGTTTGAAATAAATTAGATTCAGAACACAACCAATCTAAATTCACAATAAGAACAAGAGATCAGCGACTATTTGTTAATTTCTTATAATTGTGCTTTCTTTTTCCTTTTTAATATTAATACAGCCAAACCATGACATTTCAATAATATTGACTCCACTCATACACTTAAGCCAGATTTAGTAATGGGCAAGTAACAACCAGCTTAAGCCAATGAAAACACTGCATTTCTTGGCCTTATCAACTGAAATAGGATTGGACATGTGATCTAAACTGTTATCACTGCAATTCAGAATTTTTTTTGTTGAGAAAATTGGATATGGATTCTCTCTTTTGCAGTCCTTGTGGCTTGGTGCTTGGTGGTATGGGTATGTGAAGCTTGGAACAGCTATGGCAATGAGGAGAGAAACTAGAGCCACTGGGATGTCCTATCAGGATGGGAGTGAATCCAGAGAAAGTGGAACTGAGAGATGAAATGAAATTTATGTGTGAACACTGGATCAAACTGCATCTGAAAAGATATCATTCCATTTATGTATCCTAAAATCAAAGTATTCTTAACTGATATTAGGGAAAACATAGGTCTTCAGTCATGTTCTACTTCTTTCTCTGGTATCTGGGAAACAACCTTTAGCAGATGTTGTCAGTGCTCTGTCGAAAAGCCCTTTATACCATTTTCGTGCATTTATTTCCCTTTGGTATAGCAGCCACACTCCCTTTAGCTACTGGAATCACTGAGACCGCAAGTGAAAGACAGCCTGGGAGTTTTCCGATGACTGTCTAGTCCAGGGGTAGGAAAGTCCGGTTTCGTTGCCTTGGTTTGGACAACCTTGTGGCATTCCAGAGTTCCTGTGCAAGACAATTTTTGCCTGAGGCTGCACTGTGTCAGGCTCTTTCCTGTCCTGACCTTCCTTTATAAACACTTGCATACACATCTTCATCTCAGAGCCTAAGACAGTCTCCTCAATATGTGTGCATAGGTCAATCACTTGGCCAAAAAAAATCTAATGAAAATATTAGAACACAGAAAATAAATGATTTATTCACCTCTGAATATCACTAGTAGATACTGTACTTTCAAAAAATTCAATTATGAAAGTGTTCAATATAAGAATTAATTTGTGTTGGCTCCAGAGAGAATAGAGAGAGCCTGATTGCACTACAGTTTCAGGCTATTCCTACCAAAAATTCAGTTTTGAGTGTGTGAGTAGTTCCCAAAATATACACTGTTTTAAAATTTCAAATTCATAAAAACTTATAGTCTTCCACATTTTGGCTTTTGAAAATGGAGGATTTGTTCTCAAATACTTGGATTCCAATATATCAAGGTCTCTGCTTACAATAATATTCTTCCCCACAGTGTGCTATATATACTGTGGTAGATTTGCTATCTGAGATGCAAGAAAGTATACTGTAGTTGCAGAATATTCAACTTAGAAACTACTGATTGTGCTTTCAAAGTTTAATTTGTGTCACGAATATTTTCTTAGTTAAAAAATAAACAAAAGAGAAAATGGACTAATAATATATTGAAATAATGCCACCACATATGCTTAGTTAAATGTATGATAAGATGGAATTAAAGAACAAAGTTCTTTCTAATCAAGTATTTATATAGCTAGAACCATGCAGGTTTCTGGTTTTAAATTTTATGTTCTTACTCTCATATGCATAAATATGAGATACCAGATATCTGCCATATTAAGTAAACATTACAGTATTCATGGAAAAATAATTATCTCATTTTGTAAAGTTGACATCTCTAGGTTCACATAAGTGGTTAAAAAGTAAGAAGTGGCTGGGCATGGTGGCTCATGCCTATAATCCCAGCACTTTGGGAGGCCTAGGCGGGTGGATCACGAGATCAAGAGATCGAGACCATCCTGGTCAACAAGGTGAAACCCCGTCTCTACTAAAAATACAAAAATTAGCTGGGCATGGTGGCGCGCATCTGTAGTCCCAGCTACTCGGGAGGCTGAGGCAAGAGAATTGCTTGAACCCAGGAGGTGGAGGTTGCGGTGAGCTGAGATTGTGCCATTGCACTCCAGCCTGGGTAACAAGAGCGAAACTCCGTCTTAAAAAAAAAAAAAAAAAGTAAGAAGCATCAAACTGAATTTTGGTGAATTTTTTCAGATAGGAATAATTTAGTATAGTTAAAAAGTAACAAGTATAGGCCATGGAATTTCTCAAAGGAATTTGCCTTTAAGAGAGATTGTTCACATGGCCTTAGGTCCAGTTGGCTTTTTTGTCATCATGCATAAAATTCAAATCAATCGCCACTTTTAAAGTGACTCTTAGGTGTACGGTACTCTTCAACAGAAGAGTATAAGAAAACTATAATATAAGACAAGTATGATAAGAGCTCAGGTTTTTAAATAAATGTTTGTTCTCTCAAGTGATAAAGAAGGAAAGTGAAGAAAAGCAATCACCACCACCATCTTTTATTGTGACACTTTTACAGGTGAGAAAAGGAAATCTGGTCATGTAGCTAACAAATGGCAGAAGCAGAATCCAAAGTCCTATCTGTACAATTCCCAAGTCTATGCTTTCAACTTCAGACCTCTTCAAATCTCACACTGTCTTAGATACTTTACTGTTCATACTGTACATCATAACCGATACTGTTTTTCTTGGGTTGAAATGCATACACACAGGTATTGTTTGGCTTAGGTACTGGGTTTTCCTCTACAATTTTACTTTGATGGTAATCTTTACATAAAATCTCTTCCAGTTTCCTCATTTAAAAATTCAGCATTAAAAGAGTGACCATTAAGCAGTAAATGAAGTCTTGCTGTGAGGACAGTATAGCAAGAAATATTTCCTGGTTACAAAATCACTTTATCAGCAGTAGTTGCCTTTCCTCACCATTGGGCAACATTTTATTCACGTATTTCAATATGCATCCTGCTTTAATTTGCTATGCAAATAGTACACAATCTTCAGGAGCAAATACTACTGAAAATAGAGCCACACTTGGGGAGCAAATTTCTAGATCTACAACTTAGTAATGAGATTATTTTGGGCAAAGCTTTCATTTTTCTGTGGTTCTCTTTCTTTTCTGGAAAATTTGGAAATAGACTATGTTGCCTATGGAATTCTGTCACTTAATTCCTTTCTATTTTGCATTATGATTACTTATAAACTAATTTTATTTGCTTTACTAGTGTATAAGCTACTTCTAGGCAGCAGCTAATGTAGTATCTTGCACATGACCAATAATCATTGGATAGATGATTCATAAAGCAAGTATTTTCAGTAAATATTTGCGTATTTGT
This sequence comes from Callithrix jacchus, assembly GCF_049354715.1. Classification (NCBI taxonomy): domain Eukaryota; kingdom Metazoa; phylum Chordata; class Mammalia; order Primates; family Cebidae; genus Callithrix; species Callithrix jacchus. The sequence goes on along the minus strand of NC_133509.1, from coordinate 51,629,894 downwards.
ATGCTCAAGGAAAACAGCAGTATTGGATTTTAATTCAGTATAGTGATAAAAGCTGTGAAGAATAAACTTTTTAGTTTTTAAGCTCCTTGAAGGCAGAAGCTATATACAAATGTCAATTTTTTATGCTCTGGTAAGGGTGGGATGTACCAAAAGACATTTAATTAATGCCTTTGAGTCAGTCTCAAATGAGAATAATTCATAATGCAATCAGAATTTAAAAATTTAAAAATTCCCAACTAGTTCTTACTACAGCATTTTGCCCCCTTTCCACTTTTTCCTCCCCTCTGGGAACTGGAAGAGTCCCTTGAATGACCTCTTTAAATTCTAGGCTTTCACTATAGCTAGCACGTTAGTATAAAATCTTTTTCTCCTTCTGAAAGCTGGAGGGAGCTTCCTGAATGATTGATTGGCGAAGTGTCCCCTGGACACTCTGGTGCAAATACCATGCAACCACTGATTGATGTGCTCGCTCTTTCACGAATACATTCATTTTCTCTTCTCTAACACACAATTTATTCATCCCATGATGCATTTATGCATCCATTATCACTGTCTTTCAATTTTTAAGTCGGTGAAAAGATGAAAAGTTAATGCTTATGAGGTGGTAAGGCAAGCCTATCTTAAATAAAAGTAGTGATCTTCCCATATATCCAGAAGAATATTTTTTCAAGAGTTTCCTTTGCTCTGATTAATTACAATTTTAAAACAACTTTGGATTGTGAAAGAAGAAAACTCAGGATTGGGGAGTGAAGCTAGAGAGGGTTGAGCTGAGTTATATATTATTAATAATATCAGGGCTGAACTGGGGATAAGGAGACTAAAATTCTAGGTAAGCCCCTATGAGCCTATGAGCTTGGTAAGTCAATTAAACTTTTTGGAATTTGATTTTCTTATTTGTAAAATGTGGGGATTTAACTAGATGGTTTTGAAGCCTCCTTCCTGCTACATTGTTTTATGATGTTGTAACTACCACCAACAGGTAGAAACATCATTAAAGAATCTGACACTCATGAAAAATTCAGACGGAAGTCATACTTTTAGGGGGAGGCTATTCATGCTACACATTTTTGGTGTGATTTAAATATGAACCACATGCCCACTCAGGAAAAAAATACAAACAATTTATAAAAGAATCTATCAATCATGTCATTCATGAGTCTATGAAATCAGAAATAATTCTCTAATAAATATACAGTTTAGAGGCAAACATTACTCTTATAAATATTTCTGGGTCATTTTTAAATTGTGAGAAAAAGTAGAAATTTAGTTTAAATTGGTTAGCTTCTGGGTTTACAAAAAAGGGAAAGTATTATCTAAGACAAGGGAAGGTTGATTTCATTTTCCAAGAAGACTTCTGACATTTCACTTCAATGAACTGCAGAATAACTCCCTCAAATCAATGACATCAACATATTTTAACTTTTCACAAAATTAAGAGATTTTAAAATGAAATCTCTTAACTCAAGAGCATCACACAACAAAATAATTTACAGTATTACCTATAAGACATGACAATTAGAGAAGAAGGCTTAAGGAATATGATACAGGATGTTCTCAAGCAAATGCTGAGTCTGACAGGTAAGTTTCATTAGCAATTTAAAACAAACTGGTGAACAGTTATTTCTAGATTCATTAATTCAAATAATACTTGTTGAGCACTTAAGTATCAGACACTGCTTCAAACACTCTTTTGTTAATTTTGTTTTTCCACATTTTCTTGTGGAGGATGACATATATCCAAATGGTAATTCGGATATTTAGTTAGTCCCCATCTCCCTGTTTCCTTTCCCCATTAGTATCTCCCGTCAAATAGTATTTTTCTTCAAAGCTCTGCCTGCCTTTTACTGAGCAATGGGATTAGTGCCAGACTGCAGTAAGCAATTTGTTCATCCTTGGAGAGCACATTTGCACTACCCCATGATACAGGCATTTAAATGATTTTATTCGTTCACCTGTGTTGAACATTAAGGGGGTAAATTTTCAGTCCAGGGATTTGGCTTTAAAACTCCAATTGATGTTAATGAGAATTGGTAATGAGCCCCTTCTTCTTAATTAGTGGCACCATACCTATGACTGTAGGAGGCCTGGCTGAGATGTGGGGAGCTTAACGAGGTGATAACAAGGAGAAAATGTTTAAGCCTGGATTTTGGCCCGGTCCATACTTTACTATGCAAACATAATGTAGGAGCTGATGCTTTAAAGTAATTTATTACCTAGATTTTATGACTGTATAGACCTTCCATAAGAACAATTCATCTTTTCTATAAAAGTACTCTAGTTCCATAGAAAAGGAGTGAGGCAGAAGAAGCTAAATCAAAGGAGCAAGAATATGATCACGTAGATTTTCTCTCCTTGTTCATGTAGAGCAATTTTTACGTTAAAACAAACTATCTTTTGCTGATTCCATTTGCCTCAATTAAGGAATACCACAGAGGATAAAGCTCATTCCACACCAAGGAGCAAAATTCTTTCTCAAGGTAAATTGAACCTCTAAATATCATTCAGGATGTTACAGCGATGATTTAAAGAAATAAGAGTCTGACTTTTATAGCATCTTTCATTGAATATCATATGATCATTATGGCACGCTGGTAAAAACACAAGTTTTGATCTTACATACTCTACTTGAGCTGCTTCTTACTGCCACAGCACATGACCTAATCCAGGAAGAATAAAATGATCACAGAATAATAAAATTTCACTGTACCTAGCAAAGGACATAAAAGTTGGATTATTGATTTTGCTTGAATGATGTGCTGTAATTTCATATGCCAACAGAGTGGAGCACAAATCCTGGCCTGCCAGCTTTCATTACTGGAACTCACTCTCTTGCCACCAAGTAACTTCAACCAAGTCACAAGATAAATCTGGATTTCTTAACTTACTGAAAATGAATGTCTTTAGCCCCAGGCAATTAATAGGAACTTCAGGACTAGAGAAGACCTGCTTTCAGTTGGGAGAAAGAGGGGAAACACTTCAGTGGAGACATTTTACTATTTCTTGAGTTGGCAATTATCCCTATACTCAAAGATAAAGTAACATGCATTAATTTATAAATCCTTTCTGTATCTCTTTGCCCCTTGAAATACTGTTTTTGGTTCTTTCAACTAGATTCATTGTACTGATTTTAAAAATAGTGATAATAAATTAAAAACTATGCATCATCAAAACAAGAAAGAAAAATCAGATACAAGGTCAAAGCAGCCAAGTCTGGTTGCTAAACACACTATTTTGTTTCTGCTGTCATACATTATAGAGCCAAGCCTGGAACCTTGATTAACTGTCTAACAATTAAATTTTACTGATTTCAAATGGGAAAATGTGTGGATAACAGTAAAAAATGAATGTTAAATAGCGCAAAGGCATTAACAATGTCAGTTTGTAAGTGATGCAATCTTTATGTACTAAAAAAAATTGGAATTCCATGTGTAACTATTTGTTGAGGCTCAGAAAATGACACTCTAAAGTGAAAGCCTCATAAGCAGACTCAGAAGTGGTTTCTGTCCTTCTCTTGTCCTCTTGTCTCTTACCTCTCATTCTTCCCTGAGGTAAGCCATAGAAACTAGAATTCCTTTTCTCTAAGTTGGGTCATAGAAACCAGAACCCCTTTTCTCAAAGCCACCCATAAACCTAAAATTATTACTCTATAACTTCCCCCCACCTTTCTAAGAACTGGCCATAAAGCAATTACTTGACCTACCTAGTTTGATTGTAGGTTATAAGACCTCCATTCCAGTGTGGGTCCTGCCCCATACCCAGAAGGAATGCATGCTCAGAGAGAACAAGAAGAATCTGAACACACAGGCCTTACTGGGTTCCATTCTCCACAACCTCAGTCTGCTACTATTAGATGATACTGTTTTTGTCCAATCACATCTCTACACCCTGTTCTTGCTTCATCAGATACAAAGCACCCAAGCATGAAATCAGATTGCTTTCCTTCTGTCTTTGGGTCATTCGGTCTGAAGGCTCCCATGTCATGTAAAACTTTGATTAAATAAATCCGCTATGCTTTTGTCAATCTGTCTTTGTTATGGGATGTCAGCCATGACCCTTATGATGAAGAGAACAGGTATCACCATCTCTCTGTCCCCACACTATACAAACTTTGGCAAATGATCTCTGACATATTTAAATGGTAGGAGTTTTATAAAATAAATATTATATGCTAATGAGATTAGATTTTTTCCCAATCTAGAGGAGCTATGGAAATCGTTCCCAGGAATCATTATATAATTAAAGGGCAAGGAATACTTAAAGTTTCATGCATTACAGTTTTTTTTTTGCTTGCTGTAATAACATCTCTAATAAAAATATGTCTAAAGTATCAGAATAACAATGAATAAATATGGAGAGATTACAGGACTAGAGGAAACGGTAGCATTATATTACAGAATTTCAGACCTTTGGTAGGTTTTATAATTACTTGAACAAAAAGTAGTCCATATAAAGACAATTTTTGTTTGTTTATATGTATATATATATATTATTGCAATTTAGGTTCTGGGGTACATGTGAATAATATGCAGGATTGTTGCATAGGTACATAGATGGCAACATGGTTTGCTGCTTCCATCCCCATCACCTATATCTGGCATTTCTCCCCATGTTATCCCTCCCCAACTCCCTACCCGTCCCCTGCTCTCCCTCCCCTAGTCTCCCCAAACAGACCCCAGTGTGTGATGCTCCCCTCCCTGTGTCTATGTGTTCTCATTGTTCAACACCCGCCTATGAGTGAGAACATGTGGTGTTTAATTTTCTGTTCTTGTGCCAGTTTGCTGAGAATGATGGTTTCCAGGTTCATCCATGTCCCAAGACAAATGTTAATATAGTGGCAGGACAAATTTGGAAAGCAGTCCTTATACTGAACAACAAGATGGCTACACACTTTCAGGGACTAAAGTTCCTGACTTGGCCCTGGAGAAAGCGTCCTCTTGTGAACTTTATCTACTCCTGTAGATAAAATTCCTCTAACACCTTTAGAAATTCTGGCATATTACAGAAAAGAAGGAAAGGCTTGAGATTAGACAAAAATATTTAGATTGAAAAAGCTACATATTTAAATAAGAACAAGTTTGGGACAGAGAGAATATAGTCACATTTCATTTCCAAAGCATAAAGTTCTTTTCTCAAAATAAAAACAAATATTAGAGATGCTTAAGGATATAGATGGTATAAATCTGTGTTCCTGGGGGTAACAAAGGCATGAATAAATTATTTTATGTAAAATTCTTTATAGTGGGATAAATAGTTATTAACACTTTAAGACCTTCCACAGTCTTTATATTGGTTATTTTTTACTCCTTGTCTCGCTGCAGGTGAGATTTATAATCTGGCTATTTATAATCTGGCTTAAATAGAGTAGACAATAGAAAATCATATGCCGCTCCAATCTGAGAGTTGAGTAACTTTAAAAATAGCATATTAGTTCTGAATTTGAGGTTGATAATGTCTTTTTTGTTATCACTTAAGTTCGTGTGATGTGTTAGAGAATGGAAAACAGGCAGAACACAAAGGTAAATTAATATACTTATAAGCACAGCATAAAGTAGCAGGAAGAACAGTTAACCACCATCTGAAAAAATTATATAAGATATAACCTAATGACTTAACATCTCCAGAAGACTAGAGCTTCCTGTGTCTTCAAAAAGAAGGCCATGCCAATAGGGAGTCCCACAAGACAGAAGAGAGGCTGATATTTCAAAGATGATTTAAAACATCCCAGCCACAACATCTGGTGTTGTATAAGGCATTTAATAACATCAAACCAAGAGTTTGGGTTTATTTTTCCATTAATATTTATGTAACATGGCAGTTCAAATATATGTTGCAGGCCAGTACAACTCAAGATTTTGAAGATATAGGAAATACATTATGCAAAAAGTTCTTACATGACATTTTTAAACTAATATTGCTGGATATTTTTGAATTTCCCTTTTCAGAATAAAATCAGAGTAATGTTTTTTTCAAGTATTATATACCCAAACCATTCATTAAGTACTATGATGCATCAATTTTGGTGGATCTGAAGATATGAAGACAAACAAGATCCAGGACTAAAAAATTCAAAATGGGAAAGAAGAAAAGGAGAGAGAAGCAAGGTATATGAAATAATAAATATAACAAGAATATTAGAAATGCTTTAGCAGAGCCATGTATAAAGCTTTGTGAGTATGCAGAAAGGAAGCAATTTTTCTCTATGATTCTAACATTGTATATAGCATTTACGGTTATTTTTTTAGATGTATATATTCCCATGTACTTCCAGTAAGTTACTTACTTAGTCACTTTTGATTTGTGTTACCAATAATTTTCATGAGTCGTGCCAAGCAATCTACACATATGTTCAATTAGTCTCCCTTGAGAAGAAGGTCATTGTTATAAAACTGCTGGCCGGCTGTAGACACATGGATCAGTTTCCTTTTGAAAAACGCAGTATCTCTATTTATAAAACTAGGTTGAATCACCGTTTATATAATCTCCCAAACTTGACATGCCAGTCCTGTCCCTGGTTTCTCCATTTTTCTTTCTTTCTTAAAATTTTTATGCAATTACAATTTTTGTTTTAGACTCAGGGGATATAAGTGCAGGTTTATTACACAAGTATATTTTTCTATTGCTCCTCTGGCAACTGATTGCTTATGGATTCTCATCAAATTCTACATCAAAAATGTCTCTTAATATATGCCCTCTCCATTCCCAATGTCACTGCCTCAGTTTGTAATCCCGCTGTTCTCCTCCCTCCTTTTCTCTTCTTTCTCCAGCCCCAGCCGTCAAGCTTTTTTTCCTAAAAAACAGGGCTGATCATGTCTTTCTCATGAACAACAATTCTCTGCTCATTTTGTGGTCTACAGGATAAAATTCAAAACTGAGCTCGGACACAAGGTCCTTCAAACTTTGGCTCCAATTTACCACACCTGTGTGCCACATCCCTTTGCCACATCCAAGATCCTACACTTAGTTTCATATCACAGATACAAGAGTCTCTTACCACTTTGCTTTGTAACTTATTAGTTGACAGGTCTGCTTCTCCTCTTATGCCTTGTTGTATTGACTCATAAAATCTCAAACTCTAACCTAGTGCCTTCTATACAGTTTACTACATTACACATTCAGTAAACCCAAAGTGAGTGAAACAATAGCACTGGCCTCACTCATTCAATTATAACAACACTACCCATGTTACTATGTATAAATAACAACAGGCTGGGTACGGTGGCTCATGCCTGTAATCCCAGCACATTGGGAGACCGAGGTGGGCAGATCACCTGAGGTTAGGCGTTCAAGACCAGCCTGGCCAACATGGTGAAACCCTGCCTCTACTAAAAATACAAAAACTAGCCAGGTGTGGTGGCAGGGGGCCTGCAATTCCAGCTACTGGGGAGGCTGAGGCAGGAGGTGAAAGTTGCAGTGAGTCGAGCTCACACCATTGCACACCAGCCTGGTTGACAAGAGTGAGACTAAGTCTCAAAAATAAATAAAAAAACATACATATAAACTAATAACAATAGCAAATACTTATGTAATACAATATGATAGACATTATCTAAGTGCTTTACATATATCAGCTTGTTTAAGCCTCATGTCAATAGGTACTATTATTACACTCACTTATAGATGAGAAAATTGAAGCACAGAGAAATCCCCTAAATTTCCATGAAAGATAGCAGCTGGTTTTAAGAGAAACAAGTCAAGAAAGAAAGAAAGAAAAGAAAAAAAGAAAGGAAAGAAAGGATGAAAGAAAGAAAGAAAGAGGATTTTGTATTCAAATGAGTTCTGGATATTCTGGGTTGAATAGAATTAAACAAGTTTCTTCACTGGAGGACTTCTCAGAGTCATTAAACAAGAATTGTGACAATGTGAACTGCCATTAAAGGTGTATTTACCCTGATCCTCTAGCTACAGAGGATTTGGTGGCCAAGCATCTTGTGGGACTAGTGATCTGTGAAACATACCTTGAGAAGAACTGCTGGAGGGTTACATAAGGTGACACAGTAAAACCTGTTATCAATTAATGCTTGTATGCCTCCTTTCCTCTCCTCTCCCCATCGGAAATAGGTCATAAGGTCTATGGTCTTGCCTAAGGGCAGACGGTGAACAAATAAACTGTCTAAGACAGTAGTTAATTTTCTTTCTCTTCTCTCTCCTCCTGATTTATAGATTGTTTGGTTATACATTAAAAATACATACTCTATAATTTTTTTTTTACTGGTATTAAGGAGAGTTCTTAAATTGTAATATAAAGGTTTTGATGTTATAGTTAGAGAATTTCAGCAACTTTCTTTATCTAGTTGAGAAAGGTACATTAGAGTTGTATCAACCTTCAAATGAGCTCTACATGTTTTTAAAGGCAGCAAGCACTATAAACAGGGCTAGTAATAAAGAGACTTGGGTCTGCACCAACTATCTCTGATGCCCCGCTATTTGCCTCAGCTTCTTTATCTGCCCATTAAAGACATTTGAATACTAATTTCTCAAGTACCATCTAATTTTAAAATTCAAAAACATGCAAATTGCTCTTCCAGATTCATTGAAGCATAGAACAGAAAAATACTAACTAAATATCTAAACTACATTGGTGAGATTCCCCCCCCCATTATTATAAAGAAACTTCTGCCAATGAAATTAAATATAAATAGTAGGTTGTGGGAAGCATCATCAAGTGAAGTGAAAAATGGGGGGAAGCAATAAAATTTTTACTGCTTCCTTGGTACAGACAATTTTTTTAGGCTAAAGAAATGGCAGATTCTTATATTCTGGTGCACAGGAACTATATGAATAAAACATGCCTGTGCAAATGAACTCACAACCTTATTCCAAAGCACCATTCGGGAATAATACGTTTAATGTCTCATCGACTTCCCCAGAAAAGTGAAAGTAAACCTGTGCATACAGACAAAACAACCATAACAAAAAGCAAGGTAGAAATAAATCTGCTATGGGGAACAGATTTGATCGACATTTGAAGGTTTCAAAACTCGAAGTAATATGCTAGTCACTTAAAAATATTCCCACATTTCTGCTTTCTCCCATCACTCTATGCCTTAAGATTCATCTGTCAATTTTGACGCATCTTTTTAAGTACCCCTTCAAGCCTAAAAATCCAGACCACTGAAAAGCCCTCTTTGCTTTGAAACTATCTGATCAATTCATAGATCATTTACCTGCAAGGATTATTTGGTGAAGCTAAAGCGGCACATCAACCAGCAGCATCTGAGGGCTGAGGTGGCGGAACGTCAACAACAAATTGTCATTGGCATTCCATTTATGAACCTTCAAACAGCATCAGATCTTTTCCATGGGAAACCAGATCAGGTCAGACTAGAGCTGAATATTTCTTAACAAGCTAACCATCAAAAGAATTTACGTTTTGAATAAAAAGGCTATCATTTGTTGATTTGAATATCAAAGGGATCCACTGCAAACTCCCAGTCTAGAAAAACCTCCCTAAGCTGCACTAGACAGGTGTTTAATAATCTATTATTAAGGCACTATTTTAGGTTACTCAGAATTATAAAAAATAGCTGTAACTGTGAAGCTGCAAATGGGACTGCACAAAGAACCGAATGCTATTAACATACTATTAACAATTCAAAAGAATGAGTTGACATACCAATCAAACTTGTTAATTGACTGTCAATGGCCTGTCCCTGAATATACAACATGACTGCATTATAGATTTCAAATGCTGACAGGAAGACAGTTCCATTTGCATTAACTTCATAAACTGATCAACAACCAAACTGCCACATACATTTATAATGGGAAGCTGAATCATTTCAATATTCATGGAGCTCTGTAATTGTAAATTAGGTACTGGCAAACAATACAATACTGTACATACTCTAAAATATCTGAAATTTCATTGACCTACTTTCATTCTGGTTTTAAAATACAAAAAAAAGTTTCTTCTTGAAGTGATCATTACTTTAATTTGTAGTTTGTGTCTTAAGCAAAATTTGTTTGCAACCCAATTTGCAACTATAGTTTACAGTTGCACTTTAGAAGCATCCCTGGTCTAGAAAGTATGAGGTAAAAAAGGTAGTGCAAAGTGAGCTTGCCTTACTTGGGGATTTTGAAATATGAAACAAGGCAGAATCATACTACTTCAGGTGACAGCTGAAGATCCATTATGATAACATATTTAGCAAATAATCATTAACACAATGAAAAGGTTATAAAGTACTCCTGGACTGGAGCCTTCTTAAATCCCCTCAAATGGACCTGCTATTCTGAAATCAGACTTTAAAATTTTCAATCATCCATTGGTTTCAGAATCAATAGAGTAAAAGGAAAGATAAATGAGGGCTGAAGACTGTTTTCAACCAAAGCTTCATGATAAATGGTCTAAAATTCAATAGTTATCAGCATGGAGATATTCCTTTCAAATAGTTCTATGACTTCTTCAACAATAAACACAGGGGTTTTTTTTCCTTAAAAAAGCTGTTTCCCCCAGAGGTAAATGTTACTATAGCTTTGGATACTTTACTTTGTTCATTAGGTAGGCATCACCCCTCCAGCCACTAGAAGTTGCTCAAACTTTGTGGATTAATTCTGGAATATTATAAAGTATACAATTTTGGGTGCACCAGTTTACTCATAGAGCCTTTAGTAAAGGTTGTCTTGAAATTTTTTTGACTCTGCAAATTACTACATACTGTTAAATAACAAAATGAGTTTATTAGTTGGAGGGGAGCAGTTACTTCTAAATAATGAATGTGATCCTCAGAAGATTATTCATTCTATCTATTAGAATTAGTTTCTTTTCTCATCTTTGTCCAGCTAAGCAGTGATATATATTCCACAATGGTAAGTAACACACACATCATACATGCACACATATACATAATTTATGCATACATAAAATTGACTTATATTTATAAACACAAATATATAGTATATAATATACATATTTGTTTAAATATATACACACCTATATAACATATATATCTTTAATAAACTTAATCTTAGAATGATTTTAGATTTATAGAAAAGTTATAGGATAGTATAAGTTCCTGTATAACGTGAATCCAGTTTCACTAATTGTTAACATCTTATATTACCATGATATATTTGTCATAACTAATAAGCCAATATTTATATATTTTATTATTAGCGAAAGCACATATTTAATTCAGATTTCCTTCATTTTTACCTATTTGCTCTTTTTCTATTATAAGATCCTAGCCAGTTACCCTATTATTTATAGTCATATGTCTTCTTATGCTCCTCTGACTGTGACTGTTTCTGAGTTTCCTGGTTTTGATGACCTTGACAGTTTTGAGTAGTACTAGTCATGTACTTTATAGATTGTTCTTTGATTTGGATTTTCTAATGTTTTCCTCATGGTTAAACCACAGTTATAGATTTTTGGAAGGAAGACTATAAAGTGCCATTTGCATAAATGATATGTTTTTATCTTTGAATGTTCTCAATGTATTCAATGTACTAAAATATATTTTTTTCTGTTTAGAAATAAAGGGCAAGTTATGTAAATCATCAGCAACAATCTGCAAAAGAGGCTATGTGTATATAATGGAAAGTGCTTCATTGCTATTAGTAGTGTAGTAGATGTCAAGATCTGTGTTCACTCTGGGATTTAGCCATGTCTGGGCATGTCTGCAGGACTATAGTGTGGGTCCACGAGGGATCCATTTATAAGAGATGAGGTCAAGAGCCAGGAGATGGAAATGGAAGAACATATATCCTGACCTAAGGGAAAGACAGATGTTTACTAGTTTAGTTCAGGGTCAATGTGCAAGTATATCTGATATGTATGTACACGTGTGTGTAGTGGTTTTGAATTTACCATTTCTGAATTTTAGGGCAAGAAATATGGAAAGAGAACATAGGGAAGACTAAAGAGTCTGTTGGTAAACATTAGATGCATTAATGACAGCTACTCTAGGACTGATAAGAATGGCGGTGATTTGATAGTGACAAGGGAGTACTGGTGACTGAGGAAAGGAGTGGGTACCATTAGCATAAAATATAGTGTCTTTAATAGTGGGCATTATAAGTGTCAATAGTGACATGGGCAGGCATCACCATAGAAAGATGACATTAGCATAGCATACCAGGAAAGGAGGAGAAAAATAGAAGATCCATAAATAGGCAAGGATACTGGTTTTTTGTGTTTATATTAGTTACTTCTTAGGAACATGTAACATTTTTGGGAAAAATGTATGGGGCTGGGGTGTTCTCAGGGAAGGTAAAAAGTCTAGTTAGAGAAATACCACATCTGGTAATTGCTTACCTATAGGCCTGAACACAAGTTAGAGACAAAAGAAAGTCATTGGCCAGGCACGGTGGCTTATGCCTGTAATCCCAGCACTTTGGGAAACTGAGGCGGGTGGATCACAAGGTCAAGAGATCAAGATCATCCAGGCTAGCATGGTGATACCCCATCTCTACTAAAAAATACAATAAATTATCTGGGCATGCCTGTAGTTCCAGCTACTTGGAAAGCTGAGGCAGGAGAATTGCTTGAACCCGGGAGGCAGAGGTTGCAGTGAGCGAGATCATGCCACTGCACTCCAGCCTGGTGCCTGGTGACAGAGTAAGACTCTGTCTCAAAAAAAAAGGAAGTCACTTACATTCTCTGAGTTTCCATACTCATGAATGAGCAATCCATTCTTCTTCAAAAGGTTGTTGATTGGAGTGATAGCAATGCTACTCAAAAAGTATAAAAATAAAAAATAATAAAATGTTGAGAGATTTGGTAGAGATGGTAGTGACTTGGAAAGTACAACTCTTTTTTTTTTTTTTTTTTTTGAGACAGAGTTTCACTCTTGTTGCCCAGGCTGGAGTGCAATGGCATGATCTCGGCTCACTGTTAACCTCCACCTCCCGGGTTCAAGCCTCCTGAGTAGCTGGGATTACAGGCATGCGCCACCATGCCTGGTTAATTTTTGTATTTTTAGTTGAGACAGGGTTTTCCCATGTTGATCATGCTGGTCTCGAACTCCTGACCACAGGTGATCCATGCCTCAGCCCCCCAAAGTGCTGGAATTACAGGCATGAGCCACCACACCTGGCAGCAACCTCTTAAGTAGACTTGAAGGGTTATAAGTAGCTCGGATTCAAGAAATGTGGATTTTTTGTAGAGATGTAAGAGGCACTATAGGGGACAGAATCTTAGAAATGCCTCATGAGTATTGGAACTTAAGTCTTATTCTGGATTGAAGGCAATTAAAAGAACCTCAGCAGCAGTTGTTCAATAATTCCATGCTAGCGCTCAAACCACATTATTTTCTTGGTCTCATGTGCATGTGTGTGTGTGAGTGTGTGCATTTTCTTACTTCTTTTATCATTACAGTGCAAAGTAAGCAATTCACCAGGAAAACTTTACCTATTGATTGAGTGGTGGTACTCTTAAACAATCTGAATAGTGTTATCCTTAGAAAATAAATGTAAGCAATAAAGGGAACTCTACTAAGTGGTGACTCAATCCACCATTCCATAGAACTTCTCTATCTGTCAGAGTCTGGTTTCTCATGGACTTTAGCTTTCCTGTGGAATATCATGGTCCTTCTTATTTTATGATATCTTTTATCCATTCTTTTTACCATAGAGTGACCGGGTTCTGGGTGCAGGGGAGACTCAGCTCCCCTGAGGGGATGTTCTTCGAGGCTCTTGGTCTCTCACTCTCCCAAGAATGAGAAGGAGGAGGCTGCCAAGTGTGGTACACTCATAAAGTAAATGTTGGACCCCCAAAGAGTTTTTGTAGAAAGTGATTTATTTAGGCCGAGAAAGAGAAAAAGGAGAAAGAAAAAAATAAGAGTGAAACCTTCCATGAGATTGTGGAAGGGGATCCATACATGGAATCACAAGAGGTGTGGAAGAAGGGGACTTTTAACTTGGGACAACTCCCTCCCCCTTTAAGTTTCCAGGCCTATGAAAGGAGTTCCTTTAAACTTCCGCTGGAGTGATTGATCTTTGATTCTTTCCCACGCACGTGAAAATTTAAACAAAGACCTCTAATCCGTGATAGAGAGGTGGGGGAGGCATGGCACTGGGAAGTTCTTGTCCTTGAAACTATGCCCCTTTGTGGACCCAGGAAGAGAATACATTCCCTCAATAGCAGCCCAATATTGGACCAACCCTTACTTTCTTGGGCAAGGTGTTATTCTTGTTTTTAGTTTGCATGAAGACACTTGATAAAGCCATTGAATTATTAATGAAAAGATTGCCCTTGGGCCTTACTTGGGCAAAAGACCACAAATGGTGTGAGAGGTAGGGGTTGGGTCATATTACTGTACAAGGAATAGCCTAGAACTGTTTTTCACTAAAAGGAGAATGATGGGACAGTTTCTATTAGAAGAGAGAAAATGAGCATTCAGACCTCCAGGATAGTCAAAAGTAACCTGACATGAAAACAGGACACTTTCACTGTGACATTAGTTGGCTGTACAAATTCTAAACCAATGCTTTAAAATTTGCTCCTCAGTAAATCATCTAAATCTTTCATACGGAAGGAAACTAAAGTCTGGAGTAAATACTAGCTGTAGGTTAGAAAGCTCCTTAACAGCAGAGCTAGGCTTAGAGCTTAATGTCCTTTCTTCTGTAAGCTGTCTCAGCAAGCTTAGAGAAGAGTTAAGGTAGCAGTAAGCCTTTATCAAAATAGGAACTCAATTTTCTTTGAAACATTCTCATTTTTTTTTTTTTTTTGCCAAGACTTGAACATTTATTCTTTATATAGTTTCCTAAGGACTCCACTATTTTCACTAGCTGAAAACATGCTTTCTTTCATTTCCTCAATCCTTTCTCCTTCCCTTATATATTTATCTTACTGCGCCAGCATTCTATATGCATCTTCTCCTTAAGATTCCTACTATGGGCCAGGTACGGTGGCTCATGCCTGTAATCTGAGCAGTTTGGGAGGCTGAGGCAGGTGGATCATGAGGTCAGGATTTCAAGACCAGTCTGGCAAATATGGTGAAACCCCATCTCTACAAAAGATACAAAAATTAGCCGGATATGGTGGTGTGCACCTGTAATCCCACCTACTTGGGAGGCTGAGGCAGGAGAATTGCTTGAACCCAGGAGGAGGGGTTGCAGTGAGCTGAGAATTCGCCACTGCACTCCAGCCTTGGTGACAGAGCAAGGCTCTGTCTCAAAAAACACACACAAAAAGATTCTTACCATATGATCATCCCTTCCTTGCTTTCCCTTCTTGAATTCTATTAGGGGTATTCTAATAATATATCTGGAAAGGCAAGCACAAGTCAATACTTACCATAGTTTTCTTGAACCCTTGTAGGATAACTTAAAGAAGAGAAGGAATGGCTTAATTGTGAATTATTCAAAGTCAAGATTTTGCTACAAGTATGACTATACATTTACACTATACTTCCTATTGGGAGCAGCTGCTTTAAGACATACCCAATCACATAAAAAAGTATACAATCCTATCATTACTAGCAGTATTTATTCATCACAAGCAATATAAAATAGATAATAAGATTTCAATTATAAAGCACAGCTGCACAGCATCAGCTTCTGGAACATGCTCTACATCTCCTTTTCATATTTGAAATAGTGATTGTAACCAAATCTCGGGGAGTGAGAGAGGTTCAGCTCCTCCGAGAAGATGTTCTTTCGGGCTCTTGGTCTCTTACTCTCGGGGAGGGAGGACATCACTGGGTGTGGTGTACTCCTAAAGTAAATATCATACCCCAAAGAGTTTTTAGGCAGAGGAAAAGAAAAAGGAGAGAGAAAACGATGAGCGAGAGAGAAGCTTCTATGAGATTGTGAAAGGGGATCCATATATGGAGCCCAAAGAGGTGTGGAAGAAGGGGATTTTTAACCTGGGAGGAATTCCCTCCCCCTTTAAATTTCCAGGCCTATGATAGGAGTTCCTTTAAACTTCTGCTGGAGTGATTGATCTTTGATTCTTTCCCGTGCTCGTGAAAATTTAAACAAAGACCTCCAATCCCTGGATGGAGAGGTGGGGGAGGCTTGGCACTGGGAAGTTCTTGCCCTTGAAACTACACCCCCTTGTGGACCTGGGAAGAGAATACATTCCCTCAGTGATGACGCTGACAATTTCAAACAAGTTAACAGAGATAAAGAAATATGTGATGTTGCAATGTTTACTACACAGAATGCAGTCAAGAACCTCAAAGTAAGCTCCTTCCCACCTTCCTCTCCAAAATAAAGCCACTGAGAAGCCAATCTAAGTCCTAAAAGAATCACATCCTTGAGCTCATACAATCTTAGCATAGTTTCTTAGTTGCTTCCTGAAAACTTATTTTACTTTAGTTATGGTCACACAAGCTTCTTGTCTGGATTTTCTGCCTGTAATATGTTGAACATGACAAATTGGAAAGAAGCAGAGAGGGAGTCACTAGACTCATCCCATGGATGATACCAAGAAGAGAAAGCAAGTAAAACAGTAGCCAGGGAGGACACAAAAGACCTACATAAAGCAAGTGCAAATACTCAGAAATCCAAGCTGGAAAAAATAGTCCAACTAACCCCAATAATCTTTGGGAGAATTAATATTTTAGAGTAAGTAATCAATGTTCACGTCACTACACATCTTTAAGAACAAATAAAATCGGGCACTCACACCTGTAATCCCAGCATTTTGGGAGGTCGTGGGCAGATCACAAGGTCAAGAGATCGAGACCATTTTGGCCACATGGTGAAACCTCGTCTCAACTAAAAATACAAAAATTAGCTGGGCTGGGCAGCACCCATCTATAGTCCTAGCTACTTGGGAGGCTGAGGCAGGAGAATCACTTGAACTTGGGAGGTGAAGGTTGCAGTGAGCCAAGATCACACCACTGCACTCCAGCCTGGTGACAGAGCAAGACACCATCTCAAACAACAACAACAACAAGAAACAAATAAAATCTTCAAAAGATTCTTTTTTTAAAACTCAGGATAAAGCAAAATATATTTTAGAAGGATTTTATTTAAAATATTTAAATAATACATTAAATAATAATACATTAGTAATTATTATTACCTAATAATTATTAGATAATATTAAACCTAATCCTACAACTCACTTCAGCTCTGTTATAAATTCAGATACAAATTTTAATTTATTTTACCTAGATTTTGTTATTGCTGTTTCCTTCTTCCTTCTCTTGAAGATCTTTTCTCTGTGTTTTTTAGTTCAGGTTAAATTTAAATCTCTTGACATCTCAAAATTATTTGGCATAAACTTTACACATATGGTAGAAGTGCTTAGGTTAACCAATGCTGATGTCTCATGATGGAGTAGGAATGTGAATCTATAAAGTTAGTTTAAAAAAAAAAAAGGCTGGACATGGTGATTCATGCCTGTAATCCCAACACTTTGGGAAGCAGAGGTGGGATGACTGCGTGAGCCCAGGAGTTTGAGACCAGCCTGGGCAACATAGCAGGACCTTGTCTCCATCAAAAATTAGAAAGCTAGCTACGTGTGGTGGCGTATGCTTGTAGTCCCTGCTACCTGTGAGGCCAAGGTGGAAGGATGGCTTAAGCCCAGGAGATTGAGGCTTCAGTTAGCCCTGATCTCACAACTGCACTCCAGCCTGCACAACAGAACACACCCTGTCTTAAAAAACAAAAGAAAAATCTTTCTGTGAATTAGAAAAACGAATGGAAATTTTAAGTTAGGGTGGTCCAAAACATAGATTAAAATAGTTTTACCTAAAGCTACAGTAATAAAGGGAAGTAACTACCACATATATAGCATCTATATTTCAAAGGTGATAGGAGTGGAGACATACAAAGAAGGATCCTCATAACAACTACTGTGTACAGTCCTTGTACTTTCCTCTGTGTTTACTACTTTGGGAGTTTTCTTCAATACAACCAATGAATGTGCTAGAAGGACTACTCATAACTCAAGATTCTATGAGCCAATTAGTTTATATACAGTTATACTTTTTTTTCCTATTTCATTAAGGAGTTAAATTACATTTATTACATGGTAGCCTCTAGAGTCTTTCCAGATTTCCTATCACAATTTTTCATGAAATCTCCAAAGAGCTTAAAAAATAAGATAAACACATTTCATAAAAATTTCTAATTAATTCTAATAATAACTCATACTACATGTAATTCATACTTACTAATTTGCTGTAAGTTTTAAAAAATGTTTTCTAAGTGATGTTTAAAAAAAGATATCTTAACGAATAATCATTTAGGTAAGATTTTCTTTAGGTCCTAATTGTGTAAACATCTTTATTTCTTGCCAGACTCTGTGGAGAGATCTTTACCAAAGTACCTTCTAGGAGTCAGCTGCTACATTATGACTATGCTTACATGTCTTAAAGTGAAAACGAAAGTGGGAGAATCATGCAAAATTTTGCCCTTACAAATAATTAGAAAATTAAATAAACTCAAATAATGAATATGCCTGTAAAATATTTAAGACTGAAGGAATTACAATTTGATGTGAATAATTACATGCTGAAAGTAAGATCTCTATTTGACACTATGAAGAAAAAAAGACGTGAAAAGTTTCTAATGAAGAGAAACCTCTCAATGAATTTTAATTCATTACTTTTGATAACTAAGGAAGACATTTTAATCATTAGTTTATCATAGAGCTACTAAATATAATACTCCATTTACATATCACATTTCTTCCAGAGGTTTTAGACATTTTACAAACATCTCATTAATCTTCACAACCCTCCTGTGAGACTGTATACAGAGAAATATACAGTTATTAAATTAACTCCAGAAGATTCTTCCATATTTCCTCTGAATTCATAAGAGGATAATGCCAAAAATACTTGAAATGGAATATAACAAGAAAATATTTTAACAAAATTAAATTAAAAATTTGTTTTTAGAGACAGGATTTCACTCTGTCACCTAGGCAGGCGTGCAGTGGCACAATCACAGCACACTGCAGTCTAGTCCTGGACTCAAGCAATCCTCCTTCCTCAGCCTCCTGTAGTCAGCTGGGATTACCGGCATTCACCACCACACTTGTCTAACTTTTTATTTTTTGTAGAGACAGAGTCTCACTATGTTGCCAAGAATGATCTCAAACTCCTAGGCTCAAGTAATCCTCCCACCTTGGCCTTCCAAATTGTTGGGATTACAAGCATGAGCCATTTTGCCTGGCCTCACAGTTTTTACTTTTTAAAGGGCCTTTTTTTCTAGTCAGTGCTGACTTTTCACACAGAAAATTCACTCATAAGGATTCAAGCCTGGTTTTTGTTTTTATTCAAAGATTAAAAAAAGAACACAAGTATTTTAAAAAGTACTTCTTAGTTGCCCCAACTCTAAAGCAAGGAACAAAGAGCAAAATCCATCTTGGATGCTTTACTAAAACAAATAATAAAGTTTTGTCTGTTTTCTTTAGTACTATCTGCTTATTAGGAATTAGATTCCATTTGACATTTATTTCACCCAAATTTTTCTTTTTTCTACTATAGGCAATGCTACTCTTCCTCTTCATTATTTTCAAAGCTTTTCTCAAAATAGCATTTATAGTCTCTACCCTGACTTTACCCAACACATTAATATCACTTCTGTATCATCCTGTGGCCATGCTTAAACCATAATGAACTTTGTCTGATTCTTAGACCTCTCTTCTGAAAATACTGGTCTATGAGTACTCTTTGAAAAACAAAAAAGCTTACTATTTTTTATTTTAATTGAAGTTAGTAAGGAAATTCCTTAAGTAGCTCTTGTATTTCCCAATCATGTTGCTGAATTTACCGTGAGATTCAGTGGGTGGGAACGCAGCAGCAGTCAGGTGAAATGGTCTTTAAATAAACTATGAGTTTGGCACAACAAAGCATACCACACATGCTCATTTGTACATTTGTTCATTCAACAAACATTTACTGAGCTAGGTACTGAGAATACTGAGATAAACATGACATAGGACCACATTTGAATTCCCAGTGTCAATATTGAGTGCAAGATGTTCTGGGAGAAGAAAGGTAGAGTGCCTAACTCTTTTGGTGGTCAAGGAAGACTTCACTGATGAGTGTCATTTGGCCTTCATAGGCAGATTATGAGGATAAATTGAGACACAGGGTTTGGGGAGTCTTGTTGAACATGTAGAAGGAAGTGACTGAAAGTGTTTTATACTCCAATGTTCATAATTATTACTGAGAGAAACAGTTATGTCATTGTAGATTGGGCCATGCTGTCTAAAGTCCATACAGTAAAAAATAATCCATCTAGAAAAACAACCAGACAAGCTAGTGGTCAGAAAACACAATGTAACAGTACTGTGCTTTTACCATAAACATAGCAAAATAGCTTCAAATTAAATCTAGACTATAATGAGAATCAAATAAGATATTTAATCTTTAAGTGCTTTGAAAGAAAAAGAAAGCACAGTATAAATGTAAGAAACCATTATGAAAAAAGAGTAAACTTTCAGCCCAGTCACAAAAAGCCAAAATACTTCCTTTTGATAACCCCTAAATTACATTTTTCAGAATGTGTTTCTTTTTCTTGAAGGCATCCACAGTATTCCACATGATGTCTAAGTGTAGCCAGACTGAACTGACATTCTTTAGGCATTTCTTCAAAGAAAGGAATAAGATTTGACAGATTCCTTTGCACAGGGGGAAAAGGCATGGAAGGACAAGGTCTGGTGTGAATCTTAACATTGCTCTCTCCATCTGCAACAGAGTCCTCCTCTCTACTCTGTAATAATAGCTTCTGAAGGTGTTAGCACCCAGCAAGACATTTCTCTGTTTAAAAAAAAAAACACAGCTTTTACTTTGGGATTTAAAACTAATCTACTGTGTTAAAAAAAAAAAAAAAACACCACATACTAATCCCTGTATTATTTTAGACTTTAGTATAGAAATACAAATTTTCACTACTTGACAGGTAAAGTATGGAACCAATGCAAAAAACATGTTTTAAGAAGTAAATTGACAAGTTAAAAAAAAGTCTTTCCTTTATATTGCTGTCATGTGATAGTCATGGCATAACAGTATTGTCAAGTAACATTAAAGTGGCACTGACTCAATGTAACAAAACACCTAAATTGCTTTGTTGATATTGAAGTGTATAGAGGGCTACTTCTACAGTCAAACAATTTAGTTTAGTTTTAACTGGTTAACTCTGAATATAAGTTCTCCAGGACACATGTAAGAACATGTTCTTTTACAAATATACAAAAATGTTCTTTTACAAAAATACATTTTTGTGAAAGTATGTGTAATCTGAAAACATATATAGCAAAAGTAATTTCTACCTAAGAAGTAATCAGAGGAACTTAATTATATAATTCCCAGGGCACAGGCTGCTATTCGGTAACACTTGGTATTGTAACAGCAAACTTACAGGAGTAGCCAATGAAGATGCTTATCACGCACTGTGAACCATGACATCCCAAATATGACGCTTATCAGTCTATCAAAATTTAAAGTAGACAGTATATGAAAGAGGCAATCATATATGGTATATATAAACAGGAGGGTTATTATGGCAGGAGAAGAAAGGAAAGCATGATCAGATTAAGTATTCCATTAGCTTAACTGGCTTTTATTGGCTTGGTAGGTATGACTAATAAAAAGTCAGTTAAGATACATAATATATGTCTACAGACTGTTAATCTCAGGCAAAACAGGGACTAAACTTTTAATTTCTTTTAGTTCTGAACTAGTTAGAGTTTGCATTGTCAAGCAAGTAACAAAAATTTAATATTGCAGCAGTCAGAATCCAGTATGATTAGCCAGTACTAGTTTGATAATGCTTGCTAAGTATTTTAAATATTACTCCTGGTTGGTATCAAATGTCTAAAGGAGGTAGAACAGGATACATACTTCCATTATGATTTTATTTTAACAGTACCACATAGACATAACTTAAGAATCAAGAGGTATTTAATTAATCAACCAATAATCAGTAATAATTGTTTTCTATTGTCTTTCTAGTTCTGTGTTTCTACAATACAATAGATACTATGCTAGGAGCTTTACTTGAAAGAAAGGAAAGACATGGTTCATGCATTCAAGGAGTTTGCACATATATACCATAATACATAGTATTAATACATAAATAAAATGATTAGTGGACAATTAAGTGCAACACTGAGTAAAATAATTATAAAAATCATAGAAATTTGGAGGCATTTATAATCACTGTGGGCAGCAATAGTAGAGTTCAATGAAGAGGCCAGTCATAAATTGGTCCTAAAAAAATGCAAGGAGTCACCACCAGGCCTGCTTTACAAGAGCTCCTGAAAGAGGCACTACACATAGAAAGGAACAACCAGTGCCAACCACTCCAAAAACACACCAAATGGTAAAGAGCATCAACAAAATGAAGAATCTGCATCAACTAATGGGCAAAACAGCCAGCTAGCATCAAAATGGCAGGATCAAATTCATACATAACAATAATAACCCTTAATGTAAATGGACTAAATGCCCCAATCAAAAGACATAGACTGGCAAACTGGATAAAAAGCCAAAACCCATCAGTGTGCTGTATCCAGGAAACCCATCTCACATGCAAGGATACACAAAGGCTCAAAATAAAGGGATGGAGAAAGATTTACCAAGCAAATAAAGAGCAAAAAAAGCAGGAGTTACAATTCTCATCTCTGATAAAACAGACTTCAAAGCAACAAAGA
The DNA here is from genome assembly GCF_049354715.1 of Callithrix jacchus. Taxonomy (NCBI): domain Eukaryota; kingdom Metazoa; phylum Chordata; class Mammalia; order Primates; family Cebidae; genus Callithrix; species Callithrix jacchus. Next base: position 51,607,330 of record NC_133509.1, on the reverse strand, counting down.
TCAAAAGAGACAAAGAAGGACATTACATAATGGTAAAAGGATCGATGCAACAAGAAGAGCTAACAATCCTAAATATATACGCACCCAATACTGGAGCACCCAGATACATAAGGCAAGTTCTTAATGACTTAGAGAGGCTTAGACTCCCACACAATAATAGTGGGAGACTTTAACACCCCATTGTCAAGATTAGACAGATCAACCACACAGAAAATTAACAAGGATATCCAGAACTTGAACTCAGACCTGGAACAAGCAAACCTGATAGACATTTACAGAACTCTCCACCCCAAATCCACAGAATATACATTCTTCTCAGCACCACATCACACCTACTCTAAAATTGACCACATAATTGGAAGTAAATCACTCCTTAGCAAATGTAAAAGAATGGAAATCATAACAAACAGTCTCTCAGACCACAGTGTAATCAAGTTAGAACTCAGAATTCAGAAACTAACTCAGAACAGCATAGCTTCATAGAAACTGAACTGGCTCTTGAACATTGACTGGTTAAACAATGAAATAAAGGGAGAAATAAAGAAGTTCTTCCAAACCAACGAGAACAAAGACACAACATACCAGAATCTCTGGGACACATTTAAAGCAGTCTCTAGAGGAAAATATATAGCAATAAGTGCCCACATGAGAAAAAAAGAGATATCCAAAATTGACACTGTATCATCAAAATTGAAAGAGCTAGAGGAGCAAGATCAAAAAAACTCAAAACTTAGCAGAAGACAAGAAATAACTAAGATCAGAGCAGAAATGAAGGAGATAGAGACATAAAAAACCCTTCAAAAAATCAACAAATCCAGGAGCTGGTTTTTCGAAAAGATCAACAAAATAGACAGACCACTAGCCAGATTAATAAAAAAGAAAAGAGAATAACCAAATAGATGCAATAAAAACAATAAAGTGGATATCACCACAGATTCCACAGAAATTCAAACCGTCATCAGAGATTACTGCAAACAACTCTATGCATATAATTAGTAAACCTGGAAGAAATAGATAAATTCCTGGACACTTGCCTCCTCACAAGCCTAAACCAGGAAGAAGCTGAAACCCTGAACAGACCAATAATAAGATCTGAAGTTGAGGCAGCAATTAAGAGCCAACCACACAAAAAAAGCCCAGGTCCAGATGGGTTTACAGCCAAATTCTACCAGACACACAAAGAGGAGCTGGTACCATTCCTTCTGAAACTATTCCAGATAATCCAAAAAGAGGGAATCCTTCCCAAATCATTTTATGAGACCAACATCATCCTGATACCAAGACCCAGCAGAGACTCAACAAGAAAAGAAAACTTCAGGCCAATATCATGATGAACATAGATGCAAATGTCTTCAATAAAATACTGGCAAGCCAATTGCAACAGCACATCAAAAAAGCTTATCCACTATGATCAAGCAGGATTCATCCTGGGGATGCAAGTCTGGTTCAACATATGCAAGTCTATAAATGTAATTCACCACATAAACAGAACCAAAGACAAAAACCACATGATTATCTCAATTGATGCAGAGAAGACCTTCGACAAAATTCAACCGCACTTTATGCTAAAAACCCTCAGTAAACTAGGTATTGATGGAATGTATCTCAAAATAATAAAGGCTATTTATGACAAACTAACAGCCAATATCATACTGAATGGGCAAAAACTGGAAGCATTCCCTTTGAAATCTGGCACTAAACAAGGATGCCCTCTTTCACCACTCCTATTCAATATAGTACTGAAAGTTCTAGCCACAGCAATCAGGCAAGGAAAAGAAATAAAGCATATTCAAGTAGGAAAGGACAAAGCCAAATTGTCTCTATTTGCAGACGGCATGATTGTATATCTAGATGACCCCATCATCTCAGTCCAAAATCTCCTGAAACTGATAAGCAACTTCAGCAAAGTCTCCAGATACAAAATCAATGTGCAAAAATCACAAGCATTCCTATACACCAATAACAGACTTAAAGAGAGCCAAATCAAGAATGAACTGCCATTCACAATTGCTACAAAGAGAATAAAATACCTAGGAATACAACTTACAAGGACCGTAAAGGACCTCTTCAAGGCGATCTACAAACCACTGCTCAACAAAATAAGAGAGGACACAAACAGATGGAGAAACATTCCATGTTCATGGTTAGGAAGAATCAATATCGTGAAAATGGCCATACTGCCCAAAGTAATTTACAGATTCAATGCTCTCCCCATCAAGCTACCAATGACCTTCTTCACAGAACTGGAAAAAACCACCTTAAACTTTACGTGGAATGAAAAGAGAGTCCACATAGCCAAGTCAATTCTAAGCAAAAAGAATGCAGCAGGAGGCATCACACTACTGGACTTCAAACTATACTACAAGGCTACAGTAATCCAAATAGCATGGTACTGTTACCAAAACAGAGATATAGACCAATGGAACAGAACAGAGGCCTTGGAGGCAACACAACATATCTACAACCATACATCTTTGACAAACCTGACAAAAACAAGCAATGGGGAAAGGATTTCCTGTTTAATAAATGGTGTTGGGAAACTGGCTAGCTATGTACAGAAAGCAGAAACTGGACCCCTTCCTGACACCTTACAATAAAATTAACTCCAGATGGATTAAAGACTTAAACATAAGACCTAACACCATAAAAACCCTAGAAGAAAATCTAGGCAAAACCATTCAGGACATAGGAGTAGGCAAAAACTTCATGACCAAAACACCAAAAGCATTGGCAACAAAAGCCAAAATAAACAAATGGGACCTAATCAAACTCCACAGCTTCTGCACAGCAAAAGAAACAGTCGTTAGAGTGAATTGGCAACCAATAGAATGGGAAAAAATTTTTGCAGTTTACCCATCTGACAAAGGGCTGATATCCAGAATTTACAAAGATCTAAAACAGATTTACAAGAAGAAAACAACCAAGCCCATTCAAAAGTGGGCAAAGGATATGAACACTTTACAAAAGAAGACATACATGAGGCCAACAAACATATGAAAAAATGCTCATCATCACTGGTCATTAGAGAAATGTAAATCAAAACTGCATTGAGATACCATCTCACGCCAGTTAGAATGGTGATCATTAAAAAATCTGGAGACAACAGATGCTGGAGAGGATGTGGAGAAATAGGAACAATTTTACACTGCTGGTGGGAGGGTACATTAGTTCAACCATTGTGGAAGACAGTGTGGCGATTCCTCAAGGACCTAGAAATAGAAATTCCATTTGTCCCAGCAATCCCATTACTGAGTATATATCCAGAGGATTATAAATCGTTCTATTATAAGGACACATGCACACGAATGTTCATTGCAGCACTGTTTACAATAGCAAAGACCTGGAATCAACCGAAATGCTCACCGATGATAGACTGGACAGGGAAAATGTGGCACATATACACCATGGAATATTATGCAGCCATCAAAAACGGTGAGTTCGTGTCCTTTGTAGGGACATGGGTGAACCTGGAGAACATCATTCTCAGCAAACTGACGCAAGAACAGAAAATGAAATACCACATGTTTTCACTCATAGGCGGGTGTTGAACAATGAGAACACATGGACACAGGGAGGGGAGCACTACACACTGGGGTCTGTTGGGGGGAATAGGGGAGGGACAGTGGGGGATGGGGATTAGGGGAGAGATAGCATAAGGAGAAATGCCAGAAACAGGTGAAGGGGAGGAAGGCAGCAAATCACACTGCCATGTGTGTACATATGCAACTATCTTGCATGTTCTTCACATGTACCCCAAAACCTAAAATGCAATAAAAAAAAGAAAAGAAAAAACGCAAGGATTTGGATACATGAAGGATGGATAAAGAAAAGATATAATCCAAGAAGTGGAAATGTGGATGGATAGTATAAAGTGCAGTAAAAAACAAAACTGAGAGCAATGACAAATAAGGCTGCCAAGGACTTGCTTCCAAAGAGCCTTGTAAACCGTGCTGAGTGGGCAGGGAGGAGCTGCTAATCAGATTGGATGAGATGCCTTGATCTGGACTGGGCCATTTTTACTTATGTGTGCCAAAAGATCACACACAAGGATGAGTGCTCTTTGCTTCTTCTCTTCTACCACTGGAACTAGATCTGCAACAAAACTGAGGCCTTCTTCTTGGTTCAGCTAGCTCTCCTCTGCTGCTGATGCTATTTTTTTTTTTACCCATCAGGCAAAGGGATAAGCTTTTTTTAAGGCAGGCTTTTATTCCTATTTCCTTACTGCCTATCTCTCTGCCTGTCTGTCTCTGTCTATCTTCCCCGGTCCTAAGAGAACTTAGCTGCCTGGGAGTTCTGATTATCTCAGGTTTGGTGACCTGTTTGTGGCAATATTTGGCCTTTGCTGGATGGAGAAACTATGTTTAGGCCTAAACTTCTAATTGTTCATCAGTTTTCTAGAATAGTCTGAAGGTTTCAGACACCCTGTTAATGTTACATATAACCCATATTTATTCATTTGCCATCACTTTTTGTGTATTTATCTCCCTTGGGAACCTTATGAGGTTTGTAGTAGAGAAAGGTATGAGGACTCTTGGGTTTCTTAGTCCAGTGCTCCAATAGGATCCTAGTGCTACCAGTATAATCTAATAGAAGCCAGGCAAAACTGTTTTAATTTGCTGTGTAGTATATAAAAGAAAACTGAAGGAGTTTGAGCAAGAGTGTATCATTAATAAAATAAAATGATGTAGTCATATTTGCAGCAGGAATTAGGAAGGTGGAAGATTGAAGCTAGGTAGAACAGATAGGAGGCAACTGCAGAAGTGCAGATATATGGTGGTAAGGATAGCAATAATAGGAATGAAGGTGAAAATACAGGTCTGAGAGATATTACTAAGGAAAGAATGGGTGGCATATTTAATGCAGAGATGATGACAAAATATTCAAAGGTGATTTGAGATCTCCTGTTTTGGGAGCCTAGAAGATTTGTGATTTTGCAACTCTAAAAAGAACAATGGGAAGAAACAGTCTTTTACTTTTGCAGCTTAAAAAAATTTTTTTAAGGGAAAGTAAAAAAAATTAGTTAAGGTGAGGTGTTTACAGAATATCTTCTAATACTATATATTTTTGAAAACATAAGATTAAAAGGAAGTCAAACATGAAGTCATGTTACAGATCCTTAGGGACAGATGGGCCAGTTAATGGAAGGTATAAAAAGTAGCAAAAAAAGGTATAAAAAGAGCAAAGGGCTAGGAATTGGGCTTTGTAGAATTAACTATTGTTAGGGCACATGAGGAAGAGAATCAGACAGAAAGAACAAAGCTGGCAAGGTAGGAGGGCAGCCAGGAAAAACCATCAGTCGAAGGAGAATCAAATAGAATTAAGATCAAGAATATTAAATAGCTTTCATGTAAAATAATGCCAGGATGAATGTTTCCAACACAAAAATCACTTTTTTAATTATGTAAGTATCTGAAAAAAATCATTATATTGATTGACAGCTCGTTTACAATAACTACTCAATATCAATCCCCACGTTTTTTGCTGCTGTTCAGACTTATCCCCTAGTATCCTATAAAAATAGAAAACATATTATAAGTACTACCTAAATAAATTATTTCATATGTTGGAAGACTATTAGTTCTTCTCAAAGTCATTCCTAAGTTAAATAATTCCAGTTCCTTAAAATCTAAAATATCTACTCTTTTTTTTTCCTTCTTCACTGTTTTCTTATGAACTTTCCAAAATTTGGTAGTTATTGCTTGTTCTTAGGACAAAATATCTGATTATATGGTCTGATTAAATATCTCTAAGAGTAAGGAGAACTCAATGTGACCCCAGAAACCCTTCAACACAATCAGATGTTTAGACTTACATAGGGATTTTAGTTAGTAAGGATAAACCCATTTCAGTGAATTTCAGGACTTCATTTTATGTACTCTTTATTTTTTCTCACATTGTTAAGGGTGTGTTTCTCAATGCTGAACATTAGCTGAAATGTAAGATGCAATCCATGAAGTTGCAAGTACCGCCTGTTAGCAACCAAAAGAATAGTATCTATTGGCAAAGTAAGAAATAAAAAAGAAATAATGGAAATTAAAGATTACTTGCTACAGTCTTTAGTCCATGTTGCATTGAAGTGGAAAATGATTTTCAGAGAAGCAATATTATGAATGGAATGCATCGATTCTGCTAATCTTGTCAGCTATTTTGTTATCTGTATTGTAATTTAAAGGTGAGAGAATTTCAGTGGTAAATAGAAACATGTGGGCTTTGGTTCTCAAATGTTGGATACAAGTAGGTAGGATCCAAGGTTATACATTTTTTCCAGCCTTCACAGACTGTGCCTCAAGTAGTATTCTGATAATGTAGTTACAGTGATTTTTCAATAGTTATTTCTCCAGTTTTGGGACTTGGTTAATATATTTGGTCTACGTTAGTGAAGGCTTTGTCTAGTTTACTTCTTTAAGGGCATCTAGAAAAAAAATCTAAGTTATTTCCCTAATACACTCTAATATCTTGAAATACTAAATGTTCCTTCAAAATGCTCTTGCGTATGTAGGGAATGACAACTTCCTAGAAGGATCTAGTCCACTATGCATTTTTATTATGGTACTATTCTCCTAAGAAGGAAATAAAAAGAAAGCCAATTGTTGAGCTTCTAACACAGACAAGATATTTGGATACATTTTTATTTAATTCTCAAAGCAGTTTTATGATGTAAAAATTCTTTGATCCTTTTCATTTCATAGTTCAGTACAAAAGTGCAGAGATGTTGAGTAACTTGCTAAGGATCGCAAAGCCTGTAAACTGATAGAAATGGGAGCTGAAGCCAAGACCATCTACCTATAAACTGCATGTTTTTAGTTACTGGTCTAATCAGATAGGAGTTAGAATTGAGGTGGGGTATGTCTAGGAAACCACTGACAGCCAAACATAAGGCTTCCCTACAAAAGGGTTAGTTCAGCCAAACTTCTTTCATATTATGAAATTAACTAACCCTTATCCCAAAAAGCTGCAGTGCTGCCCAAACCTCTGACAGTTCCCTTAGGAATAGAAGGATTAAATAAAAGGTCAATTGAGTTAAACAAACGAACAAACAAACAGGCATTATTCACTCTTTCTGACTTTCATCATCCCCACCCCCCACCCCCAACGGGGTAGCTTTCATTTCATAACTTGAAAAAAAGGAATATGAAAATATATTCTTTGCAAACATTTCCTCAGGGCAAGAAGAAGAAAAAAACATTTGATAAAAAACACCCACATCAATTAAAGTTGTTTCAAAGGAAAGCATCTGAATCAAGGTGCCCTCTCTGCGGAGAATAACAGGATAACAAGATGAATAAGCACAAACAGAGCGTGATTCACCCATTTTGGCAGTTAAAGTTACACATATAGAGTAAAGGCAGAGTAATATATAGTGACCACTCAAGTATTCACTTTTTTTTTTTTTTTTGAGACGGAGTTTCGCGCTTGTTACCCAGGCTGGAGTGCAATGGCGCGATCTCGGCTCACAGCAACCTCCGCCTCCTGGGTTCAGGCAATTCTCCTGCCTCAGCCTCCTGAGTAGCTGGGATTACAGGCACGCGCCACCATGCCCAGCTAATTTTTGTATTTTTAGTAGAGACGGGGTTTCACCATGTTGACCAGGATGGTCTCAATCTCTTGACCTCGTGATCCACCCGCCTTGGCCTCCCAAAGTGCTGGGATTACAGGCTTGAGCCACCGCGCCCGGCCATATTCTCTTCTTTGATGAATATTGTCAGGCGCTAGGCAGGGCAAAACTGACCCATAATGGTGGAAGAATTCTGTTTCTCAGACATACAGGATGGGCACTGAGAATTGTAACATGGAATCTCTGGAGCTGAGGGTTGGGCATGCTATTCCCATGGCCTTAAGAATCAGAGAAAGCTATGCTGCAAGGTAGAACAAACACCCAGATAGAAACAGAGGTGACAGAAGGGAGTCCTGTTGGCTCCAATGGGACAGTTTAGCTCAGTGTTCAAGGACAAGAACTCTATAACCAGAAAACTGTGTTTAAACTTGGCTTCATCATTTACAAACTATGTAACCTCAGACAAGTTACTTACTTAATATTTTCTGCTTTCTTGTCCTTATTTATGAAATGGTGGTAAATAGTATCTATTTTGTAGGGTCTTGGTGAACATTAAAGACAATGCAGTTCGCCTTCTGTATCCATGGATTCTGCATCTGTGGGTTCAACGAACCACAGATCAAAAATATTTTTAAAAATCAGTAAAAACAACAATACAATAAAAAGCAAGACAAAAAAAACCCCAATAGAGTATAACAAATATTTACATTGTATTAGGTATTACAATTAATATAGAGATGATTTAAAGTATACAAGAGGATGCATATAGGTTCTATGCAGACACTATGGCCATTTAATATAAGGGACTTGAGTTCATCTGGGAATTTTGGTGTCCATGGGAGTCCTATATGTTATCTCCCATGGACACTAAAAAATGACTTTATAAAAAAAATAAAATAAAATAAATTTTAAAAAATGACTTTATATCTAAAGTGCTTCTAATATGGGATAGCATCTAGGAAGCATGATATTATGGACTGAATTACGTCCTTCCTAATATGTTTGTTTGGATGTTTGTGCCTTGAAATCTCATGTTGAAATGTAATCCTCAGTGTTCTAGGTGGTGCCAAACACTCATGGTGTTTGGGTCATAGAGGTGGATCCCTCATAATAGCTTGGAACCTCACAATAATAAGTGACTTCTTACTCTGAGTTCATGTGAGATCTGATTGTTTAAAAGAATGTGGGGCTCATTCCTGTAATCCTAGCACTTTGGGAGGCCAAGGTGGGTGGATCACCTGAGGTCAGGAGTCTGAGACCAGCCTGGCCAGCATGGTGAAACCCTGTCTCTACTAAAAATACAAAATTTAGCTAAGTGTGGTGATGCATGCCTGTAATCCCAGCTACTTGGGAGGCTGAGGTAAGAGAATTGCTTGAACCCAGGAGGTGGAGGTTTCAGCGGGCTGAGATTGCACCACTGTACTCCAGCCTGAATGACAGAGCAAGACTCCATCTCAACAAAAAGGGGGTACCCCACCCCCATGGCTCCCTCTATTGCTCCCATGTGATACACCAGCTCCCCTTTGCCTTTCGCCATGACTGTAAGCTTCCTGAGGCCTCATCACAAGCTGAGCAGATGCCAGCACCATGCTTTCTGTAGAGCCTACAGAAGCATGAGACAATTAAACCTCTATTCTTTATAAATTATTCAGCCTAGGGTATTTCTTAAAAAAAAACCTTTTTTTAATTTCCATAGGTTACTGGGGAAAAGGTGGTGTTTGGTTACATGAGTAAGTTCTTTAGTGGTGATTTGTGAGATTTTGGTGCACCCATCAGCCGAGCAGTATATACTGCACCCAATTTGTAGTCTTTTATCCCCCATCCCTTTCCTACCCTTTCCTCTGAGTCCCTAAAGTCCATTGTATTATTCTTATGCCTTTGTATCCTCATAGCTTAGCTTCCACTTATCAGTGAGAACATATAATGTTTGGTTTTCCATTCCTGAGTTACTTCACTTAGAATAAAGACAAATTGTCTCTGTTTGCAGATGACATGATTGTATGTTTAGAAAATCCCTTCGTCATAGCCCCCAAAAATCCTTAAGCTGATAAGCAACTTTAGCAGAGTCTCAGGATACAAAATCAGTGTGCAAAAATCACAAGCATTCCTATATACCAACAATAGACAAGCAAAGAGTCAAATCCTGAGTGAACTCCCATTCACAATTGCAACAAAGAGAATAAAATACATAGGAATACAACTTACAAGGTATCCGAAAGACCTCTTCAAGGAGAACTACAAACCACTCCTCAAGGAAATAAGAGAAGACACAAACAAATGGAAAAACATTACATGCTCATGGATAGGAAGAATCAATATTGTGAAAATGGCCATACTGCCCAAAGTAATTTATAGATTCAGTGCTACCCCCATCAAGCTACCAGTGACTTTCTTTGAAGAAACAGAAAAAACTAGTTTAAATTTCATATGAAACAAAAAGAGAGCCCATATAGCCAAGACAATCCTAACCAAAAGAACAAAGCTAGAGGCATCACACTAACTGACTTCAAACTATACTACAAGGCTACAGTAACAAAACAGCATGGTACTAGTACCAAAACAGATATAGACCAATGGAACAGAATAGAGACCTCAGAAATAACACCACAACTCTACAACTATCTGATCTTCAACAAGCCTGACAAAAGCAGTGAAGAATGGATTTCCTATTTAATAAATGGAGCTGGGAAAACTGGCTAGCCAGATGCAGAAAACAGAAACTGGACTACTTCCTTACACCATATGCAAAAATTAACTCGAGATGGATTAAAGACTTTAAATGTAAAACCAAAAACCAGGAAACCCTAGAAGAAAACCTAGGCAATACCATTCAGGACATAGGTATGGGAAAAGACTTCATGACTAAAACACCAAAAGCAATGGCAACAAAAGCCAAAATTGGCAAATAGAATCTAATTAAACTTAAGAGCTTCTGAACAGCAAAAGAAACACTCATTAGAGTGAGGAGGCAACCTACAGAATAAGCGAAAACCTTTGCAATCTATCTATCTAACAAACAGCTAATATCCAGAATCTACAAAGAACTTAAATAAATTTACAAGAAAAAAATAAACCTATCAAAAAGTGAGCAAAGAATATGAACAGACACTTCTCAAAAGAAGACATTTATGTGGCCAAAACATGAAAAAAAAGCTCATTGTCACTGGTCATTAGCAAAATGCATATCAAAACCACACTGAGATACCATCTCATGCCAGTTTGAATGATGACCATTAAAAAATCTGGAGACAACAGATGCTGGCAAGGCTGTAGAGAAACAGGATGGCTTTTACACTGTTGCTGGGAATGTAAATTAGTTCAACCATTGTGGAAGACAGTGTGGTGATTCCTCAAGGATCTAGAACTAGAAATACCATTTGACCCGCAATCCCATTACTGGGTATATACCCAAAGGATTATAAATCATTCTACTATAAAGACACATGCACATGCCTGTTTATTGCAGCACTATTTGCAATAGTAAAGACTTGGAACCAACCCAAATGCCCATCAATGATAGACTGGATAAAGAAAATGTGGGACATATACACCATGGAATACTATATAAAAAAGAATGAGTTCATGTCCTTTGCAGGGACATGGATGAAGCTGAAGCCATCATTCTCAGCAAAGTAACGCAGGAACAGAAAACCAACCACTGCATGTGCTCACTCATAAGTGGGAGCTGAACAATGAGAACACATGGACAAAGGGAGGGGAACATCACACACTGGGGCCTGTCAGGGGTGTGGAGCAAGGACAGGGAGAGCATTAGGACAGATACCTAATGCATGTGGGACTTAAAAGCTAGATGTGGGTTGATAGGTGCAGCAAACCACCATGGCAAATGTATGCCTAGATAACAAACCTGCACATTCTGTACATGTATACCAGAACTTAAAGTAAAACAATAATAATAGTATCCACTCTCATTCAGGTGACTGCAAATGCCATTAATTTATTTCTTTTTATGGTTGAGTTGTATTCCATTGTAGATATATACCAAAGTTTCTTTATCTACTTGCTGATTGATGGCCATGTGGGTTAGTTCCACATTTTTGCAATTGCTAATTGTGCTGCTATAAACATGCATGTGCAAGCATCGTTTTTGAATAATGACTTCTTTCTGTGTAGATACATAGTAATGGGACTGCTGATCAAATGGTAGTTCTACTTTCAGTTCTTTAAGGAATATCCACACTGTTTTCCATATTGTTTGTACTAGTTTACATTCCCACCAGCAGTGTAGAAGTGGTCCTTGTTCACTGTATCCATGCCAATATCTATTTAAAAAATTTTTTTAGTTATTGCCATTCTTGTAGGACTAAGGTGGTTCTGATTTGCATTTCTCTGATCATTAGTGATGTTGAGCATTTTTTTCAATATGTTCATTGGGCATCTGTATATCTTCTTTTGAGAATTGTCTATTCATGTCCTTAGCCAAATTTTTGATGGGATTGTTTTTTCTTGCTAACTTGAGTTCATTGTAGATTCTGGATACTAGTCCTTTGTCAGATGTATAGACTGTGAAGAATTTCACCCACTCTGTGGGTTGTCTGTTTACTTTGCTGACTGTTCCTTCTGCTGTGCAAATGCTCTTTAGTTAATATTACTAAGTCCCAGCTATTCATCTTTGTATTGCATTTGCTTTTGAGTTCTAGTTCAGGAAATCCTTGCCTAAGCCAATGTCTAGAAAGGTTTTTCTGATATTATCTTCTAGATTTTTTATAGTTTCAAGTCTTAAGTCCTTTCCATCTTGTTTGATTTTTTGTATAAGGTGAGAGATGAGAATTCAGTTTCACTCTTCTAAATGTGGCTAGCCAATTATCCCAGCACTATTTGTTGAATAGGGTGTCCTTTCTCCACTTTATGCTTTTGTTTGCTTTGTCAAAGATCAGTTGGCTGTATTTGGGTATATTTCTGGGTTCTCTATTCTGTTCCATTGGTTTATGTGTCTATTTTTACACCAGTACCATGCTGTTTCGGTGAGTATGGCCTTATAGTACACTTTGAAATCAGGTAATGTGATGCCTCCAGATTTGTTCTTTTTGCTTAGACTTGCTTTGGCTCTGTGGGCTTTTTTGGTTCCATATGAATTTTAGGATTGTTTTTTATCGTTCTATGAAGAATGATTACAGTATTTTGATGGGAATTGCATTGAATTTGTAGATTGCTTTTGGCAGTATGGTCATTTTCACAATGTTGATTCTACCCATCTGTGAGTATGGGATATGTTTCCACTTGTTTGTAGTCATTTACGATTTCTTTCAGCAGTGTTTTGTTGTTTTCCTCATAGAGGTCTTTCACCTCCTTTGTTATGTATATTCCTAAGTATTTTTTTTTTTTCAGCTATTTTAAAGGGGTTGAATTCTTGATTTGATTCCCAGCACTGTTGGTATATAGGAGGGTTACCAATTGTATACATGAATTTTGTATCTGGAAACTTTGCGGACTTCTTCTATCAGTTCTAGGAGTTTTTTTGGAGGAGTCTTTAGGGTTTTCTATGTATACAATCGTATCATCAGCAAACAGCATCAGTTTGACTTCCTCTTTACTGATTTGGACACCTTTTACTTCCCTCTCTTGTCTGATTGCTCTCCAGCCTTAAGTATTTCTTTATAGTAAAGAGAGAACTGACTAATACTGAAAATTGATACCAGAAGTGAAGTATTCTTATAAAGACACCTGAAAATGTGGAAGTGGTTTTGGAACAGGGTAACAGGCAGAAGATGCAAGAGTCTAGAGGTCTGAAAATAAGACAGGAAGATGAAGGAAAGTTTGGAATTTCTTAGAAGCTAGTTAAATGGTTATGACCAGAATGTTGATAGAGATATGGACAGTGAAGTCTGGGCTGAAGAGCTCTCAGATGAAAATAAAGATGTCATTAGGAACTATAGCAAAGGTTATCCCTGTTGTGCTGTTTCAAAGAACTTGGCTGAATTGTGTTCATGTCCTAGGAATCTGTGGAAGTTTGAACTTAAGATTATGACCTAGGGTGTCTGGCAGAATAAATTTCTAGGCAGCAAAGTGTTCAAGATGTGGCCTGGCTGCTTCTAACAGTCTATCATCAAATACAGGGGCAAAGAAATGACTTAAAGTTGGAATTTATATTTAAACGGGAAACAGAGCATAAAAGTTTGACAGATTTGCAGCCTTGCACATTATAAAGAAGAAATACATGCAAGTTGTGGAGTAACCACTTGCTAAAGAGACTAGCATGACCAAAAGGGAACCCAATGCTAATATCCAAGACAATGGGAAAAGAGGCCTCCAAGGCATTTCAGAAATCTCTGAGGCAGCCCTTTCTATCACAGGCCCAGAGGCCTAGGAGGAAAGAATGGTTTCCGGGACCAGGCCAAGAACACTGCTGCCCTGCTCAGCCTTGGGAGGCTACTCCCTGTAACTAACTTGCTCCAGCTCCAGATGTGGCTCAAAGGCCCCAGGTACACCTCCAGCTGCCACTTTGGAGAGTACAAGCCATAAGCCTTGGCAGCTTCCATGTGGCATTAAGCCTGCAGCTGCACAGAATGCAAAAGTGAAGGAGGCTTGGCAGCTTCCACATAGATTTTGGATAATGTATAGGAAAGCCTAGATGCCTCAGCAGAAGCCTGATGCAGATGTAAAACCCTGACAGAGAAGCTCTACTAGTAGGGCAGCATCAAGGGGACATGTGAGGTTGCAGACCCCATACAGAGTATCCACCAGGGCATTACCTACTGGAGCTGTGGGAAGGGGGCCACTGCCCTCCAGGCCAAAGAATGGTAGAAAAAGCAGCAACTTGTATACTTAGCCTGGAGAAGCACAGGCACTGGACACCAATCCATCAGAGCAGCCCTGTGGACTGTATCCAGCAAAGATACAGGGTTGAGCTACCCAAGGCCTTGGAAGCCCACCCCTTGCACCTTTGCACCCTGAGTGCAGGACATTAAGTCAAAGGAGATTGTTTCAGAGCTTTAAGATGTAATGACTGCCCTGCTAGGTTTCACACTTGTATGGGACCTATTACCCCTTTTCTGGGGGCTGATTTCTCCATATTGGAATGGGAATGTCTACCCAAAAATGTACCACCATTGTATCTTGGGAGTAAATAAATTTTTAAATCTTACAAGCTCATAGAAAAGAACTAATCTCCAGATGAGACTTTGGATTTGGGACTTTTGGGTTAATTCTGGAATAAGTTAAGGCTTTGGGGGACTACTGAGATAGACTGATTGTGTTTTGTATAGAAGGACATGAGATTTGAAGAACCAGAGGCAGAATGATATGGTTTGGGAAGTTTGTTCCCTCCAAATCTCAGGTTGAAATGTAATCTACAGTGTTACAGGTGGGGCTTGGTGGGAGGTGTCTGGGTCATGAGGTCAGATCTTGCATTAATAGCTTGGTGCTGTCCTCCCCATAAGTGAGCTCTCTCTCTGAGTTCATGCAAGACCTGGTCCTGGTTGTTTAAAAGAGTGTGGCATCCCCTCCACTCCTTGCTTCCTCTCTCAACATAGAATGCACCTGCTTCTCTTTGTCTTTCCTCATGATTGTAAGCTTTCTGAGGCCTTACCAGAAGCCAAGCAGATGCCAGCACCATGCTTCCTGTATAGCCTCCAGAACTGTGAGCCAATTAAACTCTTTTCTTTATAAATTACCCAGCTTCAGACATTTCTTCATAGTGTTGCAAAAACTAACCTCAAATTCATATGTTTAAGCCCTAACCCTCTATGTCACTATATTTGGAGATAGAGCTTTAGAAAGAAATTAAAGTTAAATGAAGTCATAAAATCAGCTAATTCAATAGGATTGGTGACCTTATATGAAGAGAAAGAGGGTGTAATCTCTTTCCCTACACACAGGTATGTATGAGGACAAGGCCGATTGAGGACACATGAGAAAACAGGGTCCTCATCAGAAATCAAATTGGTGGCACCTTGATCTTGAACTTCCTAGCCTCCAGAACTGTGAGAAACAAACTTCTGTTGTTTGAATCTCCCAGTCTATAGTATTTTGTAGTGGCAGCCCAAGCAGACTGATACAATATCATAAATATTTGCTAACACTATTATTCTGATTTTAGTTCCTGGGTCTAGTTCTAATTCACAGTAGCCTTCTGAGGACTAATTTCTACTTTGATGTTTTGGAAAAGAGCACAGCATCACAATAATACATTTTCTACTGTTTGCTTAAACAGCATTAGTAGGCTTCTGCAAATGATAACCAAAGAGTCTTAAGCAATAACTAACTCTGGAGGTTAGAGTAAAGAAAAACCATTTGTAGCTCATGACTTGGATGAAAGTATCATGGAAGAGAAGTGATTTAAGTTAGAATTTATAAAATGGCTAGCCTTTTAAAAGGTAGAGAGAGAATATACTGATAACTGAGACAATAGCATAGAATTATTCATGTTGTGCACATCCCAACAGCACACATCAGCCTGAATGATAATAATGATGATAACCCAAATGTGAAATTTGGATTACTCCATATTAGGTTGCTATAGATACAGAGAACTATTTACCAATTTATCTTACACATATTAAAGGTACAAATTTCAAACTTAAATTTCTATAAGCTTTACTAAAACCTAATGAATTATTAAGTAGGTAAGGTAAAAAAATATTTTACTCTTTTATGTTTATTGAGGATGGAAATCTTATGAATTCTCTCAATTTTATTTATAGTTCTCATAACAAAAAATCAGCTTTCAGAAGTTCAAGTTTTCCTAGATATTACAGCAAATGCATTAGCTCATCTAGATCTTTGTTGGACAGAAAATTGACTTACTTTTCTATGCTTTCTACTGGTGAATGCTTCAAATACAATATTAAAATAGATAAATAATTGCCTATCTGTCCTTTAGTACCACTTCATATACAATTTTGAGTGAACTGTCCTGTAAAATTCAAAAGGGCATGCAAGACTTGCTCTCTCAAGCAAATTCTTATTTTTAGGAGGTCTCAAAGGCCTCCTTTTAAAACTATATGATTGCTTCCTTTTAAAACTATAAACATAATGAAAGCATTCTAAAAATAATTATGGCATATTATCCAAATAGCTCACAAAATTAAAGACTTAATAGAAACATTGCCTGAAAACTTTAAAATATTGTCATTTAAATATGTGTTGACATATTTTGACCTGAAATAATTTTTTTCTTTAAATTCAGAAAACATATGCTAATAATAAAATTTTTCATGAAAAAAATGACCAAAAGGAGGCATGCCTTTTGACCTAAGCAGGAGGCTGGAAGCCAGACAACTCATTTTCTTTTTTATAGCTTTTAACAAAATAATGACTTCATAAATATATATATATATTGCACTTTAGGTTCTGGGGTACATGTGCAGAACATGTATGATTGTTGTATAATCATGATTTCTTAAAATCCATTTTTCTATCCAAAACATTGGTCGACTCTTAGGTATCATCTCTTTTAGCAAGACATTCATGAATTCCTAGGCTGGTGAGAAAAAGGCTCTAGTCATACATTCGTTCCTAAAATATTTATAAATTATCATGTATGAGTCAGGCAACGAATCTCCAAGGGCCAATATAGCTTAAGAAAGACTATGTTGTAGTGACACATTCTAACAGAGATATCTTTTGTAGATACTTGAGGTAGCCTACACTAGCCTTTCACTGACCTCTGGTCAAGACATTCTCACATGCAACAAATTGTTTGATTTTTTTGTTTGTTTGCTTATTTTCACTTAATCCATTTACTTGTATATTGTCTTCAGTTAGTAAGAGAACAAACAGCATTATTCTCACCAAGATGCCTCATAGAATATAGACAACATAATATTCAAGAGTATATTATTCAACTCATTTTTATTAGATATTGCTTCTCGAAGAGTATCCCAACTCTTCCATTCTCTTTTTATATAAAACTAATTTTCTAGTTCATTATTTGCTTTTGCTACTCCTCCTACATGATTCAGCTTCTGTAGATAGTTTTTCTTTTTGTTTTTAAATGAGCCCGGGTCTCATTCTGTCACCCAGGCTGCAGGGCAACAATGAGTGATCACAGCTCACTGCAGCTTACTGCAGCTTGGAACTCCTGGTTGGAGCTCCTGGAATTCCCAATCAATCCTCTTGCCTCAGCCTCCCAAGTAGGTGGGACTACAGGTGTGTGCTGCCACACAGGGCTGATTTTTTTTTTTTTTTAATTTTCTGTAGAGACAAGGTCTCACTATGCTGGCCAGGCTGATCTTGAACTTCTGGCCTCAAGTGATCCTCCCATCTCTGCCTCTCAAAGCACTAATATTACAGTTGTGAGCCACCACATCCAGCAGTTTCCATGAACAGTTTTTGAAGAAACTCAGTCTTGCAGACTGTGCTGGGTTGTCACGCTGCTGCCGCCACTGTGCCAACCCTTCAGGTCTCAACAAGGCTGGGGAATGCTCCAGAATGGGTAATGAGCCAATTTGGGAGCAGACTGGATCCTGCTTCATTCAGCTTTACTACCGGTTATTTCATAATGAAAAATAACCCAACTAGGTGCAATTTACATTCATGTGCCATGCCTTACATGGAAAGGACAGCAGTTCCAGGGGAAAGCTGCCATTGTAGAGAAGTTGTCTAGCCATTCCTTCCAAACAATCCAGCACAGCATCACAGTGCCGGACCATCAGTCCAAGCCAGCTGCATCATCAGAATAGTTGTGGACCAGCTTAAGGTGGATGAAGACCCCGTCATGGGGTTCCACAGATAGATGTTTGTATTGAAGAACATCAGCAATACTTGGGTTTGCACCAATGACAAGTTCAGGCTTGGCCTGCACATCTTGGGATGACCTCTTTCCAGCCAGGCAGTCATGCTGTTTTCTCCTCCCTCCTCTTTCCAGTATCATTTATACTCCTCCAGATGCTCCACATATCATGCCAAAGGAGCAAGGCCTTGGTGGGAGTGGGCACAGTGCAGTGATGCCACCCAGGTGTCGTGCATGATGTTTGGATATTAGATTAGTTGCATCTGAAGGAGGAAGTGTTGTACCATGCATGCCTTGAAAGATGGAAGGGAAGGAGAAAGCAGCTGCCCCACCACCCAGACATTGATTTGTTCAGATGTTTCAATGCCTCATGACACAATAAAGCCACAAACATTTTCTTAAAATAAAAAAGCAGCTCAGTCTTTACTTTAGTATTGGGTTCCTTCTTTCCCAAATTTGAATAACACTGTATGATAAAAACATAGGTTTGAAGTCATATAGAGTTGAGGTTAATAGTCTTAATTCACTAGTTACTAGCTGTGTGATTCTGGACAAGTTATACAACCTCTGTGAAGCTCAGTTTCCATACTCAAAAAAGAAATAATAATACTCATTTAAAAGAATAGCTGTAAGGATTAAATAATAAGCTGCTCAGCATAGCATGAGTTATATACTGAGTTTCTATGCATTTGAGCCTGGTCTCTGATCCATTTCTTTAGTAGTAACCTGTGATTAAGAACAGTCCTACTATTTAGTGGAATCAGGCTTGGAATAAGGCTTCTTCATTTATTTTTCCCATTTATATTCTGGGTTTTCTTTCATGGTAGTCATGTGGCCATGGAGGGAAATACCATCTTTTCCTGGCCCTTGATTATATCACATTATCTCTCTTTCCTGGTCAGAAGCAAGCTTTATGTGTCCTTCTATTACCAGCTCTCCCCTCTTCTCTTGGTGCTCCTGAGTAATTCTTTTTTGTGTGTGTGTGTGTGTGTGTCTCAGTCTCGCTCTGATGCCCAGGAGCTAGAGTGCAATGGCGTGACCTCTGCTCACTGCAACCTCTGCCTCCTGGGTTCAAGCAATTCTCCTGCCTCAGCCTCCTGAGCAGCTGGAACCAAAGGCACCTGCCACCATGCCTGGCTAATTTTTGTGCTTTTAGCAGAGATTGGATTTTAACATATTAGCCAGGCTGGTCTCTTGGCCAGGCTGGTCTCAAACTCTGAACCTCGTAATCCTCCCAATTTGGCCTCCCAAAGTGCTGGGACCACAGGTGTGAGCCACTGCCCTGGGGCCCCTGAATAACTTCCTATAATGGTTCTTCCCACCCCACGAAACCCAACGAGGGTCCTCTAGAATCCTATTACCAACACCAGAATATCTTTAAGCTAAAGTAAAAACAATGGCCACCATTTATAGCAAGAAAGATGATTTACTTTTGTCATTGGACACAGTACACACACACACACACACACACACACACACACACAGTCTTAGACAACTTCTGTATGCCCTGGAAAATGACTTGAAATCCAACGTATAAGATATAAGCCATGGCAATGTAAATTGATGATGGGAGAAAATGGTTCTCCAAAAATTACACTTCATTTTCGGACCCTCTTTGCCTTTATCTTTGCAGTAGTAATTTAAGATGTTTTATTCTTTCATTAAGCATAAATTTTAAGATCCATTACTTTCAATCCAGTTCTGAGGGGCCAACAGGACAGAACACTATTTCCTTTCAGGACACAGTTCTGTTCTGGTAAAAGGGAAGATTTCCATTTCAAGCATGATCTGATCATCTCCCACAGTTAAACTACTGACCTTTCTCTTTTGTCATCTATCTTCTCTCATCAGCTGCCATGCACTTTCAGAAACTGAGAGCTTGATGACATCCCAACCTAATAAGTGTACTATATGATCTTATCATGTATTTACAAATAATGTCTTTTCCATATAATACATACAATAAGAAACCTTCTGAGGAATAAACTTAACATGTGTGTAGAGGAAATGAAGTGCTATCTTTTTTCCCCTCTAAGGTAAAATATGTTATTTGGCTAAATTTTTATCCTGAAATATTCCAAGGAGACATGTCTACACCATGGGCTAATAGATTGTAAAAATTTTCTGGAAAATAAAAATGGTGATTTAAATATTAACAAAAAGAAAAAAGTGAGAACATGTACGGTTTTATTTACTTTATAACTTCAGAAATATTTTATAGTATAAATTATACATATAATAAAAATTATTTTGTAACAGCCAATAGACCTATATTATGGGGGAGTGGTGAGCTTGGAAAAATGAATGAAAGAATAAATACTTTCTTTCCCTACAGTCCTAGTAAAAGGACTTCAGGGCTTGCAGGCAAGTTTGAACCAGAAACAAGTATGATGACTTTTGTATTAAAAGAAGCAAACCTATGACAGATATAAAAGGAAGATTCATGGGTGAAGTCTCCAAAATGTATGTTTTTTTTTTTTTTTTTTCTTTTTTGAGGCAAGGCCTTATTCTGTCCTCCAGGCTGGAATGCAGTGGTGCAATTACAGCTCACTGCAGCCTTGAACTCCTGGGCTCAAGCAATCTTCCTGCCTCCGCCTTCCCACTAGCTAGAACTATAGGTGCACATCATGCTCAGCTAATTTTTTCATTTTTTGTAGAGATGAGGTCTTGCTAAGTTGCTCAGGGTGGTCTCCAACTCTTGGGCTCAAGTGATTCTCCCACTTTGGCTCCCCCATACTATTAGGATGACAGGCATGAGCCACCATGCCTGGCCCAAAATGTATACATATTGAGATGCATTCGAGATATCTACCCTTGTCAGGAGAAAAAAAAAAACCGTATCTAAAATAAGTACGTTTTATTCCTAGCCTTGATTTTTTCCTGTTTTCCAGTACCAATAACTTTTCAGAGAACTTATGGTAGTCACTTGGTATGGTTTGGCTGTGTCCTCACCCAATTCTTACCTTGAATTATTGCTCCCACAATTCCCATGTGTTGTGGGAGGAACCCAATGGGAGGTAATTGAATCATGGGGGTGGGTCTTTCTCATGCTGTTCCTGTGACAGTGAGTAAGTCTCACGAGATCTGATGACTTTATAAAGAGGAGTTCCTTTGCACAAGCTCTCTTTGACTGCTGCCACCCACATAAGATGTGACTTGCTCCTTCCTGCCTTCTGCCATGATTGTGAGGTCTCCTCAGTCATGTGTAACTGTAAGTCCAATAAAACCCTTTCTTTTGTAAACTGCTTAGTCTTGGATATGTCTTCATCTACAGTGCGAAAATGGAATAATGCACCATTTTTGCTTTAAAGAAATAGTTTTCAAATTGAAATTTTCAATGAAAATTAAATAATTACTTAATCAGTTTCTTTCATATTTAAAAACAAATAGTTTCAAATTCAGTGGAAATCTGTTTAGCTAACATTCTTGTTTACTTGAGGAAGTTACCTGTATGTCCAGAAATATCTAGACTAGATTTCTCTGGAACATTCTTCCTGATGAGATTCTAGACTGACTCAATTATTATTTTATCGTTGAGTTTGTTTTTTTTTTTTAGCCTGAGACTACTTGTTCACTATAAAGAATCCCAAACAAATAACTCTGAAATGATAATAAGAGTTCATAGAAGCAGCTCTTGAAGCTGGGGCAAAATGAAAAAATAATCTAAATGCTACTAATAATCTTTGAGGCAATGAATTTATTAAAGACAAGCTAGTGAAAGCAGAATGGAAAACAAATATAGTGTGCTTCATGAATTCACCTGTCCTGAGTAAAAAACATTGTCAAATAAATGTTTGAGTTTCATCACAGACTAGGTAGATTAAAAAACACAAACTAGTTACCCTTCCATTAACATGAGAATTTCCAGGTATTCTAATACTGCAGCAGGAATGAATTTTCCAGACAAACACAAGAACTAGATCCAGTCCAGATGTGATGATAGCATGTTAATAGACTAATAATTAATTAATTAATTAAGCTATCTCTTCATTTTCTGAGACTCATTCATGGAGTGGCAATGCCATTAACTCTGGAGGTGCTTTGCCCAATAAATAGCTCTCGATTAAATCGTTGATTGGACCTTCTCTGCTCACTTCACTCGCCATCCCTTTGGGAAATAAACTCTTGCACGGTATCCTTCAAAGGACACAGAATAGGCACTATAAGCAGTAGGAGCCTATACTGATTGAATGAACAAGTGACTGAATAAACAGTTCATAAGACATCGAGAGTTAAACTGGCATTACTAGGTTAGTGGTCATTATCTAGACTAGAAGAATCGTAAAATCTAAAGACAATACAAAAATTGATCTGTCCAGTACATTACCCTGTTTATTCAATTTAGAAAACCTTGTCTGAAAAGGTGGAATTTAAATCCTTAGTTTATTAAAACTTTTGGGAGGGGAATGGTGAGCTGTATACTTATTTGAAAAAGGTTTTCTTTTTAAAATCATCTACCAAAATTTTCTGTTAAGAGAAATAAGAGTTATTTTTGTTCTTTCCTAAAGATTATCTAAGAGTATTATGGCTTTGCTATTTAGGGGAAAATGCTAGAAAACTTCTAAACAAGGCAAATTATCTGTCACTTCAAGCACATTTCCTATGAGGAAAGAAATTTTACAGGAGAAGCAACAGGTGCCTTTTTTTCTTTTTGATGCAGTATTATACTGCAAAAAGAAGACAATAGAAAAAAGTTGTTAAAATGTGGCACAAGACTGAAGGCTACAATACCAATTCTCAATGAAATAAATATTGTACAGAGTATCCACTTACAGCCACAATGCTGAAATTGGGCTGAAATGTTCCAACCCAGTAAATAGGATTTATTTAAGAAAATCTTTTTATGAGTCAAGGGATGATGTATTAGAAAAATAATGTTCACAAAAAATCTAGTTTTTAACAATTGGGACCATAAAGCACTTATTATCTCTGATTAGTAAAATAGTTTGTCTGAAAGCAGTCAGTTTTGAAGATTATAGACAGGAGGGTAAGTTTAAAAACATATGAGGTTTATAGAGAGCACTATTATTTTACAGAAAAAAAATGATTTAAAATAGTCTGAAGTAACATTATTTAGAGCCACTTTCATGTTATAGAATTCAATAAATAATGTTTTTTAAAAAGTTTGCACAGTTCTTCTTGATCTACTTGTAATTGTAGGGCATTATTAGTTTCATGTGTATCATGTTTCCAGATCTGGGTGTTGAAAGATTTATTCATGTTGAGCTGTGCCCTAGGGTAATTTTAGTTTTCATAAAACCTAATTCTACAATTATAACCGTCTTAGAAAATGAGTATTCTTCCTAGGAACAGTGTAGTAAGAAGATACATTTTTATTATAAGCCTGATTTTCATGTGATTATTTTTTTCATTTTCTTTAAACTCTTTACTTAATTTTTTTTCTTATTAGACCCTCAACCTACAAATGTTCATCTGTCATAAAAGATCAGTGTTACTGAACTGCCAGCATTACTATTTTGTTTGAAATGTATAAAGACAAATAAAGGAGACATTGCAAAATGTCTTTATGCAGAAGCAGATATTGAAATGATAAATAACATAACCTGTAAACACTAGCTATAATGTTCTTGGATAGAAGAATTTTCTAAATATCAAAGACAGTGGCATCACTGTCAGGTACTCCATAAATAAACCATAGACAATATCTGACACTGGACCTTTCATTCTTGCAATGCTATGCTAAATACGCATGTTTCCGTTGCCTGTCTGAATTCTACATGCCCATTTCCAGAAATGATGCTGCAGATAAGTAACACTGTCACGTCAGTTTTGTCAACTACACTGATTATCCTTTCCTATCTGTAGTTTGGGAACATTATCAAGGTCAGATGCAAACTCTCAGAAAACCTTTCCTAATGTGGCTATATTTGATAATTTCTATAAGGGGCTTTCATAAATAAACTTTGCAGAAACACACATGTGTTTTCTAAGATTTTACTTTTAGACCATGGAAAAGGTAAAGATTTACCAGTAAGGCTTTGGAAATTTAAAACCGAAAGGAGAATAAGACTAGTCTTTCATTGTATGTATTTTCATGTAATCACTAAAAATTTGATATTTGAGGATGGCATATCTAATTTTTTTAAGATGCTTTTACAGTGACCCTACTTTTTCTACCTTCCTAACCTCCTCCTATTTATTTTATTTTGACAAATTACTTATGAAGCATTTGCAACTGATGCACATATCACAAAATTATTTCTGCCAAGCTTCCTCTGTGACCTGCCCGTGGGACATGACATGCTCCAAGATGCATCGCTCTATCAACCCGCATTTTTCCAGGACAATGCAAATTATGACAAATCCCATCATCCTGCATTATGTGCTTCATGCTAATCTCACTAATTCTAAAGAATCAGGAGGGCTTGTTGTTCTGCTGAAGGGCATACTGTCTGATTGAATGATAGGAAAACATTTGCCATCCCCATCTCACAATCCCAGCTGTGGCCACCACTGCCCCACTTCTGCTAGGCAATCGCTCTTGCTGTGTAACTTCTATACCAGAATTAGCTTTATATCAACAGAGCTTTTTAACAGGAAACTATATATCACCAAAAATGATAGTTCTAAAGTCCAGAAAATAAGGCTTTTGGGGGTAAAATGAAAACAGGAAACAGTATTTTTACTGACTGTTGGATACCGGTATTCATTTTACTTATTTAAAATTAAGAGTTAAAATCAAACTTATCACTTCTATGATAAAAACCAGACAGTTTCTAAACTTAGAAGTTTCTGGCTGCTGGATCACTACGAATGGCCACCTGAGAAATCTCTTAAAACAGCTAACCTTGAGAACAATTCCTTTGGGCTTCAGAAGGTGGCAGTATTACTGCATGAAACAAGCTTTAGGTTTCTGTGCTATTACATGGCCACATTGCTGAAATAAACATGTTTAATTCCCAAAGAAACATATATTTTATCCGATGGCATAATTTACTTATAACATTAAAACTCAAACATGGAGCAATTTGTAGCAATAACCATGATTATGCTGTTAGTGGCCCAAATGTCACTGTCTAGATTAGGCTAAATGATACCTAGCACCGAAGAGCTTCTGTGATTTATTTTTTATGATCACGGGTAGAACTTGCATGCTTAAAAGGCTCACCAGAAAACTGCCGTCAATAAATAAAAAAGGATGAAAAGATTGAAAGAATTTCATATTATTGTTCAGAGATGTGATTGTAAAAAAATGTCACAGGAATGAGGCAAATTTTAAATCTCAGAGACATTTTCAGAAAAAGAGGTAAATATCTTGAGCATTTCTAATGTTACATTTTAGATCTAAAGTATTTTGCTGTAAGTAAATAACTCATCTTATAAATTAAAATGTATCTAAACTGTTTTGTCCTTTATGAATGTTTCCTGAAATGTCAGAACAAAATAAAGGTTTAAAATACATGTAATGCATTAAAATTGATTATTTTAGCTACTTTTAGAAAATGTAGTAAATATAAATCGGCTGATAAACGTTAAGACTAAAATATCCTATTCAAACCTTCAATAATTTACTTTTGGGAGTTCTGGTCTAATGCACATTTCTACCTGGAAACTATATTGTAGGCTCTTTTGGCCATTATCATACATCAAATTGAAATTGTTATGCATAATCAAAGTAAAAGTAAACCACACTAAATTTGAAAAGGAATGTAAACCATACTAACTAAAGTTGAAAAGGTTTTGCAATGAACTCACATTTTAGCACTTACTAAAACAAGGGCAAATTTAAGTCAGCATTTACATCTGTGCCTTAATGCAGTGTTGCATAATTGGTTTAATGTTTTAGTGAGTCCTTAGATAAGCTTAATATGTACACAGCACAAATCAACATTAAGGTATTACAAAGAAGAGACAGGAAGATCTTTAGCTTTCTACTTTACTCCCAATGAGACCCAGTCCCCTCAGAGGAATATGACGATGTGAACATCATTTCTGCAAAGGCACTGGGCACACCCTGCACATGCTGTGGCTTGTTGACATGAACCAGGGCAGGCAGACACCAATAATACATGAAGTGCGGTTCAGAGGCAATTAGGATCAGTTGTCAAGGCCAGGCCATTAATGAAAGAACATGTCAGAGGAGCTGGAGACTTCAATGGTTGAGGGCAAGAAGGCGATTTAGTGTGACAGATCGAGTCCTTCCAATGTCCTCAGTGGTACATGCTAATACCAGCCTTAACAACCTTTTGTGGCAGTGTATAATGCGACTAACATGGACTTTGATTCAGCAAAATGACTGCTGCCACTGTTAGTCTGTCTCATTTCAAACAACAGTAAAAGCATTGCTACAAATAATTACCCACTTCCGTCCCTCCCTCTGCCACTTAAAGCATCCACCCTTTGTGCATGCCATAGTTGTTTGTTACTAGGTTAGAAAGTTTATCACTTTTGGTTTGTATGATACTTTTTTTTGGTCAGCACATATAATCTCAAGTAACTAATTATAATATATTTTAGAAGCCAAAATAAATAATTAAACCTATCACATTCTCATATAGTTAACATTAACGACTTCCAACACAAGTAAAATATGCCTGAAAGAAACAATATCCACCATGTCACTTACAGCAATAAGGAAAGTTGCTTACCTAGGCTCCAAAACCATTAGCCAAAAATTAACCTAAGACTCAATGAAGTTAATGCAGGAGGATTACAGAAAAATCACCCACTGCCATTTTTTTGTTAAGTTTCACAATTTGATAGTTATTTAAAATAAAAACCTACATGTCTATGAGCTGAAAACCAACAATAAGTAGAAAAAATACATTAAACATTGGTTAGCAATCCAGGTAAATTACAAGGGATGGCTAATGGTTTTGGAGCCTAGATAAGCAACTTCTCTTATTGTCTGTGAGTAACTTACATGGTGGACATTGTTTCTTTTAGACACATTTGATTTACCTTGGGAATCCTTGGAAACTATACGAGAATGGGATAGGTTAAATTATTTATTTTACCTCCTAAAATCTATTATAATTAATTACTTGAGATTATACATGCTGACATAAAAAGCCTCACATAAACCAAAAGTGACAAACATCCTAACCTGCAGATTTTTATGTTTTGGCAAAACTCCACAGCGTCGCACTCCTAAGTTGTCTTTATAGAGACCTGTTATTTGTTAATTTTTGGCTCTTCTTTCATATTTTCTACTCATTTGGATAAGATATTCTTATGAAGATGAACACTAACTTAGAAGAAAAATGGCTTAAATTTTCTCATAATCTCTTAAAGTTCTCACCTCCTCCCAATTTCCAGGATTTACTTCCAGCATCTAGCTACAAAAGATGATGTGATATCTCAGGGCTTAAGGCAAATAGTTCGACTTTGTCTGCTTATGAATGACTAGAAAGATGTGAAGAAGAGTATGTGGGTAGAGATTAATGGAAATTATATTGTCAGGTAGGTACCTTCTTCAGATATATACATTTTTTTTTCTGGGTCTTATTTTTCTTCCTTTCTGAGATAGTCCTCACTTATTTATTTCCAGTTTCACACACTGGAAATTTCACACACTGGTCTTTTCTTTTGCTATTTTGTTCCATTCTCTTTGCTCACTTTTTTTTTCTGACCTGAGTTACTGACACTCCATTCCTCTTACACTTAATTCATTTCCAGCCTTCTTGCTTCCTCATATAAATGCTTTTGCCTCATTTCTCAGGAGAGCTTTTAAAACTGAGCCCTAAAAGGAGAAGTTGTGTAAAAAATTTATCAATACAAATATCTAAATGTTTGTGTAATCTCAAAAAGCATTCTCATATTTTTTTGATGAGAAGTATTTAGGAAAAAGGTTACCATGCTAAAAATGTAATCTTTATAGCTATACCCAAAGTAAACCTGATGCAGACACCTGATAATGTTATTAAGTTATTATTACATTAACAACATACCACAAATGTAAATTGTCTACCTGGTCCTAACCAATAAAAACTATATCTTCTTCTAAAGAGAAATTCAGTCTGATCTACTCTTGGTTAGTCTGCAAGACATCTATCTAGCTTAACATTAGCCCTCCACGTCTGGGTCTCTGTTGTGAGACTGATATTTCTGTACCTTGGTATGATAATATTTGATATTATTTTTCCCCCTAAATGTTCAGGACTAATATGATAACAGAATTTGTTCAACTGGTGACTGGGATAAGTCTTTATTATTTTTTTCAGGCTTCTGGCCTTCTTGACACAGAAGTCGGCCTACAGGGCTAAAAGTCAATACTGCAAAGTTAGTGATGATTCACGTATTGGTAGGATCAGGACTTTAGAAAGTACCAAAATGAAAATAATGTTATATTTATTCATTTGAATAACAGAAAATTCATATTAAAAATGCTGGGAAACTTACTACTTTTAAAAAAATGTAGTTTTTTTTAAAAGTGAGCAACTTTTTTGAGATGGCTTTTGATACTCACTTCAGTTTCTCCCCCTCTTTGACTGAAAATCTGGCATTTCTCATCTGTCGTAATATGTTTACTTTGAGTATAACATTTTAAAGGTATTATTTTGCCTTCTAAAAACTTACTCCTAGAAGGTTTGTTTTCCTTTACAAGCATACTTATATCTAGTTTCTTCAATCATTATCTCATATTTTAATAATATGCTGCCATTTGGGTATAGCTATAACCATAATAATGAACATAAGGTTCAAAGATCACTAGATATATAGATGGCATGAACCATTAGCAAGAAATATCCTACAGCACAGAGATCACACATTTTAAAAACTCTGAAATTCACTATAGAATTTGCTATTCTAAGGCAGCTTTCTGTGTAATTAACATAAATCTCTTTATAAAATATGCTAGTTTTAATAACAAATAGGGACATTTTCCAGGAAAAATAAAGAATAGAGCACAAATAAAATTATAATATGAATAATTTAGTTATCTCTTTCTCATATCTCATAATGATACTGTGCAGCTAAAATGGACCTAAACCGGAACTATTTTCTTTAAAAAATAGGCTTATCTCCTTTTCCTGTATGCCACTGAAATTCGTATCACCACTTCCACACAAAAACACATAATTAATCCTAATTGTTTCCAACACTCTGAGCAGGAGAAGTGATCTACGGTTTCTCCTTTTATGTGTGTTGAGTCTTTTTGGCCACAAGGGCATCATTTAGTAAATTACTTCCTCCAAAATGCTGACCAGTGCCCTCTTGGCCTGAGAGAGTTAGTGTAGTTGCTCGAGGTGAGTCACTGAATTCCTTTGCGACAGAAAGACGAAACTCAGTGATTGCTCAGGGGTGTCCTATTCTGCTATTGAATGATGATCTAGCAAGGGGGAAAATCACTTCTGAAATTCAGGTCTTAACAAGACAAAGGAAGAGGATGCACTGTAAACGCACAGAGGTAATGGGTGTGAAAGGAATGTAATGGTGTTCCTGACTGGTGGAGAATTCAAATGGAAACAGAATGAAATCTTCCCTAGTGGTGATTCTTCAACTTTGTTATGACTTTTCCAAGATTAGCTAACTCTGTACTATTGTCTTATTTATCTTGGGTGACATTTGTTAGCATAAGGGGCACAGTTACCATAAAACCATTGGCATTCCAATCTCTAGGCTCTAAGTCCTATTCAGTAGGGAGAGAGTTTCACCTCTCAGCCAGTTCAATGGTTTGCTCCAACTTTGACTAACTCAGCCCTTTTTCCAAAACTGTCTTTGGCCATGGCCGCACTCTTCAAAGTGCCCTAGTTCCTGAATTGACTCCATATAGAGCCAGTTGTTTCCCTGCTTCAAAAATGCTGTGATGTCACTCCTATCCCCCTCTCCTCCTACTCCACCCACAACCCAAGTGTACCTTTTATCCCCTGGATCTATCCTGTCCCTCAGTCCTTGAAGAACTGTAACAATTGTTATTTCCTTAGTTAGAACTAGGTTCTTAAAGGAGTTCCCTTTGAAGTTGCTTTAGACTTCTTGTTCCCCCTAAATTTCCATCTCATATCCCTCTTGTGATTACTGTTATTATTAATGTAGTCTTTAAATAGTTCTTTGCTTTCAGACAGAAGGTTCATAGTATTGTCCCTTCAAGATCAGTTGGGTCATGTCCATGAGGATTGAGCTGTAGACCTTCAAAAGGAGACTTAGTAGTTGGAACAAGAAATGCTCCTTGCAACTTTAACTTCAACAGTACCTCCTGTTGGTCCTCTTTAGTTTCCTTCGTTTTTT
This sequence comes from Callithrix jacchus, assembly GCF_049354715.1. Classification (NCBI taxonomy): domain Eukaryota; kingdom Metazoa; phylum Chordata; class Mammalia; order Primates; family Cebidae; genus Callithrix; species Callithrix jacchus. Next base: position 51,576,893 of record NC_133509.1, on the reverse strand, counting down.
TTGTCTTCAATATCTGCTAACTCTGATCCTATTAATTCAACAAATTTAACTTTGTGTGCACCTATTATATACTAAATACTGTGCTTGAGATACAATAGTAAACAAAAAGAGGTACAGTCCCTTTGCATAGAGGCTAGTCTAGCAAAGGAGTCAAACTTAACAAAACAATCCCACAGATAGATATAAAACTGCAGCTGTGACTTATGAGATAAAGATGAGGTACAAGTGCTATAAGAACTGGATCAGGGAGGCCAGTGGAGTCAGGGAAGGTTTTCCTAAAGCTATGAGACTTGTGCAGAAATCAAAGAGAAGACAAACAGCTAGTTAGTTTCCAGGAACAGGATGAGATATGTGTACAGGTCCTGCTGCATGGTGAGTTCACGGGGCTCAGTCACATTGCCTTTCCTCACAGCCCCAATTTTCCCTCCTGTTGCCATGTTGGTTACCTCAGATTTGAAGGGCAGTTGCTGGCACTACCTTGCTCCCAGGGAGGCTCTTCTTCCTTCACTAACACACTACCATCTCACTTCTACAAACTAGCTCAGAAACCAAGCCTGTGAAGAAGGCTAATATGGGCCACTACCCCCTTTTCCTTGTGTTACCATCAAAACTAATCAGACCCACATTTAATTTCAGTCTAAGTCTCCCAAGTCATTTTCATTTAATTCATCTCTGACCTCCCAAAGCCTTTCCCTAGACCCTATGGAAATCAGAATCTCTCAGTAACAAAACCCCTCCATGTCCACAATTTTTTCTGTTGACTTTTTCCTCACAGTGAAGACAGGACTCTAAGTCTGCATCTTTTTCTGGGTACTTCAAAATGAAAGTTGCTTTTTCTTTCCCACCCACATTCTAGGACCTGGAGGTAATGTGACTTCTCTAGCTCTTTAAAATCTCCCGTCTCTTAGAGGCACAAAGCACTACCAGACTACACCACCACTTTCATAGTTCTCCTCCATGCCATTACTCCTGTCATCATCCCTGATGGCTTTCACATCTAGGTAGATAATCCATCTGACACTGTGGACTCTTAGGTGTCTGAATTCTACAATACCAACAACACTTTCCTCCACCCCACACCAATCATTCCTATGGTCACTAGAGCTGTGTTTTCAGAATGCAAAGTTTGATCCATTAGTAATAATAAAAATCAATTTATAACCAGTTATAACCAATTTTTTTCCTTTTAAGTAAGATAGAATAGATTTTAAAATGGTAAAGTTTATTGAATGAAATCAGGTAAATATTATTTCATAGTTTTTTCAATTACATATCATATAGGTATTGTGCATATTGAGTTGCATTAAACATCATATTACTATGTCCATTTTAAAAAATTTTAGAAATGCTGTTTGGCCTTGTCATCACCAATAACCACATTACTTCCAAAATTCTGATTTTAAGTGCAGATTTGCTAACTACCATCTTCTAATTGTAAAGCCTACTTATTCTAGCTCCCTTCCTCTAAAATGTGTATATTTCATTCAGACCTCCAATTTATTGACCCTACCACTTTTTACTATAGCACTACCACTCCCAATATGCTCATATCCTTCTTTGCTTGGCTCAGATTCCAGCCTCCATCACTTTAATCATACCCATAATTCCTATGCTCCTTGCTACTCTGTCATATTTTCTTGTCAAAATCCCAAAAACTACACTCAACTCTCCAGCTACGTTGTGCCACTATTCAAGCTCCTGAATGTTGTTAGAGAAAAACACATAATTGGAGACAGATTTTACATTACATTTATGATGATAAATTTCTAGCAGGCATTTAATGCTGCCCAATCTTACTATATTTTCCTAGTATTTTAACTTTCTCTTTCTCCTCACAACCATTTTTTATTTCATCTTCTCTAAACTGATGGCCTGATTTCTTACTTCACCTTCTCAATACCAAGTCTATAGCCTGATGAGACCATGTGCTGCACCTTCACTAGGATCACAATAGAATTGTCCCTGTTCCTAAGACTAATCACCCTACTTCAAGTTCCAACCCATCTTGCCAACACAAAGATTTAGATTCTGAAATTATGATTTCATTATCCTGTGTCTTCAGTTTTATCCTTTTTCATGGATTATACTCATTAACATAAACAATATGCTATAAGGACTCCAAACTTGAAACCAATTTTTTAACCCCTTGTTCTCAATTTTTGCTGTCAACTGCCTTTTTTATGTTCCCCTTTATAGCAAAGCTCCTTGAAAATGAGGTCTGTATCTACTCTTTTCCCTCCCTTATTTTTCTTTTTAAACCTTTAGGTTTTTATTTCTACCAATCGGTTGAATACAGTCTTGTAAGTTCTCAACAATTTTCATTTTGACAAATTCTGAGGCCAGTCCCTGTCTTTTTATTCTATTCAGAGCAGCATTTGTCCCATGACCTAATTCTTTATTTTTTTTTCACCAGTCTCTCATTTCTTCTTCTGAGATACCATATTTTTTTGGTAAGGATATTGCCTGATCTTATTAAATGTGCTATAGGACTTGACCTCTTTCCTCTTCACTTCTCCTTTTCTCTATAGGTGACTTTATTCAGTTCCTAGACTTTAATCTCTATCTGTATGCGATGATTTTCCATTTTGTATCTACAGCCCCGACCTTCACTTGAGTTCTAGACTCACAATCATCTACCTGCTTGATACTTGGTGATCTACTAGATACAGTCAATTTAACCTGCTCCAGCCATCCGCCTTACCCCCATCAAAAAAACTTGATTTCTCTCCACTAACAAACCTGCCCCTTCCCTACTCTTCTCTATTTCAATGTGTAAGACTACCATTTATTTGGTGGTCAAGGAAAAAACCTAGGTATCATCCTTAATTTCTACCTTTCCATCACCAATCACCAGCAATCTCTGTTAGTTCTGCCTCTAGAATATATGCCAAATCCACTGCTCTTTATCTCTTATTACTGCCTCATATCTCTCCAACCTTACCTGTAACATTTTCTTTAAAAAATTTTTATAATATATTTTTAAAAACCACAAAATAAAAAAAGGACCAATCAATATATATCTTAGAAGTCCTTCCAAGAGTCTCAGTATGTAACAGCCATGGAGGCTGTGACCTTTTTCCTTCTTTTCTCAGCCTACAGTTCATTTAAGAATCACCGGAGATGACTTGTGCTCTAGTTCTTTTTTTTTTTTTGAGACAGAGTCTTGCTCTTGTTACCCAGGCTGGAGTGCAATGGCGCGATCTCGGCTGACCGCAACCTCCGCCTCCTGGGTTCAGGCAATTCTCCTGCCTCAGCCTCCTGAGTAGCTGGGATTACAGGCACGCACCACCATGCCCAGCTAATTTTTTGTATTTTTAGTAGAGACGGGGTCTCACCATGTTGACCAGGATGGTCTCAATCTCTTGACCTTGTGATCCGCCCGCCTCGGCCTCCCAAAGTGCTGGGATTACAGGCTTGAGCCACTGCACCTGGCCCGCTCTAGTTCTTAAAATCAAACTTGTTCTGCCAAACCGAGACCATAAATTTGTCCAAATCGTAGAAACATGCATTTGCCACCTGTCCACCAAAATACCTCCCATTCAAGTCAACAACCACTTGAATTGCTGATATAACTCTCTCAAATTCTAAAAATATCCATACTGCTTCATTATCAGGGGCATGAGAATTTCAAACATCACACATTTCCCAACTTTGCCATACTTGTCACATTCTTTTTTGGTTTCAACTTCCAAGTCTTTGTCCACCTCTCCCGCACCAACCATGTTCCTTAGTAGGACCACTTTAGTAAGACACTTAAGTAATTCAGTCAGTGGATTTGAATCTGACTTCTTGGATGCATCTTTCTCTGCTGTCTCTGTCGTTCCAATAAAACATAAACTCTACAAGGCCAGGGCTGTATGTTCAGCTCCTAGAATATAGTTAGTTCTAGGGTTCCACAAAGGGCTAAACACAATAAAATATGCACTTAAAAAATATCGCCCTGACTGGATAGCCAAGTTAACATGCAGAAACCAGTGAGGAAGTTGCTAGGGCAGTCTGGGTAAGTGACAATGGGAGCTTGTACTAGGACTGTGAGCACAGAGGTGGTAAAAAGTGAATGGATTTCACAAATATTTAGGAAGAAAATCATTTGTCCTAGGCCACCCACGCAAGGGCAACAGCAAGTGAGAACAAGGTTGGCATGCTGAATGAGCAAAAAATGGGAGATGGAGCACAGTGAAAAATAAAAAAGTGGTAGGAGATGGGGCAGACAAGGGTTTAATCACATAGTTCTCATAGGCTACAGTGAGACGCTTGGGTTTTATTTTAACTGTAATGGGAGCTATTGAATTGTGCAATCAGATTTATATTCTTCTTCTTCTTCTTTTTGTTTGCTATGAAAGTGTTTTATTAGGTCAAACTATTTACTATGAAAATGCTTTAAAATGCAGCAGGAGGAGATGTAAAGACTCAAAGAAGTGCATAGTGACAATGGCTATCAGAACACACTAAAGAATCCACACTGCTTCCCCCTTTACCTAGAAAAGGAGGCTTCTAGGCTACCTACTCCTCAGCACACTCCTCAAACTCCTCCTCAGCTATGGCATCCTGGTATTGCTGGTATTCTGACACCAGGTCATTAACGTTGCTCTTGGCCTCGGTGAACTCCATCTCATCCATGCCCTTGCCTGTGTACCAGTGCAGGAAGGCCTTGCGCCTGAACATAGCTGTAAACTGTTTGAGACATGTTTAAAGAGCTCTTGGATCGCTGTGTTGTCACCAATGAAGGTGGCCGACATTTTTAGCCCCTGGAGTGGGATGTCACAGACGGCTGTTTTCACGTTGTGAGGGACCCATTCAGCAAAGTAGCTGCTGTTCTTATTCTGAATGTTGAACATTTGCTCATTCACCTCTCTTGTGGACATGCGACCTCTGAAAATGGCAGCCACGGTTAGGTAGTGGCCATGATGGGGATCACAGGCGGCCATCATGTTCTTAGCATCGAAGAGTTGCTGAGTGAGCTCAGCCATGGTCAGGGCCCGGTATTGCTGGCTGCCCCGACTGGTCAGCGGGGCAAAGCCGGGCATGAAGTGCAGCCAGGGAAATGGAACCATGTTCATGGCCAGCTTCCGCAGGTCGGCATTCAGCTGGCCCGGGGAGCACAGGCACGTGGTGACCCCACTGAGGGTAGCAGACACCAGGTGATTCAGGTCACCGTAGGTGGGTGTGGTCAGTTTTAAGGTCCTGGAACAGATGTTATAGAGGGCTTCATTATCGATGCAGAACGTCTCGTCTGCATTTTCTATTAGCTGGTGGACAGAGAGGGTGGTATTGTAGGGCTCCACCACGGTGTCTGACACCTTGGGCGAGGGCAGGATGCTGAATGTGTTTATGATCCTGTCTGGGTACTCCTCGTGAATTTTGCCCATGAGAAGGGTACCCATCCCAGACCCAGTCCCCCCACCCAGGGGGTGGGTCAGCTGGAAACCCTGCAGCAGTCACAGCTCTCAGCTTATTTTCTCACATCCATCACCGACTCCAACAGCTCCGTGCCTTCTGTGTAGTACCCCTTGGCCCAGTTGTTCCGGGCCCCACACTGACCAAAGATGAAGTTGTCTGGCCTGAAGATCTGCCCAAAGGGCCCTGAGCGCAGAGAGTCCATGGTGCCTGGCTCCAGATCCACGAGCACAGCATGGGCCATGCACCTGCCACTGCTAGCCTTGTTGTAGTACAGATTGATGTGTTCCAGCTGCAGGTCACTGTCCCCGTGGTAGGTGCCAGCCTGGCTCCAGCATCTGGACTTTTACAGTCTTCAATCTCTAAAAGGAGAGGGAGGAACTTACATGACATCCTACTGGGAATTTTCTAGAAACCAGATCTCTCTGCCCTACAGGCAGAAGGTACAATAGGGAAACGAGAATGGGGCTCAGAGGCACCCTGGTCCCCTCACCATCACCTGCTGAAACAGAGAGCCTCCCTGGCCATCCAGGAAGAATCTAGAAGTTATTACTCAAAACCACTTTACTGGGAGAGCAAACATCAGGAGGGAACCTTCTAGCAGCTGCTGAGTTTCAGACTTCAGGAAGTGGAGGCCTCGTGCCCATGATCTATTTGGATGAGACTAGAAAAAGATTCCAGAGCCAAGCCACCCTCTGTTCTTCAGACACTGCCCTGAGTTGCAAGTCCTATGACCTTCTTTCTAGGTTGAGGCCTGGCCCGTGGAATCACAGGAAAGGTCCGCAGGCCCCGTGGCCTGGTCTTCAGAGATGGTCCCTTGGGGCAATTCTGTATACTTGCAGGAAGAGCTTCGGGCCAGATGGGCTGGGTAGTGTCACCGGTTGATGTCCATTTTGGAGAGCACTGCTTGGGGCAGATCCACATGGCAGCGGGCTGCTAATGCCACCAGGTAGATGAGGACATCACTAAGCTCCTCTTGAAGGGCAGCCCGTTCCCTGGAGGACCAGCCTTGGGGGTCAGGCTCCCCATCAGTTTTCCACTGAAAGAGTTCTGCCTGCTTCCCTGCTTCCCCGACCAAGGCCAGGAGGAGGTTCCGAGGCTGATGGAACTGTTCCCAGTCTCATTCAGCAGCAAACTCAGCATGGAGGTGGCGGATGTCCTTGAGCATGGGCTCCGGGCTGAAGCTGAACCGACCCGCAGCAGCAGTGCCCTCTCCCCCCGTGTCCCCAGGTGTCTCCCCACCTGCCGCAGACATGCCGCCCACCCGCTGCCTATTTTTATAATTCTTATGCTAATAAATCATTTCCCTGATGTTTTTGGTAAAACCCAATATTCATGATAAAGTCCAGAACCCCCCCAAAAAAATCATTTTGAGTACTACATTGAGAATAAATCATGGAGGAGGTGGCCAGAGTAGAAGTAGACAGCATTTGTTGAAGGATGTAATGGACAAAAGAGGGAACATGAAAAATGCCTAGGTGTTTGGTTTGAGCAACTGGGTGAATTTTTATGTTGTTTCCTGAGGTGGGAAAAGGCAAATGGCAGAGAAGTGGGAATTAAGTCAAATTAATAAACTATTATGTTGGGTATTATCTTTCACCCCATGTGGTAAATCTGGATTTCCTACATAATTCTGTTGACTGTTTCCTTAGGTTAGTACCAAGGACTGGGAGTTTCAAATATTGTTTGCAACGTTTGAGAACTAAAGAATCCCCTTGATCATGATCTTCTGTGCCCCTGTAAGCTCACAGGCACATATGGCATCATCATTATGCTGAGTCCTGTGCTTTACTCCACTACATTACCTGTTTTACAGAGTGCCACTATTCAGCAATGTATTCTATCAATACAGTTCAGCAATGTATTCTATCACCATCTATCAAGGATGAGAAAAATCATCATTTTTTCAAGTATTAGAAGTGAATAATCACACTCAAGTTATCTGAGAGTATTTCTTGATCTGAGCAACAATAAAATGGTCTTATTTACAAGTTAAAAAAAAGGAATTATATGAATCAAGAACCAAGGACCTTTCTCAATACTAAATCACACTAATTATTTTAGATAGTACTATGTAGGTTTAGAGAAATATAAAACCATATGTATTGTCCAAACATTTCTTCCAATATTCATTTGATCACATATTTTAATAGGTAACAGTGACTTTATCATCCAAGGCAGGACACTTACGAGAGTGAAAGAAGGAGGTATTGTTAATTATGGAAAAATACCAGGACTGTGCAGACATACTTGGATCTAAAGTCACTCTATTTATAACATGATGCCTTAAGAATGAAAGCTCACACAATATCTGGCTTCATTTAGCTAAGTCAGGTGGTAAAACACGAAGAATAAAAATGAAAGAAAAAGCCTGTAATCCCAGCACTTTGGGAGGCCGAGGCGGGTGGATCACCAGGTCAACAGATCGAGACCATCTTGGTCAACATGGTGAAACCCCGTCTCTACTAAAATTACAAAAAATTAGCTGGGCACGGTGGTGCGTGCCTGTAATCTCAGCTGCTCGGGAGGCTGAGGCAGGAGAATTGCCTGAACCCAGGAGGCGGAGGTTGCGGTGAGCCGAGATCGCGCCATTGCACTCCAGCCTGGGTAACAAGAGCGAAACTCCGTCTCAAAAAAAAAAAAAAAAAAAATGAAAGAAAAGTCAGAAATTCTGTATTTTGCTTAGTGACTGTTGTCCTCTTTGCTTTTCATTTAGTTTATTTAAATACATAAGTATGAAATAAGTTTTGAAAAGTCAGTTTGTTCAACTAAATTTGTAGTACAAATCCAAATTAAGATTCTTATTTTATTATATTAGGTCTCATATTAGCACTGAAGAAATCTAAAGCAGATGCTATAGACATATCATCTATACATTAAAAGAAAAATTAAACTAACTTCAAAAACTAGAATAAAAAAATTAGGCTGAGTGCAGTGGCTCATGCCTATAATCCCAAGGTGGGGGGATCACTTGAGGTCAGGAGTTGGAGACCAGCCTTGCCAACATGGTGAAACCCTGTCTCTACCAAAAATATAAAAAATTAGCTGGGTGTGGTGGCACGCGCCTATAATCTTAGCTATTTGGAAGAATGAGGCAGGAGAATTGCTTGAACCCGGGAGGTAGAGGTTGCAGTGAGCTGAGATAGTGCCACCACACTTCAGCCTGGGCAACAGAATGAGATTCCATCTCAAAAATAATATATATATTATATATAATTAAATATATATAATATATATTTAATTAAATATATTTTAATTATATGTATATAATTAAATTTTAATCATATGCATATAATTTAAAAGATTAAAAACCCAAATTCCAACATTTATTGTAGTCAACACATAAAATACATATATAGGTTTGGTAAAAATATATGCATAAAAAGGAAATATTTATATACAGAATAAAACTATCATATCTAGAACTAAGACAAATCAAATGGAATACCAAATCTTTGGTAACATAAGGGAAAAGGTTTCCACTAATGTAAATATATACTTGGGGACATTTATTTTCTCATTTCAGTTATCACTTTCAAACTATGCTGTATTTTCTGTATAACCCATTTTTCATCTACCCAATTACTAGCAATCTTTTTTCTACTATCAAAAATGATCATTTGCTTCTTTATTGTAGTAGATAAAACATCCTTTCATTGTTTCAGCTCACAAGCTGTGCAGATCCTACCCACTGTTCTTGCCTCCAGCACTTCACATTATTGGTGTATTATTTCATGCATGCCCTACTCTTTTATCAATTGCTTTTGAAGTAATGTTAATAGACTAGAAAATTGAGACATTTATGAAGTATAGGCAGTGTTTATGAAAAAATCCATAAAATATGACACAGGCAAGACAAGATAAAAGCAGCATTTTAATAGATTATGGCAAAGAGATCTTGTCAGAGTTGACAACTGACTCCTTCGAGATCACTAATTTTTATGGGATTAATTCTGTGGTATAAAAAATGAAGTTAAATGTCCTAATTAATCTGTAAATAGCACACCCACAATTAAACCTTGTGGCTCTTCCTTGGATTGGGGCTGCGGTGATTTTTGAAAAGTAATTATCTCAAATTCACAATGAAGATGATTTTACTTTGTCCTTTTTTTTTTTCCCTCATGGCATTTCAGCTAAATATCCACCTGAATTCAAACTTGAATAGCAGTCTTCTGATATACAAATCGGTTTGCAGATTTGTGTGGAAACACATTTATTAGACTTGTAAGCTATATACTTATAATGCTTTATATATTAAAAAATAAAATTTGGAGAAATGGTGCAGAAAGGAAGTGGTAAAGAAAAACTAGAGTTTCTCCATATTGGGGGAACTCTTCTTTGTTCTACAATTTCAGAACCCCAAAAAGTTAAGTTGCCTTCTCTTATACAGGTGATAATGTGGAGACGCCCTGTCTCTTATACGGGAGTTAGATAGTACATTATGTTGGAGTTAGAAAATAAAGCATTCCCTACCTTTTCCATCATGATGCCATGGCAGGGTATTCCAGAAATATTAGTTCCATTCCTCTTCCTTCCTTCTACTTTTAATATTTGAACTTAATAATACTTTCTATAAAGGTGTGATGTTTCTATATGTAGTCAGAAGAAAATAATACAGTTTATTAAATATAAAATATTTTAAAATAGTTGTATAAAGTTAGTGCTAATAAGAATGCAAACTAGCCTTTATGATTTACATTTATTATTTAATTTCTTACCAACAGAAGTTCCAGTGACAAATATTACTGCTACTGTCTTGTTAATAATAAGGAAACCAAGATTCAAAGGTGTTAAAGAAATTACTCAAATTATATATATAGGAGGTAAACAGAGTCTCAAAGATGTCCTGACTCCAAATCCCATGCATTTTTCATTGTAAGTATACTGTGATGCTACAGCTTTGCAATAAAAAAATAACCTGTTGATAAAGTAAAATATTCTACTAGTTTTGGTGAAGAGAAAATTATTCAAATCAGAGAGCTCTGAAGTTAGAAAAAATAAAAAAAGAGGAGAGGTCAGTGTCTATTTACTCTTCATTTGAATATTCTATTTTTTTGAGGAATGGGAATATAGTAATCTTTTTTTCCCTCCTTTTTAAAAGAAGGATATTAACTTTCTTTATTGAGTTCCAGGATAAAGTAGGATTGTAAAAGCTAATGATTTTTTTTCATTTGTACTCTAAGGCCCTGGTAATAGTCAAGCTGTGATTATATTCCTGAAAAAAAATATTGCAGTAGAGATAATATAATACTGCCATGTTTTGAGAAAGATCTTTTAAGTTGCCATTACTTGGCAAGTAGTACTAATGTTAAGAAAACTAACACTGAGGTTCTCAGATATAAAAATCTAGCTTTCTGATTGCTTGCAGTCTTTCTAATATAAATGACTTAAATATTTTGGCTGAACTGATACACTGATGTAGTTAATTTGATTAAATGATATATTTATCTGATTATGTAACAAATTGAATCATTTAGGCTAGCCAAAACCTTTCATATCTCACATGAGGAAATAGAAAATTGAGAGGACACTAAGTGCTTTGCTCAAGATCACGTCCAAATTATGTTACAGTTTCCTAACTAGAACTCACTACTGCTTAAGCCCAAGTTCTTTTCTAATAGATTACCTTACTTGATTTTATCAGAATATTTTTCAGTCAAAACCTCTGGTACACACAATCTAAGATTTTAGCACATCCTCTGATAGAACATCCTTCAACAGCTGAAACATTTAAGAACAGATAGGCCCAGTATTATAAACATGATTGCAAAGAGAAGTCTTAAGCTGACAGAGAGAGAAAATAATAAATGGCACCTTTTTCATCTCTAAACTCTCTAATTCCGAGAAAACACCCTGAAGCCATTGCCTTGGGTAAAACATATTTGAAATGCCAAATCCGGTTATCAATTTATCTCTGTGTGTGTCGGGAAGGATTACCACAGTTAAGTATAGTCTAATCCTGTTTATACCCAGCATTACTCCTGATGTTCCAGTAAGAATGCCTATTTTTATTTTTATTTTTGAAGTCACACTAACCTGAGAAGAAAGAAAAAAACAGTATGTTTAAGCCATTCTTCAAAGCTCATCTCTATGAAGCTATTTGGATGGTTAAAAAAAAAAAAATCCAGCAAGCTACAGCTAAATTAGATAGTCTCACCCTCACATTCTCTTAATATAGATAACAAACAAATGTGAAATACTTACAGAGTTTGATAATCAAATTTGTAATTCTGCTTATTTTATGCTGTTCTATTCTAGAATCTGTCCTAATAAAGACAATTAATCACAGAGGGACATTTTAAATATTATTGTTGAGAGCAAATAGGGAAATCTCCTTGTATGGTATGGTGAATATAACATGGAATTTTTATATGACCAAGTAATGTACTCATTAATGCTACTGAGATATCCATAAAGGTTTGAAGTGTTTGATAATGTCTATTGAGTAAGTAAACTTGTCTCAAGTCAGGTAGTATGCTGTTGGTTCTACTACAGATGATGCTTCTTTTTAAAATTACCCACACAGTAACTCTTTTCTAGGGTGTGTATTGCCTCTAAATGATTATTAGTAACATTCCTTATACTCACAAAATGTTCAACATCATTAAATAGAAAACAATGACTAAAGTCTTAAAGAATGTAGAGCTATTTTTCATGACTTTAACCACATACCCACAGACACTATACAACAACAAAATTAACATTTTCCAAACCTCGTATGCTTTTAGTTCCTGATTATTCCTGTGATTCAAACCACTTTGGTTTTCAGTTTTAGATTATTTTGTTTTACATTTAATTACCACTTTAGAAAGTTCATAATTGACTTGAGATCTACCATTTCTTTACTTGTCACAAAACCACCTGTATTAGGTTTGAGAAATTTTGAGATAATTATACAGGAAATTATAAATTATTGGTTATTGTACTTAGATCACTCAAAAAGCATGAAAGATCTTTAAGATCTCACACAGAATTCTATACATATTTCTAACAAAGATCAGTGACAATTTAATTTTCAACTTTTATAAAAAATTCTGTTTATTTTATAGTCATCAACCAGAAGACACAAAATAAAGTTACATTAAAAGAGTAAAAAATTAGCATGATGTAAATACTCAGACCTCAAGGGTTAACAAGCTAAATCAAGTTTTATAATTTTATAGTGGTTATTCTGTTATTCTTGTATTGGGTAATTGCATTGTTGGAACACTACGACTTTAACATCTGTGCACTTTGGATCACCTTAAGCCAGCTGGTTCCTTTCAAAACTGCTCATCGTTTGTTCTTACTATGTTCTGACCTGGGCTCCTGGCCTCAAGACAGCAGTGTGCTTTCTGCAGGATATCCTCTTCAAGACTGTCAGATAATCTCAAATGATTGATGTGCTAGTCTGGTGCTCTGGTATTTTTCCCTTTAGTAAGACTCCAGTAAATCCACAACTCATTCTATAAGAATGCTAATTAGATCACTTTTACTAACTTCATGCACATTTTTCTTGTTCTCCTGTATCTTTGGAGGTGAGCTTGAAGTTTATAATACAGTGTGTTTCTAAAATACTTTTTTATAATATTACATAGAAATAAAATACATTTCCCACCAAGGGAAATAATTCAAGTGATAGACTCAATTGACTCTTTTCCTTCTAGAACTGTGCCATGCATCCTTACTATGCTTACTCTTATTTGGAGCCTGTTCTACTCTTTCTGAGGTTATTCCCCCTTATTGAGTCATGGTGTTCTATCATTCAAAAACCAAAGCAGGGCACAGTCAGGCTCTGTTAGGCTATCAGGCTTGCTTCTTTGCTGCAGAGCTGTTTTCACATAAAGACAGACCTCTATCAACCTCAGGGCATTAATTCTAAACCCCTCGCCTTAACACAAATTGTACCATGTCTCCCAACCTGTTGATTTTGGCTTTGAATTTCATGAATGATTGCCCTTTGGGGGTCCTTACATAACTTCCCATTCTGAGGCTAATAATTGAGCTTCTGGCTTCAAACTTTTGCTTTCATTCTTGACCATATTTGGATTTATCTCCAAATAGGTTACCTCCCTCAGTAAAGTTCAGGTCACTATGGTTTCCAGAACCTGCAATTATTTCAGCAGAACTCCCTGCAGAGAACACATCCAACATTTTCAGCCTGATTCCAGAAGTCAGGCTCAGACTGAGAAAAGTTAGAAAGCAAAATAACTGGGTGGATGTTGTCATGTAGCCCTTAAGAACAAAGGCAGTTTCAGAGCAAGATGGGCAAGAAGAAAGAGAGCATTTCAGGGATAAAGAAAAGTAGATAGGAAAATCTGGGCAACTTTAGGGATTTTATAGTATGACTGTGTATAGTACAATCATAAAAATATGTTTAGTTCAAGTCATTTAAAAACTGTAATCTAGCATATTTACATTAAATTGTTTCCCTACAGATTACTTATTAGTGTCAGGAGAAAAACTGATAACCACACAGTAGAGAAATTGGGCACTACTCTGACAGGGTCATCAAAATTAATATCCACATTGAGGGTAGATGGGTATAGTGTGGCTCCTGATGTGACACCCTGAGAAGAGCACATCATCTTTCACTCCATATTCAGCACAGAATGCATAACCTCAATCTACCCATAATGAAACATCATGTAAACCAAAACAAAGAATTCTCTGTTATTAAAAGTGGAATTACAGCTTTCATAAATGTGAATGTTATAAAAGCAAAGCAAAGCTTTATAGAAATGCTCCAGATTAAAGGTGATTGAAGAGACTAAATGTAATATCTGATCCTAAGTTGAGTCCTAAAAACAGTCCAGATCCGGTTTTTCCCAAGAAAAAACAAGAGTATAAAGGATATCATTGGGTTAACTAACGAAATTGGAATACAGATGAAGGATTAGAAAAATGCAACAATTTTAAGTTTACTTGTATGTAAGACAATATTTTTATTTTTAGGAAACAGGTATTGAAGTATATAGAAGAAAGGACCATGTTGCTACTTTACAAAAGGTTCAGAAAAAATGTGTTGTGCATGCATATATATATATATATACACACACACACACATACACATAAGATATGCATATATGCATATGCATATATACACACACACAAACACACATATATATTCAGAGAGATAAGAGAGAATGAGTAAGCACAATTATCTAGTAATGCAGATGTAGCAAATGTCAGCAATCGGTGAATGAGGGTAGAAAATATATAGATACATGAACGCTCTAGTATCATTCTTATTTATGCTACTTTTCTGCAAGTTTGAAATAACTGCACAAAGAGGAAATAAAACTTCTGGCCAGGCATGGTGGCTCACACCTGTAATCCCATCACTTTGGGAGGCTGAGGTGGGAGGACTGCTTAAGGCCAGGAGTTCAAGGCCAGCCTGGGACACATGGTGAAACTCCCATCTTTACAAAAAATAGAAACATTAGCTGGATGTAGTGGCGTAAGCCTGTAGTCACTCTTACTTGGGAGGGTGAGATGGAAGAATCACCTGAGCCCAGGAGGTTGAAGCTTCAGTCAGCTATGATGCTGCCACTGCATAAATAAATAAATAAATAAATAAATAAATAAAATCTCTAGAATATCAACAGCTTCTATGATCTATCACAAATAAAATATGTGAGGTGATGGATATGTTAATCAGCTAGATTTAATCATTCCACAATGTAAAGGTATAGCAAAATATTACATTGTATCTCATAAATATATTGGATATGTTAATTGGCTTGATTTAATCATTCCACAATGTAAATGTATAGCAAAATATTACACTGTATCTCATAAATATAAACAAATTTTATTTGCCAACCAAAAATAAAATAAAATAACACTCCCAAAACAAGTAAAACAAAACAAAACAATTGTTAGGTGTACTGAGACATGGGCAGGGGTATGCCTGTGGAAGGCAGGGGAATTTTTACAGTAACAGAAATCTCTTAATTTAAGTGCCTGGTGGCTAAAAAGAAAAAGAAAGTACACTTGGATAACCCACAACTGTGAAGACAATTCCTACTGAAATGAGAATATACCTACACCCAAAGAAGATTCTTTCTTCTTTATATGTCATAAACATTTAGGAGTTGAGATAGTTTGTATTTTAAGGAGACATATGTAAAAATGATTTTAGATCTTAGAGCCTCCTAGTTATTTGTACTTCTATACACTAAATATAATAAATGTAATTTGAATGTAACAATAGGAGGATCAACACTATGAAGACAGCAAATATCTGCTTATCTAAAAGTTAGCAGATAAAGAAGTACTGCCAAGATAAACAAGCCGAGAGTGAGAACGGACATTCAAAGTACCTTATTGTGTTATTGGAACATCTGGTGCTAACACTGTCAAGTTTACATATGTTCTCAAATGCTTATTTATGTAACAATCAAATGCTAAGCATTCCAGCTGCACTTGTAAACTTTTTATGAACTGAAGTCATATGCACAAGCTCAGCTAAATATACTTCACAGAGGGAGGAGCGTGAGGAAACTAGGAACTCTCACAACTGAAGTCTGATTGCAGTGCAGCCTTCTGGCGGTGTTATGGACCAGTATCTGGTGTGAGAGCTAAGCTTCTGGCTCCTATAAGATTCATTCGATTCTAACAGTTAGAATCAGAAATGCCTAACCAATGGGTCAAACATATTTTGGCAGTTACATTTTTAGACATAATATACTCAGAAAAGAAAATGTGATCAGGAAAAGAAAACAGAGCAAAGGACATGATGAAGTGAAAAAAATATTTTTCACTTGACTATTAGAGCTAGAACAGGTAGAATAACTGTGGCAGTGCATAAATTAGAAAAGACAGCGTAAAAAGAGGAGGCACATTTGTATGATGATTATCGCATATTACACCTAATGACAATTTGTTGTGTGAATCTTGCCTTCTTAAAGACAGAATTAATGGTAACTGCCTTAAAACCATTTTGAAGAGCAAAAAGGCACAAACAGAGGAAAACAAGTATTTCATGCTCTGTTTTTTTCCTCTACTAAAAAAAGGAAGTAGATGAACCTATTTTCCTCTAAGTTTGCCAATCATTTCTTTGATGAAATTTCTAGATTATGAAATGTTGCAAAATGGAACTAATTCATTAAGCTGTCTATTTCGTGAACAGTAGATCTTAAAAGTTATTCCTCTCAGGTTGAGGTTAAAAGGACGTATTTTTTGGTAAAAATAAAAATTCCTTCCACTTTTATTTGACTGGCACAATTCTGAGAGTTATCTTTAGAATTAATCAGATGTTTCAGAGTGATGTGTTGATCTTGATGTGTGAATATCTATAATCAGTGGGATCCTGTGTGTACTTCTTAGCTGTCAGTAGCAATTTTCCGAAGCCATGTCCTGAAATCACAAATTTTGGGCCTAGAACTCATGCCTCAGCACCACTTAATTGTGCAGCCAAGACTGAGGACATCACGTAGAACAAGGATGGACATTCTTTAGGGATGGCAGGATTCATTTCACAAAAATGCATTTTACCAAAATTACTGAAGCACTAGGTGTTCCCCATGCTGTCCTCTAACCAGGCTCTGGAAATTTAAGGATTATGATTATAACAGCTTTAACTCTTCAAACTCCACCTTTTCATACATCTTTAAAAAGGACCAATAAGGGAGCGTTCTAGGGTAGGCAGTCCAGCCTTGCATGCCCTATGGCTTCTCCAATTTTAGCTGAGGAATAGTGGGGTAAGAAAAATGGATCTTTTCTTCACTTTTGACAGGTTACAAAAAAAGTAGCAATTTTTGCCTACAAAACTACACTGCAATTATGAGTGTGAAGAAGGGGTTAGGATGTAGGTGGAAGCTTAATCATAATCAGGACAGGACATAAAAACCTTATATGAATGTCTTTTAGAGGTGTTCAAAACGATATGTCATACATATATAAATTTCTGTGTATTAGTATTATCTGACAGAATAACCTGAAGTTCAGCTTTAAAAAAGATGACTATTACTAATAGTAACTTCTAATTACTAATAGTACCTTCTTTAACTCTCACTGTTCTGTTTAGATCACAAATTATACTAAAAGAGGTTGGAGAATTATTATTGAGCAGAGAATTCCGTTTAAAAGTAGAGGTAAGATATATGAATTACACATAGTCCTCAACAAACATTAGGTGACATATGATTCTGATAATTACTAATTTAAAAACAACAGGTTTTAAAGGCAATTTACAAGTATTGAAAACAAAAATGCACATCCTCAGATTTCAATCACATCTTGGCAATCAAAGACTGTTTTTTTCTCTACATCCCCACAAGTGGTTATATAGTGTCATCTTTGAAAATAAATGGCAGCGTTCTTACTCTTTTTTCTATACAAAAATATAATTTGTAATAATTACAAAAATACTTCTGTTTCCAAATATCAGAGGAATTTGTATTTGATAAATCTAGTTTAAAAATTATTACCAAATAGATGCCCTCCTTATGACTATTAATCCAAGTTTAGAAATTTATGTTCAATGCTTTGGGACAAGAAAGAAAAAAAAAAGACATACAGAGAGAGAGACAGGAATGGCATTAAGATCTGCTTTAAGTACAGTTATCCGAAATGTTCTCTTGTTTTGACTTATTCCAGAAGGAAAACTTGAAACAATGATTAAATGAGTATAAGTTACAAAGAGGCATATTTTAGCTCAACATAAGGATTTTTAAAATAGAGTTGTCCAACAGAATGGATTGTTTCAGGAAATGATGAGCTCCTTTGCTGAAGATATCCAAATTGAGACCGGATGAGCATATGCCAAGGATGCTGCAGAAAACATTTCTGCACTGTGTGGGAGGTTAGCCAACAGAAGATGATGTCTTAGGTTCCTTCCAACGCTAAATTTTATAATCTTATGACTATCCAAACACGAATAACTACTTTAATGATACAGACTCTGAAGCCTGGTTAAGAAAATGAAAAAGAAAAAAAAAAAGAACAGGAAAAACAAACAAACTTTACTTGGATACCAGGGAAAACAGACTATATAAAGAAGTTTCATCTTTTTTTAAATGCTGAGATAAGGAAAGCTACTATATTTTAAAAGCATATGTTTTATGATGCATGCAATTATTTTATAAAATCTAGTACGAACAATTAGGCATGCATTTCCAAAGGATAAATGAGCTGGAGAATAAGAAATTATTTGCTGAATGATTTGTATAATTTTTGAATTACACAAAACAAGAGGATAAGAAGGTAGGCAGAAAGCCAGTAAAGGACTGAGCAAGGTTTTCCCATAGTCTCACAGGCTGTGGAAACAAAAACTGGATTTTAGAAACTTCCAAGGGAGAGGAATCCTGATTAAAAACCGCAGGATCTCTACTGAGAATCCAGGTGTCCACATCCTGGAAAGGCAGAGATAAACAAGAGGCAGACTGAGTATTACAAAATCTGTAATTGAGTCCCAGAATTAAAATAATCTGCCAACACTCTATTGGCCAAACAGATCCATGGACAGAGATAAGAGTATCCAGAGTCACTATAGCTTAACAAATATAATATTTAGCAATAATAAAGAAAGGAATAACAGACATGATACAAAACAGGACAGGAGCAGGGAAAAATCCCAGACCCACAGGCAACTCATTTATTGAAATCCTTGGCTGAAATTAAAAAGACTGTATTTCCTTCTTTTGCATATAGTTAACTAGTTTTCCCAGCATCACTCATTGAAGAGTCTTTGTCTTTGAAGAAGACAAAAGCTCTTGGTGCCATTGTCAAAGACAAGTTGGCTCTAAGTGTGCGGATTAACATATGGGTTCTCTAGTTTATTCCATTGGTCTATGTGTTTGTTTTTATACTAGTACCATGCAGATTTGGTTACTATAGCTTTGTAGCAAATTTTAAAGTCAGGCTGGGTGCAGTGGTTCACACCTGTAATCTCAGCATTTTGGAAGGCTGAGGTGGGTGGATCACTTGAGGTCAGGAGTTTGAGACCAGCCTGGCCAACATGGTGAAACCCCATCTCTATCAAAAATACAAAAAAATTAGCCAGGTGTGGTGGCAGGTGCCTGTAATCCTAGCTACTCAGAAGACTGAGACAGGAGAATTGCTTGAACCTAGAAGGCGGAGGTTGTAGTGAGCTGAGATTGCACCACTGCACTCCAGTCTGGGCTACAGAGTAAGACTCAGATTAAAATAATTTTTTTGAAATCAGGTAGTGTGATGTCTCTAGCTTTGTTCTTTTGGCTCAGGATTGTTTTGGCCATTTGGAGTCTTTCATGGTTTTATATACATTTCAGCATTTTTTTTTTCTATTTCTGTGAAGAACATCCTTGGTATTTGGAGAGGGACTACACTGAACCTGTAAATTGTTTTGGGAGTAGTGCCACTTTAACAATATTAATTCTTCCAGTCCATGACCATGGAACATATCTTTTCTTCTTTGTTTTCTCTTTAATTTCTTTCATCAGTGTTTTATACTTCTTGTACAGATCTTTCAGTTCTTTGGTTAAATTGACTCCTAGGTACTATATATTATTTGTAGCAATTGTAAATGAGATTGCTTCCTTGATTTTCATCTCAGGTTGTTTGTTGTTGGTGCATCTAAACACTACTGACTTTTATATGTTGATTTTGTATCCTGCAATTATTGAATTCATTTATCAGCTCTAATTTTTTTTTTGGTGGCATCTTTAGGTTTTTCTGAAAAAAAAAATCAGGTTGTGTATACACAGGGCTATTCACACACAAAAATTGAATCAAAATTGATTTAAAACTGAAATCTAAGACCTGAAACTATGAAACTACTAGAAGAAAACATTGGAGAAAGACTCCAGGACATCTGTCTGGGCAAATATTTATTTTGTGTAAGGCATCAAAAGCACAGGCAACCAAAGCAAAAACGGAGCAATGGGATCATGTCAAGGTAAAAAGCTTCGATACAGCAAAGGAACCAATTAATACAGTGAAGAGACAACCCATAGAATGGGAGAAAATACTGCAATCTATCCATCATACAAGAGATTAATACCCAGAATATGTAAGGAGCTCAAACAACTCATTAGCAAAACAAAATAAAATAAAAATGAAAAAAGTCAAATTTAAAAAACGGTTACGAGATCTGAATAGACATTTCTCAAAAGAAGAGGTACAAATGGTCAGCAAATACATGAAAAAATACTCAACATCAGTAATCAGAGCAATGTAGGTTGGTGCAAAAGTAATTGTGGTTTTTGCATTGTTGAAATTTGTCATCTGATATTGGAATAAATTTTTAAATAAATGTGGTTATGTGATAAATTATTTTAATGCATATTTCCCTTTTTTTGCTAATGACTTATTACTTGGGATTTGTTTTAGTCTATGGAAATGATGTTAGACAAAAAGCAAATCAGAGCAATTTTCTTATTAGACTTCAAAATGGGTCATAAAGCAGCAGAGACAACTCGAAACATCAACAACACATTTGGTCCAGTAATTGCTAACAAACATCTAGTGCAGTGGTGGTTTGAGAAGTTTCACAAAGGAGACAAGAGCCTTAAAGATGAGGAGCATAGTGGCCAGCCATCGAAAGTTGACAACAACCAACTGAGAGCAATCATTGAAGCTGATCTTCTTACAACTACATGAGAAGTTGCGAAATAACTCAGTCGCGATCATTCTACAGTCATTTGTTATTTGAAGCAAATTGGAAAGGCAAGAAAGCTAGATAAATGGGTGCTTCATCAGCCAAGTGAAAGTAAAAAAAAAATCACTGTATTGAATTGTTGCTTTCTCTTATTCTATGCAACAATAATGAACCATTTCTTGATGGGATTGTGACATGCAATGAACAGTGGATTTTATACCACAACTGGTGATGACCATCTTAGTGGCTGAACCGAGAAGAAGCTCCAAAGCACTTCCTACAACCAAATTTGCACCAATAAAGGTCACAGTCACTGTTTGGTGTTCTGCTGCTGGTCTGGTCCACTATAGCTTTCAGAATTCTGGCAAAATGACTACATCTGAGACGTATGCTCAGCAAATTGATGAGATGCACCAAAACCTGCAACACCTGCAGCCACCATTGGTCAATAAAAAGAGCCCAATTCTTCACAACAATGCCCAACCACATATTGCACAACCAACACTTCAAAAGTTGAAGGGATTGGGCTACAAAGTTTTGCCTCATTTCGCATATTCACCTGACCTCTTGCCAACCAACTACCACTTCTTTAAGCATCTTGACAACTTTAGGAAGGGAAAATGCTTCCACAACCAGCAGAATGCAGAAAATGCTTTCCAAGAGTTTGCTGAATCCCAAAGCACAAATTCTTACACTATAAGAATAAATAAACTTATTTCTCATTGGCAAAAATGTGTTGATTGAAATGGTTCCTATTTTGATTAATAAAGATGTGTTTGAATATAGTAATGGTTTGAAATTCATAGTCCACAACTGCAATTATTTTTGCCCCAATGACATATTATCTCACCCCAGGCCAAATGGTTTCTGTCAAAAAGACAGGCAGTAACAGATGCTGGTGAGGATGTGGAAAAGGGGAATCCTCATACACTGTTGGTGGTAATATAAATTAGTAGAGTCACTATGGAGAACAGTATAGAGGTTCCTCAAAAAGCTAAAAATAGAACTACCATATGATCCAGCAATCCCACTACTGGAAGTATATTATTCAGCTACAAAAAAGACCAAAATCCTGTCATTTGCAGCAACATGTATATAACTGGAAGGCATTACATGAAGTGAAATAAGCACAGAAACACAAGTAATGCATGTTCATACTCAAATGTAGCAACTAAAAAAAATGGATCTTGTGAAGATAGAGAAAAGTTTGGTGGTTACCAGATGCCAGGAACGGTAAGGGGAAGGAAGATATGAGGATAAATTAATAGGTAGAAATATATAGTTTAATAGAAGAAATAAGACCTAGTATTCGATAAATCAGTAGGGTGCCTACAGTTTATAATAATTTATTGTAAAATTCAAAATAGCAGAGAATAATTCATGTTTCTAGAATTTTAAAAAGAGTTAAAGTGATAGATATTCCAAGTACACAGATTTGATCTTTACAAATTATATGAATGTATTATTTACATGTACTTCAAAACTGTGTACATCTATTATGCATCAAGAAAAATTGTTTTTAAAAAGATCTGTGATTAATATGTCAAAAATAGATGATAGTATAAGGAATTTACAGATTCCAGAAAGCTGGCTAGAATGTATAAAAAATAAATGAAAAGCAACCTGGAACATAAAAAAATGTAATCACTGAAACTAAGAACGTAATAGGTAGATTAAATAGAAAACTGGAAGCTGAAGAGACACTTAGAGATTTAGAAGAGATGCCAGAAGGTATTTAAGCTGAAACTTGGAGACTAAAAAGAATGGAAGAACTGAAAAGATTATAGCTACATAGACCTGGTGAAAAGGTAGTCTAATTAGAGTCCCAGAGGGAGCAGAAGAGAAAAAAATAGGACAGAACAATTGAAGTAATAAAGGCAAAGTATTTTCAAAGTGAAAGACATGCAGGCAAAGAAAACCACACCTAGGTATTCACAGCAAAACTGATGAAAACCAAAGACAAAGGACAAAGAAAAAAAACACAGAAAAGAGATTAATGGCAAAACTATACATTACCTTCAAAGGTACAGCAATAAGAATTGTGGTTGACTTCTTAATGGAAATAACAAAAGACAGACAATGAAAATGTATCTTCAAGACACCAAAAGAGAACTGTCTTTCTAGAATTTTACTCAGCAAAAAACTCTCTAGGGCCAGGCACAGTGGCTAAACCCTGTAATCCCAGCTCTTTGTAAGGCTGAGTGAGGCAGGCAGATTGCTTGAGGCAAGGAGTTTGAGACAAGCCTGGGAAACATGGTGAAACCCCGTCTTTACAAAAAATACAAAAAATTAGCCAGGTGTGGTGGTGTGCCTGTAGTCCCAGCCACTTGGGAGGCTGAGGCGGGAGGATCCCTTGAGCCTCAAAGGTAGAGGTTGCAGTAATCAGAGATTTTGCCTTTGCACTACTCCAACCTGGGTGATAGAGACTCTGTCAAAAAAAAAAAGAAAGAAAGAAAGGTGGGAAGGAAGGAAGGAAGAAGAGAGAGAGAGAGAGAAAGAAAGAAAGAAAGAGAGAGAGAGAGAAAGAAAGAGAGAGAGAAAGACAGAGAGAGAAAGAAAGAAAGAAAGAAAGAAAGAAAGAAAGAAAGAAAGAAAGACTCGACTCTCCAAACAAGAAGGTAAAATAAAGACATTTCCAGACTAACGAAAGCATGTAAAATTTTCACCAGCATATTCTAACTAAAATATATACTAACATGAGTTCTGCTGGTCAATAATAATAATAATAATAAAAAGATTCTAAATAAATATATAGAAATTCAGAAGAATTAAATATGACAGAAAGAATAAAAATGTGGGTAAGTATAAATGGTTACTGATGGTAAACAACAGTAATTATGATGTCTTTTGGGAGCCAAAAAATGTAGGACTAAAATGATTAACAACACAAAGGGTGGTAATAAATAAAGTTAAAATATTTTACAGACCTACCATTGTCCAAGAAGTGTAGATATCTGTAAAGTTATATTATGATATAATAAGTCCAGACAATACATTGTATTCTTTAGTATATGCAGTAAAACACAGCAAATGAATGTATAATTAATAAACCAATAAAGGGGGAACAGAATAATGAAGAATGCCTAATTAACTTAAATATTGTAAAGAATAAAAAAAGGAGCATATAACAGGAGAGAGACAGGCAGAAAATAGAGAATAAGTATTAACACAAATATATCAGTAAGTATATTAAAATAATTGCTCCAATAAAAGTCAATTATTTTCAAACTGGAATAAAAAGACAACCAGATCTTGCTTAAAAGACATATTCCTTAAATGTAAGGACAGAGAAAGGTTAGAAATGAAAAGGTGGAAAAAGATATACTTGGAAATATTAACCAAAAGAAAGTTGGTATAGTTATTTTATTATTGAAGTAGAACATGTAGCAAAAGAAAATCCACCAGAAAGAGAAAATAATTCTAAATTTGATTTCACATATCTTCAAGTATCTAAAGCAAAAACTGACAGAACTTAATGGAGAAAACAAATCCATACAACCACCTCTCTCAGTTACTGATAAAGAAAAAAAAATTAGCAAAGGTAAGGAAAATCTAAAGAACACTTTTAAAAAAATCTACTTAATTGGCATATATATATATAAAACACTGCACATAATGATTAAATAATACATGTTCTTTACAAGTGCATATAAATCATTTACCAAAATTGATTGTGTGCTAGGACATAAAGCAAGCAATGAATTTAAGGAAACTAAAATCGGCCTCAATGAATTTAAAGAAACTAAAATCATATGAAGTACATTCTTTGACTACTATTTAATTAAGCTAGAAATCAATAAATAAAAACAACAAATATCTTTGCTTCATAACCTAAACTAAGACTACAACACAGAAGAACTACTAGAAGTCTTCCACTGCAGAAACTCATCCAGGAATCATTTTCACATTTAAAACGTACTATAAAATAAATTTTTATTTATTTTCAGTTAATTACCAAAAAATCTGTGTATTATATGTTTGGAATAGCTTTTTCTAGATGAAATCATACATAAATATATTTTATATATGATTTTTACATAGGATTGTAATCAAGGTCTTGCATTTTGAAGTTGTCAATATACATACTTGAGATCACGAATACTTTTTATTTATAAGCTTTGTCATTGAAAAACAGCCAACTGGTCAACTTACTTACTTAGTTGCCACAAAAACGAAAAAACCTTAAATAAGTCTAACCTTCATAGACTAACTATACTGTCCAGCACCAGCAGGTGCCTAGTAAGAAATACTTTGAATCTGCAGGATTGTTTTAGGTGGACACAGACCATCCCCAATCTTCAGGTCACTATGGTGGACAAGGCAATCTACTGAGAAAAGTACTTCTTCTGGCAACATGGTTTCTAGGTATACACTCTGCAAATAAACCAAACATAAAAGAAAAAGGTAAAATAAAAAAACCTCAAGGTAATGAATGTGAAAGGCTCTTCCCTCAAATCTTAAGATAATATGTATCCTTAATGTAGATGCTGGAAAACTTTTTTTTTTTAATCCTAAGATTATATTGTCTGGTTCAAGGTGACCAACTGAACTTATGTCTCATCCCTTTCCAAATTCTCCTGAAGTGATGGTAGAAAGTAAATCTAAAAATATATTCTTAGAGGCTGAGTGTGGTGGCTCACACCTGTAATCCCAGCACTCTGGGAGGCTGCAGCAGATGGTTCACCTGAGGCCAGGGGTTCAAGAACAGCCTGGCCGACATGGAGAAACCTAATCTCTACTGAAAATACAAAAATTAGTCAGGCATGTTGGTGCATGCCTATAATCCCAGTTACTCAGGAGGCTGAGGCACAAGAATTACTTGAACATGGGAGGTAGAGGTTGTAGTGAGCCGAGATCAGCCACTGTACTCCAGTCTGGGTGACAGAGTGAGACTCCATTTCAAGAAATATATACACACACACACACACACACACACTCTCTCTCTCTCTCTCTCTCTCTATATATATATATATATATATATAAAACAAAAATATATTTTTAGAAATGCTGCAAAGTTAGAGGTGTGCTACCAACGTACAAGAACAGTAAGGAATTTCTGGAAAATATAAAGCCTGATTGGTAAAGAAAGACTGAAAAAGAATTACAAGGCTGAGAATTTGCAAAACCCAAAAAGGAAAAGAAAGAACATAGAGCATGACAAATTCTTACACTCTTTTTGTGTTTGCTGTTTTACATGGAGCTATGTGAAAATTAGTCTGTTCAACCTTTCAGATCATTAAACTGATCTTTAGTTTCTTCTTTCTACTTTTCAGCCCAATTACTTATTTTTAAAAAATCACTAATTATTTCATTTTCACAACTTTTTTTCCCCAGATACATTATTTGCTTGAATGTCACTAAAAATATTAAGTAAAATAATTTTGAAATTTCATTTATTCCCCAACTTAATTTTGATTTCCCAAAGGATATATTTTGTTTGTTAGTTTGATGCCTCTTTGTCTGGTTCTTACATTGTTAGCTGGAATATATTTCAAATGAAAATGTTCACCTGGCTCCAAGGGTCTAAATGTAGAACATGGATTCTGGATACACTATCAGCCTGGCTTGCAGGGGCTGGGTATCTTTTGCATATATATCCTTCCTTCTCTTTTGGGGCCTATAAGTCAGGGGAGATTCTACCCAATCAAAGGCTTCTTTGGGAATCTCCCACATCAGATTTAGATTTCTGTATTTGTGGCTTTATCCAAAATATAAGAAAGTCAACTGCTTTTGCAAGCAGAGTGCTGGTGCAATTGTTTTACTACCCTCTAATTAAATAGCTGGCTATCCAGATGTAGCCTATTCCTTCTAGTTCCCTGCTGTCTTTAATCTTGGGCTTACTTTCATGGTTCCTTTTGTTTTGCAGCATCTTTTCCTTCTCTGTGGAGCTGCAGAGTCAACTTCGTTGTAACTGGCCATCCGCCTTATCCTATTCCTTTTATACCTTCCAAAAACTCACACTGCTGATAGCACTTTTTCCTGCTTTCTAAAGTTGCTAAGTTTTATTATTATTTTATATTTCTTCTGTCATTTCAATGGAATTTTGGTAGGGAGAAAAAATAAAAGCTTTCAAAATATTCAGTCCGTTTTCTGAACCCCGACCTTCTCCCTCAAGGGTCTCCCTAAATTCCATGGGTATGGGTGAAGTCAGCTGGTCATCAGAAATGCAAAAGTCCGAAAAAAAAACCTCGGAAGGCCAATCTTAGGTTCTTTAATTGTGATGTTATCTACAGGAGCAACTGGGGAAGTCACAAATCTTGTGACCTCTGGCCCCATGATGACCTCTGAGCAATAAAGGGTTATAGAAACTGTGCCTACATTTTAGCAGAGTTCAGTTTCCTTCCATAATTCTAATCTTGTAAACTTTCATTAGTTTTACAAAGGCAGTTTAGCTTTGGAGAGGGCTACCACCACCCTTACTTTAAGGTTAAACTACAAACTAAATTCCTTCCACGGTTAGCTTGGCCTATGCCAAGGACAGAGTGAAGACAGCTAGCTTGTAAGGCTAGAAGCAAGATGGAGTCAACTATGTCATATTTCTCTTACTGTCATAATATTGCAAAGGTGGTTTCAAAAGAAGCCAGGCACAACAGAATACATAAGAGTAAATACCAAATATTTTCATCTATATAGACTTCAAAAACAAAACTATCTATGGTGTTAATTGTGAGAACTGCAGTTACTTTCTGCAAAAGAGGGGAGCAATAGTGACTACGAAGGGCACAAAGCAGAAGGGAGGACTTCTGTCATTTTGACAATGTTTTATTTCTTGACTTGGGCAATAGTAACACAGGTGTAATCACTTTGTAAAAATTCATTAAACTGTATTCTTGATTTGTACTCTTTTCTCTGTGGTAATACTTCAATAAGAAGGTAAGCAAAAAAGCAATTTTATAGATTTTCAAAAAGAGGTCCTCCTAGTATTATTTCATTCATCTAGAGGTAACCATGAAGAGACACATTTCTTCCCACTTCTCAATTTGTACTGCCACTGTAATTGCCTGATGGGTTCATCCTGCCCTCTGCACAGACAAAATCAATTCACTGAGACTTTGGCTTGCAGTAGAGAAAGAGTTTAATTGACGGGAGCCTGGTCCACCCAGGTGAACTGAAGTTATCACTCAAATAAGTCTCCTCTAAGACTCAGAAGTTAGGGTTTTTATGGAGAATTTAGTGGGCGGGGCGGGCGGGGGGAGCTAGAAAATGAGTATTGCTGATTGGTTGGGGATGAAATCAAAGCTGAGTGGAAAACTGTTCCCATGCACTGAGTCTACCTCTAGGTGGGGCTGCAGGACCAGTTGAGTCATAAGTCATAGGGTCCAGGTGGGGCCAGTCGGAAAAATATCTTAAAAACCAATCTTAACTTCTACATAGTGATGTTATCTATAGGAATAATTGGGAAAGTCACAAATCTTGTGACCTCTGGCCACATGAATCTTGATCAGTAAGGGAGTATAGACACCATGCCTACATTTTAGCCACATTGAAACCCTTCCCATACTCCTATTCTTACTTACAAGGGAGGTTTTTAGTCTCTGAGGAAGGAGAGGGTTAGATTAGGGAGGGACTATTATCATACTTGCTTTAAACTATAAACTAAATTCCTTCCAAAGTTAGCTTGGTCTTTGTCTAGGAATGACTAAGGACGGCTTGGAGGTCAGAAGCAAGATGGAGCCAACTATGTTAGATTTATTTTACTACCATAATTTTGCAAACGCAGCTTCACAACCATTTTCTAATAATTTTTGGTCATGTCATATATATTATTTACAGTTTCCTTTCCTTTTCCTTTCTGTATCACTACATTTCTCTTTTACTTCGGAGTTGTAGAGTTTCTCTTTTAATTTGGAGTTTTTTTTACATTTTTTACATTTCTCTTTTACTTTGGAGTTTTATAACCATGATAGCATCTAAGAAGTTTTGGGTGTGAGTTTTAATCTGAATAATCATGTATTTTTAAAACTAAGGACACTTTTCTTCTATTTTCAAAAATTATTTTCTACTACCAGATATTTATGTCCTATTTATTTGAAAGCATGATCTCCTTAAATTTTCCTCTATATCTCTGAATTTTTCTCCCATGTTTTCCAAACTGTTCTGTATTCTGGGACATTTCCTGGATTAGTAGGGAACTATTAGATCTTCAGCTTGTTCTTATATTCTGAACTCTTTTATATGCCTCTGAACATCATGTTTATCTCAGGTTAGACCTACTGGATTGAAGGAATCCCCTCCAAAAATAGGAAAATTTTCTTCAGTTTTCAGAAGGAACTTAATGCCTTTGAAAAGAATTTTTAAAATTTTCATTAAAATATTATGTTATTTAAACAACAAATGAAAGAATAAAAGAAAAATAATGAAGACAATGCTCACGATGACTTTGAGATGAATTTTAATCCTTTTCTTCTAAAGTCTTATAATGGTGGAGACATAAAGTAATTAAATTGGATTTTTTAAAACAAGGTCAAATTCTGAACATGGCATTAAAAAACTCTATTTAAGGATGATGTTATTAAGGTATAAGAGGCTTTAGACATCACTTTTCTATGAATGTCTTTAAGTCAGCTTTCTTATAGAAAATTTTGGTTTTATGTCTGGCTTTATACATTTTTGGTTTTGTTTCAATGAACATATATTTATGAGACTACAGCCAAGGGAGTGTGCCATTTGGAAAAGGAGAAAGCATTTTATTTCCTTTTTTTTTTCTTAACTTATTTTTATTTACAGAGTGAACATAGGATGCCATCAAACTTCAAAATCTGAACAGTAAAGGTGACTTTGTCAATATCGCTTTGCTCCCAAAGTCAGTAGCTTTCCAAAACAGTGCAGTTGCCAACTGAGTTTTTTGGTTACTGCCACATTTAGATACTTTAATAAAAGCCTATGTTCACTTTGTGCTCTATCATTTCATCTTTATGTATTGTTTGCCCAAGGAGAATTCATTTAAAAGTAAGGATTCATGTTCTAAAGTTATTCTACCATCAAATTGCTTTAACAGTACAGGGAATTATTTTCACAATTATGAATAAAACAACTAAATGCAGCACAAGAATTCATCCAATATGTATTTGCTAAGCATCAGTACTGATGAGCCATTGCTATCAGAATTCTGTCAGAAATAATTTTAAAACCTTTGACAAATTTCTACACTTAAATTTCTCATTTAAAATTTCATAGCTAAATAGCTTGAGAAAAGTACATAATATATAATCCTTCGATAACAGAGTTATAACATAACTATTTTGCAGAACTATAGAGAAGCCATATTGCAAAAAGGTTAAAGCAGAGGCATCAAAGCCAGTGTGCTTGAGTGTATCCCACCACTGGCTTGCTATGTAAATTTGACCTGGTTAACTTCTAGATGCCTCAGCTTCATCATTTGTAAAATGAGGATAATAACAGTACATAAATTAGGGTTGTAGTGAGGATAAATGAGTTAATACAGTGCTCGGCATATGGTAACATAAAACAAAATTTAGCTGATTCCTCATCCTTTATAATGGGAGACAATAGAGCAATAGAGAATATCTGAACATGCTCTATCAGTAGAGATATAAATGTATTGCATAAAGTCATAAGACATCTTTCAAAAGAATTAAAAATAGAAATTTCTAATTGTAGGAGTAGGAGGACTGGGAGGGAAAGATAGACCCTATTTTTCTTAAATTCAACAAAAATAAGATGAAGAATATAATACAGATAAGTGCCTCAGTTACTTAGATATAAAACAGCTCCTTCCTTCCACTGTGCCTTATAATGTTGTTACTTAGGTTGTTCTCAGTCCTTTCTAGCAGTTCCCTTTATGACTTCTAACATTTCCTCTCCCCTGTCTCCCAAAGACAGCTTTTATGTTTGGAGCCTGTACTCAAGACCAGGAGATAAAAGACTGTCACTGAATCTGAGAACATACATTGGAGATAGCAGGAATCAGGAATCGAGCTGTTTATCCATAAATATAAACTGATAGTTAATAATTACCAAAACTGAAGGAAAACCAATA
Source organism: Callithrix jacchus (assembly GCF_049354715.1). NCBI lineage: Eukaryota > Metazoa > Chordata > Mammalia > Primates > Cebidae > Callithrix > Callithrix jacchus. The sequence goes on along the minus strand of NC_133509.1, from coordinate 51,545,934 downwards.
CAGGTATTTAAAAAAGGCATAAGGCATCAAACTCAACAAACAAAATTTTTTTACGTTTTAGAAAACTGGATTAATATGGAAAACAAAAGAAAATTATTATACTTAGTCTCAGATAAATTAGGGAAGATGTATCTGTCTTAACAAACGTGCTGCTATGAAAGTGAAATAATTATAAGTTAAAATAAAACAAAATCTCAGTACTTTGGGTGAACAGCCAAAGAACAGATCTAAACATCAGCTTATTGTACTGAAAGATAGAATTAAAGAAATTTAACATAACCCAGTGCAAAAATCACAAAACGATGGGAAAAAATACAGAAGTTTTTTTTTTTTTTTTGCATTTTAGGTTTTGGGGTACATGTGAAGAACATGCAAGATAGTTGCATAGGTACACGCATGGCAGTGTGATTTGCTGCCTTCCTCCCCTTCACCTATATCTGGCATTTCTCCCCATGCTATCTCTTCCCAACTCCCCATCCCACACTGTCCCTCCCCTATTCCCCCAAATAGACCCCAGTGTGTAGTGCTCCCCTCCCTGCATCCAGGTGTTCTCATTGTTCAACACCCACCTATGAGTGAGAACATGTGGTATTTCATTTTCTGTTCTTGTGCCAGTTTGCTGAGAATGATGGTCTCCAGGTTCATCCATGTCCCTACAAAGGACACAAACTCATCGTTTTTGATTGCTGCATAATATTCCATGGTGTATATATGCCACATTTACCCTGTTCAGTCTATCATTGATGGGCATTTGGGTTGATTCCAGGTCTTTGCTATTGTAAACAGGGCTGCAATGAACATTCATGTGCATGTGTCCTTGTAGTAGAACGATTTATAATCCCTGGATATATACCCAGTAATGGGACTGCTGGGTCAAATGGAATTTCTATTTCTAGGTCCTTGAGGAATCGCCACACTGCCTTCCACAGTGGTTGAACCAACGTACACTCCCACCAGCAGTGTAAAAGTGTTCCAATTTCTCCACATCCTCTCCAGCATCTATTGTCTCCAGATTTTTTAATGATTGCCATTCTAACTGGCGTGAGATGGTATCTCAATGTAGTTTTGACTTGCATTTCTCTAATGACCAGTGATGATGAGCATTTTTTCATATGTTTGTTGGCCTCATGTATGTCTTCTTTTGTAAAGTGTCTGTTCATATCCTTTGCCCACTTTTGAATGGGCTCGTTTGTTTTTTTCTTGTAAATCTGTTTGAGTTCTTTGTAAATTCTGGATATCAGCCCTTTGTCAGATGGGTAAACTGCAAAAATTTTTTCCCATTCTGTTGCTTGCCGATTCACTCTAGTGACTGTTTCTTTTGCTGTGCAGAAGCTGTGGAGTTTGATTAGGTCCGATTTGTCTATTTTGGCTTTTGTTGCCAGTGCTTTTGGTGTTTTGTTCATGAAGTCCTTGCCTACTCTTATGTACTGAATGGTTTTGCCTAGATTTTCTTCTAGGGTTTTTATGGCGTTAGGTCTTATATTTAAGCCTTTAATCCATCTGGAGTTAATTTTAGTGTAAGGTGTCAGGAAGGGGTCCAGTTTCTGCTTCCTGCACATAGCTAGCCAGTTTTCCCAATACCATTTATTAAACAGGGAATCCTTTCCCCATGGTTTGTTTTTGTCAGGCTTATCAAAGATTGTATAGTTGTAGATATGTGGTGTTGCCCCCAGGCCTCTGTTTTGTTCCATTGGTCTATATCTCTGTTTTGATACCAGTACCAGGCTGTTTTGATTACTGTAGCCTTGTAGTATAGTTTGAAGTTTGGTAGTGTGATGCCTCCCACTGTGTTCTTTTTACTTAGAATTGACTTGGCTATGAGGGCTCTCTTTTGGTTCCATATGAAGTTAAAGTGGTTGTTTCCAGTACTGTGAAGAAGGTCATTGGTAGCTTGATGGGGATAGTGTTGAATCTGTAAATTACTTTGGGAAGTATGGCCATTTTCATGATATTGATTCTTTCTAACCATGAACATGGAATGTTTCTCCATCTGTTCGTGTCCTCTCTTAATTCGTTGAGCAGTGGTTTGTAGTTCTCCTTGAAGAGGTCCTTTACATTTCTTGTTGGTTGTATTCCTAGGTATTTTATTCTCTTTGTAGCAATTGTGAATGGCAGTTCATTCTTGATTTGACTCTTTAAGTCTGTTATTGGTGTATAGGAATTTTTGTGATTTTTGTGCATTGATTTTGTATCCTGAGACTTTGCTGAAGTTGCTTATCAGTTTCAGGAGATTTTGCGATGAGAAGATGAGATCTTCTAGATATACTATCATGTCATCTGCAAATAAAGACAATTTGGCTTCCTCCTTTCCTATCTGAATACCCTTTATTTCTTTTTCTTGCCTGATTGCTCTGGCTAGAACTTCCAGTACTATATTGAATAGGAGTGGTGAGAGAGGGCATCCTTGTCTAGTGCCAGATTTCAAAGGGAATGCTTCCAGTTTTTGCCCATTAAATATGATATTGGCTGTTGTTTTGTCATAAATAGCTTTTATTATTTTGAGATACGTTCTGTCAATACCCAGTTTATTGAGGGTTTTTAGCATAAAGGGCTGTTGAATTTTGTCAAAGGCCTTCTCTGAATCGATTGAGATAATCATGTGGTTTTTGTTTTTGGTTCTGTTTATGTGGTGAATTATGTTTATGGACTTGTGTATGTTGAACCAGGCTTGCATCCCCGCGATGAATCCTACTTGATCATGGTGGATAAGCTTTTTGATGTGCTGTTGCAATTGGCTTGCCAGTATTTTATTGAAGATTTTTGCATCTATGTTAATCATGGATATTGGCCTGAAGTTTTCTTTTCTTGTTGAGTCTCTGCTGGGTTTTGGTATCAGAATAATATTGGTCTCATAAAATAATTTGTTTGCCTAGCACGGTGGCTCAAGCCTGTAATCCCAGCATTTTGGGAGGCCAAGGCGGGTGGATCACCAGGTCAAGAGATTGAGACCATCCTGGTCAACATGGTGAGACCCCATCTCTACTAAAAATACAAAAAAAAAAAAAATTAGCTGGGCATGGTGGTGCGTGCCTGTAATCCCAGCTCTCAGGAGGCTGAAGCAGGAGAATTGCCTGAACCCAGGAGGCGGAGGTTGTGGTGAGCTGAGATCACGCCATTGCACTCTAGCCTGGGTAACAAGAGCAAAACTCCATCTCAAAAAAAAAAAAAAAAAAAAGGAAGAAAAAGAAAATGATTTGGGAAGGATTCCCTCTTTTTCGATTATTTGGAATAGTTTCATAAGGGATGGTAACAGTTCCTCTTTGTGTGTCTGGTAGAATTCGACTGTGAACCCATCTGGACCTGGCCTTTTTTTGTGTGGTAGGCTCTTAATTGCTGCCTCAACTTCAGATGATGTTATTGGTCTATTCATGGTTTCGACTTCCTCCTGGTTTAGGCTTGGGAGGACGCAAGTGTCCAGGAATTTATCCATTTCTTCCAGGTTTACTAGTTTATGTGCATAGAGTTGCTTGTAATATTCTCTGATGATGGTTTGAATTTCTGTGGGATCTGTGGTGATTTCCCCTTTATCGTTTTTTGTTGCATTGATTTGGTTATTCTCTCTTTCTTTTTTATTAATCTGGCTAATGGTCTACCTATTTTGTTGATCTTTTTGAAAAACCAGCACCTGGATTTAATGATTTTTTGAAGGGTTTTTCGTGTCTCTGTCTCCTTCAGTTCTGCTCTGATCTCAGTTATTTCTTGTCTTCTGCTAGGTTTTGAGTTTTCTTGATCTTGTTCCTCTAGCTCTTTCAATTTTGATGATAAGGTATTAATTTTGGAGCTCTCCACTCTTCTCATGTGGGGACTTATTGCTATATATTTTCCTCTAGAGACTGCTTTAAATGTGTCCCAGAGATTCTGGTATGTTGTGTCTTCGTTCTCGTTGGTATTGAAGAACTTCTTTATTTCTGCCTTCATTTTGTTGTTTATCCAGTCAACATTCATGAGCCAGTTGTTCAGTTTCCATGAAGCTGTGTGGTTCTGAGTTAGTTTCTGAATTCTGAGTTCTAACTTGATTGCACTGGGGTCTGAGAGACTGTTTGTTATGATTTCCATTTGCTGAGGAGTGATTTATTTCCAATTATTTGGTCAACTTTGGAGTAGGTGTTATGTGGAGCTGAGAGGAATGTATATTCTGTGGTTTGGGGTGGAGAGTTCTGTAAATGTCTATCAGGTTTGCTTGCTCCAGGTCTGAGTTCAAGTTCTGGATATCCTTGTTAATTTTCTGTCTGGTTGATCTGTCTAATATTGACAGTGGAGTGTTAAAGTCTCCCACTATTATTGTGTGGAAGTCTAAGTCTCTTTGTAAGTCATTAAGAACTTGCCTTATGTATCTGTGTGCTCCTGTATTGGGTCCATATATATTTAGGATCATTATCTCTTCTTGTTGTATCGATCCTTTTACCATTATGTAATGTCCTTCTTTGTCTCTTTTGATCTTTGTTGCTTTAAAGTCTATTTTATCAGAGATGAGAGTTGCAACTCCTGTTTTTTTTTTTTTTTTGCTCTCCATTTGCTTGGTAAATCTTCCTCCATCCCTTTATTTTGAGCCTTTGTGTATCCTTGCATGTGAGATGGGTTTCCAGGAGTTTTTATATTTAGCGCCCTTGATTTCACTTTTTTTGGATTTGAAGGTTTCTTAGCATCATATGCAATTGAGCATTTACTGTTCAGATTTTGAGTTTGACATTTTCCCCTAATTGGTTTATACGTTTAATACATTTCTAATCCAAATTCCAGCTGGGTTTTCTTTTTTGTTGTTGTTGAAATTGACAAACTGAATTTAAAATATTCATGAAAATGCAAAGGGTTAAAAAAATACCAACATAATTCTAACGAACAAAGCTGGAGGATTTATTCTATTAAATAACAAGACATTTAAAACCTACTATAATTCAGACTTTGTGGTACTAGAACAAATATAGACAAATAGACAAACAGGAACAGATCAAAGAGTGTGGAAAAGGGACATAGTTGTAGGAATAATGAATTTATGAGAGAGGTAACACTGCAGAGTCCCAGAGTAATAATTATCCTTCCCATCAATTGTGCTAATTCCATTGTATGTACATGTGGGAAACATAAAATCTAAACCTAACCTCACTCCATACACAAAAATCGACTGGGGGTGGTGGAGGGAGGAAACTGTTGAACTAAATTTGGAAGGTAAGCAATAAACTTTCTAGAAAATATCATAATATTTCTTCATGGCCTTAAACTTGTAAATGTTTTCTTAAACAGGACATTAAAAGCACCAACCATAAGGGAAAAATAATAAACTGTATTGCACTAAATTGACAAATTTCTGCTCATAAAAGATACCATTAAGACAGTGAAAAGTCAAACAATGGAATGGGAAAAGATATTTGCAACAGAAATTTTTGACAAAGGTCTCATATCTAGAATATATAAAGAAATAATGTGAATCAACAAAAGGACAGATAACACAAAAGAAAAATAGACAAGACACTTAAACAGTCACTTTACAAAGAGTGTGTCAAAATGGCTGATAAATATATGGAAAGAAGTTCAATCTCATTAGTAATTAGGGAAATGCAAATTAATATCAACACAAGATACCACAATATACCAATCAGAATAGACAAAATTTAAAAAACCCCAACAGTACCAACTGTTGACAAGGATGTGGAACAAAAACAATCCACTGCGGATGGAAGTGGAAATTGGCATTATGAGTTTAGAAAATTGTCAAGTGTTTTCTGAACTTGACCATGTGTAAACTTACTCTGTCTCACCTTTACTTTTTTATTGTATTCTCTCCTCTAACATTGAATTTTTTCATGTCCACACATAAAAATAGCATAAATGTATCATCATTTTTCTTGAAAACCAGCAAAACTGATTTCTATTTGTCAAATACAAAATATAACTACCTATTAAAGCTCAACCACCCTTGAAAATTTTGTATGTGGAAATACTAAGTTACATAATATAATAAATCATTTTTTCTACATTTAGTTTCTTTTAAAATTAGCTAAATAATCCTTTAAAATTTAAAAATAATTTTTTTTAAGAGACAGGGTCTTTCTCTCTGTTGCCTGGACTGGATGCAGGGGTGCAAACTTGATTCACTGCAGCCTCGACCCCCTGGTTCAAGCTATCCTCTTACCTCAGCGTCCTGAGTAGCAGGGACCACAGGCATGCAACACAATTCCCAGCTAATTAACAATTTTTTTTTTGTAGAGATGTGATCTTGCTATATTGCCCAGGCTGGTCTCAAACGGTTCAAGCAACCCTCCCACATTAGCCTCCCAAAGTTTTGTGATTACAGGCATGAGCCACCATGCCTGGCATGCAAATAGTCTTGTTAAGTGACAAAATACTTGTGTTTTATGTAGTATTCAATAAATACTAAGTTCCTTCAGGATGTCAGAATTTTTACGTCTCTATCCCTACTTCACTAAGAACCTACATTCTAGCTGAGGATCACAGACAGTAAGAAAAACTAAAGTAAAATATATCCCATGTTAGACAGGGATGACTGTAAAGAGATATTTAAGGCAGAAGAAGTATTAGAGTGAATGTGTAGCATTCATAGAGTAGCCAGGAAAGACCTTGCTGAGGAGGTGACATGTAAGTGGCATGAAGAGCCATGCCAGTATTTGGGAGAAGAACTACAAGTGCAAAGGCCCTATAAAATGTCCCAAATTTCCATTAAAAAAAGCTGCCTTAATCATTCAAATCTTGTATTCTGCAATCTATACTGGTTACATTATGTGTAATGTTGCAAGCTTTTGCAGCATATTAAACATTTTAGTTCTTGCTTAGCAGTTGTAGTTTAGTTTGTAAATGCTTCCTAAATTCGACTTTCTATAATCAAATATAATTTTTCTACTCCAAAAGTATTGACTAAAATTTATAGAAAAGGTTCTTTAAGCAATGGTGAGTGCATGAAGTGAAAGGAGACATGTTCCAGTCCCATCTTTGCTGCTCACTTGTTTTGAGACTTTGGTCTCTAACTTCTCCAGGCCTTGGTTTCCTCATCTAGGAAAGAAGACAGTTGGGTTGACTCTGGGTTTTTAAGCCTATGCTTTGTTAGATAAATAGAGTATTTTCAGTAACTTTAGACTGATCTGTCCCTCTCTAGTTTGACTCTCTACCTCACCATATCAAAACTTACCAACTTGTACCATGACCACTTCACTCCTTAGTTATTTGCTAAACTCCTGATCAAATACATTGCAAACACACCAGCTATAACAGCTAAATGCTATGTCTGTACCTTGTTTATTTAAACTCCTCTACAACATAAGAGCTTTTCTGTTTAGTTCTCTCATCTTCACTGCAACATGAAACATCAAAATGTCCACGCACTTGGACAAAGTTAGGCAAACTTATATATATATGCTCAGGACAGTTTATAAGCAGCTGCCTTTTAGTGTAGTTAGGGAGGTAAGGTGGTTCAAAGAGTCTTCATGGAATAAAAGTACAATTTTATAAATAGTCCATAAAACTTTTTTTTCCAACAGACAATCTTAATCTTAATCTGTAACACAAAGTGAAAATAAATTGTAAGCTCTTTGAAGGTAGGACCTATTTCTTAGTTGTGTTTGTATCTCAATGGTACAACATAGTACCACGCATAATACATGCTCAATATATACTTATAAATTGACTTATCTTAATAATTTTCTGCTTTATTTTTTGCCACTATTTTCAGGTCCTCTGTGTCATCATACTCTCTCTTGCTCCTAAGCTTTAAAATGATATTAATTATCCCTAACAGGCACCATCTTTCTCCTTCTTTCTGCCATCTTCACCTGGTAATCCATTTGACACCTGGAATGCAAAAATCTGAGTTCAGGGCATTTCTTTCTTTCTCTCTCTCTCTCTCCTCCCAACCCTACTTTGTATAATTACATGTATTTTCCCTACTAGACTCTAAACGTGAATACAGAAAATGTCTATTTTGTTCTCTGTAATAAATCCAGCAACTAGCATAGTACTTGACACAGAGCAGGTGCTTAAAAAGTATTGCTAAATGAATGTTATGGAAAGACTGGATATGGCTGACCAAAAGAAGAAAAGGTGATAAGAGAACAAGGTGCTAAGAGGAAATAAAGACTCAAGTTATTTATCAAGGAAGATAATGTGAAGTTATATAAAACTAAAGAAGAATGCTTGTAAGTCACAATTTTTAATACAGAGTTTTTTTTTGTGAATTGTTCCAAATGTAGGAAAACAATGTTGTTAGTCCAAACAAAGATATTTCCTTTAGGGTCAGTGTATTAGTCTGTTTTCATGCTGCTGATAAAGACATACCCGAGACTGGGCAATTTACAAAAAAAAGAAATAAAGAGGTTTAATTAGATTTACAGTTCCATGTGGCTGGGGAAGCCTCTGAATAATGGCAGAAGGCAAGGAAGAGCAAGTCACATCTTATATGGATGGCGGCAAGCCAAGAGAGAATGAGGAAGATGCAAAAGCAGAAACCCTGATAAAACCATCAGATCTCATGAGCCTTATTCACTACCATGAAAACTGTATGGGGGAAACTGCCCCCATGATTCTTCCACTGGGCCCCTCCCACAACATGTGGAAATGATGGGAGTACAATTCAACATGAGATTTGGATGGAGGTACAGAGCCAAACCATATCAGTCAGTAAAAGATATTAGAAAATACAGACTCATGGTTACTGAGGTACACTTAACCATAGTAATCTATAATACCAGATAATTACAATATATATTAGCTATTATTAACACTCAGGATGTATTTATTTCTAAGATTATTATACACAAATGGTTTCTGGTAATAGCAGATAGCATTGGTATATATATAGAATGCAGAGAAATAGAGTTGTAAATGAGGGTGGTGTCAGTTTTCAATAAATTAATAAAAGACAAGCATTCTCCATAAAGTATCTGCATTGAGGCAACTTATTTTCATTTTAATATTTTTAAGAAATAATATTCTAAGATTATTTCATTTTAATATTATTAAAATTTGTGAAATTTTAAATACCTGAATTTCTAAATTGAGATTTCTTTTTTTTTTTTAATTTTTTATTGGATTATAGGTTTTGGGGTACATGAGCAGAGCATGCAAGACAGTTGCGTAGGTACACACATGGCAGTGTGCTTTGCTTTCCTTCTCCCCTTCAACCACATTTGGCATTTCTGCCCAGGCTATCCCTCCCCACCTCCCCCTCCCACTGGCCCTCCCCTTTTCCCTCCAATAGACCCCAGTGTTTAGTACTCCCCTTTCTGTGTCCATGTGTTCTCATTTTTCATCACCCACCTATGAGTGAGAATATGCGGTGTTTCATTTTCTGTTCTTGTGTCAGTTTGCTGAGGATGACGTTCTCCAGATTCATCCATGTCCCTACAAACGACACAAACTCATCATTTCTGATTGCTGCATAATATTCCATGGTGTATATGTGCCACATTTTTCCAATCCAGTCTATTCTCAATGGGCATTTTGGTTGATTCCAGGTCTTTGCTATTGTAAACAGTGCTGCAATGAACATTCGTGTACATGTGTCCTTATAGTAGAACGATTTATAGTCTTTTGGATATATACCCAGTAATGGGATTGCTGGGTCAAATGGAATTTCTATTTCTAAGGCCTTGAGGAATCGCCACACTGTCTTCCACAATGGTTGAACTAATTTACACTCCCACCAACAGTGTAAAAGTGTTCCTTTTTCTCCACATCCTCTCCAGCATCTGTTGTCTCCAGATTTTTTAATGATTGCCATTCTAACTGGCGTGAGATGGTATCTCAATGTGGTTTTGATTTGCATCTCTCTGATGACCAGTGACGATGAACATTTTTTCATATGATTGTTGGCCTCATATATGTCTTCTTTCGTAAAGTGTCTGTTCATATCCTTCGCCCACTTTTGAATGGGCTTGTTTGTTTTTTTCCTGTAAATCCGTTTGAGTTCTTTGTAAATTCTGGATATCAGCCCTTTGTCAGATGGGTAGACTGCGAAAATTTTTTCCCATTCTGTTGGTTGCCGATCCACTCTAGTGACTGTTTCTTTTGCCGTGCAGAAGCTGTGGAGTTTGATTAGGTCCCATTTGTCTATTTTGGCTTTTGTTGCCAATGCTTTTGGTGTTTTGTTCATGAAGTCCTTGCCTACTCCTATGTCCTGGATGGTTTTGTCTAGATTTCCTTCTAGGGTTTTTATGGTGCCAGGTCTTATGTTTAAGTCTTTAATCCATCTGGAGTTAATTTTAGTGTAAGTTGTCAGGAAGGGGTCCAGTTTCTGCTTTCTGCACATGGCTAGCCAGTTTTCCCAACACCATTTGTTAAACATGGAATCCTTTCCCCATTGCTTGTTTTTGTCAGGTTTATCAAAGATTGTATAGTTGTAGATATGTTGTGTTGCCTCCGGTGCCTCTGTTTTGTTCCATTTGTCTATATCTCTGTTTTGGTACCAGTACCATGCTGTTTTGATTACTGTAGCCTTGTAGTATAGTTTGAAATCCAGTAGTGTGATGCCCCCCGCTGTGTTCTTTTTGCTTAGAATTGACTTGGCTATGCGGGCTCTCTTTTGGTTCCATATGAAGTTCATGGTGTTTTTTTCCAGTTCTGTGAAGAAAGTCAATGGTAGCTTGATGGGGATAGTGTTGATTCTGTAAATTATTTTTGGCAGTATAGCCATTTTCACGATGTTAATTCTTCCTAACCATGAACATGGAATGTTTCTCCATCTGTTTCTGTCCTCTCTGATTTCGTTGAGCAGTGGTTTGTAGTTCTCCTTGAAGAGGTCCCTTACATTCCTTGTGAGTTGTATTCCTAGGTATTTTATTCTTTTTGTAGCAATTGTGAATGGCAGTTCGTTCTTGATTTGGCTTTCTTTAAGTCTGTTATTGGTGTAGACGAATGCTTGTGATTTTTGCACATTGATTTTATATCCTGAGACTTTGCTGAAGTTGCTTATCAGTTTCAGGAGTTTTTGGGCTGAAGTGATGGGGTCTTCTAGGTATACTATCATGTCGTCTGCAAATAGAGACAATTTGGCTTCCACCTTTCCTATTTGAATACCCTTTATTTCTTTTTCTTGCCTGATTGCTCTGGCTAGAACTTCCAGAACTATATTGAATAGGAGTGGTGAAAGAGGGCATCCTTGTCTAGTGCCAGATTTCAAAGGGAATGCTTCCAGTTTTTGCCCATTCAGTATGATATTGGCTGTTGGTTTGTCATAAATAGCTTTTATTTGAGATACATTCCATCGATACCGAGTTTATTGAGGGTTTTTAGCATAAAGGGCTGTTGAATTTTGTCAAATGCCTTCTCTGCGTCAATTGAGATAATCATGTGGTTTTTGTTTTTGGTTCTGTTTATGTGGTGAATTACGTTGATAGACTTGCGTATGTTGAACCAGCCTTGCATCCCCGGGATGAATCCTACTTGATCATGGTGAATAAGTTTTTTGATTTGCTGTTGCATTCGGCTTGCCAATATTTTATTGAAGATTTTTGCATCTATGTTCATCATGGATATTGGCCTGAAGTTTTCTTTTCTTGGGTCTCTGCCGGGTTTTGGTATCAGAATGATGTTGGTCTCATAAAATGATTTGGGAAGTATTCCCTCTTTCTGGATTGTTTGAAATAGTTTTAGAAGGAATGGTACCAGCTCCTCTTTGTGTGTCTGGTAGAATTCGGCTGTGAACCCATCTGGACCTGGGCTTTTTTTGTGTGGTAGGCTCTTAATTGCTGCCTCGAATCTGACCTTGTTATTGGTCTATTCATAGTTTCAGCTTCCTCCTGGTTTAGGCTTGGGAGGATGCAGGAGTCCAGAAATTTATCCATTTCTTCCAGGTTTACTAGTTTATGTGCATAGAGTTGTTTGTAATATTCTCTGATGATGGTTTGAATTTCTGTGGAATCTGTGGTGATTTCCCCTTTATCATTTTTTATTGCATCTATTTGGTTGTTCTCTCTTTTATTTTTAATCAATCTGGCTAGTGGTCTGTCTATTTTGTTGAGCTTTTCAAAAAACCAGCTCTTGGATTTATTGATTTATTGATTTTTTGAAGGGTTTTTCGTGTCTCAATCTTCTTCAGTTCAGCTCTAATCTTAGTTATTTCTTGTCTTCTGCTGGGTTTTGAGGTTTTTTGATCTTGCTCCTCTAGCTCTTTCAATTTTGATGATAGGGTGTCAATTTTGGATCTCTCCATTCTCCTCATATGGGCACTTATTGCTATATACTTTCCTCTAGAGACTGCTTTAAATGTGTCCCAGAGGTTGTGACAGGTTGTGTCTTCATTCTCATTGGTTTCGAAGAACTTCTTTATTTCTGTCTTCATTTCATTGTTTACCCAGTCAACATTCAAGAGCCAGTTGTTCAGTTTCCATGAAGCTGTGCGGTTCTGTGTTGGTTTCTGTATTCTGAGTTCTAACTTGATTGCACTATGGTCTGAGAGGCTGTTTGTTATGATTTCAGTTGTTTTGCATTTGCTGAGCAGTGCTTTACTTTCAATTATGTGGTCAATTTTTGAGTAGGTGTGATGTGGTGCTGAGAAGAATGTATATTCTGTGGATGTGGGGTGGAGAGTTCTGTAAATGTCTATCAGGTTTGCTTGCTCCAGGTCTGAGTTCAAGCCCTGGATATCCTTGTTGATTTTCTGTCTGGTTGATCTGTCTAATATTGACAGTGGAGTGTTAAAGTCTCCCACTATTATTGTGTGGGAGTCTAAGTCTCTTTGTAAGTCATTAAGGACTTGCCTTATGTATCTGGGTGCTCCTGCATTGGGTCCATATATGTTTAGGATCATTAGCTCTTCTTGTTGTATTGATCCTTTTACCATTATGTAATGTCCTTCTTTGTCTCTTTTGATCTTTGTTGCTTTAAAGTCTATTTTATCAGAGATGAGAATTGCAACTCCTGCTTTTTTTTTGCTCTCCATTTGCTTGGTAAATCTTCCTCCATCCCTTTATTTTGAGCCTTTGTGTATCCTTGCATGTGAGATGGGTTTCCTATATACAGCACACTGATGGGTTTTGTATTTTTATCCAATTTGCCAGTCTGTGTCTTTTAATTGGTGCATTTAGTCCATTTACATTTAGGGTTAATATTGTTATGTGTGAATTTGATACTGCCATTTTGATGCTAAGTGGCTGTTTTGCCTGTTAGTTGTTATAGATTCTTCATTATGTTGATGCTCTTTAGCATTCAGTGTGATTATGGAATGGCTGGTACTGGTTGTTCCTTTCTATGTGTAGTGCCTCTTTTAGGAGTTCTTGTAAAGCAGGCCTGGTGGTGACAAAATCTCTGAGTACTTGCTTGTTCGCAAAGGATTTTATTTTTTTTTTTTCACTTCTGAAGCTCAGTTTGGCTGGATATGAAATTCTGGGTTGAAAGTTCTTTTCTTTAAGGATGTTGAATATTGGCCCCCACTCTCTTCTGGCTTGTAGTGTTTCTTCCGAGAGATCTGCTGTGAGTCTGATGGGCTTCCCTTTGTGGGTAACTCGACCTTTCTCTCTGGCTGCCCTTAGTATTTTCTCCTTTATTTCAACCTTGTTGAATCTGACGATTATGTGCCTTGGGGTTGCTCTTCTTGCAGAATATCTTTGTGGTGTTCTCTGTATTTCCTGCATTTGAGTGTTGGCCTGTCTTGCTAGGTGGGGGAAGTTTTCCTGGATGATGTCCTGAAGAGTATTTTCCAGCTTGGATTCATTCTCTTCGTTCCCTTCTGGTACACCTATCAAACGTAGGTTAGGTCTTTTCACGTAGTCCCACATTTCTTGGAGACTTTGTTCATTCCTTTTTGCGCTTTTTTCTCTAATCTTGGTTTTTCGTTTTATTTCATTGAGTTGGTCTTCGACTTCAGATATTCTTTCTTCTGCTTGGTCAATTCAGCTATTGAAACTTGTGCATGCTTCGTGAAGTTCTCGTATTGTGTTTTTCAGCTCCTTTAATTCATTCCTATTCCTCTCTAAGTTATCCATTCTTGTTATCATTTCCTCATATCTTTTTTTAAGTTCCTTAGTTTCTTTGCATTGATTTAATACATGTTCTTTGAGCTCACAGAAGTTTCTCATTATCCACCTTCTGAAGTCTAATTCCGTCATTTTGTCACAGTCATTCTCCATCCAGCTTTGTTCCCTTGCTGGGGAGGAGTTTTGGTCCTTTCTAGGAGGCGAGGTGTTCTGGTTTCGGGTGTTTTCCTCCTTTTTTCGCTGGTTTCTTCCCATCTTTGTGGGTTTATCCACTTGTCGTCTGCATAGTTGCTGACTTTTCGATTGGGTCTCTGAGTGGACACCCAGATTGTTGATGATGAAGTATTTCTGTTACTTGGTTTTCCTTCTACCAGCCTAGCCCCTTCGCTGTATGACTGCTGAGGTCCACTCCAGGCCCTGCTTGTCTGGGGTGCACCTCTAGCAGCTGTGGCACAGCAAGGGATGCTACCCGTTTCTTTTTCTGCTATCTTTGTCCCAGGATGATGCCTGCCAAATGTCAGTCTTTTGGATATAGAGGGGTCAGGGAGCTGCTTGAGGAGACAATCTGTTCTTTTTAGGAGCTCAATTTCTGAGCTGTGAGCGCTGTTGTTCATTCAGGGCTGTTAGGCTGCTATGTTTGATTCTGCTGCAACAAAGCTCATTAAAAAACCCTTTTTTTCTCAAATGCTCTGTGTTGGGGGGTTCAGGCTTTATTTTTCGATGTCCTTTGAGGTGTCCTGCCCAGTCAGGAGGCAGACTAGCCACTTTTTGCCTGCCGAGTCTCTGCCCTGCTGTTGTGTGATCCTCCCTGTTCCTGCAGGCTCTGCTGTGGTCTCTGCCACGCCCTGTGGCGGAGTCTCTTTGTTGTAGCATGTTGCCTCAGCAACAGCAGGCTGCATCAGTAGTGGGCGTGTATCTCAGTAGGGACGGTTTGCCTCGGCAATGGGAGGCTGCGTCCGCAGTGGGCGTGTATCTCAGTAGGGACGGGTTGCCTCGGCAACGGCTGGCTGCGTCAGCAGTGGGCGTGTATCTCAGTTGGGGAGGGTTGCCTCGGTAGTGGTGGACGCCCCTCCCCCACAGAGTGTCTCGGACAGTCTGCTCGGGATACTTTGAAATCGTGGTTTTGTTCGTCCCACTGGGTACCCCGAACGCTCTGTCCCTGCAATCCCCTGGGCTGGCCTACTGTCCAAGTCTCATTCAGTCTCAAGTCCAGCCCTCTCAAGTCTCTGGTTGCCAGTTCAACAGGGCACCTGGACAAGCACACCCTGTGGGGATTGCTGGGTAGGGCTGGCTGCCGCTGCCCCGGCTGCCAGCTTCACCAGGCAGACTTGCTACCTGGTGTCCCGTGTCTTTTTTATACTTGGGAGTTTCCCCGTTCTGTGGGCAACAAAGATCAGTCTGGAAATGCAGCTCGGACTCACCTCTTTGCGGATTCAATGAGAGCTCCAATCCTGGATTGTTCTCACAGCACCATCTTGAGTCCTCCCCTAAATTGAGATTTCTAAATTCCTTTGACAAAATATATCTTCTTTGGGGGTAACTAAATCAGTTAACCTTGCAAAGGGAAGGTTAAAGGGACTTCTGTATGCTACATTCTCACAGCATGAAAGAGAACAGGCAGAGAAGCCTGAGTGAACTGCTGGTAGGGTTCAAGGAAAGGCTTGTATAAGCAGATGATCAGTTTTGTCCTTGCTAAAATTTGGCAAAGAAATACATTGTGGTTTCTTCAGATGACAGCATTGTAATTCACTTAGTTCTCCCCTACCTTTTCACCAAAAAAGGCCAAAACCCCACAGGAAATGGGAGCACTGACATTTTCTACCCAGGATCAAAAAGTTATTTGCCAGAAATTGAAAACAATATAGCTAAAACAGTAAATACACACTAATGTGTTGAAAGAAATAGGCTGCTGAACTGATCAGTGACACAATTTCTATTTTAACTTCTGATGGATATAAAGGTAAAAAATACACACTCACACACACACAAATATGTATATATGTGTTTGGATTGGCAGATTTCCATGAAATATAATGAAAACCAAACAAATATTAGAGCATCTTTTTAAAAAAATTTAGATTATGCCCCAAGGATTTACACTAAACACTGTTTTAATGACAAGTTTGATTAAATATTTCTAGTTGATTTCCAGGCAGTTAAAAGCTAGCTTAAGGGCCATCTAGAAGGCATGATTTCTTTTCTTTCTACAAAATGCTAAAGCTTCTTTATCATTCCATATTCAGCCATAAACTCAGCTGCATAAGCCAAATGTAAAGATTTTATGGGCCAATCTATCATGCGAATTCATGAACAAGAATACAAGCTTACTCGTGCAGACACTAAGGGTGATTTCCATTTTTATGAATGAAAAAGAACCCTGCATAAACATTCTTTATTTAAAGTTTTAAATGAAGAAAGATGCAAAAGAAAATGGAAGCATTTTGCTTTTTATGTCAATATCTTGTAAGAGGGGCAAAGTAAGGAATCCGGCTCACATGATTCCCAAGACAGCAATATCTCCTTTGCATTAAGTACATAAATGAAATTTATGGCCACTGACCTAATCTTAGATGCCAAAATGTACAGCACGAACGGCTTTCTGAAAAACTTAATTTAAAATTATGGTGTTAACAAAAGCACTTTAGGAATCAGACAACCTACCCAGGATACATACACATATGCATCTGAGACCAGACTATAGAAAGGAGCATGGTTATTTGCATAAAGCTTTAGAATACATTTATGACACACTTCATATCCACAGGTTTTACTTTTTCTCTCTACAACCTTGATGCTTTTGAATTTCTAAATAAATACATATAACCAGACAATGTTAATCGTTAAACATCATTTAATACCACACATTTATAGATTCAATATTTGGGAAGGAGAAAAATAAATAAACCTGTTAATTTCTTTTCTGATTTTTAAAGGTGGTTTTCTTACTTACTAAATGCTAACTAAATCAGCACCTTGGAGAAAAGAAAAGGCTTAAGCAGCTGCATGTAACATGCTTTCTCCAATGAATGAGAGAAACGAGACTCAGATGCTGCTAGTTCACTGGTAACTGCTGGGAGGTTTTCTTGAATACACTGGTTTTTGACCTTGAAGAGTAAGACAGTACAAAGAAAACAGTAAATGAAACCTATAATGACAGATGTCAAATAAACACTTTCCTAATATCGTCCCATAAAACAGAATTTCTGGAAAAAATAACATCCTGCAGAATGAAATGTCAAGTTAAGGAAATATGTTTCTTCCTTTATCACTGCGTTTTAACAAGTGAGCTATGCATATTTGAGAATGTAAACATACAGTAACAAATGTTCTTTAACTGATCTCAAAGTTCAAGAGTTTCTACTTTAAAATATAGATTTGAAGCATTTAAATGTGCATTTCAGGTATATGTAAATCTATCATCTCTCCAAAACAGATAAATCATGCTACTACATAACATGTACATAGGGCTAAAAATATGTTTACAGTGCCATTAATAATTTTAAATTAAGACGCAGGATTCAAAAGAACACTGGGTGCCATAAGTTATTGAAATATTTAATTCTAAATTCCTATATTTGTTTGGGTTGTCCCAAAACAAAGTCTAACATTTGAAGGTGGATGTTGGTAATTTTTTTTTTTTGGAAGATGAATCCCAGGAAGCAGAATGAGGAGAATGAAACAGGAAAGGAAAAGTCAATTACGCTATTGAGTTGTTTAATGATCTGTGCAGCCAAGAATCAATTCTACTGGGGATTTTCTGAGGAACTCTTTAGAATGTGCCCTAAAATTGTTCCTCTGAAGGATGTCAGGCTGGTGCCTTTATTCTCAATATCCTGTTTGGTCTCCCTTACTGAGGGTTGTTGCAGGTAGTGGCAAGTCCCTCACCCTACCAGTCTTCCCTGACACAAGAGCTGAGTGAGCACCTCTGGCTTCAGAGAAAGCCCTGAGGCAGAAGGATGGAGAAATGCACCCCTGGAGTTTTGGTAGAGCATTGTCATTGTGCCCAAAACTGATTGGCACCACTGTAGCTACAGACAGAGATAGGACAACAGCATATGATGGGAGTACCAAGATCCTGTGCCCCAGATGCCAAGTTAGCTACAAAAATTTTCATTCCATTACTTTGAATCAGCTTCTAGGACAGAAATTCGTAAGACACTTCATAAAGTTTTCATATTTTATTCCTAAATTTTAAAATATCAGAAAATAATTTATAAAAATAATTCACATGTTCATATAACCAATAAAATTTTATTTCCAATTAACATATTTTTGATGTGTGAGTGTGTGGTGGTTTTCAGAAAAAATTAATGAAAAACTAGGCAAAAGGATAAATTCGAAAGTTAAACAAGGAGCCAATGATGCTAAAGGAGAGACAGAAAGAGTATTTATGACAACCAATTTTCACATTGTGTCTGTACTACAAAATGATTTAAATGGAAAGTAATATAATTTGATCATTTCTAAGCCTTTTTATCTCAATAAAGAACAATCTGGCTTGGATTAATTTCACATTTTTCAAATGGTTGTTTTGGCATCATGAACACATTGTCTCAATCATACTTTTTAAAAGGTCATATATCATAGCAGTTAAAATTGCTCCGGCCTTGGGGTCAGATGCTTAAGTTTGAATTCCCATTCTAAAACTTACCAGGTGTGCAAAATGGTGACAAGGACAGCACTTAGTAATATTTAATAATTGGTAATTTAGGATTAAATTATGTAATACATATGGAGCCCTCGAAAAAGTGTCTATCTCAAAGTAGATGCTCAGTATTATTAGTGATGATAATTACTGCTAATGTTACTGTGAAGTTAGGAAGAAGTCATAATAAGTTTGTAATTGTATATGTATGCACATAAAATTACACGACCAAGCAATAAAGGAGAAAAAGAAAATAAAATATACACTATTTTGTAGAAGGGGAGTCAATGATTTCCAGATGGGAGGTAAAGATTCATTTTGGTCTTCTTCTTTTGTTAAAGAAAGGATGTTATCCTCATTACAGTTCACTTCAAATGAGCAGTTATCCATACACATCTTGTGAGAGGATGTCAAATGAGAAGGAAAAAGATTAGTGAGCAGAATGGGAATGAGGAAGGTAAGAAGAAGCTGAAATTGAATAAGTGCAATTTACATTTAGTGAAACTAAAACATAAAAAAGTAAGCAGTTTATCTATTAATAAAAAAGACCAATATCTGAGAATGGCAAATACATTGATATTGGTTATGCAATGTGGCCAACCAATGACTATGTAAAATAACAGAAGTCACAGTGTAATGATACGAACACTTGGTATCTTGCATTCATGCAAAGGAGCAAAAGTATTATACTACAAAAAGCATAGAGTAAGGCTATGAATTGCTCAAAGAAAAGGAAAAAATATAATATAGCTATCATAGGAAGAAAAGGTGAAGTAAAAAAGCATCATTTAAAATACTCGAGTAGGAAAAAGTTTGATCATGCAATGTCAGGCCATCGTTAGAAAGTAATAGGCTAGCACCATTAATAAATGAGTCCAATTACATAAATTGGTTAATAAATAACCTTGTCCAAGACAGGCCAAAGTGATATACATGATGAAACTTAAAACACTGAGCATACCCGTAAGAAATTAAACTTACATTCACTCTGGGTTAAATTTGTTATTACATATTACACTGTGGGTGGAAGTGTAAATTAGGTCAACCATTGTAGAAGACAGTGTGACGATTCCTCAAAGACCGAGAGGCAGAAATATCATTTGACCCAGCAATCTCATTACTGAGTATATACCCAAAGGAATATAAATTGTTCTATTATAAAGATATTATGCATGCATAGGTTCATTGCAGCACTAGTCACAATAGCAAAGACATGGAATCAATCGAAATGCCCATCAGTGATAGACTGGATAAAGAAAATGTGGTACATGTACACCATGGAATACTATGTAGCCATAAGGAGGAATAAGATCTCATCCTTTGCAGGGACATAGATGGAGTTGGAATCCCTTATCCAGCAAACAAACATAGAAAAAGAAAACCAAACATTCATCGAAATTCTATAGTGATCTAATGGGCACCAAACAAGCGATGGATGTCCATTTTTAATTTTTCAGAGTTCTCTAAATTTGTATTTAAAAGTGGAAAAGGGAAGGATACTTAAAAAAGTGAGTTTATCTATTAAAAAAGACCAGTATCTGAGACTGGTTTAATTAATTTATATAATTTCCTAATAGTAATGTTAGGAAATGAAGATTATGCTAATTTCAGGTCGAAAAGAAATTTTTTTTGTAAAGATAAAAATGATCTAAGGATACCTTAAAGAGCAACTTTCATCAATTAATTCTAATACTCTTGAATTTCTAATTAAGTTTGATTTAAAATAGGTACATACACATGAAATACAGCTTGAAGATAAACTTTTATATTATGACAGCAAAATAAAGTACATTTTCTTCTAGTTTTTCAAAGTCGTTTCTTTTCTTCTTTTCTTCAGCTTTTATTTTAAGTTCAGGGGTACATGTGCAGGATGTGCAGGTTTGTTAAATAGGTAAATGTGTGCCATGGTGGTTTGCTGAACAGATGATCCCATCACCTAGGTATTAAATGCAGCATCCATCAGTTATTTATTTATTTATTTATTTTGAAAGAAAAAAAGAGAAAGAGAAAAAGGGAGAGAGAACAGGAATCTTGCTCTATTGCCCAGGCTGGAATGCAATCTAAAAATAGGTATTAAAAACCTCTTTTATGCTGATAATTGTACTTATCAGCAGAGACAAGAAGGAATAAGAGAAGAAAACAACAAACAGCCAACCAATATTTCATTTAAGTCTGTGAAATGCTATACAAATGCTGAAGAGTGATTTACTTCCAATTATGTGGTCACTTTCAAAATAGGTGTAATGTGACACTGAGAAAAATGTATGTTCTGTGTACCTGGGGTGAAAAATTTTATATATATTCACTGAATTTACTTGTTGCAGGTCTGAGATCAAATAATAAATGTCCCTGTTAATTTTCTATCTTGTTGATCTGTCGAATATTAACAATGTGGTGTCAAAGTCTCCTGCTATTACTGTGCAGGAGTCCAAGTCTCTTTATAAGTCATCGAGAACTTGTCTTATGTATCTGGGTGTTCCTATATTGGGTGCATATATATTTATGATCACTGACTCCGATTGTTATAGTGATCCTTTTACCATTATATAATGTCCTTCTTTGTTTTTTTTAGTCTTCGTTACTATTAAAGTCTATTTTGTCGGAGATGAAAGTTACAACTCCTAGTTTTGTTGTTGTTTTTTTTGCTCTCGATTTGATTGGTAAGTCTTCCATCAAAGCTTTGTTTTGAGTCTTTGTGTGTCCTTGCTTATGAGATGGATCTGGATACAGCGTACCAATGGGTTTTAACTTTTTATTCAATTTTCCTTTCTGTGTCTTTGATTGGGGCATTTAATCCATTTAAATTTGGGATTAATATTGATATTGGTGAGTTTAATATTGTTGTTTAATGCTAGCTGGCCATTAGTTGATATAGCTTCTTCATTATGGAGATACTCTTACCTTTTGGTAAGTTTTTGGGATGACTAATACTGGTTGTTCCGTTTTGTGTATACTGTTTCTTTCAGAAGCTCTTGTAAAGCAGGCCTGGTGGTGGTGAAATCTCTGAGTGCTTGCTTGTTCATGAAAAATTTTATTTTTCCTTCATTTATAAAGCTCAGTTTGGCTGGATATGAGATTCTGGGTTGAAAATTCTTTTCTTTGAGGATATTGAATATTGTCCCCTACTCTCTTTTAGTTTGTAGGGTTTCTGCTGAGAGATCTGCTGTGAGTCTGATAGGCTTCCCTTAATGGGTAACCTGACCCTTCTCTCTAGCTGCCCTTAGAATTTTCTCCTTTATTTCAACCCTGGTAAATCTAACGATTATGTGTCTTGGAGTTGCTCTACTTGAGGAATATCTTTGTGTTGTTCTCTGTATTACCTGGAGCTGAATATTTTCCTGCCTTACTAGGTTAGGAAAGTTTTCATGAATAATGTCCTGAAGAATATTTTCCAGCTTGGATTCATTCTCTTCATGACATTCAGGTACACCTATCAAGCATAAATTAGGTCTTTTCACATAGTCCCATATTTCTTGGAGACTTAGCTCATTCCTTTTTACTCTTTCTTCTCTAATCTTGTCTTTTTATTTCATTTCATTAACTTGGTCTTCCACCTCTGATATTCTTTCTTCTGCTTGATTAATTTGACTGTTAAAACCTGTGCATACTTCATGGAGTTCTCGCACTGTATTCTTCAGTTCCATTAATTCATTTATATTCCTCTCTATATTGTCTATTCTCATTAGGATTTCGTCAAACCTTTTTTCAAGGTTCTTAGTTTCTTTGCATTCGGTTAGAACATGTTCTTTTAACTCACAGATGTTTCTTATCATCCACTTTATGAAGCCTACTTCTGTTAATGGAATGCACTCGTTCTCCATCAGGCCTTGTTCCATTGCTGATGAGGAACTGTGATCCCCTAGTAGAGGGAGAGGCATTCCGATTTTGGGTGTTCTCAACCTTTTTAGGCTGGTTTCTTCCCATCATTATAAATTTATCCATATGTCATCTTTGTAATTACTGACTTTCTAATTAAGCCTCTTGGTGGACGTCCAACTTGTTGATTTGCAGTGCCAGAATCTGAGCAATCAACTGCACCAGCTAAAACAGTGGCATTAAGATAGATGGTGCTTTTCTGCCTGGGAATCTCCGGTCTGGTTTCCTTCTTGAGTCCATCCTTCAATCAGCTGAATAGGTGACTCTGCCTTTCTGGAGTTCCAAACGTCAACCAAAATGGGACCCAGTCCCGTTTATTCTGCACCAAGAACTGCTGTGCTGAGGCGCCAGCAGTACCTCCATGCCAGCCACAAGAGTTGCACTGGCAAACCATGGGGCTCCTCCGCTGGGAATCTCCTGGTCCGTGAGCAACAAAAATTCATCTGAAAGTGTGGCATCCTCTCGTTCTCTGTGCTTTCACTGGGAGCTACAATCGCTAGCTGCTAGTGATCAGCCATCTTGGATCTCTCTCCTGAACAGGAGTGGCGAGAGAGGGCATGCTTATGTTATGCTGGTTTTTAAAGGGAATGCTTCCAGCTTTTGCCCATTCAGTATGATATTTGTTGTGGGTTTGTCATACATGGCTCCTATGATTTTGAGGTATCTTCCTTCAATATCAAGTTTATTGAGTTTTCAACATGAAGAGGTGCTGAATTTTATTGAAGGCCCTTTGTGCACCTATTGAGATAATCATGTGGTTTTTGTCTTCAGTTCTGTTTATGTGATGAATCACATTTACTGATTTGTACATGTTGAATTGGCCTTGCATCCCAGGATGAAGCTAACTTGATCATGGTGGATACACTTTTGATGTGCTGCTGGATTTGGTTTGCCAATATTTCATTGAGGATTTTTGCATTGATGTTCATCAAGGATATTGGCCTGAGGTTTTTGTTGTTGTTGTATCTCTGCCCGGTTTTGGTATTAGGATTGTAGGGGGCACACGACAACATATTCAAGCTTATGTACATGGCAACTGAGGTTGGGGTATGGAAAAATGCTGAGGCACTGTGTATGTTATTTGTGCATGGGAATGAAATTCCTTGACCCTGAAAACAGGACAGAGAGTGGTGTGTGTGGTATGATAAGGAACGCTGAAAACAGCCTCCTGAGAATGTAGTTTGAGTGTTTACAAGGTGACAGGTGCCTCAGTAACTCACCTCAAATGACCATCTAGTGGATATTTGTAGTTAATACTAGCCATTTTAATAAATACTTGGTGGATGGATGGTAAGGTGGACTCTCTCAGAAGAGCTACTTCCTAGCCCTGCTCAGCTGGAATTGTCTGAGTACTTTATTCTTGGTGTTTACTGCAAGCTATAAGCTCTGTGAGGATGATGCTGGCCTCATGGAATGAATTAGAAAGGAATCCCTCCTTTTCAATTTTTTGGAATAGTTTTAACAGAAATGGCACCCACTCTTCTTTGTACCTGTGGTAGAATTCAGCTTTGAATCCATCTGGATCTGGGATTTTTTTTGTTGGTAGGCTAGGTATTACTGCTTTAATTTCAAAACTCATTATTGGTCTATTAAGAGATTAAGTTTCTTCCTGGTTCAGTTTTGGAAGCATGTATGTGTCCAGGAATTTATCCATTTCTTCTAGATTTTCTAGTTTACGTCCATAAAGGTATTTGTATTATGCTCTGATGGCTATTTGTGTTTCTGTGGGGTGAGTGGCGATGTCCCCCTTATTTCTGATTTTGTTTATTTCATACTTCTTTTCTTCTTTGTGAGTCTAGCTTGTGGTCTATCTATTTTATTAATTTAGGAAAAAAAACACATCTCCTAGATTCACTAATTTTTTCCAAGGATTTTTTTTGTCTCTACCTCCTTCAATTCAGCTCCAATTTTAGTTATTTCTTGCCTTCTGTTAGCTTTGGGGTCTGTTTGCTCTTTATTCCCTTATTCTTTTTGTTGTGATGTTAGGTTGTTAACTTGAGATCTTTCTAGCTTTTTGATGTAGGCATTTAGTGCTATAATATAAGTTTCCCTTTTAACACTGTTTTAGCTGCATCCCAGAGATTCTGATACATTGTCTCTTTGTTCTCACTAGTTTCAAAGAACTTCTTGATTTATGCCAGAATTTCACTATTATTATTTGAGATGGTGTCTCACTCTGCTGTCCAGACTGGAGTGCAGTGGCACGATTTCAACTCACTGCAACCTTTGCTTCCTGTGTTCAAGCAATCCTCCTGCTTCATCCTCCCAAGTAGCTGGGATTACAGGCATGTGCCACCATACCTGGCTAATTTTTGTATTTTTAGTAGAGATGGGGTTTTGCCATGTTGAACAGGCTGGTCTCGAGCTCCTGACCTAAGGTGAGCTGCCTGCCTTGGCCTCCCAAAGTACTAGGATTACAGGCATGAGCCACTGTGCCCAGCCTAATTTGATTATTTATCCAAGAGTCATTCGGGAGCAGGGTGTTCAACTGACATGTAGTTGTGTGGTTTTGAGTAAATTTCCTAATCCTGAGTTCTAATTTGATTGTGCTGTGGTCTGAGAGACTACAACTTCAGTTATTTTGCATTTGCTAAGGAGAGTTTTACTTTTGATTATGTGATTAACTTTAGAGTATGTGTTGTGTGGTGATAACATGTATATTCTGTTGTTTTTAGGTGAAGAGTTTGGTAGCTATCTATCAAGTTCACTTAGTCCAGAGCGGAGTTCAGGTCCTGAATATCTTTGTTAATTTTCTGTCTCAATGATCTGTCTAATATTGTCAGTGGGGTGTCAAAGTCTTCCACTATTATTGTGTGGGAGCCTGTCTCTTTGAAGTTCTCTAATAACTTATTTTATGAATCTGGATGTTCATGTGTTGGGTGCATATATATTTAGGACAGTTAGATTTTCTGGTTGAATCAAACCCTTTACTATTATGTAATGACCTTCTTTTTCTTTTTTGATCTTTGTTGGTTTAAAATCTGTTTTGTTAGAAACTAAGATTGCAACCCCTAATTTTTTCTGTTTTCCATTTGCTTGGTAAATTTTCCTCTGTTTCTTTATTTTGAGCTTATTTGTGTTTTTGCAGGTGAGATGAATCTCTTGAAGACAGCATATTGATGGGTCCTGGCAGTTTGTCTAGCTTGCCATTTGGTGTCTTCTAATTGGGGTATTTAGCCCATTTACATTTAAGGTTAGTATTTTTATGCATGAATTTGATCCTGTCATCATGATGCTAGCTGATTATTTGCAGACTTGTTTATGTGGTTGTTTCACAGTGTCACTGGTCTGTGTACGTCAGTGTGTTTTTGTAGTGGCTGGTAAGTTTTTTCTTTCCATATTTAATGCATGCTTCAGAAGCTCTTGCAAGGCAAGCCTGGTGGTAACAAATTCAGCATGTGCTTGTGTGAAAAGGATCTTATTTCTCCTTTGCTTATGAAGCTTAGTTTGGCTGGATATGAAATTCTGTGTTGGAAAATCTTTTCTTTAAAAATGATTATTCAGCCCAATCTCTTCTGGCTTGTAGGGTTTCTACTGAAAGCTATGCTGGGCTTCCCTTTGTAGGTGACCTGGCCTTTTTCTCTGGCTGAACTTGATATTTTTTCTTTCATTTTGACCTTGGAGAATCTGATGATTATGTGGTTTGGGATTGATCTTTTCTTAGAGTATCTTACTGTGGTTCTTTGTATTTCTTAAATTTGAATGTTGTCCTGTTTTTCTAGTTTGGGGAAGTTCTCCTGGATGATATCCTAAAATGTATTTTCCAACTTTGTTCCATTTTCTGTCTTTTTCAGGTATCCCCAATCAGTCATAACTTTGGTCTCTTTATATAATTCTTAAAGATTTTGTTCATTCCTTTTTATACTTTTTTCTCTATTGTTTTTTGCCTGTGTTATTTCAGAAAGATTGTCTTCAAACTCTGAGATTCTTTCCTCCACTCAGTCTGTTCTGCTGTTGATACTTATGATTGCATTGTTTAGTTCTCATGTTGCTTTTCAGCTTTATCAGGTTGTTTATGTTACTCTCCAGATTGGCTATTCTGGCTATCAGCTCCTGCACTGATTTTTGATTATTCTTAAAATTCTTTCATTATTCTTAAAAAAAAAAAGAAATAATATTTCATGCTCTTTTAGCTTAGTTAAGTTTGTTATTACCCATCTTCTGAAGCTTACTTGTATTAATTCAGCTATCTCAGCCCCAGTCCAGTTCTGTTCCTTTGCTGGAGAAGTGTTGCAGTCATTTGGAGAAGAGGCACTCTGGCTTTTGAGTTTTCAGTGTTTATGCATTGATTCTTTCTCATCTTTGTGGGCTTATCTTCTTTGGATCTTTGAGGTTGTTTTTGTGGGGTCCTTTTTTGTTGACGTTTTTTCTATTTTTTTTTTCTTTTAACAGTCGGGCTGCTCTTCTGTAGAGCTTCTGTGGTTTGCTAGGTCTGCTCCAGACCCTAGTTGCCTTGGGTTTTCTTGTGCCTGGAGGCATCACCAGTGAAGGCTGAGGAACAGCAAAGATGTCAGCTTGCTCCTTCCTCTGAAAGCTCAATCCTAGGGGAGTACTGACCTGTTGCTGTTCCAAACACGCCTGTAGGAGATGACTGGAGATCTCTATTCGAAGGCCTCACCCAGTCAATAGAATTGGGATCAGGAACCTACTTCAACAAGCAGTCTGGCTGCTTTTTTGGTGGTGCAGGTATGCTGCACTGGGGGGAACCCTTCCTTATCTGGACCATTTGTGTTCTCCAAAGCAAGTAGGCTAGAATGGCTAAGTAGACCAAACTGCAGAGATGTTAGTTGCCCCTCCCACCAGGAACTTGGTCTCATCTCAGGCAGACTCCAGACTGTTGGTGACAGCTGGCTGGAATTCCTAGCCAGTAGGTCTTGTAAGATGCTTTGAAAATGGGGCCCTTATAATGATGCTGCTTGGCTCCCTGGATTCAGACCCTTTCCTAGAGATATGCACAAATAGATATCTTGCCTTGCTGGAAAATCCAGGGCCAGAATATGTATAACTCCTGGTTCTCTATGTGCCTGAGTGGCTGCTCCACCAAGACTCAAAAGAGCTCTGTTTATCAGACCCAAGTCTCTGGTAGTGTGGGCTCACAAGGAGATCTTCTGATCCATGGGTTGCAAAGATCCATGAAAGAAGTATGGTTTCCAGGGAAGGGACACACACTCACTCACTGCTTCCCTTGGCTAGGGGTGGGGTTTTTTTGGCTCCATGCTGCTCCTGTATAGGCTGTTGTCCCACCCTGCTTTTCTTTGTTCTCTGTGGGTTGAGTTGTTTTTCTAGTCAGTTCCAATGCAAAAACTTGGATATTTCAGTTGAAGGTGCTCAATTCACTCAAAGCTTTCATTCCTCTCTGAGAGTGCCACAGACTGCAACTGCTTCAAAAAAATTGGCCATGTTGGCCCCTCCAAAGTGGTTTCTAAGTGAATTTTAAACTGGATTTTCACATCAAAACATACTGTTTTTATTATATGAGTTTTCATAATATGAAGATTAGAAAAAAATGTTCAATATTTTCCTGTAAACTAGCCAGTAATTTAGAGATTTTAGAAAACTAAGGTACTCAATTCATCTTCATCAGGTCCATTTTTCTCTATAATTTTAAGGGGAGGTTCAGCAATTCATGGGTTACCTGAGTTTCTTCTTTTAGATATAGTCAAATGAAAACTCACCTCTCTGTAGTATTCCAACACCTGGCTTTAACAATTATGTGTTTGAAGCAATTCTTTCTCATCTGTACTTTCACCCACTTTCTCTTACCCTTACTGTGATTATATTGAAGGAAATCCCAGGTCTCATAGCATTTCATCTGAATATATTTCAGTAAGTAAAGCTACGGAACTCTTCTTTTTGAATATACCTAGAATACCATTATCACACTTAAAAATAATAATTCCTTGATATTATCAACTATATAGTCAATGTTCACATGAATATTAGATAACATACAACATAATGTAAGATATCTTAATTATTAATACATTGCCAAGGAAAAACTCATATCTAACCTGTATTTGTGCCTTAATTCTTAAAATACAATTTGCAATGAATTGAATACTGTTTTCAATTAAATTATTACCCTTAGCAGGGATTTTAAATGAAATAATATTGGATATTATTAAATACATTATTTAATTTAAAATCCCTACTAAGCAATTCAGAATGATTTTGACTTTATGATTCCATATTTGCCAGAGTTATCTCTAGTATGTTCACTTTATTCTAGAATAATTACCCAAATTTACAGTTAGGGTGTATATTTACATATACACACAGAGTAAAAAGACATGATGTTGCTTCTATGAATGCCACACAAATGTCCATGATATCCTTCTAGGTACATCACTGTCTTATTTCCTATTATATACTTCTTCATGGTTCTGTAACTCTTTATTGATGTTGCAATGAATAGGTAAGACTCTAGCCTACTTTAAAAGATGGTTCTTAGATAAATGATTTATCCTTTCACAAGTTTAAAGGCTTACTTGGTTTAACTTAACAAATATCTATTGAGTGCCTATTAAATGTTGGATTCTGTGACACTGAATATACTGTAGAGTTAGCAGTCAATAAGAGAAAAATAATCTCTCTTCTCATCAACTTTATAATTTAGTCTTGTAGAAAAACTGAAAAAATGCCCAAGTAAATCTAATTAAAAATCAGGAAATATGATATTTAAAGCATATCTAACATTTATTTCACATGTGGAAATATGATTTTATGAGAAAAAAATGGGGAAGGCAGGAAGCTTTGCACATAGGAGGCCACTCAACTGGCGACAGAGTGAGACTCTGTCTCAAAAAAAAAAAATCAGTGGGACTAAACTGATTGATCTAGGTTTTCTCTGGATAAGCATTCATTACTCTTCATGTTTAATAACAGTTATCTGTGTTTGGGGCAGATTAAACAACTTGTAATTAAACCTGAAGTAGTCAGTTAAGATAAGTTTGAAACACCAAGTCTATGTTTCATTATAAAATGTCTTTCTTTTTCATAAGTTTATGATTTTCACTGATGATAAAAAGAAGCCAGACTGGAAAGAAAAATGGTTGGCAGGACATACATTAAGTTCAAAGAGGAAATGTCAATTGCTGAACCTAAATCCATTTAAAAATGTTCTCTGTCTTTAGAAAAATATTTCTTTCAAGCTGAAAGCCCCATTATACACAACAGAACTGACACTTAACTTATAGGCTTGAGTTGAAAGTCTAAACCAAAAATTCAAAATGTACATAAATATATGATCTGAATAAGGAAAGTCCCCAGTTAAGTAAAGCTGTGCTTAAAAAGCTCTGAGGAAAGATTTAATTTTCACCCCTCATTCTTTAAGGAAACAATTCAAGAGAGGCTTAAAAGGATGTTACAAAAAATACTAGATTCCAAAAGGATTTTATATTCTCTCAATAGGTATTCAATTAAATGGCCAAATGACAGATATAGAATTGAATCAACAAAACAAATAAAATAGCATATGATATAATACATTGTATTTCCATGTTTGTGGACCATGGTCTAAATTATAAACAAAATAAAAAGTAGGTAACTGGAGTCCATACTCTACCCAACTGAATAACATTATTCAGTTACAATGAATGTAGGAAATTATTTAATTATATATTATGCAACAGTTAAAGAATGTACAAAAATGTAAGCAAATACTAGTTCCTATCTTAAACTGAATTTGAACTACCTTTGGACTTAATCCTGAGGAATTACTTTTAAAACAGTGGGGAATTATATTTCCAAAATGATTTTAATACTCTATGTGTTTGGTAAACTATTAAAGAGAGCCATTTGGGAGGAAAATGTTCTTTATGGTTGACTAGAAAAAAATATGGCACATATATTAAAATGCAGAATACAATTAATCAAAGGTATCAAAATATGAAAAAAAATCAGCAGAATATAGCATTGCCATCCTTATATTATAGATGAGGAAACTAAGACAATAGAAGTTAGGAAATATGCCCAAAGCTACTTGACATGAAAGTGAAAGGCAGCCTCCTTCACTTTCTGATTCTTGGTATAAACAGATTAACGTAATTTGTTAAGTTAATCTTTTATCCAGAAATTTAATCAAATCTCAGTATTCTAAGAACTCTGTAGGTTTGTTTTGCGTTTTCTATTTATATCATAAATGCAAATAATGACAGTTTTATTACTTCCTTTCCCTAATTTATACATTTATTTATTTTTCTTGCCCATTCCATTGTTTGAATACAAGTGGTCATTTCTATCATATTTATCTTGTCTCTAAACTAAAAAAAAAAGCTTTCATCATTTTCCACCTAAGCATATTGTTTGTTATTATCTATTACATACAATTATGAGTGGTTGACTATATTATTCTGTTAATATGGTAAGGTAATTGACTAATTTTCAGGTGTTAAGTTAATTTTGCATCCCTAGAATAAGTTAATTTGGTTTTGATGTATATATCACCAGATACCACTGGGTAATTTTTTGTTTAGGACTTTAAAACCGATGTTCATGAAAAACACTGATTTATCATGTTCCAATTTCTTCATGACATAATCGAATTTTATTATTTCCAATTTTTAAAATGTAGAAACATGACTCTAATGCAAATATAGATTGAATGTATATTCAGTA
Source organism: Callithrix jacchus (assembly GCF_049354715.1). NCBI lineage: Eukaryota > Metazoa > Chordata > Mammalia > Primates > Cebidae > Callithrix > Callithrix jacchus. Next base: position 51,514,878 of record NC_133509.1, on the reverse strand, counting down.
TCAGTAAAGACTGATCTTACCCACTGAGTAAAGCTGGTCCAAAACAATGTGAGAGAAGACACATATGTAATAAAATAACTCTAGAATAAGATTGATGAATTAATGCCCTACAGATAATATTATAACTTTTGGGGTTATCTTTTCTACTTGACAGAAAATATTTACATTCTCACTTGACAAAATCTAGATACTAATAAGTAACTTCACAGAGTGTAGGCTATAATCAGAAAATAGTGAAATTAAAGTGTATCTCCTAGAAAATTAAATACTCCTTGAGTGGCCCTGTTTGACAATACTTTAGAATAAAATTGAAAGGACATGTAGTCATCTTTTCAAAAACATTTCCAACAGAAATGTTGGCTATACTTAACAGAATCTAGATTATATAGGGACCTCATGAAATAAATTTCCCTTCTGTTTTCTGGAAAAGTGTCCATAAAACCAGCAATTTTTCCCTTAAATGTTTGAAAAAATGTGTAAGAGAAGTCATCTACTCTTGGAAGTGTGTAAAGATATTCAGTAATAAATTTAATTTCTTTCATAAATATAGGATTATTCAGATTTACTATATTTTTTGATATTGAAGTATTTTAGAAATTTTTTCATTTCACCTAAGTTTTCTTTTTTTTTTTTTTTAACTGCATTTTAGTTTTTTTTTTTTTTTTTGAGATGGAGTTTCGCTTGTTACCCAGGCTGAAGTGCAATGGCGCGATCTCGGCTCACCGCAACCTCTGCTTCCTGGGTTCAGGCAATTCTCCTGCCTCAGCCTCCTGAGTAGCTGGGATTACAGGCACGCGCCACCACGCCCAGCTAATTTTTTGTATTGTGAGTAGAGACGGGGTTTCACCATGTTGACCAGGATGGTCTCAATCTGTTGAACTTGTGATCCACCCGCCTCGGCCTCCCAAAGTGCTGGGATTACAGGCTTGAGCCACTGCGCCCAGCCTGCATTTTAGGTTTTTGAGTACATGTGAAGAACATGCAAAATAGTTGCATAGGTACACACGTGGCAATGTGAGTTGCTGCCTTCCTCCTCTTCACCTATATCTGGCATTTCTCCCCATGCTATCTCTCCCCAACTCCCCCCGACCGTTGTCCCTCCCCTATTCCCCCCAATAGACCCCAGTGTGTAGTGCTCCCCTCCCTGTGTCCATGTGTTCTCATTGTTCATCACCCACCTATGAGTGAGAACTTGTGGTATTTCATTTTCTGTTCTTGTGTCAGTTTGCTGAGAATGATGTTCTCCAGGTTCATCCATGTCCCTACAAAAAACACAAACTCATAGTTTTTGATTGAAGCACAATATTCCATGGTGTATATGTGCCACATTTTCCTAGTCCAGTCTATCATCGATGGGCATTTGGGTTGATTCCAGGTCTTTGCTATTGTAAACAGTGGTGCAATGAACATTCGTGTGCATGTGTCCTTGTAGTAGAATGATTTATAGTCCTTTGGATATATGCCCAGTAATGGGACTGCTGGGTCAAATGGAATTTCTATTTCTAGGTCCTTGAAAAATTGCCACACTGTCTTCCACAATGGTTGAACTAATTTACACTCCCACCAGCAGTGTAAAATTGTTCCTATTTCTTCACATCCTCTCCAGCATCTGCTGGTTCCAGACTTTTTAATAATTGCAATTCTAACTGGGGGAAGATGGTATCTCAATGTAGTTTTGACTTGCATTTCTCTAATGACCAGTGATGATGAGCATTTTTTCATATGTTTGTTGGCCTCATGTATGTCTTCTTTTGTAAAGTGTTCATATCCTTTGCCCACTTTTGAATGAGCTTGGTTGTTTTGTTCTTGTAAATCTGTTTTAGATCTTTGTAACTTCTGGATATCAGCCCTTTGTCAGATGGGTAAACTGCAAAAACTTTTTTCCCATTTTAATGGTTGCTGATCTACTCTGCTGACTGTTTCTTTTGCCGTGCAGAAGCTGTGGAGTTTGATTAGGTCCGATTTTTCTATTTTGGCTTTTGTTGCCAATGCTTTTGGTGTTTTGTTCATGAAGTCCTTGCCTACTCCTATGTCCTGAATGGTTTTGCCTAAATTTTCTTTTATGATTTTTATGGTGTTGGGTCTTATGTTTAAGTCTTTAATCCATCTGGAGTTAATTTTAGTGGAAGGGGTCCAGTTTCTGCTTTCCGCACATGGCTAGCCAGTTTTTCCAGCACCATTTATTAAACAGGGAATCCTTTCCCCATGGCTTGTTTTCATCAGGTTTATCAAAGGTTATATGTTTGTAGATATGTTGTGTTTCCTCTGATGCCTCTGTTCTGTTCAATTGGTCTATATGTCTGTTTTGGTACCAGTACCATGCTGTTTCGATTACTGTAGCCTTGTAGTATAGTTTGAAGTCCGGTAGTGTGATGCCTCCCGCTGTGTTCTTTTTGCTTTGAATTGACTTGGCTATGCGGGCTCTCTTTTGGTTCCATATGAAGTTTAAGGTGGTTTTTTCCAGTACTGTGAAGAATGTCATTGGTGGCTTGATGTGGATAGCATTGAATCTATAAATTACTTTGGGCAATATGGAAATTTTCATGATATTGATTCTTCCTAACCATGAACATGGAATGTTTCTCCATCTGTTTGTGTCCTCTCTTATTTCGTTGAGCAGTGGATTGTAGATCGCCTTGAAGAGGTTCTTTACATTCCTTGTGAGTTGTATTCCTACGTATTTTATTCTCTTTGTAGCAATTGCGAATGGCAGTTCGTTCTTGATTTGACTCTCTTTAAGTCTGTTATTGGTGTATAGGAATGCTTGTGATTTTTGCACATTGGTTTTGTATCCTGAGACTTTGCTGAGGTTGCTTATCAGTTTCAGGAGTTTTTGGGCTGAGATGATGGGATCTTCTAGATATACTATCACGTCATCTGCAAATAGACAATTTGACTTCCTCCTTTCCTATTTGAATACCCTTTATTTCTTTTTCTTACCTGATTTCTCTGGCTAGAACTTCCAGTACTATATTGAATAGGAGTGGTGAAAGAGGGCATCCTTGTCTAGTGCCGGATTTCAAAGGGAATGCTTCCAGTTTTTGCCCATTCAGTATGATATTGGCTGTTGGTTTGTCATAAATAGCTTTTATTATTTTGAAATACGTTCCATCAATACCGAGTTTATTGAGGGTTTTTAGCATAAAGGGCTGTTGAAGTTTGTCAAAGGCTTTCTCTGCATCAATTGAAATAATCATGTGGTTTTTGTTTTTGGTTTGTTTATGTGGTAAATTACTTTTATAGACTTGCATATGTTGAACCAGGCTTTCATCCCCGGGATGAATCCTACTTGATCTTGGTGGATAAGCTTTTTGATGTGCTTTTGCAATTGGCTTGCCAGTATTTTATTGAAGATTTTTGCATCTATGTTCATCATGGATATTGGCCTGAAGTTTTCTTTTCCTGTTTAGTCTCTGCTGGGTTTTGGTATCAGGATGACATTGGTCTCATAAAATGATTTGGGAAGAATTCTTTCTTTTTGGATTATTTGGAATAGTTTCAAAAGGAATGGTAACAGTTCTTTGCGCGTCTGGTAGAATTCGGCTGTGAACCCATTTGGACCTTGGCTTTTTGTGTGTGGTAGGCTCTTAATTGCTGCCTCAACTTCAGATCATGTTATTGGTCTATTCATGGTTTCGAATTCTTCCTGGTTTAGGCTTGGGAGGACACAAGTGTCCAGGAATTTATTCAGTGCTTCCAGGTTTACTAGTTTATGTGCATAGAGTTGTTTGAAATATTCTCTGATGATGGTTTGAGTTTCTGTGGAATCTGTGGTGATTTCCCCTTTATCATTTTTTATTGCATCTATTTGGTTATTCTCCCCCTTTTTTTTTATTAAGCTGGTTAATGGTCTGTCTATTTTGTTGATCTTTTCAAAAAACCAGCTCTTGGACTTATTGATTTTTTGAAGGGTTTTTCGTGTCTCTATGTCCTTCAGTTCTGCTCTATTTTTAGTTATTTTTTGTCTTCTGCTAGGTTTTGAGTTTTTTTGATCTTGCTCCTCTAGCTCTTTCAATTTTGACGATAGGGTGTCAATTTTGGATCTTTCCACTCACCTCATGTGGGCACTTATTGCTATTTATTTTCCTCTAGAGACTGCTTTAAACATGTCCCAGAGATTCTGGTATGTTGTGTCTTTATTCTTATTGGTTTTGAAGAACTTCTTTATTTCTGCCTTCATTTCGTTGTTTATCCAGTCAACATTCATGAGCCGTTGTTCAGTTTCCATGAAGCTGTGCGGATCTGAGTTAGTTTCTGAATTCTGAGTTCTAACTTGATAGCACTGTGGTCAGAAAAACTGTTATGATTTCAGTTCTTTTGTATTAGCTGAGGAGTGATTTACTTCCAATTATGTGGTTAATTTTAGAGTTGGTGTGATGTGGTACTGAGAAAAATGTACATTTTGTGGATTTGGGGTTGAGAGTTCTGTAAATGATCAGGTTTGCTTGTTCCAGGTATGAGTTCAAGTCCTGGGTATCCTTGTTAATTTTCTGTCTCATTGATCTGTCTAATATTGACAGTGAAGTGTTAAAGTCTCCCACTATTATTGTGTGGGAGTCTAAGTCTCTTTGTAAGTCATTAAGAATTTGCCTTTTATATCTGGATGCTCCTGTATTGGGTCCATATATATTTAGAATCGTTAGCTCTTCTTAGTGAGTCTATCCTTTTACCATTATGTATGTCCTTTGTCTCTTTTGATCTTTGTTGCTTTAAAGTCTATTTTATCAGAGATGAGAACTGCAACTCCTGCTTTTCTTTGCTCTCCACTGGCTTGGTAATTCTTCCTCCATCCCTTTATTTTGAGCCTTTGTGTATCCTTGCATGTGAGATGAGTTTCCTGGATAAAGCACACCGATGGGTTTGGCTTTTTATCCAACATGCCAGTCTGTGTCTTTTGATTGGTGCATTTAGTCCACTTACATTTAGGATTAATATTGTTATGTGTGAATTTGATACTGCCATTTTGATGCTAGCTGGCTGTTTTGCCCATTAGTTGATGCAGACTCTTCATTTTGTTGATGCTTTTTACCATTTGGTATGTTTTTGGAGTGGCCGGTATCGGTTGTTCCTTTCTATGTGTAGTGCCTCTTTCAGAAGCTCTTATAAAGCAGGCCTGGTGGGGACAAGATCTCTGTGTACTTGCTTGTTTGCAAAGAATTTTATTTTTCCTTCACTTATGAAGCTTAGTTTGGCTGGATATGAAATTCTGGGTTGAAAGTTCTTTTCTTTAAGGATGTTGAATATTGGCCCCCACTCTCTTCTGGCTTGTAGGGTTTCTGCTGAGAGATCTGCTGTGAGTCTGATGGGCTTCCCTTTGTGGGTAACCCGACCCTTCTCTCTGGCTGCCCTTAGCATTTTCTCCTTCATTTCAACCCTGGTGAATCTGATGATTATGTGCCTTGGGGTTGCTCTTCTTGAGGAATATCTCTGTGGTCTCTGTATTTCCTGGACTTCGGTATTGGCCTACCTTGCTAGATTGGGGAAGTTTTCCTGGATAATATCCTGAAGAGTATTTTCCAGCTTGGATTCATTCTCTTCATCACATTCAGGTACACCTATCAAATGTAGATAAGGTCTCTTCACAAAGTCCCACATTTCTTGAAGATTTTTTTCATTCCTTTTTGCACTTTTTTCTCTACTCTTTCCTTCTCATTTTATTTCACTGAGTTGATCTTTGACCTCTGATATCCTTTTTTCTGCTTGGTCAATTCAGCTGTTGAAACTTGGGCATGCTTTGTGAAGTTCTCTTGTTGTGTTTTTCAGCTCCATCCATGCACTCATATTCTTTTCTAAGTTGTCCATTCTTGTTATCATTTCATCACATCTTTTTTCAAGGTTCTTAGTTTCTTTGCATTGAGTTAGAAAATGTTCTTTTAGGTCACGGAAGTTTCTCATTACCCAGCTTCTGAAGTCTGATTCTGTCATTTCATCACACTCATTATCCTTCCAGTTTTGTTCCCTAGCTGGTGAGGAGTTGTGATCCCTTGTAGAAGGTGAGGTGTTCTGGTTTCAGGTGTTTTCCTCCTTTTTTGTGCTGGTTTCTTCCCATCTTTGTGAATTTATCCATGTGTCATTTGTGTAGTTGCTGATTTTCCGATTGGGTCTCTGAGTGGAGGTCCACATTGTTGATGATGAAGTTATTTCTGTTTCTTAGTTTTCCTTCCAACAGTCTGGCCCCTCTGCTGTAGGTCCACTTCAGGCCCTGCTTACCTGGGATCACCTGCAGCAGCTGCAGAACAGTTAGAGTTGCTACCAGTTTCTTCTGCTATCTTTGTCCCAGAATAATGCCTGCCAAATGTCAGTCTGATCAGTCCTTTGTGAGGTGACTCTTTGGATATACGAGGGTCAGGGAGCTGCTTCAGGAGGCAGTCTGTTCTTTATTTGAGCTCAAGTGCTGAGCTGTGAGCTCTGTTGTTCATTCAGAGCTGCAAGGTAGGTACATTTAAGTCTGCTGTGGCAGAACTCATAAACACCCATATTTTCCCCCCTGGTGCTCTGTCCCAGGGAGTTAGGGCTTTATTTATGAGTTTATTGTGCTGCTGCCCTTTTTTTTTTTCAGGGCTGTTTTGCCCAGCAAAGAGGCATCCTCTGCCTGCACAGGCTTTGCAGATCTGCTGTGGGGTCTGCCCTGCTGCTGTGGGTGCTGCCCTGCTGCCGTGTGTATTTTTCTGCAGTCCTGTTTATATGGGTGTGGTTAAAACTGCCTCAGCAATGGTGGCCTGCCTCTGTGATGGCAGACTCTCTCTGTAATGGTGGGTTGCCTTGGCAATGGCAGGCTGCATCAGCAATGGCAGACTACCTCCGTATAGGTGGAGTGCCTCAGTAATAGTGGACGTCCCTCCTTCACAGAGGTGGACCATTCTGGGTTTAGCTGTGCTTGCTGTGAAACTCTCAACCCCGAGGGTTTCCTATTGCTGTTTTTTGTTTGTTTGTTTTTGTGGGCATGGGACCCATTGAGCCTGATCACCTTGCTCGCTGCCTCAGAGCCCCCTTTTTTTTCTATGTTGAATGGTTGACTCTCTCCCAGGTGTTCCAGTCGCCTGCTGAAAGGGTGCCGGGATCTGTGTGATTTCTTGTGTGGTGACCCACTGCGCTGGCTGAAACAATGTCACTGCCAAGGAATCTCCTGGCCTGACTCTATGTTTCAGTCCTGTTTAATCAGATGAATAGGCTAATCTGCCTTTCCGGATCTCCAATTGCCAGTTTAACAGGGCAACCAGAGCAGTGTATTTTTTATAGAGAGCTGCTGTGCTGTGGCACCAGCCGAAACAACCACACCAGCCGGAACAGCTGAGCTGCTGACCCATGGGACTTCTCTGCCTGGGAATCTCTGGGTCTGTGGGCAATAAAGATCCATCTAGAAATGTGGTGTACACTCACCCTCTGTGTTTTCACTCGGAGCTGCAATCCTGAGCTGTTCCTACAGCACCATCTTGAATCTTCCTCACCTAAGTTTTCAAGTTTATTGGCAGAGAATAGTTGGCAGTATTTCCATCAGAAGGAATTACTTGATATCTTTAATATTTCTGGTTCTGGTTATTTTTGCCTTTTCTCTTTATATTTCAATCAGTATTACCAGAGACTGGTGAAGTGGAGGCATTTTCAGGTACTCAAAGTGGACTTTGGTGACTTCTCTATTTGTATATTCTACTTGATTTCTTATTTTATTTCTTAAGAAAATAAAAATTCCTTATTGTTTAATTGTTATTGTTTATCTAATGTCTTAAGATGAATGCTTAGGTCATTGGTTTTCAGCCTTTTCCTTTATCCAGCATATACATTTTAGGCTAGAAATGTCTAGAGCTTTAATATTACTTCACAATTTTGATACATGAAATTGTTTACCATACGGTTCCAAAATTATTAATTTCTCTTCACATTTATTCCTTGTTCCATAGATATAGATATTTTTTCCTTTTAATTCCCACATAATTTAAGATTTTCAAGCTATTTTTTTATTGTGGCAAAAAAAACATAATAAAATTTATCCTTAAAAAAATTTTTTGTTACCCTCCCCTCACAGGTATATTATTATAGCATAAAATTTACCATCTTGACTATTTTTTAGTGTACAGTACACTCCTATTATAGGTATCTTGTTGTACAACAAATTTCTAAAACTTCTCTTTGCAAAACTGCAACTCTAAACTCACTGAATTCCCCATTTCCCCTTCCACACATTCCTGGACAAACACTATTCTACTATATAGTTATAAGATTTTCACTAGTATAGATACAACATATAATTGAAATCATTTCATATTTACTTTTTTATAAGTAAATTATTTCACTCATCATAATGTTTTCAAGTTTATTCATGTTGTCATATATGACAGAATTGCCTGTTTGTTTGTTTGTACAGATGGGGTTTCATTTTGTTGCTCAGGCTGGCTCAAACTCCTGAGCTTAAGTGATTTTCCTGCCTAGGCCTCCCAGAGTGCTGGAATTAGAAGTGTGGGCCACCACACAGAGCCTCCTTTTTTTTTTCTTTTTTTAAAAGACTGAGTAACATTCTACTGTATAGATATACTACATTTTCTTTAACCATTCATCTGTTTATAGAAATTTGGATTGCTTTTACATCTTGGCTATTATGAATAATACTGCAATAAACTTGGAGTCCAAGTATCTCTTTGATATCTGATTTCAATTCTTTGGATACATATGCAGAAGTGGGATTGTGGTATAATATGTTAGTTGTAATTTGATGAGGAAACTCCCTACTATTTTCCATATTGGCTGAACTATTTTACATTCTCACCAAAGTACATAAGGTTTCCAATTTATCCTCATCTTCAAGAACACTTGCTATTTTTCTGTGTTTTTGTTGGTGGCCATCCCAATAGGTGTGAGATAATACCTCACTGTTGTTTTGATTTGCATTTTCCTGATGATTAGTGATGTTGAGCACCTTTTTATAGGTTTGTAGGCCACTGTAATTTATTTTTGGAGAAATGTTTATTCAAATACTTTGACCATTTTAAAATTAGATTATTATTTTCTTTAGTGTTGATTTATAGAAATTCGTGATATATTCTGGATATTAACCCCTTTATCAACATATAGTTTGCAAAAACTTTCTGAATTTGGTTTCACAAGCTTTTCATTCCATTATTTCCTTTGATGCACCGAAGTTTTAAAGTTGAATGTAGTACCATTCATCTGTGTTTGCTTTTGTTGTCATGTCCAGTAAATCACAGCCAAATCCAATGACATGAACGTTGTCTTTCATGGTTTCTACTAAAGGTTTTATAGTTTAAGGTCTTACATTTAGGTATTTAATCCATTTAGAATTACTTTTTGTATGCAGTATAAGGGTGGTTCTAACTTCATTATTTTGCATGTGGATATCCAGCGTTCCCAACATCTTTTGTTGAAAATACTTTTTCCCATTGGGTAGTTTTCACATCTTTGTTGAAAATCATTTGACCATATACATAAATATTTATCTGGGTTCTTTGTTCTATTCCATGGGTCTATAGGTATGTTTTTATTTCAGTATCATACTGTTTTGATTACTGTATATTTTTAATATGTTTTTGAAATCAGGAAGTGTAACATCTATAGCTTTGTTTTTATTTCTTGAATGAACTTTAGGATAGTCTCTTTTATTTCTAAAAAAAAAACCATTGGAATTATAATAGAGATTGCAAAAAATCTGCAGTTTACTTTGTATAGTACAAATATTTTAACAATATTAAGTCTTAAACCATGATCATGGGATGTCTTTCCCTTTATTTGTGTCTTGTTTAATTTTTTTTTAGCAATGTTTTAGAGTTTTTCAGTGTACAAGTGTTTTGCCTCCTGGAGTAACTTTATCTAAAAGTAAGCTATTTTTTTGATACCATTGTAAATTATATTTGTTTTCTTAATAATTTCCTTTCCAGGTATTTTACTATTAATGTCCAGAAATGGAACTATTTTTTTTGTGTCAATTTTGTATCCTAAAACTTTGCTGAATTCATTTATTAGTTTCAACAGTTTTTGGGTTTTGTGTATTCAGTCTCTAGGGTTTTCTGTATATAAGATTATGTCATTTGTGAACAGATATAATTTTACTTCATCCTTTCAGATTGAGATCCCTTTTATTTCTTTTCTTGCTTAATTGATCTGGAATTCCAATACTACACTGAATAGAAGTGGTAAGAAAGGGCATCCTTCCCTTGCTACTGATCTTAGAGGAAGAGCTTAACAATTTTTAATCATTGAGAAAATAAAAGCTGTAGGCTTTTCATATATGGCCTTTACCATATTGAGGTAATTTCCTATTTTTTCTAGTTTGTTTAGTAGTTTCATCATGAAAAAGTATAAAATTTTGTCAAATTCTATCCTTGGCATCAATTGAGATTACTATGTATATTTGTTTTTTGCTTTGTTTTGTTTTTCTGAGACAGGGTCTTCCTCTGTCACACAGGCTGGAGTGCAGTCGAGTGATCTTGGCTCACTGCAACTTTGCCTCCTGGGTTCACGTGAGTCTTGAACCTCAGCCATTGGAGTAGACGAGATTACCAGTGCATGCCACCATACCAGGCTAATTTTTGTTGTTTTTAATAGAAATGGGATTTTGCCATGTTAGCCAACCTGGTCTTGAACTCCTGACCTCAAGTGATCTGCCCATATCGAACTTCCAAAGTCTTGGGAGTAAAGGCATGAGCCACCACCCCTGGCCTGACTATGTGGTTTCATCTCTCACTCTCTTAATGTGATGGTTAATGTAGTATCTGAGTTTGATTTTCATATATTGAACCATCTGCTAGCATTGTAAAAGTAATTCTACTTGTTCATGGTGTGTAACTTTTAATGTATTGTGGAATTGAGTATGCTAGTATTGTGCTGAAGATTTTTGCATCAACATTCGTCAGGGATATTGGTTTGTTGTTTTTGTTTTTTAAAGTATCTGCCTGATTTTGGTATCAGGATAATGCTGGACTTCTGAAATGGTTTGGAGGTTTGTTTTAATTTTTTTGCAAAAGTTTGAGAAGGATTTTTGTTATTTTTTCTTTAGAATGTTGGAAGAATTATTCAGTGAAGTCATTGGTCCTAAGCTTTTCTTTGTTGGGAGGTTTTTGATTACAGATTACGTTTCCTTTCTAATTATAGGTCTGCAAAGAATTTTTATTTCTTCGTGAGTCAGGTTTGGGAAACTAGAAATTTATCCATTGGTTCAAATTTTGTTACTACATAGTTGTTTATAAAAATCTTTTTTTTTTTTTTTTTTGAGACAGAGTCTCACTATGTTCCCAGGCTCCAGGCTGGAGTGCAGTGGTGCAATCTTGGCTCACTGCAACCTCTGCCTCCCGTGTTCAAGCAATTCTCCTGCCTCAGCCTCCTGAGTAGTTGGGACTACAGGCACGAGAAACCATGCCCAGCTAATTTTTGCTTTTTTTTTTTTGTAGAGACCAGGTTTCACCATGTTGGCCAGGATGGTCTTGATCTCTTGACCTCGTCCTCCCAAAGTGCTGGGATTACAGGCATGAGCCACTGCACGTGGCTACAGAAATCTCCTATGATCATTTATATTTCTGTGTCATCAGCTGTAATGTCTCCTTTCATTCCTGACTTTTATTATTTGAGTCTGGTTTCTTTTTTTCTTAGTCTAGCTAAGAGTTTATTGCTTTTATTAATCTTTTCAAAAAACTTAGTTTTGTTGATCTTTAAAATTGTTTTTATTCTCTATTTCATAACTTTCTGCTCTAATATTTGTTATTTTCTTCTTTCTACTAACTTTGAGTTTAATTCTTACTTTTGTAGTTCTTTTGAGATGTAATGTTAAATTTTTTTAAAAGGCATTTACTACTGTAAACTTCCCTCTGAGAACTGCTTTTGTTGCATCCCATAAGTTTTGCTGTGTCCTGTTTTCATTTTCACTTGACCTAAGATTTTTATTTCACTTGTAATTTCTTCTTTGACTCATTCATCATTTAAAAGTGTGTTAATTCACACATATTTAGGAATTTTCCAGTGTTTGGTATTGATTTATAGTTTCACTCCACTGTGGTTAGAGAAGATAGATAGTATAATTTAAGTTTTCTTAAATTTATTAAGACCTGTTTTGTGGCCTAACATGTAATCTTTAAGAACATTCTGTGTGCATTTTAGAAGAATGTGTATTCTTCTGTTCTTGGGTGAAATGTTCTGCATTTGTCTATAAAGACCATCTTGTCTATAGTGTTGTTCACATCTTCTGTTTCTTTCTTCATCTTTTCTCTGATTGATCTATTCATTATTGAAACTGGAATATTAAAATCTCTATCACTATTGTGTTACTATTTAATTCTCCATAAAATTCTTTGAATTTTTTATGTTTGTTGCATATATTTGGTGACTCTGCTCACCTAATATATATAAAATTACATCGTTTTGGTGAATTGAAAGTCTTATATGTCCTTCTTTGCCTCTTGTGACAGTTTTTTAACTTAAAGTTTATTTTGACTGGTATAGCCACCTGTGCTCTCATCTGGCTACCATTTGCATGACATTTATTTCCTATCCTTTCATTTTCAGTCTACGTGTGCTGTTAAATTTAAGGTGAGTCTCCCATAGATAGCATATAGTTGGACTTTTTTTAAATTTTTCCATTTAGCCACTGTATATTTTGATTTGTGAAATTGGTCCATTTATATTTAAAATAATTACTGATAGGTTAGGACTTACTCTTGCCATTCGGTTAATTTTTTTCTTTCTGTTTTATTCTCTTGCCCCTCTCTTTTTATCAGGTTGACTTTGTGATTTAATGATTTTTGTCGTCATCTGCTTTTATTATTTTCTCTCTATCTTTTGTGTATCCACTGTACATTATTTTTGTGATTACCATAGAGATCACATAATATATTTTATGGTTATATCAGTCTGTTTTAAGCTAATAACTTCTTCTCTTAGATTACACGAGTTACTCTATACTTTACTCCTTCACAACACACATTTTATGTAATTGATGTCAGATTTTACTTTTTTTTTTAAATTTAGAGACAGGGTGTCACTCTGTCACCCAAGCTGGCATGCAGTCGTGCCATTATGGCTCACTGCAGCCCTGAACTCCTAGGATCAAGAAATATTTCCAATGTAGCTTCCTGAGTAGCTGAGACCACAGGTGCTCATCACTATGCTTGGCTAATTAAAAAAATTAATAGAGATGTGATCTCCCTATGTTGCCCATACTGGTCTCAAACTCCTGAACTGAAGCAATCCTCCCAACTCAGCCTCACAAAGTGCTGGCATTATAGCTGCAAGCCACCTCACCCAGCCAGATACTACTTCTGTATTGTACTTAAATAGAGAAATATTTGTGGATACAATTATTCTGATTACTTCTGTTTTCTAATTTATATATAAGTAGTATATGTTATTTATTTGCACCATTACAGTATTACAATTCTTGGAGTTTTTTTATGTTAAATTTTTATACTATAATTTTGCTTTCATATGCATCTGTGTTTTTGCTTAGCTTTTTTTTTGTTTCAACTTTAAAACTCCTTTAGTACCTCTTGTAAGGGCAGTCCTAGTGGTAATGAACTTCCATTTTTGTCTGAACAAGTTTTTATCTTTTCTTCATTCTTAAAGAATAGTTTTGCTGGGTAAAGTATTCTTGGTTGACAGTTTTCTTTTCGTACTTTTTTTTCTTTTTTTTGAGACGGAGTTTCATTCATTACCCAGGCTGGAGTACAATGGCGCGATCTCAGCTCACTGCAACCTCCACCTCCTGGGTTCAGGCAGTTCTCCTGCCTCAGCCTCCTGAGAAGCTGAGATTACAGGCACGCACCACCATGCCCAGCTAATTTTTTGTATTTTTTTAGTAGAGAAGGGGTTTCACCATGTTGACCAGGATGGTCTCGATCTCTTGACCTCGTGATCCACCTGCCTTGGCTTCCCAAAGTGCTGAAATTACAGGTGTGAGCACTTTTTCTTTTCAACTTGTTACATGGGTTAAGTGTGTGTCGTGAGGGTTTGGTTTACAGATAATTTTCTCACTCAGTTAATTAGCATAATAGCCAAAGGATACTTTTTTCAATCCTCACCTTCCTCCCACCTTCCAACCTTAAGTAGGCCTTGATGTCTATTGTTGCCTTCCTTATGTACACATGAACTCAATGTTTAGCTGCCGTTTACAAGTGAGAACATGCAGTATTTTGTTTTCCTGCATTAATTTGCTTAGGATATGGTCTCCTGCTTCATGTTCATTTTTTTATTTGGCTGCACAGTATTCCATGGTGTATATGTACCACATTAACTTATTACAGTCCCCGATCTGGGTTGATTCTATATATTCACCAATACGAATAGTATTTCAATGAAGATACAAATGCATGTGTATTTATGGTAGAATGGTTTATATTCCTTTGGGTATATACCCAGTAAGAAGATTGTTAGGTTAATGGTAGTTCTATTTTAAGGTCTTCAAGAAATCTTCAGATTGCTTTTCATAGTGACTGAACTAATTTACATTTTCACCAATAGCATATAACCATTCCCTTTTCTCTACTACTTCACCAGCATCTATTATTTTTTTCTTTATAATAATGCTCATTCTGACTGTTGTGAGAGCATATCTCCTTGTGGTTTTGATATGCATTTCCCTGATTAGTAATATTGAGCATTTTCTCATATGCTTGTTGGCAGCACGTATGTCTTCTTTTGAAAAATGTCTGTTCATGTATTTTGCCCATTTTTTAATGAGGTTTTTTGTTTTTTGCTTGTAAATTTGTTTAAGTTCCTTTTAGATTCTGGAAATTAGACCTTTCTTGGATGTATAGTTTATAAAACTTTTCTCTCATTAAAGGTTGTCTATTTACTCTGTTGATAGTTTTTTTTTTTTTTCTTCTGTGCAGAAAGCTCTTTAGTTTAATTGGGTCCTACTTATTAATTTTTTCTTTTTGTTGCAATTGCCTTTGGAATACTTTTAATGAAGTCTTTAAGAATGGTATTTCTTAGTTTAAGTATTTAATTTAAGTATTTAATCCACCTTGATTTCATTTTTGTATATGGTGAAAGGTAGGGGTCCAGTTTCAATCTTCTGCATATAGCTTGCCAGTTATTCCAACACAACTTATTAAATAGGGTGTCCTTTCCCCATTGCTCATTACTGTTAGCTTTGTCAAAGATCAGATCAGTTTTAGGTGTGTGGCATTATTTTTGCATTCTCTAAATAGTACCATTGATCTGTGTGTTTTTGCCCCAATACCATGCTGTTTTAGTTATTGGAGGTTTGTAGTATAGTTTGAAATAGGGTAGCATAATACCTCCAGCTTTGTTCTTTTTGTTTAGATTTGCATTTGCTGTTTGGATCCTTTTCTGTTTCCCAATGAATTTTAGAACATTTTTTTTTCTAATTAGATGTAAAATTTCACTGGTAGTTTGATAGGTAGCATTAAATTTTTAAATTGCCTTTGGTGACATGGCCATTTCAAAAATAGTAAACCTTCCTATCCACAAGCCTGGAATGTTTTTCCATTTGATTGTGTCGTTTCTGACTTTTTTCAGTACTGTTTTGTAATTCCAGTTGTAGAGATCTTTCGTCTCCCTGGTTAGTTGTATTACTACAGTTTTTGTTGTTTGCTTTGTTTCTGGCTACTGTAAATAAGATTGTATTCTTGATTTGGCATTCAGCATGACTTTTATTGGTATATGGAAATGCTACGAATTTTTTTATATTAATTTTGTATTCTGAAACTTTGCTGAAGTAGTTATCAGATCTAGAAGACTCTGGACAGAAACTGTGGGGTTTTTCTGGTATAGAATCCTATAATTTGCAAAGAGTGATGGTTTGACTTCCTCTCTTATCTGAATGCGTTTTCTTTCATCTTGCCTGACTTCTTTGGAAATAATTTTCAGTAGTATGAAATAGAAGTGATAGAAGTGGGCATCCTTGTCTTGTTTTGGTTCTCAAGGAAAACACTTTTTGCCCATTCAATATGATGTTGTATGTGGGTTTGCCATAGATGGCTCTTATTATTTTTGGCTATGTATATTTGATAGCTGGTTTGTCAATGGTTTTTAACATGAAAGGATACTGGATATTATTGAAAGATTTTTTTCTGTGTCTATTGAGATGAACATGTGATTTTGTTTAAATCACATTTATGATATTTGTATTATGAACCAAACTTCCATCTCAGGAATAAAGCCTACTTGATCATGGTGGATTAGCTTTTTGATGTACTGCAGGATTTGGTTTGCTAGTATTTTGTTGAATATTTTTGCATCTATGTTCATCCAGGATATTGGCCTCAAGAGTGCCTTGTTTTCTGTGTCTCTGGAAGGATCTGGTATCAGAATGATGCTGGCCTCGTGGAATTGGTTAGGGAATAGGTTCTTCCTTGATTTTTTTTTTGAATAGTTCCAGGAGGATTGTTACTAGCTCTTCCTTAAACATCTGGTAGAATGTAGCCGTGAATCCATTTGGTGTAGGGCTTTTTCCACTTGGAAGATTTTTAAATTCCTCCTTCAATTTCAGAAGCTGTTGCTGATTTGTCAGGGATTCCATTCCTTCCCGGTTTAATCTTGCGAGGTTGTATGTTTCCAGGAATATATCCATTTTATCTAGGTTTTCTAGTTTGTGTGCATAGATGTGTTTGTAAGTCTCTGAGGGTTTTTTCTATTTCTGTAGGATCACTGGTAGTAATATCCCCCTTTTGTCATTTCTGATTGTGTTTATTTGGATTGTCTCTCTTTTTTCCTTCATTAGTTTAGCTAGCAGTATATCAATCATATTTATTATTTAAACAAACTTTTGGTTTTATTGTTCTTTTGTACAGTTTCTCTTATCTCCATTTTATTCAGTTGAACTCTGATTTCTTATCTTCTGCTAGCTTTGGGGTTGGTTTACTCTTGCTTTTCTAGTTCCTCTATGCGTAGTCAGGTTGCTAAATTGAATCTATCTAACTTTTTGGTGAGGACATTTAGCTCTATAAACTTTCCTCTTAATATTTCAGTGGTGTCCCAGAGAGTCTGATACGTTGTATCTTTGTTTTTATTACTTTCACAGACTTTCTTGATTTTTGTCTTAATTTTATTGTTTACCCAAAAGTCACTCAGGAGCACATTGTTTATAATTTCCATGTAATTGTACAGTTTTGAGTAATTTTCTTAGTACTAATTTCTGTTTGTATTGCACTATGAGCCAAGAGTATGGTAGTATGAAATCAGTGTTTTTGAATTTGTTGAGAACTGCTTAACCGTGAGTTTGTGGTTGACAGTCTGGCCTCTTTGTATGGTGGCTTCTGTGTTCTGGAGATGCAAGTAAAGCACTCAGGCTCTTTATTCCTTCTCCAGAATAGTGACAGCAAGGGTGCATGTTGCTTCATAGCAGTGGCAGTACAGCTCTCAGTTGCCTCTGTGAGCTCCACCCCAGAGAAACACAGATGCACTGCCAATAAGAAAGATTAGCTAGGGGTGGAGCAACTGTGCTGCAGGTCCAAGCTTGGGGCTTCCTGGAGAAGGGGATGGGTTTTACAAAACAGACAGACTAGACTCCTCTCTGTATGGTGGCTATGGTGTGCTGGAGGTGAGTAAAGCACTCGGGTTCTTTGATCCTTCCTTAGCCCACGGGCTGTATAGCTGCAGCAGCAGTACAAAGTGGCTCTCAGTTGCCTCTGAGAACTCCACCCCAGCGAAACACAGATATGCTGCCATTGGGAAAGTTCTACTGGGGGTGAGTGGCTGAACTGTAAGCTCAATCCAGGGGCACTGCTAGGTGAAGAGCAGGGAGTTGGGGGCTCACAGAAGAGAGACTCAGCTCCTCTCTATATGGCAGCATGGCGTGCTAGAAGTACCAGCAATGAAATCGGGGTCTTTATATTTTCTCTAGCATGAGGGCAGCAAGGGTGGTACTGCTGCAGTGGCAATGGCAAAGAGCCTGTGGACTGTGTCTAAAATTTCCTCCCAGAAGAATGCAGAGCTGCCACCAACTGAAGTATCAGGCAGAGGCAAAGCAGTTGTGCTGGGGGCACAGATTGGATGAACCTGCCTAGTGAGGATAAAGAGTAGGCACTAGCATAGAAAATAATCTGGCTGCTTTCCCATAAGTCAGCTGCAGTGTACTGAATACTCACAATAGTTCTTGGGCCCTTTGCTTCCTTCCCAGCATGAGGGCAGTGGGCAGGGGCTGAAGTAGTGGCAAAAGGGGCAGGACTTTCAGCTAACTCAGAGCTCTGTCCCAGAGAAATGCAGAACTGCTACTGGCCTGAGTGCTCAGGCAGGTGTAGGCTAACTACACTGAGTTCCCAGGCTAGTGGACTTTGCCATGCAAGGTGTAGTGGAAGTGAGGCCTCCAGTCTATCTGTACCTCAACACTGTTGATGTGGCCCCTATCCTGGGACTTTGCAAGAGAGCTTGACCTCCCTTGGTGGAACAACAGCAACTGGCACCAGGGAGCTCAGGGATCCAAGGCCCCTTGGGTTCCATGTGTGCCTGGGAGGTAGCTCTCCCCAGACTCCATGCAGCTCTCCATGTAAGTTTGGAGGCCCCTGACAAAGGTGGTTGGAAGAAACTCCTGTGCTTAGGAATGCAAAGTCCAAGGCAAAAGTGTGAGTCCCTGGGGGCTCTGGTTCACTCACAATTTCCCTGCAGTGGAGGGTTTCCCTTGGCATTCAGCACCAATCCTAATGGGTCACTGTCCTGTCTTGCTCCTCTGATCTCTATGGGTGGTGTTGCTTCCTTAATGAATTCCAACGTGTCCTCCTGGATGATCCAGTTACCAGTAAGTGTTTACTCATTGGTTATCTCAGTAGCTGCTTCTAATCAGCCACCTTGACATGTAGTCTTTTTTATAACTTTGAATATTGTCTTACCCTTGCTTGCAAAGTTTCTGCTGAGAAATCCACTGGCATTCTTGTAGAGATTCCCTTGTATGTGGCAATTTGCTTTTATCTTGCTGCTTCAAAAATTCACTTTGACTTTTAACAATTTGATTCTAACTCTTTCAGGGTAGAGTCTTTGGGTTCAATCTAATTAGGGACCATTCAATCTAATTAGGAACTTTATAAATAATGTCACTTCTGATATGGTTTGGCTGTGTCCCCATCAAAATCTTATCTTTAATTGTATCTCCCATAATCCCCACATGTTGTGGGAGGGACCTAGTGGGAGGAAAGTGAATTGTAGGAGCATTTACTCCCATGCTGCTGTTCTCATGATAGTGAGTTGTCACAAGATTTGATTTTATAAAAGGCTTTTCTCCCTTTTGCTCAGCACTTCTCTTTCCTGACATCATGTGAAGAAGGACATATTTGTTTCCACTTCCACCATGATTGTAAGTTTCCTGAGGCCACCCAGCCATGCAGGACTATGAGTCAATTAAACCTCTTTCTTCAGTCTCAGGCAGTCCTTTATAACAGCATGAGAATTGACTAATACAGTAAATTTGTACTAGGTAATAGGGTGCTGCTGTAAAAATATGTGAAAATATGGAATTGACTTTGGAACTGGGTAACAGGTAGAGGTTGAAACAGTTTGGAGGGCTCATAAGAAGATAAGATGTGGGAAAGTTTGGAACTTCTCAGAGACTTGTTAAATGGCTTCAACCAAAATGCTAATAGTGATATGAACAATGAAGTCCAGTCTGAAGTGGTGTCTGATAAAGATGACGAATTTGTTAAAAACTGAAAGAAAAGTGGCTCTTACTATATTTTAGCAAAGAAACTGGCAGCATTTTGCCCGACATAGAGATCTACATGGAACTTTGAACTTGAGAGAGATAATTTAGTCTTTCTGACAGAAAAAATGTCTAAGAAGCAAAGCATTCAAGAGGTGACTTAGGTGCTGTTAAAAGCATTCAGTTTTATGTATTCCCAAAGATGTGGTTTGGAATTGGAACATGTGTAAAAGGGAAGGAGAGCACAAAAATTTGCAAAATTTGCAGGCTGACAATGTAACAGAAAAGAAAAAAACCCATTTTCTGAGGAGAAATTAAAGCCTGAAGCAGATATTTGCATATGCAACGAGAAGCTTAATTTTATTCAGCAAAATGATGGGGAAAATGGCTCCAGGGCATGTCAGAAACTTTCATGTCAGCCATTCCCATCATAAGCCTGGAGACACAGGAGAGAAAAATGGTTTCATGGGCTGGGCCCAGGGCCCCCCTGTTATTTGCAGCCTCGGACCTTGGTGCCCTGTGCCCCAGCTTCTCCAGCTGTTTCTAAAACAGCTAGGGCTGTGGCTACAGAGAGTGGAAGACCTAAGCTTTGGTGGCTTCCATGTGGTGTTGAGCCTGTGGGTGCACAGAAATCAAGAACTGAGGTTTGGATACCTAGACCTAGATTTCAGAGGATTTATGCAAATACTTGGATGTCCAGGCAGAAGTTTGCTTCAGGGGCAGAGGCCTCATGGAGAACCTCTGCTAGGGCAGTGTAGAAGGAAAATGTGGGATTAAAGCCCCCCCACAGAGTTCCTACTGGGCACTGCCTAGTGAAGCTGTGAGAAGAGGGCCACCTTTCTCCAGATCCCAGAATGGTAGGTACACCAACAGATTGCACTGTGCACCTCAAAAAGCCACAGACACTCAACAATGGCTTGTGAAAGCAGCCTGGAGGGGGGCTGTATATTGCAAAGCCATAAAGGCATAGCTTCCTAAGGCCCTGGGAGCCCAGTTCATGCATCAGCATGACCTGGATGTGAAACATAGTTTCAAAAGATATCATTTTGGACCTTTAAAATTTGTCTGCCCCACTGGATTTTGGACTTGTATAAGGCCTTTAGCTCCTTTGTTTTGGTCAGTTTCTCCCATTCGGAATGAGTGTATTTACCAAATGCCTGTACCCCGATTGTATCTAGGAAGTAGCTAATTTGGTTTTGATTTTACTGGCTCATGTGAAAAAGGGAATTGCCTTGTCTCAGATGAGACTTTGGACTTGGACTTTTGGGTTAATGCTGGAATGAGTTAAGGCTTTGAGGGACTGTTGGTAAGGCATGATTATGTTCTGAACTGTGAGTACATAAAATTTGGGAGAGGCCAGGGTGGTCTAGCTGTGTCCTCACTCAAACCTAATCTTGAATAGTAGTTGTCAAGATCTTCACATGTCATGGGAGGGACCCAGTGAGAAGTAAATATATTGTGGGGAGAGTACCCTGATGCTGCTCTTCTTGTTATAGTGAGTTCTCATGAGATTTGATGATTTTATAAGGAGCATTTCCCCTGCTTGGCACTTCTTCCTCCCTTCATGGGATGGAAAAATGACATGTTTGCTTCCCCTTCTGCCATTATAAGTTTCCT
This sequence comes from Callithrix jacchus, assembly GCF_049354715.1. Lineage (NCBI taxonomy): Eukaryota > Metazoa > Chordata > Mammalia > Primates > Cebidae > Callithrix > Callithrix jacchus. The sequence goes on along the minus strand of NC_133509.1, from coordinate 51,493,673 downwards.
GAGACCTCACCAGCCATGCAGAACTGTGAGTTAATTGAACGTCTTTCCTTTATAAATTACCCAGTCTTGGACAGTGCTTTATAGCAATGTAAGACTAATAAAATTTCACTCCCTTGATTTGGCAAACTTAGAGCCATTATGTCCTTTTTTTTTCTTTTTTGACATAGGGTCTTACTCTGTCACCCAGGGTGGAGTGCAGTGGTGCAATCTCAACTCACTGAAAACTCTGTCTCCTGGGTTACAGTGATTCTCATGCTTCAGCCTCCCAAGTAGCTGGGATTACAGGTGCCCACCACCACACCCAACAATTTTTATATTTTTACTAGAAATGGTGTTCCACTGTGTTGGCTAAGCTGGTCTCAAACTCTTGACTTCAAGTGATCTGCCAACCCTGTTCTCCCAAAGTGCTGGGATTACAGGAGTGAGCCACTGTTATGTTTTTAAGTAATATTTCTGACATTTTTCTCTTCTCCTTTTGTTACTCCATAGGTTGCACAGATTTATAAATTTTGCATGCTGTTTTAACTATTTTCCTTTTTTTATTTTGTTCATATAATTGGCTAAATTCAAATATTTTTTTTCACTGATTGTTCTGCATAATTGTGTCTGGTTTTTTTTTTTCCCATAAGTTATTAGGGGATAGGTGGTGGTATATGGTTATATAAGTTTTTCTGTGGTGATGTGAGATTTGGGGTGCAACATCACCCAAACAGTATACATCCACCCAATTTGTAGTTTTCTGTCTCTTGCCTCCCTCTCACTCTTCCACTTAAGTCCTCAAAGTCCACCGTATCATTCTTACAGTTTTGCATCTGCATAGATTAGCTCCCACATATCAGTGAAAATATTTGATGTTTGGTTTTCCATTCCTGAGTTACTTCACATAGAATAAAAGTCTCTAATCTAATCTAGGTCATTGGAAATGCTATTAATCCATTCCTTTTTATGGCTCCATAGTATCACACACACACACACAGACACACAGAGAGAAATGTGTATACACACACCCATATCATATATATATACCAGTTTCTTTATCCACTCATTGATTGATGGGCATTTAGGTTGGTTCCACAATTTGGCACCAGGTATGGGCATTTGGGTTGGTTCCACAATTCAGCAATTGCGAATTGTGAAGTTATAAACATGCTTGTGCATGTACCTTTTTCGAATAATTACTTATTTTTCTCTGGGTAGATACCCAGTAGTGGGATAGCTGGATCAAATGACAGTCCTACTTTTGGTTCTTTAAGGAATCTCCACACTATTTTCCACTGTGGGAGCACTAGTTTACATCCCCACCAGCAGTGTAAAAGTGTTTCCTGTTCACCTCATCCACACCAGCATCTTCTATTTATTTTTTTAAATTATGGCCATTCTTGCAGGAGTGAGGTGGTATTGCTTTGTGGTTTTGATTAGCAATTCCTTGATCATTAGTGTTTTGAGCATTTTTCCATATTTTTGTTGGCCATTTGTATATCTTATTTTGAGAACTGTCTATTCATGTACTTAGCCCACTTACTGATGAAATTGTTTTTTTTTTCTTACTGATTTGAGTTTGTTGTAAATTCTGGATATTAGTCCTTTGTCAAATGTATAGATTGTAAAGATTTTCTCCCACTCTGGGGGTTGTCTGTTTACTCTGCTGACTGTTCCTTTTGCCATGCAAAAGCTTTTTAGTTTAATTAGGTCCCAGCCATTTATGTTAGTTCTTATGGCATTTGCATTTGGTTCCTTTTTCCTTGCCTAAGCCAATGTCTAGAAGAGGTTTTCCAATGTTATCTTCTATAATTTTTATAGTTTCAGGTCTTAGGTTTCAGTCCTTAATCTATCTCGAGTGGATTTTTGTATAAGGTGAGAGATAAGAATCCAGTTTCATTCTCCTACATGTGGCTAGCCAATTATTCCAGCACCATTTGTTGAACAGGTTGTCCTTTCCCCACTTTATGTTCTTGTGTGCTTTGTCAAAGATCAGTTGGTTGTAACTATTTGGGTTTATTTCTGGGTTCTCTATTCTGTTTTACTGGTCTATGTGTCTATTTTTATACCAGTATCATGCTGTTTTGGTGATTATGGCCTTATATTATAGTTTGAAATCAGGTAGTGTGATGTCTCTAGATTTGTTCTTTTTGCTTAACCTTGCTTTGACTATGTGGGCTCTTTATAGGTTCCACATAAATTTTAGAATTCTCTTTCCTAATTCTGTGAAGAATGATGGTGGTATTTTGAGGATGACTGTATTGAATTTTTAGGTTGCTTTTGGCAGTATGGTCATTTTCACAATATTGATTCTACCACCCATGAGCATGGGACTTGTTTCCAGGTGTTCATGTTGTCTGTGATTTCTTTCAGCGGTGTTTGGTAATTTATCTTGTAGAGGTCTTTCGACTCCTTGGTTAGGTATATTCTTAAGTTTTTTTTTTTTGTGTGGGGGAGGGCAGCTATTGTAAAAGGGGATTGAGGTGTTGATTTGATTTTCCACTTGGTTGTTGTTGGTGTAAAGAAGAGCTCCTAATTTGTATATATTACTCTTGTATCCAGAAACTTTGCTGAATTATTTTATCAGTTCTAGGAGCTTTCTAAAAAAGTCCTTAAGGTTTTCAATGTAAACAATGATATCATTAGCAAACAGTGACTGAATTCCCCTTTACTGATTTAGATGCTCTTTATTTCTTTTCTTGTCTAATTGCTCTGCCTAGGACTTCCAATACTATGTTGAAGAGGAGTGGTGAGAGTAGGCATCCTTGTCATGTTCTGGTTCTCAGAGGGAATGCTTTCAATTTTCCTGATTCAATATTATGTTTGCTGTGGGTTTGTCATAGATGGCTTTTATTACATTAACATATACCCCTTGTATGCCTATTTTGCTGAGAGTTTTAATCATATAGTAATGCCAGATTTTGTTGAAGGCTTTTTCTGCATCTACTGAAATGATCATGTGACTTTTGTTTTTAATTCTATTTATCTGATGTATCACAGTTATTGACTTGTGTATGTTAAACCTTCCCAGTGTTCCTGATATAAAACTCAGTTGATCATGGTGGATTATCTTTTTGACATGTTGTTGGATTCAGCTATTTCTTTAAATAACCTCTCTTACCCCTATTATCCTTCTTGTACTTTCATACTGCATAGATTGGTCTGCTTGATCATGTCTTGTAAGTGTCCTAGGTTTTCTTCACTTTTGTCCCCCTGCCACACGTATTTTATTATTCTGATTCAAAAAATTCAAATGACCTGACTTAAAGTTTCCCAATTCCTTCTTCTGTTTGATCAAGTCTGCTGTTGAAACTCTCCAGTGAATTTTTTGGTTCAGTTATTATATTCTTTGGTTCTAGATTTTCTGTTTTTCATAGATTCTATCTCTTTATTGATTTTTTTCATTTTGTTAATGCATCATTTTCCAGATTTCATTTAGTTGTTTATGTTGCCCTATAGCACACTGAGCTTTATAATGACTACTTTGAATTCTTTGTCAAGTAATTCATATGACGAGATTTTCATTTCTTTAGGGCCTATTTCTGAGGATCTATCTTGAACCTCTGATTGGTAAAATTTCCTTTTTCTTCATGTGACTTATTTTTTATATTTTTTTCTCATTTGAAAAAGCAACTATCTCTTCCAGTCATCATAAAGTGGCATCACACAGGAAAAGACCTTCATCAGTCAACACAGTTAGAAACTTTGGGTCCTCTTAACCTTTTCTGGGGATCCCTCTTCCCTAGGTTTATGCATGTAATTTTGCAAAAAGAGAGGTTTGCCAGTTTCCTTCTCAGAAGCTTGTGATCTCTTGCTCTGTAGAGTGTCTGTCTGCAGTGCTACAGGTTCTCTGGCACCATTAAAAGGCACTGAGCTTTCTTTACTGTTCTCTGTGGCCATCAGGATTCCAAAATATGCCAGTTCTGTCAATCCAAATTAGGAGAGACAGTAACCAGACATTTGGGTAGCCCTCTGAAAATCTGGAATACTAGACACACTTCTCTTTCCCTCCTGTGGGAGAAAGCATCAATTGGTCTCTTTCCCCCAAATGTGAAAAGCTCTGCTGGCCTCAATCTTTATTGCCAGTTTTCTGGCATTGTAATAAACTTCAAAACTCTCTTTTGCTCTTTGTAACTTGTAGGCATCCAAATATGCCAGGATCCTGTCTGCAACCCAAGTCTGATGAGACAGAAACCAGTCCCTTTAGTCACTGCCTCAAAGAGTTGGAATGTACCTTTAACATTCCACTCTTCTGCTTTCCTCCCAAGGGAGAAGACATAATCTTTCTGATCATACTCAGTTGTGTTGTACTGGGTGAGAGAGCATCACAGGTGACACCAAATGGCTTTTCTTACCCATTTCAATGTGGTTGTCTTTGACTCTGAGTGTGCCTAAGGTAGAGTGACTTAATTGGTTTCTAGAGTTCTCATAAAGGCTCTTTGGAGGATATATTATTGTCCTCATGGGGAAATGGGGTTGGTGACTTCCCACTCTACTATCTTACTAGTGTATTTCTTTCTAGCCATCTCTTTTATTTCTCGGTTTTAGCATAATCTTATTGTAAGATAACATTCCCTGTATAATTTCCTTCCTTTGACATTTGTAGACTTGTATCATGGCCCTTGGTATAACTAACTTTTGTATAATTTCTAGTTTGCTTGAAAAAAATATGTGTACACAGTTGTTGGATACTGTGTTTCTATGTTTATAGGGTCAAGTTTGCTAATTGTGTTACTTTAATTTTCTATATCCTTGATGATTTTGCCTGTTTTTAAATATCAATACTTGAGAGAATTTAATGACTACAAATTTGTCATAAAAAAATCCCTGTCAATCTTTGTTATATATTTTAAGATGGTGCACACACACACACACACACACACAAATTAAGAACTGTTACATCTTCCTAAAGAACTATGCCTTTTAACATATTGCCACGTGCTTTACAATGCTTTTCATTCATTTTGTTTTCTATTAAGACATCTATGTAAACTCTCTTTTGCCTAGATTTTGCATGTCACATGTTTCCCCTACTTTCATTCTTTCTGTGCCCTTATTTTTAGTTGTGTCTCTTTCAAACAGTATAGATTTTGGATTTGCCTTCTATTCAACCTAATATTTTTTGTCTTTAATTGAAAGTGATGCATTTATATCTAATGTAATTATTTATATATTTGCACTTAAATATATAATCTTACACCATCATTTGCTTCTGCTAGTTTTCCTATCCTTATTTTACTTTATTGTTTTGCCTTTTGATTGCCTTTTAAAAATTATTTTTCATTATTTGATTTTTCCCTTCTTCATTAGATTACATCATACTCATTTATATTACTTTAGTGATTATTCTAGAATTTATGTATTATCTTCATTTATGAAGTTTATTATTAATGCCACTTGCCTTTTTTAATATACAATGCAGAGATTAACCATTTAACTCCACTTCCCTAACACTCTTAGTTATGTGCCCTGCTTTTTATTTAATTCTATGTATATTTTAAACTCCAAGAAACATTGTTATTGTTACAAAAAGTTAACATCTGCTTATATTTTCTTGTGTTTACTCCTTTGGTTTCTCACTGATTTTTCCTGCCTGTCTGATATTCTATCCAGTATCATTTCCTTCGCCTTAACATCCTTTACTATCCTTTGGTGTGGTATTCTCTGGTAAAAAATTTTCTTAGTGTTTGTTTGAACAATTTTTAGCTTCATGTTTTTTCCCCAACATTTTTGAAGAAAAATTTAAATATACAAAAAAGCTTAAAGGATTTTCCAATGACCACCTATATATCCACCACCTAAACCCCACAATTAGCATTTGGTTGTATTTATCAAATATCTATCATTCACCCTCAATCCATCTTATATTTTTGATGCATTTCTCAGTAAGTTGCAGATATTACTATTTAGACTATGTCATGCATGTTATTAACTAGAGTTAAGTGTATATATAGCTTGAGAAAAAATTTACATACAGCAAAATGGATAAACCATAAGTGAACTATTAAATAAAATTTGATAGATTATTGTCATGCTAAAGAATTCCTACACTTTTATTCTTGAAGGATATTATTGCTGGGTACAATTCAAGGATGGAAATTATTTTCCTTTAGCACTATCAAAATATGATTCAACTGACTACTGGCTTCAATATTTCATTGAAAAGTTGGGTTTCATTCTAATTGTTGCTTCTTTGAAAGTAGTCTGTTTTTTAACCCACTTTGGCTGTTATCAAATTTTTTTCTTTGTCTTTTGTTTCCAGCAGTTTTATCATCAAGTCCCTAAGTATCTATTTTTATTTTGTTTGGGGTTCATAAGACTTCTTGATTCCATACTTTGGTGTGTTTTGTTAATTTTGGAAGGCTCTTAGCTATTATGTTTTTAAACACTGCACCTTTCCCATTCCCCCTCTAGTCTTTCTGACACTCTTCATTACATATTTTTGACCTTCTCACTATTTCCATGCCTCTTATTCTTTTATGTGTATTTTCTATCTTTATGTGTTTTTATTATTATAAAATATATAACTGTCCCATGAAATTATTTCAACCAAAAATGAAGTGTTATCATTCTGAACATTTTCTTCTGACCTCTTTTACAGGTCAGTGAATTGCTCTTTGGCTATATCTACAGGCTCCTGGAAAGAACTTAACCCCTTTTCTACCCCACCTCCAATACAATTCACAAGTAACATCTGCCAACGTGATTAAAAGGACTGGTAATATTACCCTCAACCTGGGCTTAAGTCTGTCATTATAAGTATTTCAGGATTCCTAGATTATGCTTATTCCATAAAACCCAATCACCAAATCTATGGGCAGTCAGGCAACTTTCTTACCAAGGTCTCTAATATATTTTATTTACTTGTCTATCTGTCTCACTCCATAGAATACAAGCTCCATGAAAGCAATATTTTTTAGCTGTTCAGTTTGCTAATGTATGCCCAATTTCTAAACAGTGCCATGTATATAAGAATAAGCATTCAATAAATATGTTCTGAATGAATAAATAGTATGTGGATTCTTTTTTATTAGAAACACGACACTGGAACTTTATGAAAACAACAATCAGAAATTTTATTTCTTAAAACAACAGCAGCAGCAACAACAAAAAACTGCATTGGTTAGCATAACAACTTGGTAAATGTAAAAGCTATAAAAGAGTCAATTGGAGTTTGGAAGCATTATTGATAACTTTTATTATCCTCTTCCATAAATTTAGGCTTCAAAAACACTTTTTCATTGCTCAGTTTGATTCCCAAAACAAATGATACCATCACAGTATGGTGTTGATATTACTGACGTCCATTTACTAGAAACAGAAGTGAGTGAAGCAGTCCTCTAAATGTGAATCAAACTGATCCTTAATTTATCAATCAGCTCCAATGACAATGTATAGCAACAGTGACCCAGTAGTACCTAAAGCCTTAGCCTATTCAAGCCTTAAGTTGTACCATTTAGTTTTACAGCATTAGGTTTTAGACTGGTAAATACCTTGTTCCATCTTGCCAAATCACTTTTCTGCTCCTTAGCCTAAGGACAAATGTGGGAGACAGGGTAGAAAAGTTGTGCTGAACCAAATGCTGGCAAATAAAAGCCATCCTTCATCTTCTTACTTTCTTTGTCCTATATGTAAGGAAGAATTTTGTAGGTTGTACAGAGGCAGTTGCAGCATACCGCCATGGATGGGATCCCTTGAGTTTATACATGTTGCTATGAGTGAGGACAGCAAATTCCCATGCACAACATACTCAAGAGGCCTACCATTCCAACACTTTTAGCCATCTTATTTGTGTGTGTGTGTTTACAATTTTCTAAAGGAGTCGTTTTTTTCAACTTTACTATAGGATCGACTAGATTTCAATCCCATTGTGAGTAATATTTTCACCTGAAGTCAACAGAAAGTTTTAAGGGGCCCTACTGTCTCTTTCTACAAAGACTAGTAAAATGTTAAAGAATAACATTTAAGTCTTTATTTAGCACTGGAATTCACTATACTGCTCTCTCTTAATTTTATTAATCAGATATTTAAAAAATTTAAAAATATATGCTCATACTAAGAAGTCATAGATTACAGATATATAAAGAATTAAGGTTCTCTGTTTACCCGCTTCCTGTTCCCTAATCCAAGACTATCAGTCTGGTGATTGTATCCTCATCTCTTCCTATCCTCATTCATACATAAATAAATATACAACTTCTCTGCTTTTACCATCATTTTGAGAAAAACAGGATTATAACTCACATATCACTGTTTACCATGAATCAACAACATATTATGGTCATAATGTCAGCTCAGATTAGCAAAACTAATGTTATCTGTCACTGAAATCATAACACTAGAAATAATGATTACAGTAATTTCATTTTAGTGTTAAGACTAGAATTACGCTGTTATTTACCTATATTTATAGTAACTCCCATGTACACCTAGTAATTTTTTAAACAGAGTAGGTATTCAAGACATAAGCTGAAGAGAAAAGTAAAAGCACAGAGATGGTTAAATGTTACAAGTTTTTCAAGACATATATATCAAATACAGCAAAATGAAATGAAAGAGCTAAGAATAAGCTATAAGACTGATGTTTTTAAAAGTTACAACTTTTAAAAGTGTGCATTATTATTATTATATAAAATATATAATTGTCCCATGAAAGTATTTCAACAAAAAACAAAGTTAAGTGCTGATTATAGGGAACAATAGTACTTGAAAAATTATTTCAACAAAAGCACAGTTAACTACTAAGTGAAAGTGGGAATATTAATAAAATTGAAGTGAAACTTTTGTGAACTTTGTCTCTATAAATACAATGGCTTTGTCAAGAATTACTTTAAAATACTATTTTTCACAAAGCTGTTTGAAAATCTAAAACAACTACATAAGGAAGAGAATTCTCAGTAGTTCCAAGTAAAAGTCTGATTTTTCTGTTAAAGGTTATACATATTAATATGATCTTCTGATTGATTTATGTAAAGCTTTGGATTTTTCATTTTCTCAAGCCTGTCACTGTAGTGATGTATGGTACATTTTACTATCAAGTTTGCCATAAGCAATAAAGTCAGAGCCCCAAAGAAATTTTAATGTATTTCTCCATTTTTATCCCACAGCTTTCTATTTTTTGGTTATTTTGTTTAGAATCCCATGGTTAGTTGATATCATTTTTATACTCATATAAATAATTTAAAATTTTAACTTAAAGGTAAAATTAAAGTAAATTATTTAATAGAATAGTTGAAGGGTCATCATATGTAAAGTGAGAATCTAAATGATAAATCAAAATTTACACTAACAATATTTTTTAATGTTTAATTTTACATTCTAGTTTCCTTAAATCATCTCTCTAAAAAGATAAATAAAAAAATTATTAAATGGCATATAACTTGAATGCAGACACACCTGTAAGATTCTGTATGAATTTTAAAAAAAGTATACAAATAACAACCAATTAAATCAAGAAGTTCTTATTGCAGAATAGCTGTTACAGAAGTTATGAAGACAAAAATGAAATGGTAGACAAGACATATGTAACCTAATAGAAATAAGTCCTTAAACAACTATAACTAACACAAAGCAGAATAAATAAGATTATTTGTAATAAGAAAGGAAGAGAAACAAAGTGACATGGCAGTTCATCTCTTGTGCTGAAAGGCATAAGACTCATTGAGTTCAATCTGGCATAGTGGGTAGTATTAAGAAGTTAAGGAGAGAAGAAGAAAGGAAAGCTGGTAAGATAGAATAAGGCAAGGAAGAAGAGAAGCAGAAGACATAATCAGGGAGTGGTCATTGGTTCAGTATGAACAGAGCAAAGTGGACATGTAGGGGAATCCTGAAAGCAAGACTGAAAAAGGATGTTACAGAAATATATCAGACAGCCTTTTATTCATAGCTAATCATCTTATTCAATTAGAAAATAATGAAACACTATTGTGGAATTTTGTGCAGAAAAACACACACTAGAAAGATAATCTATATAGCAGTTAAATTGAATATAGAGAATATGAAAGCAAGAATTTGAATTAGTTGTATCTTGTCCAAGAGTTAAGCAAGATACAACTTTAATGAGAGATAAGCATGGGGATGGGAAGATGTAAGATATATATAGGAACTAGAATATAAAAGATTAGCTAATCAGTTGAATATTCATAGTAAATGAGACAATGGCTTAAGAGATGATTCCAATAGTCTGTGCTTGAGTTACTGTGAGGAGAACAGTAAAATAACAAAAACGTAATAAAGACACTTTGAGGGGAAAATGAGTTCAAATTTTGTACATAACAAGAATGACATGTATTGGTAGCCATGAGCAGCAGCCAGTCAGAAATAAGAACCTAGAGTTAAGGAGAAAGTAAATATTCATAGAAAGACTAGAAACAAAGTGATCTGAGAATCATATGCATAAAGAGGTGAAATTAAACTTGAGGAAAATATATACTTCCAGAAGAAGAAAGTATTGAAAAAGAAAAGCATAAACCCATAAAAAGAACTTGCACGATATGTCCATGTTGAAGGTAAAAAGAAGAGAAGCGACCGAAGAAGACGGAAGAAATCTCAAGAGAGGTAGAAGTCATACTAGTACAGAGGCATATGACCATTATAGGGGAAATTTTCAAAGACGTGGTGGCCAATATTATCCAAGAAAGGGATGAAGGATTATGAAGACTGAAAAAAGGCCCAAAGCAGTTCATCAAATTAATTAAGGTTAAGCTAAATTGCAAATGTCTTACAGAGCAAACAAAAACCGATGAAATTTAGGAAATGGATTGATTTTCAGAGTGGTATTTAGGGTATTGCATTCTAGGTATTACCAGTATTTGTGGTAAAATGTTAACTTGTTAAGATGTGTCTGAAATACAATGTGATTTTGATAAAATATTTAAAAGAGCACCTGTCATTTTTGTTTTCCAGCACTTATTCATCTTTTTTTTGGTAATTATACTTTGTTTTCTGTCTAAAGAATTCCTTCTCTACCATGTGGGTTAGTTTAGAAGTAAAGCTGGTGACTTGTGAAAGTTTAGCCCTGGACCCTGTGACTGAGAGAGAGTCATATCAACTAACTGAATTCACACCAAAATACTACCTTAAAGCCTGCTATTAAAAAAAAAAAAAAGAAAAGAAAAATCCTAAATAGTCCTAATTGGGCCAACATGTAACATATTAAGCTATCAAAATGAAGAGAAAAAATTCCAACGAATGAATTCAAAGAACCAACTAAACAAAGAGATATTTGATGTTCATGGATAAAAAGACTAAGTATTGTCATAATGCCAATCCTTTCCAAACTGATCGTCAATCCCAGTCAAAATCCTAGCGAGTTTTTTGGATATGGAAAAACTGATTGTAAAGTTTTTATGGAGAGACAAAAACCCTAGAAAAGTCAATAACATATTGAAGACGAACAAAATTGAAAGACTAAGACTATATGACCTGAAAATGTACTGCAAAGCTATAGTAATCACGACTGTGGTACTGGCAAAAGAGACACATCCATCAATGGAACAGACTAGGAACCAAAAAAAAGAACACACAAATATGCAAATAAATGAGGCAATACAATGAAGAATATGGAGAAAAGATAGTTTTTTCAAGAAATGGCACTGAAACAACTGAATTATCTACATTTGAAAAAACTGAATCTATATATAGACATTAAATCCTTTACTAAAATTGATTCAGAATGTATCAGAAACATAAACATAAAGCACAAACCTATATAACTTTGACAAGATAACTTAGAAAAAAATCTAGATGAAATTGGATTTTGCAATGATTTCATAAATATAACAATAAAAGCACAATGATAGAAAAAAAAGAATTGATAAGCTGGAGTTCCTTAAAATAAAAAACTTGGGCTTTGTAAAAAACTGCTAAGAGAATGAAAAGACAAAACACAGAATGGTAGAACACATTTTCAGATACATATTTGATAAAGAACTGTTATCCAAAATATATAAAGAACTCTTAAAACTCAATAATAAGAAAAGAAACCCCAATTAAAAATAGGTTGATGGATGCAGCAAACTACCATGCCATGTGTATAACTATGTAACAAACTTGCATATTATGCATATGTACCCCAGAACTTTTAAGTATAATAAAAAAATAGGCAAAAGGTTTGAAGAGACACCTCACCAAAGAAAGTATACAGATGGCTAACGAACATAAAAAGATGGTCAACATCATGTATCTTTAGGGAGTTCCAAACTAAAATAACAATGAGAGAACACTTCAGACCTACTAGAATGGCAAAAGACCAAAATACCTACAATGCTCAATGCTGGTCAGAAGGTGGAACAACAGAAACTCTCATTCATTGTTGGTGGGAATACAAAATAGTACAATTACTTTGGAAAACAGTTTGGCAGTTTTTCTTACAGAGATAAACATACTCTTAGCATATGACCTAGTAATTGTTCTCCCTGGTATTTACAAACATGAAAACTTATCACCTTGATATTTACACATACGAAAACTTAAAAACTGAGAATGATCTAAGATGGCCGATTGCTAACATCTCGGGATTGCGGCTCTCAGTGAAAACGCAGAGAACTAGAAAATGCCACACTTTCACTCAAATTCTGGTCCCTCACGGAGCAGAAGATCTCCAGGGGAGGAGTCACACGGGTCGCGAGCATGACTCTTGTGGACGGCGCAGCGGTTTTGCCGGCACCTCGGCACGGCAGCTCTCGGAGCAGAGTAAACATGGCTGGCTCCCCTTCTGACCGAGATTTGGGGAACCCACATGGGTCCCCAGCACTACTCCTGAGGACGGCGCAGCGGTTGTGATGTCACCTCGGTGAGGCAGCTGTCGGCGCAGAGTAAACGAGACTGGTTCCCCTTCTGACCGAGGTTTGGAGCCCTGGGAAGGCAGAGTCGCCTATTACGAACACAAGAAAAAAGCCAGACAGGAGAATCCTGGGCAGAAAAGCACCATCAGTTTTAACACCGCCGTTCTGGCCCTGGGAACTAACAACTTGGACGTCCGCTCAAGAGACCTAATCTGAAAGTTGGTAATTTCAAAGATGACAGAAGGATAAATTTACAATGATGGGAAGAAACCAGCATAAAAAGGCTGAGAATACTCAAAATCAGAACACCTCTCCCTCCAAAGAAGATCACAGTTCCACACCAACAATGGAACATGGCTTGATGGAGAATGAGCGCATCCAAATAACAGAATCGCACTTCAGGGAATGGATAATAAGAAACTTCTGTGAGTTAAAAGAACATGTTTTAGCCCAATGTGAAGAAACTAAGAACTTTGAAAAAAGGTTTGATGAAATCGTATTGAGAATAGACAATTTAGAGAGGAATATAAGTGAATTAATGGAACTGAAGAATACAATACAGGAACTCCGAGAAGTATGCACAGGTTTAAACACTCGAATTGTTCAAGAGGAAGAAAGGATATCAGAGGTCAAAGTCCAACTTAATGAAATAAAACAAGAGGACAAGATTAGAGACAAAAGGATAAAAAGGAATGAGCAAAGTCTCCAAGAAATGTGGGACTATGTGAAAAGACCAAATTTACATTTGATAGGTGTAGCTGAATGCGACGGAGAGAATGAATCCAAGCTGGAAAATATCCTTCAGGATATTATTCAGGAAAACTTTCCTAAACAAGCAAAGCAGGTCAATATTCAACCCCAGGTAATACAGAGAACACCACAAAGATATTACTCAAGAAGAGCAACCCCAAGGCACATAATCGTTAGATTCACCAGGGTTGAAATGAAGGAGAAAATACTAAGGGCAGACAGAGAGAAAGGTCAGGTTACCCGCAATGGCAAGCCTATCAGACTTACAGCAGATCTCTCAGCAGAAACTCTGCAAGCCAGAAGACAGTGGAGGCCAATATTCAACATCCTCAAAGAACAGAACCTTCAGCCCAGGATTTCATATCCAGCCAAACTAAGCTTCACAACTGAAGGAAAAATAAAATCTTTTATGAACAAGCAAGTACTCAGAGATTTTATTACCACCAGGCCTGCTTTACAAGAGCTTCTGAAAGAGGCATTACACACAGAAAGAAACAACCAGTATTAGCCTTTCTAAAAACAGACCAAAAAGTAAAGAGCACTAACATGAAGAATTTACATCAACGAATGGATCAAACAGCCAGTTAACATCAAATGGTGGTAACCCTAAATTTAAATCGACTAAATCCCCCAATCAAAAGACACAGCCAAAACCCAACGGCATGTTACATCCAGACCTGTTTCACATGCAAGGACACACAAAGACTCAAAACAAAGGGATGGAGGAAGATTTACCAACCAAATGGAGAGCATAAATAAATAAATAAATAAATAAATAAATAAATAAATAGCAGGAGTTGCAATTCTCATAGTGGATAAAATAGATTTTAAAGCAACAAAGATATAGTGGTAAAAGGATCAATGCAACAACAAGAGCTAACGATCCTAACGCCCAGATACATAGAGACTTAGATTCAATGAGACAGAAAATTAATAAGGATATCAAAGACTCGAACTCAGATCTGGAACAAGTAAACTTAATAAATATTTATAGAGCTCTCCACTTCAAATACACAAAATATACATTCTTGTCAATACCACATCACACCTACTCAAAGGTTTAAATGAAACATTGATTGGCCATTATTAATACCCATTTTTTTCAGAATAAAGCAATATTTTCATTCACCCTCTTTCTCTTCCTCTTTCTTTCTCTCCTTTACTCATTTTTTTTCTTTCCTTCTCTCAAAAAAAAAAAAAAAAAAGAAATCAACTTGTAAACCTCTAGATTCAGGTTGGCAATGTCTCTCTCATTGCTTGATTTCCTTCCTTCCCTTCCCTTCCCTTCCCTCCCTCCCTCCCTCCCCCCTTCCTCCCTTCCTTCATCCCTTCCTTCCTCCCTCCCTTCCTTCCTGCCTTCCTCCCTTCCTCATTCCCTCCCTTCCTTCCCCCCGCAAAAAAAAACTTAAAAACTTATCTTCAGATAAAAACCTGCTCATGGATGTTTACAGTAGCTTTATTCATAACTGCCAAAACACAGAAGCAACTCAGATGTTCTTCAGTAGGTGCATGGACAAATGAAATGTGGTATAACCAGACAATAAAATTTTATTCTACACTAAAAAAAAAAAAATGAGTTACATATCCAGGACAAGATATGGAGAAACATAAATGCATATTAATACATGAAAGAAGCCAATCTGAAAAGCAATATACTATATGATTTCAACTACATTACATTTTGGTAAAAGCAAAACTATGCACATAGTAAAAAGATCAGTTGCTAAGGGTTAAAGGAGTGGGAGGGATGAGTAAGTAAAACACAGAGGATTTTAAGGCAGTGAAACTATTCTGCATAATACTGTACTTATACATTTGTAAAAACCCACATTATGTACAACACCAAGAGTGAATCTTTATCTAAACTATGGACTTTGGGTGACTACAATGTGTCAAGGTAGGTTCATCAGTTCTAACAAATGTACCACTCTATTATGGAACATTGACAGTAGAGGGGGCTGTGAATGTGTGGAGGTAGAGGGCATATGGGAAATCTCTGCATTTTCTACTCTATTTTGTTGTGAACCTAAAACTGTTCTGAAATATAATGTCTACTTTTTAGTAAAAGTTTTCTAAGGTCAACATAGGTAATACTGAAAATTAGCATTTTAAAAATCAGTTACAAAATAACTGGTAAGAGTTAATGACATTGTTCAAGAATGTTGAAACTCTTCAGCTATGAATATATTTCAAATAAAATTGATAAATCACTTTGGTGACACCCAGTAGAAAAAGCTTGACTGGCTAAATAAAGTGACCATCTTTTCATCTTCATTTTCAAATGCCTCTGCATCATGACATTAGTGGTAGAGATTGGAGAAAGAAAGAGAAAAGAAAGAAAAGAAACTAGTGCGATTAAAAAAAAGAAATGCTATGGAAATGGGGGTTACAGATGGTAGATGAAATAAAAGAAAAGTCATAGGGAAGATGTGTTAACAAAAGAGAAAGAATGAATCCCAAGAAAGTTGGCACTATTAGCCAACAAGCCATTGACATTTTCCCAATTAATAAATGGTTCCATTAACTTGTAACGAAAGTATATTTTTCTAAAAAATAAGTCACAAGAAAAAAAACCTGTCATAGTAACTAAGAAAACTCTGTGTAATTTTTTAAATATAGAAATGGTAGTTTAATGAGCAATGTTCAGAAACATTTTTCAAAAATTATATATATAATTAGATGTTCTGTAGTTATCAGGCACTGAGGACACCTAAAAAAAAATAAGAAGGACAATGCACCATATTTATTCAGTGTCAGTGAATATGACACCTTAAATAAGTAATACTGTTATCCAAAAAACTGTTATCTTCACAGCTTATTTCAGGTAACAGTATTAATTCTTTGAGGTGTCATACCAAAGACCAATAAAATACCAAAACAACAAGGTGAACAGTGAGCTATCGCATAGAATGGCAGGAGTCTCTACCCATGAATTCAGTGCTTTTGATTTTGTGTGTGTGTGTGTACATGGTAGCAAAAGTAACAGAAAACTACAAGTAAGGGGTTCAAGTGAATCTGAAAAAATGTTTGGATAGTGTAACTGAATTACTGTGAGAACCCCCAGCTTTTTGATAAAAGATCACCAATAGTCATCATCCAGCCCAATTCTAAAACATATTTTCAATCCTGCCCACTGTCATTTTTCTGGAGAACTGGCACCAATAATTATCCTCTCCTGTAGAAACCCTCTCATCTTGAGATTTTTGGCATTACCATTCTTTTCCTACTTTTGCTGAATTCTTGTTAATTCTCTTACTCTTTCATATTCCCTTTGACATAAAATATATAACTGTGGGTGTGCCTCAAGATTTGGGGAAAAGAACAATAAAGATACATAAGACTTTTTCTAATCCTTTTCTGTCACTACACTCATTTCTTCACATAATTTCAGCTATCATTTTTATGGTAATTAATATAAAGCAACATCTGAAGGATCAGACCTCTTAATCAAGGACTCTAATCCAGAACTTTATTCCACATGACAACTTTAAATTAAAATTTTACTGTATCTTGACAGTGTATTTGAAATAAAACTCTTCACTGTAATTTGGCTTCACTTTCCATCTTCTATTTGTGCTTCTGTTTCCTTGGATATTTTTGTAAAGGTTTCATTTCTCCTTTTCTCCTCTTAAGCTTTGAATAACGAAGATCCAATTCATCCTCACACCCTTCCCGTAATGCTTATGTATAGTAACTTAACTGTGATCCTGCTAGATGATTTAATAGTTGGTTTTATATTGTCCTCTCATTGTTTAATGTGTATATTATTCCCTTTTTAACAGACCTGCAAACTTTTCATGAATGTAGTATCTTCTGTATCATATAGAACTCTCAAAATTATAAATATTGGTAAAATTCTCCATTATTGACAGAAGCTGAAAAAAATCCCTAATGATAAAATCAATTTTCTTTTTCCTGTTATCTGTTGTTACAGAATTATATATGCAGAGCCAATGCATATATCTTAATTTTCCAATGAAATCACTGTGAATCTTATATTTACTTGCCTTGTCCTCCAAGTGCAATTCTAAAAAGCGTAGATAAGCCACAGGTGCAAATGCATCAGCTGAATGTATGATTACTTCTGATGAATCCCTGAAAGAAAAAAATTTTATAATACATTTATATGCTACATAAACTATGATAAATCACTCCTTCTACTGACTAAATAAGACTGACAATTCTTATTTTATATTGATTTCCATTGGTATACAACATGTAGTGACTAATACATATTTTTAATATTCCAGTAT
The DNA here is from genome assembly GCF_049354715.1 of Callithrix jacchus. Lineage (NCBI taxonomy): Eukaryota > Metazoa > Chordata > Mammalia > Primates > Cebidae > Callithrix > Callithrix jacchus. Next base: position 51,475,906 of record NC_133509.1, on the reverse strand, counting down.
TTAATTGGTAAAAGGTTCAAGAATACTAAACTTTTAAGAAAAAACAATGAAGCTTTCTATTTTCATAAAAACATAAGAGTTCAACTTTCAGGTTCACTCAAAGCTCTCTAAACAGTGTTAAGACTTAAATTTCTGTTCAATTTCATTTCCACATATTTGCTTGGTATAGGCTAAGCATTAAACATTAGTGCTTTATCTTCATTATTCTTTTCATTTTCAAGAGGTAATTCATTCAATGTTTCACACAAAATCTCAATTATCTTTCATGAAAGCAGTACTGGTGACGGTTTTAGGCTCTAGATGAACTCTTCACACTGCAGTATCATTGCTATTAAAATTGATTGTCTGACATAGTAATTACCACATTCAGGTAAAATGGTATGAACTGCATGCTGGCACCATATGGATACATGTAAATTAACTCAACTTTTATCAAAGATACCCTGTAAAGCACATACGAATAACTAAGATTATGTGTAAAGTTCAAAAAACTAATGATTTTTATTGTTTATTAAGAGAGTAATAATGTTTTGAATTTCAAGTGAAAATTTAAAAATGGAAATTCCTCATATCTCTTTAATGCCTTGGGAGGTACTTCTATTATTTAAATAGACAGCATTTTGACTATTATAGCATAGCAAAATAAATCCTGACATTGACTTTTTGTGACTAATATAAAAATATTTTTGAATCAACTTGTATCATGCAAAGTAACTGGGTGGCAACAGAAGAAATCTCAAAATATTTGGCTCCAAATTATTAATTAATTAAGCAAAATGTTTACCTTCCACTTGAAAGATCAAAAAAATGTAAATTTAATGATTAAAAAAACCCCAATTATCATTCATAAACCTTTAGTATCAAATACGCATCTTTCTAATGCTTAAAAAAAAAAAACATTAAACAGGCTTCCACAACATTAAAAGGAAGGCAACTTATAAGAGACATAGAATGATTAAAGATTCAGAATCCTGATGGAAAGATAATTTGCCTTCACAGTCTACATCAACCAAAGATGCCTCCAGGTATGATGAGGAGTGGCAGCAGAAACAGAAAGTACAGAGGAGGCCCTTCTGCTTGCTACCACCTGTCCCTCTGGCTTGACCCCAACTTGGTTTGTTAACCCTAGTCTTAATGTTTTTCCATTTCCTCGACCATTGCCTGCTCTGGTCATATCCTGGCTCTTTAGTCAAACCTCAATTTCTATTTACAATTTTACTATTAGTATCTCTGTTCCAGACCTTAGCCTTGGAAATTGACCCTGACCCTTAACTATATCTAATTCAGGCAGTTTGGTTTTGATATTATTGACAATGGGGTGTGCCAAAAGTATAATTAATCTGAACTAATATTATCTCAGTAGAAAGGATTTTAGGCCCTCCCTTCTCATGTCAATTAATCCCACTAGAAACAGAGGGAAGACAGCAAATAGCTTAAATGATTTGAGTCAAGATTGTTATCCAGAGAGAATATATGACATTCTGAGCACTAAATAAAGACGGTGATTTTTATGAATTCTATTAAATTCATAATCTCTTATTGACTAACATCATTTCATTCACTTATACAAAGCAAGAGTCAACTGGGAGAGACTGGATTTCAAATCAACAGCCCTTAGTTTCGAGCAGAATAATACCACTCACTATTGCTCTTCTCTCTCATATACCACCACCTGACATTCAAATTTCAAGGAACTCTGGTCTCTGCTTCACAGGTTTCCCTGAACCCTAAAAGCAGAATCTGTCAGAATATTCTCTGATTAATCCAGAAAATTAAGACCATTTTGCTACAGCAAAAATGCTTCCCAGCTGGCTGTCCTCCTCTCCTTTCTCCATTAATATAAGTAATCGGTACAGCAGTTACCACCTGTCATATAGCTGTGTCTTTTCCACAGCCAAGAGCATGCTCATGTTCTCTTTAATTACTACAGTAGGCTCACCTTTACTTAACAACACCAAAAGGGCAGCTAGGTTTGGCTTGGACCTCTCTTCCTTGATATCAGACTCCTGAGGTGTGGAATCAGGCCCTACCTCCCACCTCAAAAACAAAAAAACTGGTATTCCCTCTTGAGACTCAGCCATGGTCTTGGTCCCCACCTCTCCTCTAAAAGGACAACTATGCTAGGCTGGGACTGAACCACTGTTAACCTCTCTTGCTCAAACATATGGTTTCTATGTTCACTAAAAGGTATACAGATATTCTCCATGGACTCATACTTATTCTCACAGACATCTCAAATGTTACTTCCATGAGGCCTTCCCTGACATCCTCAGATGGTGCTAGTTTTCTCCTCTATGTGCTTTGTATCACATTTATAGTCCTTTCATAACACAACCACTACATTACAATTACATGTTTGTGTGCCTTTCTTCTGAGAGAGGAAACAATTTTTTTCATCTTTGTCTGCCTGTCCCTGTTCTACCCTGCCCTGAGCTCTGTAAAAAGTACATTGCCTGGTATTTATTAGATATTTGTTGAATAAATAAATGTACAGTTAAACTTAATAAGTATCCTCACAATTACATACCAATTAGTGAAACGATTAGAAACTCAACAATGATTTTTAAATTACCTATCTATATGTAATATAGTCAGTGCCACATGATGCCATTTTTGGTTAAAACCCGACTGTGTATTACGGTGGTGCCCTTAGATTATAATGGAGCTGAAAAATTCCTATCACTTTGTGACATCATAGCTGTCATAATGTTGTAGCACAATTTAATTTTTAAAATGAACTTAGTGTAGATTAAGAATACAGTGTTTTTAAAGTATACAGTAATGTCCTACACCTTCACATTTACTCACCACTCATTCACTGAATCACCCATAGCAACTTCCAGTCCTGCAAGCTCCATTCATGGTAAGTGCCCTATACAGGTGTATCATTTAAAATTTTTTTTATATCATATTTTTACTGTACCTTTTCTATGTTGAGATACATTTAGATATACAAATATCACCACTTTGTTACAGTTAATCATAGTCTCAAGTACAGTAATATGCTGTCCAGGTTTGTAGCCTAGGAGCATATAGCCTAGGTGTATCTCTGGTGCTTGCAAAATGACAAAATTGCCAAACAATGCATTTCTCAGAATGTTTCCACATGAAGTCTCTCACGACTGTACACACTTTCTTATACATACATATTGCATATATAAACATATTCATGTATGCACATATATACCAATAGCACTATATGATATCTCTAGCACAACAAAAATAAAGATTAATATGTCAGAGAATTTAAATGTAAGGAAATGGTTCATAAATTTAAATAATCTCAGATGATACAGAATCAATGTAAGAAGGCAATTAAGGTAGAGTACTTGCTTCTTCCTCATTCTGATACTCTGTATTACAGTGTTCTGTACTAGTTATAGTTATGCCTTAAGTGGGCAGAAAATATGAGTAGGTGGGGATGAAAATGAGGATACAGTATTTTAACCATAGGATTTGGTTCTTCCTTTATTCTTTTTTTCATTCTTATTCTTCCATCCACCCATCCATCCATCATCCATCCATCACATAAGTAGCAACTTTGTAGCAATAATATACTAATGATTCAAATAGAACTATAGAATTATCTCAAATACTGACATAAAAATGTATTCATGAACAGAAACAAGAAAATGATTTCTTTCATTAACACAACTTTAAAATTTTAGTTATTCAAATAATATATATATAAAGTAAATAATAAGAAAGCAGGTTTTTACTTTGAGGACCTACAATTATCCTTGTCTCTTAAAAGCTAGGCTATAATTCTTCCCAGGGGGCTTCTATGGGAAGAAAACCTCATTTTCTCATTTCAAAATTTGTATCTAGAGGTGAGTGACTTCATATATTAATAGATACAAAAAGTGAATTGTAAACGATTCTAGGTAGAAATATAAAAAATTACTTCCAACAAAGACTGTTATACCAGTCTTTTCTAAAAACATTTTAAAATGTGAACTGGAATTTGGCCAAAAGGTATTTCACAATAAACTTCTATTTATTTATTATTTTTTATTACTGTTATTCATATTTTTTTTTATAGACAGGGTCTTGCAATGTTGCCCAGGATGGAGTTCAGTGGTGCAATTATAGCTGACTGCAGCCTTGAACTGCTGGTTTCAAGTGATCTTCTTGCTCTGGCCTCTCAAAGTGTTGTGATTACAGGTGTGAGCCACAGCACCCTGGCATAATAAACTTCCAGAACTACCCTGATCTCTCTAAATTACTCCATTATACAAAAAAGATTCAATCCTGTTTTAAAGATCTCTAATTATAATCAAATAATTTTGCTTGTAAAAGTTTATTTTTTGTCACCTTAGAGGTAGTCTACTTTTTTTTTACAAAAAATAAAATTTGAATCAGACATTTGAAATGGGATTCCAAGTAAATGATTAGTTGCATGCTAATTGTGGCAGACCACTATTACATCAAATATAATAAAAGTTATTAACTTTGTCCCCAAAATGAATTCTAAATGATTGGATCCAGAATTATTAAGAGTCAATTGTTAAAAAACAATTATAGGAATTAAGCTCATCTTTTAATTGTATTATACAGATGATTATATCTAAATAATAAAACTTTAATTTACATACAGTTTTATAATGCACAAAACATGTCCACTCACATCTTCATATTTAGTGTATATTAGGCAGGTATACTTAGGAAATTTCAATTTTAAAGAGGACGGGAGATTTTGTTTACATTAAGTGATATCCTTTTTCTACCAAATGACGATATTTCCCAACTGTAACTTCAAGTTATAACCTAAGAAAGGAATATGTAAAAGTGTGTGAAACATGATATGTAAACAAAAATAAAAAAGGGCAAATGAAAAATTAATCCAACAGTATTTAGCACAGAGCCCTAATGCATGCTCTGACAGGTATGAGAACAAGCACTGGAGGCAATGGCAGCCAAAGCCTATAAAAATGAAAGGATTTAGCAAAGTGGTAAGAAATGAGAAGGAAATCTAGAGAAAAGGCATCACAAAAGAAAAGTATGAAGCTGAAGTGAGGCATAGCCTATGAAGAAAAAAAAGCAAAGAATATGCTTAAGCATCAGAATTAGATTGGTGATTCACTCATAAATGAGTAAGAATGAAAAGACAGGGCTTCCTTTGTGTTAACAAGGTACATGCCTACATGGTAGCACTTACCACTTATTGTTGATTTGCCTGTCCATCTCTTCGGTTACAGGAAGCACTCCCTACAGAGCAGGGCAGCATTGCAGAGTTGTACTCACATTTTGCACTGAACAGCTCATGTTAGTACTAGAGGGTTCTAACCACCTTCCCTGACATCTTCTCTTTAAAAGCATGAGTAATTCCCTTCATGCCACTGTCTCTGTCAGGCTTAGGTTTCCTTGTCTACAAAATGAGGAGATTGAAAAGGATTCATATTTAAGGTCTAAAGAACTACGATAAACAGATCTTCTGGTTATGTAGAGTAAAGCAGTATATGTCTTAAAATTCCACATTGTCCATAAAGACTTGCAGCTGCTCTAGGACCTCAATTTGTCTGGAAAATGGGGAAAGCATTATCCTTTGGCATGTTTTTCTCTTATTGCTGTTTTTTTTTTTCTAATTTGGTTGGTCCCATAATAATAAGTAAATATATCCCAAAATTTCTACTCTAATTTCACCCTAGCATGCCAATGTTTTTCTTGAATAATCAAACTATTATTTCATAGAAGTAATAACTTATCAATACTTGGTTCACTGTTCTGTGATCATCATGGTCAGAAGAGATATGTCATCTCCCATAAATAAACTTATGAATTATTTTTTTGTTACCAGCTTGTATCGCAATTACACACAGATGTCTTTTTCCACCCCTTTGAAATCAGTGGTACCCAGGAGAACGCTTTGGACGTACAAAGTACTTGATGAGTGTTTGTCAAGTAAATAATGATTATGTTGATTATTAATGGAAAAGAAATTAAAAGAATATGAAAGAAGAGTGCATCAATATTTCATATGGTAATGAAAAAGTCTTGCCATATTTTTCAAAATAAATGCATTTTTAAGAAAATCCACCTATGGTTGTTGTCTTAATTTTCTTAGATCACTCCTTCCCCATGTATATTAACATGTATAAAGAGGTTAGGTGTAGTGGTAGAAATATTGAAGCTTTCCATTCAAACAAGCATAATTCTGACAATCTTTTCCATGAGGCATAAAGGTTTAAGAAAAGAAGATAAAGTGTTCTCATAGCACATGAAAAGAGCAACATAAATTAGAGCATGGATAATAAGGTAACAAACTGAAGAAAGTTTCTGTTTTTCACTACACTGATTTCAAAAATTTATGGCAAAGAAATCACACCACTCACCATCAACTGAATTCATTTAAAAACAAAGTTTATATGTAAAAATAGCCCCAAATAACTGAAGAGAAATGGTTAGCATTACCATTCTAACTTGTTAAAGCCAAGAAAAAGAAAAAAAGAGGATGGAGTTAATGGAACCCACAGGCTACTGATGTGGCAGTTTATCAAATGTAGCTGTAATGAAAGATAAATAATACAGGCAATTCACACTTCATGAAAGGATAAAAGTGTCAGTGTGTAGGTACCAGTTTTACTGCAGGCCATAATCAGCAAGTAAACGAAAGTGCAATGTCTAAAAATTTTATAGCCTTCTATGAAGGCCTCGTCTTGTCAGGTATTGATTTAGGTATTCAGACGACTTCACTGGTATTAAACAAATTGAGTGTTTGTGAACTTAGAGGACATGTTCTATTTTTCCCAACAAAAGTTGCCTCAAGCTTAATGTTAAGTTGCTTCCATCACTTAAATTTATGGGGAAAAAAATAAAATTCTGAAATGATATCTTACACAATTATTTTCTTCTTAAATAGAGGGCAATCCAAAGTGAAAGTTTCATACTCTCCACCTTCTCCACAAACATGTACTCCATACTTCTTCGAAAGCTGAAAATAGGAAAACACAAAAAACAAGAAAAAAGTTTAAAATCAAACAGCATAAATGCTCTCTTAACTTATTTGGTCCTAAAAAAATTCATACAAGAAATTTTAATTCCAAAATAGTTTGCAAGGTAAGGAAAACTAATTATATTTCTGTTTCAGAGATATTTAAAGCCATTTCAGAAATGTTATCATAAGGCATAGGATCTCTAAGAATGCGAAAACTCTTACAAAAAAGGTACAACATTTTTGTTTATGATGACAGAACTTTAAGATTATTGTAAATCTGAGGAATGACACTAACTTTAGGTTCAAAGCTAGATTCAGTCACAGTGTAGTAAAAGAAAATATATACAGCCAAATTGGGCTCTCTCAACTATTTGCCTTTAAGTGGAAGGGAATAAAAATATTGTGTTCAGAGAATTTCTAAGAGATACAGGAATAGCAATATAAGGCCCTTCTGTAGTCTCTTGAGCAAAAAGAAGTAACATATACATTTATTATGCTTGCAGTTATTATTAGGAATGCTCCAAGGGCAATGAGAACTAGTAAAGTTCTAAAGCTGCAGACAAGCCTTAAGAAGGTCCAACTTGGCCTGGCATGGCGGCTTTCACCTATAATCCCAGGACTTTGGGAGGCCAAGGTGGGCAGATCACCTGAGGTCTGGAATTCAAGACCATTCTTACCAACATGGAGAAACCCCACCTCTACTAAAAATAAAAATTAGCCGGGCGTGGTGGTGCATGCCTGTAATCCCAGCTACTCAGGAGGAGGCTGAGGCAGGAGAATCGCTTGAACCCAGGTGGCAGGGGTTGTGATGAGCCGAGACCACACCACTGCACTCCAGCCTGGGCAATAAGAGTGAAACTCCGCCTCAAAAAAAAGGAAAAAAAAGAAAGGTTGGTTAACTTACAAATTTATCTAATCAAATCTGAAATTAAAAAAAAAACAAAGCAGCAAAACACAAAAAGTCTATGATTTGCATTAAGTATAAGCCATACTACTTAAATGGTCCTGATATTGAGAGTAAAAAAATTTTCTATCTGGTTGGCATATGTCTGACACATCAGTGCTGGGGAGCACTCTCCTTTCTACTCTGTGCTAATCACCTTTTCTAACAACTTTCCACCAAATGAACCTTCTAATCATAATCACATCTTTATAACTTATGACCACTCTTTGTGTGGGGAGCATACCTTATCATTTATTAGCATTCTTTTGTTAGAAAATGTTTTACTGAAGTTCTGCATAATTTCTGTAATCCACTACTAAAGAATAACTAGATTTTAAAATTAAATTTGGTATGGTTATTATCCTATAGAAGTGGTTCTCTTAGTTCCTAGTAAAATAATGTAAGCTGCTATGTTAAACCACCAACATTACCATCAAAAAAGACTAATATATTCAAGAGGAGACTTGCTAAAATCTAGTTGAACCAGTGATATTTTTAATACACATAAAATATTTCTAATACATTCATTCATTCAGTCAGTTCTTCGACAAATACTTTTTGAACAGTAATTATTAGCCAGGCCTTGCTAGATGATGAATATCCAAAAGTAAACAAGATATCCTTGGTCTCTTGAAGGTTACCAAATATACTGCACTCTATTTAACACCGCACACTAATGATGCAACACTGCTGTTGCCTCTATAAGTGGATATACAGAATCTCTTCTTCCTTTCCATTACTGATTCACAAGTATCGACATATAGGTTCCAAGTCAAGAAATTTGGATCAAGAACCCAGTGGTTTCTATGGCTGAGGAACTAAGTAGTAGTATGACTGAATCCTTACGATATCTTTTGTGGCCTCTCTAAACTTTACTAGATTCAAGCTCCAACAGACATAAGTATTCAGAGAAAAATTCACCTTTATTGGATTACTTTTAGCTGGCTCGAAGGCCCTTTGATGTCTTGAGAGAACCTTCTCAAGAAGTAAAGGCTTTGTCAGACACTTTCTTTAAAGAATCTGCTAAGACATAGCACCCTATTAAAAATCATAATCTTTGTAGCACAAAAGCATGATGTATGCATGTGATAGAACAGTTTAGGTAAGTGAAATATCCAGATGTGCACATTCCAGAGACTTATTTATGGTATACAACCTTTCCATTTACCATTCTAAAAGTTAGTGTTACTAACATTTACACTGTTCATAGAAAACAGCAACTTTATTCCTAATATGTCTTAGATCTGTCTCTGGCTTCTACTCAAAATTGGGATTATAAGCAGTAATATATAATATAGCATATAGCTAGCACTTAATCACTCCAAATACAATTTTTGCCCTTCTCTTTGATAAATTTCTCTATCAGTATCATTGTAATAAAAAATACTAAATCATTAACAAATTGTTGAAAAGTTTAATTTCTCAAAGAATTTTCCTAATTCTTTTTGTAATTTAAGTTCATAAAATAACAAACTATATTAAAAATACATAGTTTTCATACCATCTATTATTTCATTATGTTATTGTTATATGGATGTATTTAAAGCCAGGACATTTGATAAGTTCACTAAGAAAAGTACAGAGAGAACTTTAGAACCAATGCCAGGAACTAGATGCTAATAGCCTTTTCAGTTATGACAATCAAAAATGTCTGCAGACATTGCCAGATGTCATTTGTGGAAGGAAAAAAATCCCAGCTACTCAGGAGGCCAAGGCACAGAGAATCGCTTGAACCTGGGAGGCAGACGTTGCAGTCAGCTGAGATTGCAACATTGTACTGCAGCCTGGGCAACAAGAGCGAAACTCTGTCTCAAAAAAACAAATAAAATAAAATAAAATAAAATAAATCACTACTCATTGAGAACCACTGGCATAGCTGTTACCATCCCTAAGCTTGAAAAAATGAGGAGAAGGAAAAGTTAACAGAATCTAGGACAGAGAAATGGAGGACCAACTTGAGAGAAACTATGACCTCTAACAGAAAGGTCAGCAAACTCGAGGAGACCCCATTGGGAGAAAGCCAGGGGAAAAAATACCCTCACTTCCCTTTTCTTCTCTCTAGTCCTCTAGTGGAAGTAACCACTGGTCATACCCAGGTGGGATTCAAAGGACATGTGGACCCCATGATCTCTTTAGAGTTCACACAGGAAAGTTGAGCACAGGTAAAATAATCTGCAATGGGTCCTCCAATATGGGAGCATTGTATTTGGATCCCAGATTCATGGCTTTATTGCTATGACACAGGGCAAGTTATTACCTAACTTCATGTTTCAGTTGCCTCACATATAAAATGAGGACATTTTTACATCCCCTTCAGTCTCCTTGTGTTGTGGGGACTAACAACATCATAGGCACACAGCAGGCATGTACTACTGTTTTCTGTATCTGGCTCCCCAGGTTACTACAAATTCCTGTACCTATGGCTCCTCTTATCTATGAATCAAAAATACTGCACTCCTCATTTTCAAGAGTTTATAGATGAAATATTAAAATTATTTTTTATATCACCAAAAGCATATTGTATAAAAAAAGAGAGAAAAGAAGAAAAAGATCCTTTTTTTTTTTTTGATCTTAAAACCTTCTCAGTAATACAAGACAATAACCCACACATTTTACTCTGGGGATAATAGCAAGCCTTTATATTCAGAGAGCAGTTTATCTTCTCAAGGCATTGCTACATTCTTTCTTGTGTTTCCTTAAGTTATCCTAAAAGGTAGGACTTCTCCCCATATCATAAGTGGGGAAAGTCACGCTCAGTTTCTAAGATTTACTCTTTTTTATTGTTTTTCAGTCGGTCTGTTTCTGTTTTTTATTTGTTTGGATTTTTTCTCATGATTAAACGTCACCATTTTTATTTTTTGAAATTTAAAAAATAATTTATGGTAGATATTAAATAAAAGTGAAAATAGAAACTGAAGTAAATATTCACCCTGGACACATGGACACAGGGAGGGAAACATCACATACTGGGGCCTGTTGAAGGGTGGGGAAGAAGGTGAGGGATAGCATTAGGAGAAATACCTAATGTAGATGATGGGGTGATGGATGCAGCCAACCACCATGGCACGTGTATACTTATGTAACAAACCTGCATGTTCTGTACATATATCCCAGAACTTAAAGTATAATAATTAAAAAAAAATACGGCAATATCATTTCTTTAAAAATTTATTTTATAGTTTTCATTAATAGAAAAGTGTGTTTACTGTTTCACATGTATCTAAACTGTGCTGTGTTCCTTTTTAGAGAAGGTGAAAATTGGGTTGCTATCTACTGTTAGAGTAAGCTTTTTAAAAACATCTGAACAGATGTGGCTGACTTGGTTAATTTCATGGTTTGTAAGAATGACTTGGAGTCTCAGCATTTTAAAAATGAATTACTAGTAAATTAAAAAGGAACTACTTACACGAACCTATTTTTTTCTGGTACAATTATTTGAATAGACAAATATTCATATTCATAATAGCTCCACTGGAATATTGCTGATTGTTGTACTAAATGGTTAAGAGCATAATGATTTCCCTAAGATTATAATAATCATAAGTGTTGAATAAATTATTAAATAAAACATTTTCTTATATATTTTTTATTTTTTAATATTTTTGGGAAGGAAGAAAGGAAGGCAGGAAGGGAGGGAAGGAGGAAGGGAGGAAGGCAGAAAGGGAGGAAAGGAGGAAGGGAGGGAGGAAGGAAAAGATGGAGGGAAGGAAGGGAGAAATGGGGGAGGGAGGGAGGGAGGGAGAAAGGGAGGAAAGGGAAGGAAGGAATTCAAGCAATGAGAGAGACATTGCCGACCTGGATCTAGAGGTTTACAAGTTGATTTCTTTTTTTTTTCTTTTTTTTGAGAGAATAAAAAATTAGTAAAGGAGAAAAAGAAAGAGGAAGAGAAAGAGGGAGCGTGAACAAAAATATTGCTGTATTTTGAAAAAACAAATGGGTATTAATAATGGCCAATCAATGTTTCATTTAAACCTATGAGTAGGTGTGATGTGGTATTGACAAGAATGTATATTTTGTGTATTTGAAGTGGAGAGCTCTATAAATATTTATTAAGTTTACTTGTTCCAGATCTGAGTTCGAGTCTTTGATATCCTTATTAATTTTCTGTCTCATTGAATCTAAGTCTCTATGTATCTGGGTGTTAGGATCGTTAGCTCTTGTTGCATTGATCCTTTTACCACTATATATTTGTTGCTATAAAATCTATTTTATCTGCTACGAGAATTGCAACTACTGCTATTTATTTATTTATTTATTTATTTATTTATGCTCTCCATTTGGTTGGTAAATCTTTCTCCATCCCTTTGTTTTGAGTCTTTGTGTATCCTTGCATGTGAAACAGGTCTGGATGTAACATGTCGTTGGGTTTTGGCTGTGTCTTTTGATTGGGGGATTTAGTCGATTTAAATTTAGGGTTACCACCATTTGATGTTAACTGGCTGTTTGATCCATTCGTTGATGTAAATTCTTCATGTTAGTGCTCTTTACTTTTTGGTCTGTTTTTAGAAAGGCTAATACTGGTTGTTTCTTTCTGTGTGTAATGCCTCTTTCAGAAGCTCTTGTAAAGTAGGCCTGGTGGTAATAAAATCTCTGAGTACTTGCTTGTTCATAAAAGATTTTATTTTTCCTTCAGTTGTGAAGCTTAGTTTGGCTGGATATGAAATCCTGGGCTGAAGGTTCTGTTCTTTGAGGATGTTGAATATTGGCCTCCACTGTCTTCTGGCTTGCAGAGTTTCTGCTGAGAGATCTGCTGTAAGTCTGATAGGCTTGCCATTGTGGGTAACCTGACCTTTCTCTCTGGCTGCCCTTAGTATTTTCTCCTTCGTTTCAACCCTGGTGAATCTAACGATTATGTGCCTTGGGGTTGCTCTTCTTGAGTAATATATTTGTGGTGTTCTCTGTATTACCTGGGGTTGAATATTGACCTGCTTTGCTTGTTTAGGAAAAATTTCCTGAATAATATCCTGAAGGATATTTTCCAGCTTGGATTCATTCTCTCCGTCGCATTCAGCTATACCTATCAAACGTAAATTTGGTCTTTTCACATAGTCCCACATTTCTTGGAGACTTTGCTCATTCCTTTTTATCCTTTTGTCTCTAATCTTGTCCTCTTGTTTTATTTCATTAAGTTGGACTTTGACCTCTGATATCCTTTCTTCCTCTTGAACAATTCGAGTGTTTAAACCTATGCATACTTCTCGGAGTTCCTGTATTGTATTCTTCAGTTCCATTAATTCACTTATATTCCTCTCTAAATTGTCTGTTCTCAATAGGATTTCATCAAACCTTTTTTCAAAGTTCTTAGTTTCTTTACGTTGGGCTAAAATATGTTCTTTTAACTCACAGAAGTTTCTTATTATCCATTCCCTGAAGCGTGATTCTGTTATTGGGATGCGCTTTTTTCCATCAAGTCTTGTTCCGTTGTTGATGTGGAACTGTGATCATCTTTAGAGAAAGAGGTGTTCTGATTTTGAGTATTCTCAGCCTTTTTATGCTGGTTTCTTCCCATCATTGTAAATTTATCCTTCTGTCGTCTTTGAAATTACCAACTTTCAGATTAGGTCTCCTGAGTGGACGTCCAAGTTGTTAGTTCCCAGGGCCAGAACAGCGGCGTTAAGACTGATGGTGCTTTTCTGCCCAGGATTCTCCTGTCTGGCTTTTTGTGTCCATAATATGCGACTCTGCCTTCCCAGGGCTCCAAACCTCGGTCAGAAGGGGAACCAGTCTCCTTTACACTGTGCCAAAAGCTGCCGCACTGAGGTGCCGTCACAGCCGCTGCGCCGGCCTCAGGAGTAGTGCCGGGGATCCATGTGGGTCTTCCAAACCTCGGTCAGAAGGGGAGCCAGCCCTGTTTACTCTGCTCCGAGAGCTACCACGCCGAGGTGCCGGTGAAACCGCTGCGCCGGCCACAAGAGTCGCGCTGGCGACCCGTTTGACTCCTCCACTGGGGATCTTCTGCTCCGTGAGCGACCAGAATTTGTGTGAAAGTGTGGCGTCCTCTAGTTCTCCACACCCTCACTGAGAGCTGCAATCCTGAGATGTTAGCAATCGGCCATCTTGGATTGTTCACTCTTCATTTTCTTATTTTAAATCAGTCTCATTTATGTTAGTAATTTTTAAATGAAAAAAAAAAAAAGCAAAACGCATACTTCTTCACCTTCTTCCCCCACCTAGAAGAAACAATGAGGTTTACAAAAATCACCACGATTTCATTTTATAAATCGTATTCTCAACATAGAAGATAATTCATTCATAACACTTATTAAGGACATATTCATTGAATATCTACTATAGGTTTGGTATTGTTTTAGGTACTAGGGATAAAAGTGGGAGCAGCTATGTACCCTGCATAAAACAGCTTATTGTCTTGTATAGACAAAGTTAAATAAGCAATTACATATAGGGTAATGATTATTTTGGCAGATGCATGAAATGCTATGACAGTATAAAGCAGGGTACCTAACTAAAGGAACCTAAAAGCCTTCTCAAAGTAAATAAAACTTAAGCTGAGTTCTAAAGGATTAAGTTAACCAGGAAAGGTGAAAGGGGGAAGAGAGAATGCAAGAGAGAAGGAACAAGTATTTCAGAAGAAACTGCATGTGTTAAATCCCAGAGCACATGATAGGTACTAGAAATTTAAATGAGTTTGGCATAGCTGGAGCATAACTGGATGAGTAATGGCCATAAGACAAGGCTGAAAAGCTAGAGGACAGGTCTTATGAAGCTGTGTAAGACCTAAGGTTTATGACAGCTTATGGAGAAGTTTTAAGCAAAAAGTTTTTTAGCAATAAACTGACCTGATTGCATCTGTATTTTGGAAGCATCATTTTGGCTGAATGATGGAAAATGGGCCCAGTAAGTCTAGTAGCAAAAAGAACTGAGGAGTTGCTGGAGGAATCTATGAAGGAGGTGAAAGTTTCCCAAGTTGGCAAGTAGTAGTGGGGATGGAGAGAAGAGAGTAGACATTTTGAGAGATTTTCTTTGCGGGCTAAAACTGTAGGAGAGAAAATATAGTATCTTTTCCTCTTCTATCACAAGGTTCATGGTTGAGGACCTTATGACAAAATAAGAATTAGAGGAGAAAAGCAGAATAGCATACAAATTTATTTAATAAATTTTATGTGACATGGGAAGATTTCATAATGGAATGAATATTCAATTATGAAAATTATGAAATTTCTGATTCAATTATGAAACAGAAAAAAAATTTTTTTTTGAGAGTTGTGCAGAAGTATGAATGAAGGGCAAAAGGGTATGATGTAATGATAATAAACTGGGGTGGAACTTAGAAAGACCAATTTGTTCATATCCTTTTCTGTAACCCTATGTGACATTTCTTTCCACTGGGTGTAGACAGGATGGCTCTGGAATGAAGGTCTTATTACTTTAGTGGAAGGTCAAAGAATTCTTTTATGGCCCACTTCAGAACCATACAACGAATGGAGGGAGGTCAGAAAGCGAGTTTTCTGCTTCTGGTGTTTCCTCAGATGTCGAGATGGCATGTTTGGGGGTAGTGTGTCCAGAACTCCATTAAAATTAATGATTAATTAAATGGAGGACCGAAGAAAGTTAAAAAAGAAATTTAGGGAAATTCCTAGCTTTCGGCATTTGGGAAGTAGATAGATGGTAGTTCTGTTTGCTGGTATAGAGATCTTCGTATGGGTAGTAGTTATCCTTTTCCAATTTATGTGGCATGTAATACCACTCATCTCTCAAATCTTTCTGATTATCTTCCTTAAGCTTCCACATTACTAAATTTTCTAAGTTATTGTTATGCTTCTCTGACTCCTTTCCCTCCTGCTGTTTCTAAGTTATATATATCCCTCACAGTTTTCTCTAGAGTACATTCTTCTCTCTTAATATGTTCCCCATAATAGCACCATGCATGCCATGGCTTTAACCATCACCTTTATGCTATTCTGTTGCTGCTAATTCTAATACTATCACTACTAATTAAAGACTATTTGGTTTATGCCTTAAGGTTAAGATAATGATATTATCATCTTATTTAATAGTCAAAATAACTTTTAAAAATGAAAAAGAGCACAGGCTTGAAATCAGACAAACATAAATTCCAGTTTTGCTACTTCCCAGCTGGGCAATAGAAATACTCAACCTATGAGTGATTCTTCGTCATAAATAATCATACCTATCTCATAGATGATTAAATAAAATAATGCATAAAAAGCACTTAGAAGAGTGTACAGCACTAAGTAAGCACTTAATAATAACACAACTTAATTCAAAGAGCAGGTAAAGCGCATGTTGTAGTGAGGCACAGTGAAAGCACCACTGCACAATTAATTAACAGCATTGGCTTTGGAGACAAATTCTTGGTTCAAATCTTGGCTGTCACTTTCTAGCTACATGATCTTAAGTTACGTAAGTGCTTTCTCTGAGCCTTGAACCTGTGATCTGTAAAATGAAGAGGACAATAGTACCTACCTCATAGGAGAGCTGTTTTGAGGAATAAAATCATATGAATGGAATGCCTAAGTTCCGTTCAGCACATACTCAATAAAGGGGCTGCTAGTTTTACTTTTTTACTCTTTTCCAGAGATAAAAACTAGCTTGATTTGCAAAAGTTATCAGCTTAGAACAAAACAAAACCAGGATTTAAAGTCATGTTTGACTCTTTATAATATCTTGATAGATAACAAACCTTAGTCTTTAGCTTGAACATGTCAATTGTGCTCCAATCTCATAGGTTCAAAGATATATGCCTTTGGTTTATATGTTTTAATATAAAATTAAATATATCTAAGATTAAGCTTATCATGTTCTTTCTCAACCCTGTTCTCCTCTGCAGAAATGAATGTTTCCAGTTTTCCCAATCATTATGTGTGAATAATCGTCCTTTTCTAGCTTCTGGCAAATTGGTCCTAATTTCTTTTTCAATATTCCATTAAAAGTTTTTCTTTCAGCTTTGTTCCATCTCTCTATCCCTACTATCAGTGGTTACAGACTGTGAGTCCTCACACCTGTTTCCCATAACTCCTAATGCATGAATACGGCAGCCAGACTAAATCTCCTGAGATCTCTTTTAATAATATAAATCTCAGTTGTAGAGACTTCTAAATCTTATTTCTTACCCCAAATCACCTGGCCCATCTCTCAAGCCTCTTTATGAATCGGTCTTATATTCCAACCTAACCTATTCTTACTGATTTACCAACACCAGCTCTTAGTTTCATTTAGACCAATTTCTTTGTTGTCCTTGAATGCCTTCTTGCCAAAGAGTCTTCATGCATATTGATTCACTTTGTTACCACCAGTTGTGTAGATTTCACCCCATTCTTTGAATCAGTCCTAACCGTTTCATCAGTTACTTGAGGTCATGTAGTATCTTTCATCTTTTAGTTCCCAAGTGCACTTATAGTAAGTATTAGTTTGACTTTACCTAGTTTAATTTATTAGGGATTCCCTCCCTCACTTTCTATACTCTACGTTCCATGGAAAATGCCACACCTTTGATTCATTTTGTAGTTCTTATAGCAGTTAGCATGGAACTGGACATAGAAGTCCTCACAGATCCTTGAGTAAGTATCAGTACTGCATGACATGATCAACTAACAGCTACACTACAACATGCTTCAGATAAATGTGAGGGTCATATTGGAATAGCCACCAACTGCAGAGGACCTGCACCTCTTCTTGTTAAATACTATAATAAATAGACACTACTGCCAGTTATGCCACTTAAAACACAACTTTAAGGAACCCACTCTTTAGAACCTTCAGTTACTCCTCATTGTTTACATAACTGAATCCTCCTTCAGTATTCAAAATCTCTCACATTGTGGCTTCAAATTCCTTTGTCAGCTTTGTCAATTTATATACACTTATCACAATGCAAGAATTCCTCTGGCTGATCCTACCATCATGACCTCTAGCCAAAATATGGTTTATCACCACACTAGCAGAAACTAACCGAGTCCCATTCGACCTATCAGATGGGGAAGCAAAGTTAGTCTCCAGCTTTAACGTTAAATATGTCACAGGCTCATTTGTCCTTCAATACTCAAAATATATTCCAAATAAATGAGACTAACTTCTGAAGATACATTGTGATTCTCTTTCCTCACGTGTTGGTACAAATTATTCTCTTACCTATAATAACTCAGCCAGTCAAAAATCCTATCTATCCTTCAAGTTCATTAGGGCAATTAATTTGTCTCTGAAGTTACCGTGAATCATCTCATAACACGTAATTTTTCCTTAAAATTCTGTGATACATGTTTTTTACTCTCTTAAGAGTACATTTTAGTACACCTTATAATTTTCATTTATAATAGCTACTGGATGTCTCAATCATAAAGGTCAATATATCCTTCCAACTTGGTTATGCTCAAAGTTCAAAATTTTTTCTCAAAGATGTTCCAACCCCTTTTGACTTCCAAGGTCAGTTAAAGGCATTCTTTTCCATAAAGTCACCACTGCAGGGAAAAAGTCTTAAAATTCTTTCTCACCCACAACATCAAATTGATTTTTGTGAAATTTTCTTTCCCTTTTGTCTTTTAAGTAACAGGTAACTGGTATTGCAAATTGTGCTTTGGTCAAACCCATAAGGAAGACAAGTTAACTTTTATAAAAGAGAGATAAAAAATGTGTTAATTAGCAAGAACTGGATCAAATATTTTATGAGTTAGAAAATAACTTAGAAAAGGAAGTTTGTATTTTTATGTGTCTTTCTTGAGTTACAAATAAATACATCCCCTAACAACCTTTAAGCTTGAAATCTAAGTTGTATTTATCCAGGTTTAGCTCTTATAGCACCCAGCAGAATGGTATGCTTCTTAAGTAGTCAATACATTTCTGTTTATCTTTGACTCAAGGCTAGAGGCCAGATTTCCCAATTCTTCTGGCTTAGAAAAAGCAACTAAACCTATATACTCACAATTTTGAAAAATATAATTTCACTCTTCCATTTAGCACACGACTTTTACTTAGATGATCATAAGAAATCTCAAAGAATAACTGCTACTGGTAAAGTTGGTAGATTGAATCCATGCATCTACTCTCACTCTCTTTTAAAATGTTACCAGAAAATATATCATATAATGGCATAAACCCACAGAGATGGAGACAGAGGAGAAAAGGTGACAGCATTAACCAATTTATCAGAACCAAAAATACTGAGCCTGTGACCAACAGTGGGGAATGCCGAGGACCAATGTGATTTACACAATAGAATAACCAAAAGGGTAAGAAGTTGGTGACACCAGGTACCTCTAGAAGTGAGAGGGAAAGAAAAAGGGCACTAATTAACAAGCAGTCAGATTCTTAGGTCCCTCTTTAGGCTGGCTACTGCTTCACTTCTACCCTGGCAGAATGCTGGAGGTTTAATCCTTACCACAGATAAACAGAGGAACTGGCCTTGGAGTAGTAAGACATAGTTAAGGACAGAGGTATATAATAAAAATAGATAGAATCAATTAATGTATATACATAAGATTCTGAGACCTCTAGCTATTTTTCCCACTAAACTCCCGGAAAAAAGCAAATTACAGCATGCTGTCACCTTAAAAACAGGAGAATGGAGAATCCTTTGCTTTGGAATATGAACAGCTCACATTAAGTAGTCTTGCTATACTTTCTGTGATACTGTGAAATAGTAAGAAATAAATGTCTGTTCTCTGCCTCTGGTTCCCAAGATGGAGCTCCTAATACTCTTGTAGCTAGAAGTGCCAGGATAATCTTTTGTTCTGACATCTGGTCTTTGACCCCAGTTCTGGAGACAGAGCTCCTAAGACCTTTGTAATTTCCTGAGTGATACAAATGTCTTTTGTTCTAATGAGATGATCTTTGGTGGGCTCTTGGATAGCCTCAGGATGGGAAATGGTTGCCAGGGAAACCAACCCTGTGATTACAGAGGTGGAACTTACAGCCCCATCCCCTAGCTACCTAGAAATAAAAAAGTGCTGAAAGTTTAGTTGCTCACCAACGGCCAATGATGTAATCAATCATGCGTACATAATGAAGCCTCCATAAAAATCGAAAAGGAGAGGGTTCGGAGAGCTTCCAGATCGCTGATCACATGGAGCTGCTTAGAGGTGATGCTCTAAAAGACAGCCTGGAATCTCCATGCCCCTTCCCACATACATTGCCCTATATGTCTCTGCCTCTGGCGGTTCATCTGTATCCTAAATAATATCCTTTATCAATAAACCAGTAAATGTAAGTAAAGTATTTTCCAGGGTCTATGATCTGCTCTACAAATTAATAGAACCCAAGAAAAAGGTCATGGGAATGACTGATTTATGGCTAGTTAGTCAAAAGTATAGGTAATGACCTGCTTGTGATTGGCATATGAAGTGGTGGCAGTCCTGTGGGACTGAGCCTTTAACCTGTGGTATCAGAATTGAATTGAATTGTAACAAAGACGGTGTCTGCCGGAGAATTGCTTGATGTTTGGGAAAAACCTCATACATCTAGTGTCACAAGGGTTGTATTGAGTGGTGTGCAAGCAAAGAGAAAAAAATAGTTTTTCTTCAGATTCCCCTGTAGCAACTTTAACCCACAGTCAAAAAGCCCCATCCACATACCTAGTGCTTACAATCAAATTCTTAAGATCCTGCTCTTAAAAATTAGTGTAATAACACAGATTATAAGAAAGGAATACTTCTAAATGAAAAGAACAATTCTAAAATGAAAGTTAGAGACCAAAGCAAACAGTGAGGAAAACAGACTATGCATGGGAGAAGAAAATGAAAACAAACAAAAGCTATCAATATTAGGGAGATTAGAGAATGTGTTACAATAAGGATGAGTTATTACAGATTTAAATAAAAAGAACATTTAAAGAACAAAAAATAAGCCTTTAAAAATTAAAAATGACATAAAAACAAGATGAGAAGACAAAGTTGAGAAATTCAATAACAAAATGAATTAGATAAAAATTAGGAGAAAAAAGTAAAAAGTTAAAAAACAACTAAAGAACAGAAATAAAGGATAATTTATAGAACAATAGAAATTCTAAAAGCAGAGCCAGAGGGGAGGTACATCAATAAAATAATTCCAGAAAACTTCCCACAACCCAAATTTCTAAACTGAAAATGATTCCCGTTGCAGTGCAGTAGATAAAAACATACACACCCAAGATACACCCAAGAGTAACAATTCTAGGGGCAAAGAAATATCCTATACACTTCCAAAAAAAAATGGAGAGAGATGGAGAAGGTCATCACATACATTTAGTCAGGAATCAGAATGGCTTTGGGCTTTTCAACAGTACACCAAGCTACAAGGCAATGAAGTAATACTATCAACATCCAGAAGAAAATCATTCCCAAAACAGAATTCTATGACCTACAGAATCAAGCAAATGCGAGAAAAGATTGAAGACATTTTCAGGTATTCACAGTCCTCAAAAATTTACTCCCATGGGCTCTTTCTTAGAAATCTCTCATAGAATGTGCTTCACAAAAATAAGAGTAAACAAAGACAAAGAAAAACACTGGATCCAGGCCATAAGGACTCCAACAAAGAAAGAAGGTAAAGGGAACCCTAGTATTATAAGGACACACTTGAATGTAAGCCTTGTAAGAGGCATAGCGAGAACCTGGTTCATATTAGATCAAGTCAGAAGGCTCTGGAAAAGACTTCTTCAGGAAGAAGCTGAAAAAATACTTCATATGTCTGAACATCTGGTTAAAAGATTAGAAAATGGGCAATGAGTGTAGCACTGGATTTGTGATAAGTACAGAGACTACTAAATAAATTAAACAAGACAATTATTCACTCAAGATAAAAAAATAAAAGTTGTACAGAAAAAAAAGGTTTATTACCAGAATTTATTACCTGACTCAGCTGTGTATTGGGTTTTTATAGTTATTATAATATAAACACTGGATATTGATATAATCAAAATTGCAATATAACAATATGGGAAGATAGATGGGGGGAAAGAGAACACATATGTAATGGAAGGAAAGAAAATAAACACAGTGAAATCTGGATATTCCAGAGTGGGAAGTCAATAAATAATGCAAATATTAGTGGTGGTTGTATGAAATCATGAAGTAATAATGAAAACATACAATTAAGAATCATAGAGGTAAATATCAAAAACAACACAGACGGCTGTTTCTGTATCAAAGACTGAAGAACCATTTGAGAATATAAGCCTTAACTAACATTTAAAAATATGACAAAATTAGCTTTTCTGCCAGTGGAAGCAGCCAAGGAAGCATTGTTAAAGTCTCTCTTCGCCCTGACATCCTGTCTAAGTCAGAGTCTCCTAAGGAGGCAGAACAGCTGAGGAAGCTCTTCACTAAAGGGCTGAGCTTTGAAACAACTGATGAGAGCCCGAGAAGCCATTCTAAGCAATGGGAAACACTCACGGACTGCATGGTAATGAGAGATCCAAACACCAAGTGCTCCAGAAGCTGTGAGTTTGTCACCTATGCCACTGTGAAGGATGTGAATGCAACCATGAGTGCATGGCCACACAAGGTGGATGGAAGGGTTGTGAAACCAAAGAGAGCTAACAGAAGATTCTCAAACACCAGATTACCACTTAAATGTGAAGATATTTGTTGATGGGATTCAAGAAGACACTGAAGAACATTACCTAAGAGATTACTTTGAACAGTATGGAAAAACTGAAGTGCCTGAAATCATGACTGACAAAGACAGTGGCAAGAAAAGGGGCTTTGCATTTGTAACCTTTGACAACCCTGACCCCATGGATAAGACTGTCATTCAGAAACACCATACTGTGAATGGCCAAAACTGTAATGTTAGGAAAGCCCTATCAAAGCAAGAGATGGTTAGTGCTTCATCCAGCCAAAGAGGACAAAGTAGTTCTGGAAAATTGGTGGTGGTCATGGAGACAGTTTCAGTGGGAATGACAACTTTGGTAGTGGAGGAAGCTTCAGTGGTTGTGGTGGCTGTGATGGCAGCTGTGCAGGTGCTGCTAAATATGGTGGCAGTGGGGATGGCTATAATGGATTTGATAATGATAGTGATAATAAAGGAAGTGGCCCTGGTTACTGTGGAGGAAGTAGAGGCTATGGAAGTGATGGGCAGGGTTATGGAAATCAGGGCAGTGGCTATGGCATGAGTGGCAGCTATAACAATGGAGGCGGAGTGGCTTTGGATGTGATAGAAACTACAATTACTTTGGTAATTAAAACATTCGATCTTCAAATTTTGGACCCATGAAGGTAGGAAACTTTGGAGGCAGAAACTCTGGCTCCTGTGATAGTGGAGGCCAATACTTTGCCAAAACATGAAACCAAGGTGGCTATGGTGGTTCTAGTAGCAGCAGTAGCTATGACAGTGGCAGATTTTAATTACTGCCTAGAAACAAAGCTTAAGAAGAGAGGAGAACCAGAGAAGCCACAGGGAAACTACAGGTTACAACAGATTTGTGAACTCAGCTAAGCACAGTGGTGGCAGAGCCTAGCTGCTACAAAGACATGTTTTAGACAAATACTCATGTGTATGGGAAAAATACTCGAGAACTGTATTTGTGACGAGTTGTCTAACAGGTTTACAGTGTGGAAAGTGTAAAGCATTCCAATAAAGGGTTTTAAGGTAGATTTTAATTTTTTTGTACCCATGTTGTTGATTGCTAAATAGTCTGATCATGACACTGAATAAATGTGTCTTTTTAAAAAATGTGCTGTGTATAGTTAGTCTACTCTGAGGCATTCGTGGTAAATGTCCTCAACAGTGTAAAGTTAGAATTCCTTCAGGGTGATGCCAGGTTCTATCTGGAATTTATATACAACCTGATTGGCTGGAGAAGCCATTGCCTTCAGAAACCTTTGTGTAGTTGAATTGATAGTTACCATTGCGACCTAAAGTTCACCATTAAAAGGGATTAACCAAGCAAAATCATGGAATAATTGGTTATAAAAATGATTTCTGGCATATCTTATACAATATATCTAAACTGAATAATGGTACCAGATAAAATTATAGATTGGACTGAAGCTTGTGTATCATCCATTACCGTGTATAATCAATAAACTAATTTTCTTTTAAAAATTACAAAATTAGGATACTATTAATAAACAATGAAACTGTTTAAAGAATAGTTCTACATCTTTAATAATGTAATTTGTATCAAAATTCACCTTTTTGGAAAATGAGAAAATGGTCTTAAAACAAAAAACCCACAAAAAATAAAACCCTTATGTAATCCATCATTCACTTATAAGTTGATAATTTTAAAATTCTGCAGTTTAAGAAACAATGGCTAACATTATTTCATAGAGTAATGTATAACCCTTAAAGCTTTTTATTCTTTAACCCAGAAATTACTTTCCTAAGAACTTAAGAAAACAGTAACAAGAAATGTGCATGAAGACTTATTAGAAAACATGAAAATCCCGAGGACTCAAGATGGCGCTGTGAGAACAACCCAGGACTGGAGCTCTTCTCGTTGAATCCGCAAACGGTGAGTCAGAGCGGCATTTCCAGACTGATCTTTGTTGCCTACAGAATGGGGAACTCCCAAGTATAAAAAAGACATGGGACGCAAGGCAGTAGGTCTGCCTGGCGAAGCCGGCAACCTGAGACTTGAGAGGGCTGGACTTGAGACTGAACGAGACTTGGACAGTAGGCCAGCCCAGGGGATTGCAGGGATTGGGATACCCAGTGGGACGAACAAAACCGCGATTTCAAACTATCCCGAGCAGACGGTCCGAGACGCTCTGTGGGGGAGGGGCATCCACCACTACCGAGGCAACCCGCCCCAACTGAGATACATGCCCATTGCTGACGCAGCCAGCCATTGCCGAGGCAACCCGTCCCTACTGAGATACACGCCCACTGCTGACGCAGCCTGCCGTTGCTGAGGCAACACGCTACAACGAAGAGACTCCGCCGCAGGGCATGGCGGAGACCACAGCAGAGCCGGCAGGAACAGTGCGAATCACACAACCGCAGGGCGGAGCCTCGACAGCCAAACAGAGGCTAGTCTGACTTCTAGCTGGGCAGGACACCTGATCGGACATCCAAAAATAAAGCCCAAACCCCTCAACACAGAGCATTTGAGAAAAAAAAAAAAAGGGTTTTTTAATGAGCTCTGTTGCAGCAGAATAAAACATAGCAGCTTAACAGCCCTGAATGAACAACAGAGTGCACAGCTCAGCAATTAAACCCCTATAAAGTACAAACTGTCTCCTCAAGCAGCTCCCTGACCCCTCTATATCCAAAAGACTGATATTAGGCAGGCATCATCCTGGGACAAAGAGAGCAGAAAAAGAAACTGGTAGCATCCCTCGCTGTGCCACAGCTACTAGAGGTGCACCCCAGACAAGCAGGGTCTGGAGCGGACCTCAACAGTCGTACAGCGAAGGGGCTAGACTGGTAGAAGAAATACCAAGCAACAGAAATACTTCATCATCAACATTCTGGGCGTCCACTCAGAGACCCAAACGAAAAGTCAGCAACTACGCAGACGACCAGTGGACAAATCCACAGAGATGGGAAAAAACCAGCGCAAAAAGGAGGAAAACACCCAAAACCAGAACACCTCGCCTCCTAGAAAGGACCAAAACTCCTCACCAGCAAGGGAACAAAGCTGGACGGAGAATGACTGTGACGAAATGACGGAATTAGACTTCAGAAGGTGGATAATGAGAAACTTTTGTGAGCTAAAAGATCATGTATTAAATCAATGCAAAGAAACTAAGAACCTTGAAAAAAGATCTGAAAAAAGATTCGAGGAAATGATAAAAAGAATGGATACCTGAGAGAGGAATATGAATGAATTAAAGGAGCTGAAAAACACAATACGAGAACTTCGGGAAGCAAACACAAGTTTAAATAGCCGAATTGACCAAGCAGAAGAAAGAATATCTGAAGTCGAAGACCAACTCAATGAAATAAAACGAGAAACCAAGATCAGAGAAAAAAGTGCAAAAAGGAATGAACAAAGTCTCCAAGAAATGTGGGACTATGTGAAAAGACCTAACCTACGTTTGATAGGTGTACCAGAAGGGGACGAAGAGAATGAATCCAAGCTGGAAAATACTCTTCAGGACATCATCCAGGAAAATTTCCCCCACCTAGCAAGACAAGCCAACACTCAATTGCAGGAAATACAGAGAACACCACAAAGATATTCTGCAAGAAGAGCAACCCCAAGGCACATAATCGTCAGATTCAACAGGGTTGAAATAAAGGAGAGAATACTAAGGGCAGCCAGAGAGAAAGGTCGGGACACCCACAAAGGGAAGGCCATCAGACTCACAGCAGATCTCTCAGCAGAAACACTACAAGCCAGAAGAGAGTGGGGGCCAATATTCAACATTCTTAAAGAAAAGAACTTTCAACCCAGAATTTCATATCCAGCCAAACTGAGCTTCAGAAGTGAAGGAAGAATAAAATCCTTTGCGAACAAGCAAGTACTCAGAGATTTTGTCACCACCAGGCCTGCTTTACAAGAGCTCCTAAAAGAGGCACTACACATAGAAAGGATCAATCAGTACCAGCCATTCCAAAATCACACTGAATGCTAAAGAGCTTCAACATAATGAAGAATCTACAACAACTAACAGGCAAAACAGCCACTTAGCATCAAAATGGCAGTATCAAATTCACACATAACAATATTAACCCTAAATGTAAATGGACTAAATGCACCAATCAAAAGACACAGACGGGCAAATTGGATAAAAAGCCAAAACCCATCAGTGTGCTGTATCCAGGAAACCCATCTCACATGCAAGGATACACAAAGGCTCAAAATAAAGGGATGGAGGAAGATTTACCAAGCAAATGGAAAGCAAAAAAAAGCAGGAGTTGCAATTCTCATCTCTGATAAAATAGACTTTAAAGCAACAAAGATCAAAAGAGACAAAGAAGGCCATTACATAATGGTAAAAGGATCGATACAACAAGAAGAGCTAACGATCCTAAACATATATGGACCCAACACAGGAGCACCCAGATACATAAGGCAAGTTCTTAATGACTTACAGAAGGACTTAGACTACCACACAATAATAGTGGGAGACTTTAACACTCCACTGTCAATACTAGACAGATCAACCAGACAGAAAATCAACAAGGATATCCAGGGCTTGAACTCAGACCTGGAGCAAGCAAACCTGGTGGACATTTACAGAACTCTCCACCCCAAATCCACAGAATACACATTCTTCTCAGCACAACATCACACCTACTCTAAAATTGACCACATAATTGGAAGTAAAGCACTGCTCAACAAATGCAAAACAACTGAAATCATAACAAACAGCCTCTCAGACCATAGTGCAATCAAGTTAGAACTCAGAATTCAGAAACCGACCCAGAACCGCACAGCTTCATGGAAACTGAACAACTGGCTCTTGAATGTTGACTGGGTAAACAACGAAATGAGGGCAGAAATAAAGAAGTTCTTCGAAACCAATGAGAACGAAGACACAACATGCCAGAACCTCTGGGACACATTTAAAGCAGTCTCTAGAGGAAAGTATATAGCAATAAGTGCCCATATGAGGAGAATGGAGAGATCCAAAACTGACACCCTATCGTCAAAATTGAAAGAGCTAGAGAAGCAAGATCAAAAAAACTCAAAACCAGCAGAAGACAATAAATTACTAAGATCAGAGCTGAGCTGAAGGAGATTGAGACATGAAAAACCCTTCAAAAAATCAATAAATCCAAGAGCTGTTTTTTTGAAAAGATCAACAAAATAGACAGACCACTAGCCAGATTGATTAAAAATAAAAGAGAGAACAACCAAATAGATGCAATAAAAAATGATAAAGGGGAAATCACCACAGATTCCACAGAAATTCAAACCAACATCAGAGAATATTACAAACAACTATATGCGCATAAACTAGTAAACCTGGAAAAAATGGATAAATTCCTGGACTCCTGTGTCCTCCCAAGCCTAAACCAGGAGGAAGCTGAAACTATGAATAGACCAATAACAAGGTCTGAAGTCGAGGCAGCAATTAAGAGCCTACCTCACAAAAAAAGCCCAGGTCCAGACGGGTTCACAGCCGAATTCTACCAGACACACAAGGAGGAGCTGGTACCATTCCTTCTAAAACTATTTCAAACAATCCAAAAAGAGGGAATCCTTCCCAAATCATTTTATGAGACCAACAACATCCTGATACCAAAACCCGGCAGAGACCCAACGAGAAAAGAAAACTTCAGGCCAGTATCCATGATGAACATAGATGCAAAAATCTTCAATAAAATATTGGCAAGCCGATTGCAACAGCAAATCAAAAAACTTATTCATCATGATCAAGTAGGATTCATCCCGGGGATGCAAGGCTGGTTCAACATACGCAAGTCTATCAACGTAATTCACCACATAAACAGAACCAAAAACAAAAACCACATGATTATCTCAATTGACGCAGAGAAGGCATTTGACAAAATTCAACAGCCCTTTATGCTAAAAACCCTCAATAAACTCGGTATCGACGGAACGTATCTCAAAGTAATAAAAGCTATTTATGACAAACCAACAGCCAATATCATACTGAATGGGCAAAAACTGGAAGCATTCCCTTTGAAATCTGGCACTAGACAAGGATGCCCTCTCTCACCACTCCTATTCAATATATTACTGGAAGTTCTAGCCAGAGCAATCAGGCAAGAAAAAGAAATAAAGGGTATTCAAATAGGAAAGGTGGAAGCCAAATTGTCTCTATTTGCAGACGACATGATAGTATACCTATAAGACCCCATTGCCTCAGCCTAAAAACTCCTGAAACTGATAAACAACTTCAGCAAAGTCTCAGGATATAAAATCAATGTGCAAAAATCACAAGCATTCATCTACACCAATAACAGACTTAAAGAAAGCCAAATCAAGAGCGAACTGCCATTCGCAATTGCTACAAAAAGAATAAAATACCTTGGAATACAACTCACAAGGAACGTAAGGGACCTCTTCAAGGAGAACTACAAACCACGGCTCAACGAAATCAGAGAGGACACAAACAGATGGAGAAACATTCCATGATCATGGTTAGGAAGAAATAATATCGTGAAAATAACTATACTGCCCAAAGTAATTTACAGAATCAATGCTATCCCCATTAAGCTACCATTGACTTTCTTCACAGAACTGGAAAAAACCACCATGAACTTCATATGGAACCAAAAGAGAGCCCGCATAGCCAAGTCAATTCTAAGCAAAAAGAACACAGTGGGGGGCATCACACTACCGGATTTCAAACTATACTACAGGCTACAGGAATCAAAACAGCATGGTACTGGTACCAAAACAGAGATATAGACCAATGGAACAAAACAGAGGCACCGGAGCCAACACAACATACATACAACTATACAATCTTTGATAAACCTGACAAAAACAAGCAATGGGGAAAGGATTCCATGTTTAACAAATGGTGTTGGGAAAACTGGCTAGCCATGTGCAGAAAGCAGAAACTGGACCCCTTCCTGACACCTTACACTAAAATTAACTCCAGATGGATTAAAGACTTAAACATAAGACCTGGCACCATAAAAACCCTAGAAGGAAATCTAGGCAAAACTATCCAGGACATAGGAGTAGGCAAGGACTTCATGAACAAAACACCAAAAGCATTGGCAACAAAAGCCAAAATAGACAAAATGGGACCTAATCAAACTCCACAGCTTCTGCACGGCAAAAGAAACAGTCACTAGAGTGGATCGGCAACCAACAGAATGGGAAAAAATTTTCGCAGTCTACCCATCTGACAAAGGGCTGATATCCAGAATTTACAAACAACTCAAGCAGATTTACAGGAACAAAACAAACAAGCCCATTCAAAAGTGGGCAAAGGATATGAACAGATACTTTACGAAAGAAGACATATATGAGGCCAACAATCATATGAAAAAATGCTCATCGTCACTGGTCATCAGAGAGATGCAAATCAAAACCACATTGAGATACCATCTCACGCCAGTTAGAATGGCGATCATTAAAAAATCTGGAGACAACAGATGCTGGAGAGGATGTGGAGAAAAAGGAACACTTTTACACTGTTGGTGGGAGTGTAAATTAGTTCAACCATTGTGGAAGACAGTGTGGCGATTCCTCAAGGCCTTAGAAATAGAAATCCCATTTGACCCAGCAATCCCATTACTGGGTATATATCCAAAAGACTATAAATCATTCTACTATAAGGACACATGTACACGAATGTTCATTGCAGCACTGTTTTCAATAGCAAAGACCTGGAATCAACCCAAATGCCCAATGATAATAGACTGGATTGGAAAAATGTGGCACATATACACCATGGAATATTATGCAGCAATCAGAAATGATGAGTTCGTGTCGTTTGTAGGGATATGGATGAATCTGGAGAACGTCATCCTCAGCAAACTGACACAAGAACAGAAAATGAAACACCGCATATTCTCACTCATAGGTGGGTGATGAAAAATGAGAACACATGGACACAGAAAGGGGAGTACTAAACACTGGGGTCTATTGGGGGAAAAGGGGAGGGCCAGTGGGAGGGGGAGGTGGGGAGGGATAGCCTGGGGAGAAATGCCAAATGTGGGTGAAGGGGAGAAGAAAAGCAAAGCACACTGCCAGGTGTGTACCGACACAACTGTCTTGCATGCTCTGCTCATGTACCCCAAAACCTATAATCCAATAAAAAATTAAAAAAAAAAAAAAAAAAGAAAACATGAAAATCATAAAATTATTTTTAATGATTTAGAAAAACCAAACTTCCAAACAGATAACTTATAATTTCTTATATATTAATTTTATTATGCATATGTCATAAGTAAATAAGTAATTATACATTCACATATAAGATACAAATGGTTAAAATCTTCCCAGCCATTAAAAAATGTATTTTCAAAGTATACTTAGGTGAGGAAATGAACATAGCATGTTAGAAGGGAGGCAAAACTGTATGTACAGTTGAATCCCATTATGTAAATAAAATCTATACAAGTGCTTAATAACATAAAACCTTGAATATAAAACAAATTCTCAGAAAATAAATCATGAGAAAATACACGAATATGTGGATCGTGTACACCATGGGGTAAGAAAGGTATGGTTTTTATTTGCTTTTCTACACTTTTTTATATTTTGAGTTTTCAGCAATAGGTATTTTTATTATTCTGGTGTTTTGTTTTTAAGGTTTCCATTAAAAATTGTTTAGTTTTATGGGTATATAGTAGGTATATATATATTTATGGAGTACAGGAGATATTTTGGTACAGGTATTTTCATATTTTGTAATAATCACATCACAGGAAGTTTGGCATCTATCTGCTGAAGCGTGCATCCTTTGTATTAGAATCAATCCAATCACACTCAGTTATTAAAAATTGTTAAATTATTATTGACTATAGGCCCCTGTTGTGCCATCAAATAATAGGACTTATTCATCCTTTATTTTTATACTTTTAAGACAGGGTCTTACTTTGTCACCAAAAAAGAAGGGTAGTGACACAATCATGGCTCGTGGCACCCTTGATTTCCTGGACACAGGTGATCCCCCCACCTCAGCCTCCCAAGTAGCTAAGATAGGCAAGTGTCACCATGCCTTGCTAGTGTTCATCTTTTTTGTGGAGTCAATATTTTGCCACATTGCCCAAGCTGGTCTTCAACTCCTGGACTGAAGCAATCTACTCTCTCAAAGTTCTGAAATTAAAGGCATAAGCCATCATGCGCAGCTTATTCATTCTTTCTACTTTTTTTTTTGTACTCATTAACCATCTCCACCTCCCTGGTGGTCCCCCACTACCATTTCCAGCCTTTGGTAACCATCCTTTTAGTTTCTATCTCCATGAGCTCAGTTGTTTTGATTTTTAGATCCCACAAATTAAGTGAGAATGTGTGATGTTTGTATTTTTGTGCCTGGTTTATTGCACATAACATTATGACCTCTCCAGGTCCATCCATGTTGTTGCAAATAATAAAATCTCATTTTTAAAAATGGCTGAATAGTACTCCATTGTGTATAAGTGGTACATTTTTTAAATCCATTCATATGTTGATGAATGATTTAGTTGCTTCCAACTCTTAGCTATCGTGAACAATGCTGCAACAAAGATGGGAGTGTACATATACCTTTGATATACTGATTTTCTTTATCCTGGATATATATATAGCAGTGGGATTGCTGGATCATACAGTAGTTCTATTTTTTAGTTTACCGAGGAGCCTCAAAACTGTTCTCCATAGTGGTTATAGTAATGTATATTCCCACAGACAGCATATGCACATCCTCATCAGTATTTATTGCCTATTTTTTGGATGAAAGCCATTTTACCCAGTGTGAGATGATATGTCATTGTAGTTTTGATTTGCATTTCTCTGGTCATCAATGATGTTGAATACATTTTCCTATGTCTTAGATAGCGAAGCAAGATATCTGTATGTCTTCTTTTGAGAAATGTCTATTCAATTCTTTCACCCATTTAGAAAATATTTTTAAATTTATTTATTTGACTTGAGGTGCATACTATATCTGGCATTTCTCCCCCATGTTATCCCTCCCCACCAGTCGCTGTCTCTCCCCTACCCCCCCAACTTCCCCCAGTGTGTGATGCTCCTCTCCCTGAGTCCACATGTTCTTGTTGTTCAACACCCACCTATGAGTGAGAACATGCGGTCTTTGATTTTCTGTTCTTGTGTCAGTTTGCTGAGAATGATGGTTTCCAGATTCATCCAAGTCCCTACAAAGAACATAAACTCATCATTTTTTATGGCTGCATAGTATTCCATGGTGTACATGTACCACATTTTCTTTGTAGAGTCTATCATTGATGGGTATTTGGGTTGGTTCCAGGTCTTTGCTATTGTACACAGGGATACAATGAACATACATGTGCATGTATAACAGAATGATTTATAGTTCTTTGGGTATATACTCAGTAATAGGATTGCTGGGTCAAATGGAATTTCTATTTCTAGATTTTTGAGAAATCACCACACTGTCTTCCACAATGGTTGAACTAATTTACACTCCCACCAACTGTGTAAGAGTGTTCCTATTTCTCCACATCCTCTCCAGCATCTGTTGTCTCCAGATTTTTTAATGATCGCCATTCTAACTGTCGTGAAATGATATCCCAGTATGGTTTTGATTTGCATTTCCCTAATGACGAGTGATGATGAGCATTTTTTCACATGTTTGATGGCTTATGTCTTCATTTGAAAGGTGTCTCTTCACATCCTTCGCCCAGGTGAACGAGGTTGTTTGTTTTTTTCTTGTGTATCTGTTTCAGTTCTTTGTAGATTCTGGATATTAGCCGTTTGCCAGATGGGTAGTTTGCAAAAATTTTTTCCCATTCCATTGGTTGCTGATTAGCTCTAAAGATGCTTTCTTTTGCTGTACAGAAGCTCTAAATTTTAATTAAATCCCATTTGACTATCTTGGCTTTTACTGACATTGCTTTTGGTGTTTTAGTCTTGAAGTTCATTTTTTTCTTGATTTATCATTTTCATTTTATTGTATTTATTTTTAAATTGCGTTTTAGGTTTTGGGGTACATGTGAAGAACATGAAAGATTTTTGCATAGGTACACATGTGGCAGTGTGATTTGCTGCCTTCCATCCCACCACCTATATCTGGCATTTCTCCCCATGGTATCTCTCACCTATTCCCCACCGCCCACTGTTCCCCCCATTACCCCCAACAGACCCCAGGGTGTAGTCCTCCCCTCCCTGTGTCCATGTGTTCTCATTGTTCAACACCCGCCTATGAGTGAAAACAAGCGATGTTTGATTTTCTGCTCTTGTGTCAGTTTGC
Organism: Callithrix jacchus; assembly: GCF_049354715.1. NCBI lineage: Eukaryota > Metazoa > Chordata > Mammalia > Primates > Cebidae > Callithrix > Callithrix jacchus. The sequence continues at coordinate 51,442,323 of NC_133509.1, read as the reverse complement.
TGAGAATGATGGTTTCAGGATTCATCCATGTTCCAACAACAAAAAAAGACTCATTGATTTTGATGGCTGCATAGTATTCCATGGTGTATATGTGCCACATTTTCCCTGTCCAGTCTATCATCAATGGGCATTTGGGTTGTTTCCAGGGCTTTGCTATTGTAAACAGTACTGCAATGAACATTCTTGTGCATGTGTCCTTATAGTAGAACAATATAAAATCCTTTAAATATATACCCAGTAATGGGATTGCCGGGTAAAATGGAATTTCTATTTCTAGGTCCTTGAGGAATCGCCACACTGTCTTCCACAATGGTTGAACTAATTTAAACTGCCACCAACAATGTAAAAGTGTTCCTACTTCTCCACACCCTCTCCAGCATCTGTTGTCTCCAGATTTTTTAATGTTCGCCATTCTAACTGGCGTGAGATGGTATCTCAACGTAGTTTTGATTTGCATTTCTCTAATGACCAGTGATGAATAGCATGTTTTCATATGTTTGTTGGCCTTGTGTATGTCTTCTTTTGTAAAGTGTCTGTTCATATCCTTTGCCCATTTTTTTCTTATAAATCTGTTTGAATTCTTTGTAAATTCTGGATATCAGCCCTTTGTCAGATGCGTAAACTGCAAAAATTTTTTCCCATTCTGTTGGTTGCCGATTCACTCTAATACTGTTTCTTTTGCCGTGCAGAAGCTGTGGAGTTTGATTAGGTCCCATTTGTGTATTTTGGCTCTTGTTGCCAACGCTTTGGTGTTTTGTTCATGAAGTCCTTGCCTACTCCTATGTCCTGAATGGTTTTGCCTAGATTTTCTTCTAGGGTTTTTATGGTGGCAGGTTTATGTTTAAGTTTTTAATCCATCTGAAGTTAATTATAGTGTAAGGTGTCAGGAAGGGGTCCAATTTCTGCTTTCTGAACATGGCTAGCCAGTTTTTCCAGCACCATTTATTAAACAGGGAATCCTTTCCCCATTGCTTGTTTCTGTCAGGTTTTTCAAAGATCAATGGTTGTAGACATATTGTGATGCCTCAAGGCCTGTGTTCTGTTCCACTGGTCTATATCTCTATTTTGGTACTGGTACCAGGCTGTTTTGATTACTGTAGCCTTGTAGTGTAAACTCTGGTAGTGTGATGCCTCCCACTTTGTTCTCTTTGCTTAGAATTGACTTGGTTATGCAAGCTCTCTTTTCGTTCCATATGAAGTTTAAGGTGTTTTTTTCCAGTTCTGTGAAGAACGTCATTGGTAGATTGATGGAAATAGCACTGAATCTGTAAATTACTTTGGGCAGTATGGCCATTTTCACAATATTGATTCTTCCTAACCATGAACATAAAATGTTTCTGCATCTGTTTGTGTCCTCTCCTATTTCGTTGCACAGTGGTTTGTAGTTCTCCTTGAAGAGGTCCTTTACGTTCCTTGTTAGTTGTATTCCTAGGTATTTTATTCTCTTTGTAGCAACTGTGAGTGGTAGCTCATTCTTGATTTGGCACTCTTTAAGTCTGTAATTGGTGTATAGAAATGCTTGTGGTTTTTGCACATTGATTTTGTATCCTAAGACTTTGCTGAAGTTGCTTATCAGTTTCAGGAGATTTTGGGCTGAGACGATGGGGTCTTCTAGATACACAATCATGTCGTCTGCAAATAGAGACAACCTGACTTCCTCCTTTCCTATCTGAATACCTGTTATTTCTTTTTCTTGCCTGATTGTTCTGGCTAGAACTTCCAGTACTATATTAAATAGGAGTGGTGAGAGAGGGCATCCTTGTCTAGTGTCAGATTTAAAAGAAAATGCTTCCAGTTTTTGCCCATTCAGTATGATATTGGCTGTTGGTTTGTTTTAAATAGCATTTGTTGTTTTGAGATACGTTCTGTGAATACCTAGTTTATTGAGAATTTTTAGCATAAAGGGCTGTTGAATTTGGTCAAAGGCCTTCTCTGCATCGATTGAGATAAACCATGTGGTTTTTGTCTATGGTTCTCGGGATGAATCCTACTTGATTATGGTGGATAAGCTTTTTGATGTGCTGTTGCAGTCGGCTTGCCAGTATTTTATAGAAGATTTTTGCATCTATGTTTATCATAGATATTGGCCTGAAGTTTTCTTTTCTTGTAGAGTCTCTGCCAAGTTTTGGTATCAGGATGATGTTGGTCTCATAAAATGATTTGGGAAGGATTTCCTCTTTATGGATTGTTTGGAATAGTTTCAGAAAAAATGGTATCAGCTCCTCTTTGTATGTCTGGTAAAATTCACCTGTGAAGCCATCTGAACTGGAGCTTTTTGTGTGGTAGGTTCTTAATTGCTGCCTCGAATTCAGACCTTGTTATTGGTCTATTCAGGGTTTTGACTTCTTCCTGGTTTAGGCTTGGCAGGAGGTAGATGAACAGAAATTTATCCATTTCTTCCAGGTTTACTAGTTTATATGTATAAAGTTGTTTGTAATAATCTCTGATGATGGTCTGAAGTTCTCTGGAATCTGTGGTGATATCCCCTTTATCATTTTTTATTGCTTCAATTTAGTTATTCCCTCTTTTCTTTTCTATTAATCTGGCTAGTAATCTATTTTGTTGATCTTTTTGAAAAACCAGTACCTGGGTTCATTGATTTTTTAAAGGGCTTTTTGTGTCTGTATCTCCTTCAGTTCTGCTCTGATCTTAGTTATTTCTTGTCTTCTGCTACCTTTTGTGTTTTTTTAACCTTGCTTTTCTAGTTTTTTCTATTTTGATGCTAGGGTGTCCATTTTGGATCTCTCCACTCTTCTCATGTGGGCACTTATTGCTATATATTTTCCTCTAGAGACTGCTTTAAATGTGTCCCAGATATTCTGGTATGTTGTGTCTTCGTTCTCTGGTTTCAAAGAACTTCTTTATTTCTGCCATCATTTCATTGTTTATCCAATCAGTATTCAAGAGCCAGTTGTTCAGTTTCCATGAAGCTGTGTGGTTCTGAGTTAGTTTCTGAATTCTGAGTTCTAACTTGATTGCATTATGGTCTGAGAGACTGTTATGATTTCAGTTGTTTTGCATTTGCTGAGGAGTGCTTTACTTCCAATTATGTCGTCAATTTTAGAGTAGGTATGATGTGGTGCAGAGAAGAATGTATATTCTGTGGATTTGGGGTGGAGAATTCTGTAAATGTCTATCAGGTTTGCTTGTTCCAGGTGTGAGTTCAAGTCCTGGAGTTCTGAGTTTGCTTGTTCAAGTCCTGAGTTCAAGTCTATTATTGTGTGAGAGTCTAAGTCTGTTTGTAAGTCATTAAGAACTTGCCTTATGTATCTGGGTACTCCTGCATTTGGTGTGTATATATTTAGGACTGTTAGCTCTTCTTGTTACATTGATTCTTTTACCATTGTGTAATGACCTTCTTTGTCTCCTTTGATCTTTGTTGCTTTAAAATCTATTTTATCAGAGATGAGAATTGCAACTCCTGCTTTTTTTTTTTTTTTTTTGCTCTTCATTTGCTTGGTAAATCTTCCTCCATCCCTTTATTTTGATCCTTTGTGTATCCTTGCATGTGAGATGGGTTTCCTGGATACAGCACACTGATGGGTTTTGGCTTTGTATTCAATTTGCCAGTCTGTGTTAGGGCATTTAGTCCATTTACATTTAGGGTTAATATTGTTATGTGTGAATTTGATGGCAGTAGCCATTTTGATGCTAGCTGGCTGTTTTGCAGGTTAGTTGAGGATTCTTCATTCTGTTTATGCTCTTTATTATTTGGTATGTTTTGGGAGTGGCTGGTAAGGGTTGTTCCTTTCTATGTGTAGTGTCTCTTTCAGGATCTCTTGTAAACAGGCCTGGTGGTGACAAAATCTTTGAGTACTTGCTTGTTCTCAAAGAATTTTATTTTTCCTTCACTTATAAAGTTTAGTTTGGCTGGATATGAAATTCTGGGTTGAAAGTTCTTGTCTATAAAAATGTTGAATATCAGCCCCCACTCTCTTCTGGCTTGCCAGGTTTCTGATGAGAGATCTGCTGAGTCTGATGGGCTTCCCTTTGTGGGTGACCCGATCTTTCTCTCTAGCTGCCCTTAGCATTTTCTCCTTCATTTCAACCCTGGTGAGTCTGATGATTATGTGCCTTGAAGTTGCTCTTCTTGAGGAGTATCTTTGTGGTGTTCTCTGTATTTCCTGGACTTCAGTATTGGCCTGCCTTGCTAGGTTAGGAAAGTTTTCCTGGATAATATCCTAAAGAGTATTTTCCAGTTTGGATTTATTCTCTTCGTCACATTCAGGTACACCTATCAAATGTAAATTAGGTCTGTCCACATAGTCCCATATTTCTTGGAGACTTTGGTCATTCCTTTTATGCTTTTTTTCTCTAATCTTGGTTTTTTGTTTTATTTCATTGAGTTGATTTTCAACCTCTGATATCCTTTTTTCTGCTTGGTCAATTCGGCTCTTGAAACTTGTGCATGCTTTGTGAAGTTCTCATGTTGTGTTTTTCAGCTCCATCAATTCACTCATATTCCTCTCTAAGTTGTCCATTCTTGTTAGCATTTCATCAAATATTTTTTCAGGGTTCTTAGTTTCTTTGCATTGGGTTAGAACATGTTCTTTTAACACACACGTTTCTCATTACCTACCTTCTGAAGTCTGATTCTGTCATTCCATCACACTCATTATCCTTCCAGCTTTGTTCCCTTGCTGGTGAGGAGTTGTGACCCCTTGTAGGAAAAGAGGTTTTCTGGTTTCGAATGTTTTTGTCCTTTTTGACTGGTTTCTTGCCATCTTTGTGGATTTATCCACCTGTTGTCTTTGTAGTTGCTGATTTTCAGACTGGGTCTCTGAGTGGACATCCAGTTGATTATGAAGTTATTTCTGTTTCTTATTTTTCCTTCTAACAGTCTGGCCCCTCTGCTGTAGGACTGCTGAGGTGCACTCAAGGCCCTTCTTGCCTGGGGATAACCTACAGCAGCTGAAGAACAGTAAGTGTTGCTACCAGTTTCTTCTTCTGCTATCTTTATCCCAGAAGAGTACCCGCCAAATGTCAGTCTGATCTCTATTAGGTGACTCTTTGGATATACAAAAGTCAGGAGCTGCTTGAGGAGACAGTCTGTCCTTTATTGGAGCTCAAGTGCTGAGCTGTAAGCTCTGTTGTTCACTCAGAGCTGCTGGGCAGGTACGTTCAGGTCTGATGCAGCAGAACTCATAAACTGCTTTTTGTTTCCAGGTGCTCTGCCCCAGGGAGTTAGGGATTAATGAGTTTCCATCATGCTGCTGCCTTTTTTTTTTTCAAGGCTTCCCTGCCCAGAAAGGAGGCAGCCCAGTCACTGTCTGCCTGCAGAGGCTTTGCTGAGCTGCTGAGGGCTCCACCAGCTCCCGTGTGAACTTCCCTGCAGTCCTGTTTATATGGGGGTATTTACAACTGCCTCGGTAATGGCCCACCTCTGTCTTGGCAAACTCTCACTGTAATGGCAGGTTGCATTGGCAATGGTGGGTTGCCTTGGCAATGGCGGGTTGCCTTGGGGTGGCAGGCTGCCTCGGCAATGGCAGAGTATCTAAATAGTGGTGGAGTGCCTTGGTAATGGCGGACGCCTCTCCGCAACAAAGCTGGACCATCCCGGGTTCAGCTGTGCTTGCTGTAAAATTCTCAATCCAGAGAGTTTCTGATTACTGTTCTTTTGTTGTGGTGAAATCAGCTAAGCACGAGCACCTGGCTCCCGCCTCAGAGCCTTTTTGTTTTGTTTGAACAGTCGACTCTCTCCCAGGTGTTCCAGTCACCTGTTGAAAAGGTGCCAGAATCTCTGTGATTTCCTGTGCGGCGACTCACTGCGCCAGCTTAAACAGTGATGGTGAGATTCGTGGTGCTTTCTTTGCCCAGGAATCTCCTGGCCTGCCTACCTGTTCAGTCCCCTTTTTAATCAGATGAATGGGCGAGTTCCTGGGGCTTGAATCGCCAGCTAAAAGGGCACCAGGACCAGTGTATGTTGTGTGGAGAAGCATCACACCAGGGCGCTGGCAAAACAGCCACGCCAGGTAAAGCAGCTGCACTGTCCAAAACAGCCGTGCTGGCAACCCAGAAGGCTCCTCCACCTGAAAATCTCTTGGTCTGTGGGCAATAAAAATCCATCTGGAAATGCAGCATTCACTCACCCTCTGAACTTTCACTGGGAGCTGCAATCCTGAGCTGTTTCCGAACAGCCATCTTTGAAGTCCATGTTTAAAATAGATGATTAGATATTTCTTCCCTATAGAGTTGTTTAAACTCCTTCTATATTCTAGCTATTAATCTTTTATCAGATGGGTAGTTTGCAAATATTTTGTCCCATTCTATGGGTTGCCTCTGCACTTTGTTGAGTGTTTCCTTCACTGTGCAGCTTTTTAACTTCATGCAATCCCATTTGTCCACTTTTGCTTTTCGTTGAGGGGTAGTATCCTTGAGAGGTCTTTGCCCAGTCCCATGTCCTAGAGAAGTTCCCCAATGTTTTCTTACGGTAGTTTCATCATTTGAGGTGTTAGATTTAAGTCTTTAATCCATATTGATTTGACTGTTGTATAAGTTGAGAGGGATTAAGTGTTATTCTTCTACATACAAATATTTAGTTTTCTCTATATAATTTATTAAAGAGATTGTTTTCCTCCAATGTATGTTCTTGGCATCTTTGTCAAAAATGAATTGGCTACAGGTGTATGTATTTGTTCCTAGATTCTGTATCCCATTCCATTGGTCTGTGTGTCTGTTTTTATGCCAGTATGATGCATTTTAATTACTATAGCTCTGTAGTAGAGTTTGAAGTCAGATAATGTAATTCTTCCAGTTTTGTTCTTTTTGTTATACTGGGTCTTTTGAAATTCCATATAAATTTTAGAATTTTTTTACTATTTCTGTGAAAAATGTCATTGATATTTTGATAGACAATGCAGTAAATCTGTGGATTGCTTTAGGTAGTAATGGAGATTTTAACATTGATTCTTCCAATCCATGAACATGAAATGTCTTTCCATTTTTTAATGTCCACTTCAATTTTCTCATCAGTGTTTTATAGTTTATATTGTAGAGATCTTTGACTTCTTTGGTCAAATTCCAAGGTACTTAATTTTATTTGTGGCTACTGTAAATGGGATTACTTTTTCAGATTGTTCACTGTTGGCATATAGAAATGCAATTAATTTTTGTATGTGAATTTTCTGTCCTGCAACTTTACTGAACTTGGTCATCAGTTCTAATAGTTTTTTCTTGGGGTCTTTAGGGTTTTTGAAGCAATAAAATCACATTAAATGCAAGCAAGGATAATTTGACTTCTTTCCTTCCAATTTGGATACTCTTAATATCTTTCTCTTGTCTGATTGTTCTAGCTAAGGATAACAGTGGTGAAAGTGGGCATCTTTGTCATGTTTCAGATCTAATAGGAAAAGCTTTTAGCTTTTCCCCATTCAGTGTAGTACTAGCTGTGGATCTGTCATATAAGGCTTTTATTATGTTGAGGTATGTTTTTCTATATCCAGTTTTTATCATAAAGAAATGATGACCTTTATATCAAATGCTTTAAGCATCAATTGAAACGACAGTAAGGTTTTTGTCTTTCATTCTGCTGATATGATGTGTACACTGATTGATTTGTGTAAGTTGAATCATCCTTGTATTGATGGAATAAATTCTACTTGGTCAGAAAAATAATCTTTTTAATGTATTGTTGAACTCAGTTTGCTCGTATTTTGTTGAGGATTTTTGCACAAATATTTATCAGAAATACTAGCCTGTAGTGTTCCTTTTTTGAGGTTTCTTTGTCTGGTTTTGGTATATGGGTAATACTGACCTGATAAAATTAGTATGAATATATTTGGTCTTCCTATATCTTTTTCTTGGCAAAGTTTGAGTAGGATTGGTATTCTTTAATTGTTTGGGAGAATTTAGCAGTGACATCATTGGGTACTGGGCTTTTCTTTACTGGGAGACTTTTTGTTATGGCTCTGATCTCATTTCTTGTTATTGGTTTGCTCAGGTTTTAGATTTTTTCATGGGTTAATCTTGGTAAACTGTCTGTGTTTAGGAACTTACCCATTTCTTCTAGATTTTCCAATTTATTGGCTTATAGCTATTCATAGTAGCCACTAATGTTCCTTTGAATTTCTGCAGTATCAGTTGTAATAGTTCCTTTTTTCGTCTCTAATTTTATTTATTTGGGTTTTATCTTTCTTTGTTTTAGTCTGATCAAAGTTTTGTCATTTCAAAACATCTTTTCAAATAACTAACTTTTTGTTTCATTGATATCTTATATTGGTTCTTCATTTCAAATTCATTTATTTCTGCACTGATCTTTATTATTTCTTTTCTTTCACTTATTTTGGGTTCAGTTCACTCTTGCTTTTCTAGTTCTTTAATATACATTGTCAGGCTGTTTATTTAAAGTTTTTCTTCTATACTTTTAGACTGATTGTGTAATCTTACATTATGGCTTATCCTTGAGAATGATTCACGAGCTGAAGAAAAGAATGTGGATTCTGCAGCCATTAGATAAAATGTTCTGTAAAAATCTATTAGATCCATTTTGTCTATAGTGCAGATTGAGTGTGATGTTTCTTGTTCACGTTCTGTCTAGGAGATCTGTCCAATGCTGAAAATGAGGTGCTGACGTC